>NC_035449.2:99081867-99704173 GCF_002127325.2 Helianthus annuus | reverse complement strand
TATACAAGCATGACTAATACTGAGACGTAGGCTTTAGACATCGTGCACTAACAAACTCCCCATTGGATACAGCCGGAGTCTTCAGTCTTGTCTTCGGGTCTTCAGAGCGACTTGAAACTTTCTTCTCTTTGTTTAGGCTTCTTTCTCAGCAAATTCCTCAGCCTATCATTTTCTTTCTTCTTTTTCTTTTCTTCTTCAGCCTGTATCTTCATCCATTTCCCTTTCTTTTCCTCTAGTTTCTTTCGTTCTTTTATCAGCTTTTTACCTTTCTTTCTCTTCAAGCGACCACCATTTAGAATTCCATTTACTTTCAGAATTTATGCCTTTCTAAAAGCAAATAGTAGCAACCTTTTGAAACTGCATCGCTTGCTCTTTATCTTCAGATTGGAAATGGATCTTGTTGATGAATAAACATTCAATATCCTTTGCTGAGCAATTAACTAACCACATCGGGTCGTAAACAAAAATCTCTCTGATCTCTTTCCCAGCTCGATAAGTAATCACAACCTCAGTAGAGATACAATTGTACATCCAGCCCATGAAACCTTTGTAAAACTCTTGTTCCATCTTGGGCACTGGAATGTTTTTCATCGTTTTCGGCTTTTTCACGTTCAAAATCGTCTCTTCAATCCCTGTCACTGGATCTACCCTTTGAACTCTCTTCGGGTAATGAGGCTTCCAGTGTTTGAAGTCTTTCAGAGCCTCAAACTTTATCAGGCCCCACATTGCAATATCATTCTTCCAGACAGGATACCCCAACGTTCTTACCTTCGATAACTCCTCTACATCCCACCATGGAAGGGACATAATATCATGCAAGCGCTCAAAGTATTGAACTCCACACTCTCTTCTAATTGCATAAGCATTAACCTGCGGTAGAAATCCCCAGCTTATGATATCTCCCAAAGAAATACTTCTGTCTCTCTGATAATACTTCAACGGACGCTTGAATTTACGTTCACTGCTTTCCTTGAACCATTTCTTACGTTCTTCTTTCAGAGGATCTTTAGTAGTACCGTCAAAGTTCTTGTCTTTAAGAATCTCATCAACTTTCCTTCTAAGTTCATCCCGATTCTCTTCACTAAAGAACTCCATCAGGGTTGGAAGTTCAGAAGTGTCTTCATTCAAAATCTCTTCATCTGTACAGTCTTCAACCTCAACCCTGTCATACACATCAGCGTCTTCCACATACTTGTATCCATATTCAGGTTGATGGTTGATGTCGAAAGCATTCAGTTCTTCCTCAAAATCAAACTTAAACTCATTTTCATTCACATTGAACATTTTCAGTACTTCGTCCAATGTGTAAGTGTGCCTTATCTCACCTTCTTCAACATGAGGTTCTATACGAAGAATAAGCTTTTCAACTTGATCAACGTTTTGATCATCAACATGCTCCCCCTCTCCATCAGCTCCCTCTGTTTCTTCATTAGCATCATCTTTCATTAAATCATCAACATTTTGATCTTTGGAAGCTTCAGACACAGTAATACCAGTACCTCCCTAATTATCATCGTCATTGTCATCACCAGAACCATGACTACTCGCAGAAAACACTTTTTCATCATCATCATCCTCTTCTTCATCACCCTCTTCATCGCCATCTTCTTCATCGTCATTACCAGCAAGATCTTCAAGAGATACATCTTCCTCAAAAATAGCTGATACAGAAGATATCGGAACATGATTTTCAACAACTAATGATGGAACAATTGATCTTTCAGCTACTATAACATTGCCTGCAGCATTCTTGCCTTTGTCTTTCATTAAAGCTTCAATCTCAGCTTGGCGTTTAGCCCTGACTTCTTCAACTTGAATTTCCTCAAACCTTTGCTCTATCGACTTCCCAAGCATACTTTCTATCACTTTGTTCATCATATAGAATTCGTGCTCTTTCAACGCTTTCGCAGCTTCAAGCTCTTTGTTCTTTAATTTAAAATATTTGTTCTGTTCATCTCGGCGAGTCTTTTCTTCTTCTAACTCTGCCACCCTTACCTTCAAGAAATCAATCTCTGTCTGATCGTTATCTATCTTCTTCAATAAAGACTTGTTCTCAGATTCTAACTTCTTTACACGCATTTCAAGAATCTTTTCACGATCAGCTACTCTTTTGCTTTCAGTTGCTAATCTTTTGTTTTCATCCATCACAACATCAACTTTACTTTCCACATTCTTCAATTGAACATTACTTGCAAAATCAAAGTCTCCAATATCTTCAAGACCCATACTCAAGTTCGGAGGAACGGGTGGAAAACCTTTATACCCCGAAGAACCAGATGTGGTTTGAATAATTGGTTGTGAGGGTGGTGGTGTTTGGAAGATTGGTTGAGATGTAAGTAAGGTTGTCTCTTGTGGTGGTGTAATGGTATGAATTTGTTGTGGTGAATGAGGTGGTGTGAGATGGAATGGTGAAGGTTGTCTTGGTGGTGTTGGTTGTTTAGGAGGTGATTGGTGAGGTGCTGAGTGTATAGGAGATTGATGTGGTATAGGTTCAGGTGGTGGTGATGGTGGTTTACTTGATTCTTGGGAAGGTTTGTTCTTTAGAACAATCTTTGTAGGCTTCTTGATCTTGGGAGTAACCATTTTGATTTTAGGAGAAACAATCCTCTTTCTCGCACCCGCTTTCTTCCTTCCACCTGAAGGCGATTGAGATTCAGATACATACTCAGGAGATGGAATATATCCAGCATCATCCTTCTCTTGTCTCTTCCTCTTTCTCAACTGTTTCTCTTTCTCTGTCTCCTCTTGAATTCTTTTCAAACGTTCAGTTTCATCGATCTCATCATCAGAAGAACTAGAAAAGCTCGTAGTACTTTTGTCAACATCATCACCTTCTATATCATCAGCTACTTTTTCTTTCTGAGCATCAACAACAGCTTTATCTTTCTTTGCATTAAATGCCTTCAAATTCTTCAGCAAACTCTGAGAATTAGGTGATAAACGAACATCAATTTCAATATTAGCTTCAGCTTCAGTCTCAACTTCAGCTTCAAAATCATGTTCTACTTCAACCTCAGCTTCTGGTACTGGCTCTTCCACATCAGGCTCATCAATAAGCATAGTCTTTGCAACTTTCTTTTGGCGTTTCTTGGGCTGTGACGATGAACCCTCTTCCTTTTGCACTTTGGGAATAACTTTCTTGCTTCTCTTCCTTAGTTCTTTCACAAACCAATCATTACATTTACTTTTGAATTTTTCAAGAGCTTCTAACTCATCAGCATATGCAGCTTCTTTCATCTCCTCTTCATTCCTCCAGTTTTGGTGATTTACTGGATCTGGATCAACATAGTTTGCATCCTTGATAAATCCAAAAAATTCAGCTACTTTCGTTGGCTCAGGATGATTCGGATGATATCTTGCTAGCTGCTTCAGAGAATCGTTGCTCATGTGTGAAAGGAATAACAAGTCGTTGTTTACATCTCTTTCAATATCAGAATGTGCATGATCAATCAACATTTGCACAAATCTTGGATAAATCCAAGTCCTACTCTTTGTTGTAATATTTTCAGCCATGTAATGAAAAATGATGTGAGAAAAATTGTATTTCTTGTTCAGAACCAACGCTGTAACCATATTCATCTGGTAATCACACATTGCATCATATCCTCCCTTGCAATGGCTTAAAGCCTACAGTACTGAATGAACGATAAACTTGTAAGGCTTTTGAAACTTTGACTTCAAGTAGTTCGCGTTGTTCAATGCTCCATCATAGCCCATCCTCAGCATACATCCCTTGACCATTCTTTTAGGAAACTTTGTTGGCGAGTTTGCATCATCCGGAAAATTCAAAATTTCACGAACAAGCGCCTCTGTAACAACAATTGTCTTCTTCTCATTATGCTGCTTCACAACTGAATGAATCACTTTGTTCGCTTCGTCATAAGTTGCATGCTTCCAGAAACGTTTAACATGCGACTTGTACACCAAATGTTGATCCATAAGAGCTTTCTGGATTGGTAACCTTCTCATAAACTCCAGAATGCTGCTAAATTTCGACAGCTCTGTATTCTTATCCACATCAAAGTTACAACAGCTGTTGTGCAATGGATCAAAGATTACATTTGAACCCTGCAACACAACACAACACAAAATAATCAAACACTTTTGAAAAATTTCAGCATCAAACACCTTCAAGCGAAATCACATGAAATGATAAGGCATTTCAAGCGAAATCACCCAAGGTAGTTTGGAGCGAAATCATCAAGTCAACTGAAGCGGAATCATATGTTGGTTTGAAGCGGAATCAAATGTCAAGGTTTGAAGCGAAATCATATTTTAAACAACAACACATTGAAGCGGAAACAAATGATTGAACTTTGGAGCGGAATCAGATATTACACTCAGAAACGGAATCAACTAACACACTCAATTTCAAGCGGAATCATAAGTAAACATTAAAAACTTATCAGATGATGAAATTGAACATGAGGTTTGTTAATCTGTAAATTCCGATCATGGGGTTGTGTTTTAATTTCATTTTAACCCACATAAACTCACTAGATCTATGTTTATAAACTCTGTTTCATCGTCAATTATACAAAACTCTAGATCTGGTTCAATCAACACACAATCACATGATCTACACTACAATCCGACAACACATGTATGATTTATTGTTCATTTTTATCTGTTTAAAACCCTAAATCTATGTTATCAGTTATGAACATCGCCGACACATAAGAATACACAAGATCTGGATGAACTTGGTATGTAATCCTACCTTTCCCATGTTCCTAGATGTGTAAACCAACTAGAAACAATAAATTTAACCACAAACGGACATCAATTCGACTTGAAAAACGATGATATGAGGTTTCGCTTGAAAATCGCCCGGAGCAAAGACTTTGAAGCGAAATAGAAGAAATGAACTTCAAGCGGAATCAACTGGTCTATTTATAGCCAGTCTGATTTCGCTTGAAATGACCCTCGAAGCAATTCAAGCGGAATCACATAGGAGCAGCTCAAGCGGAATTAGCTCAAAACCTTTTCAAGCGGAATTAAAAACTAATTTTCAAAATTTTAATCTTTTGACATTTTCTGATTTTTTACCGACACACCCAGTTAACCAAGTCCAAGTTAATGACCTTGGTCAACTGTTCAGCCTACCAAGTCCAAATTAATGACCTTGGTTGACCAGATTATGAAGTATGCTGACTTTCCGATACTGAAATCAGTTCAAATTAATGAACTTTCGAACTTTTCAAACTTTCAAACATGTAACAGTCACTTTCAGAAACTCCTGCTTACCCAAACCTCATGAATCAGACATGTTCTGCACAAGACTTTGATCATCTGATCCCCAACGTCCGTTGTCGAAAATAAGATGAAAATAAAATCTTTTTGGATTTTAGAATGAGATAAACAGAAATCTGTACACACAATATTTTTGTGAGCGTGTTAGGGGATCATATCAGCTTCCGACAAGACACAAGTACCAATAAGCTTAATTTCATACTCAGCTTTAAACAGTTCGCCTAGATTGTCGATATACTGATCCTCTTAAATTTTCACAGAACTTTCAATCTGTTCGGGATACAGATTTAATGTTTTAAGACTTAAACTTTTACATGTGTCCCACCTCAGTATATACTCCCGTATCCAGATCCCAATATTCAGTCTTACAGGTGAGTATACCTAGATGATATCTGTAATGGGGTGAATTGCGAGGCCGTGAGAGCTCAGGCAGAACTTCCGTTCAGCAAAAAGATGACGGCTCGACTTTGGTGGGTTCCCTTTAGAGAATCTTTTTTACAACAGCACATGGTTAACATTTTGCAATGTGTTATCATTTTTTATGCTGAGGGGAGGCTTTACAAGTAAAGCATATGTGTAAAGTATTATACGGGGACTAGGTCAGAATTTCCATTCAACAGAAGTCCCGGGATAATACCCCAGATATCACTAAGCATAAAGACCTAGTATCTCAGAAAGAGGGACCTTTCAAACGAGATTTCGGGGGTTACCCATATATCCTGGAGATGTTCCCCACATAAAAGCAAGTGATTTTTATGTTTATATCCCAAACAAATCTACTAATTTTGTAAAAACCTATCGGTACATCATCAACGAGACTGCTTAACGCATATTAAACATTACATTTCTTTAGCGTACTGTGTCTGTCTAGCTGATGTACTATCATTTCCCCTATTATACACAAGCTCTTTTTCAGGTTTTCTATTGTTTTTTGGATTTTTCAATTTTATCATGTTTTTGTATTTTTCTGTGACTTTCTCCCCCTAAAAAGAAAAACATATTTTTGTGTTTTTGATTTTATCGAAAAGCAGGAAAATAAACTGTACAAATAAAGTTGACAACACGACTTAGTTCACATCTGATCGCCGCCCTCCTCGGCTTCACATTCTTCAACCCTCCCAGAACGCAGATTTTTCATCCCATTTAATTTTAAAAGATAATAAAATCTCTTTTTATCAAACGGTTTTGTATAGAAATCAGCCTTCTGATCATCGGTGTGTATATGTTCGATGCGTATCAACTTCTTCTCGTGACAATCACGGATGAAGTGATGACGGATCTCTATATGTTTTGTTTTAGAATGTTGCACCGGGTTTTTAGTTATATCGATAGCTGCTTCTTTGTCACGAATATTGGTGTATCCAAGAATTGCAAACCAAAGTCGCGCATTTGCTGTTGGATCCAAAGGATCTGAGAACAGCAGCTGGAGGCTGAAACGTATTCAGCCTCACAAGTAGAAAGCGCCACAGAGGTTTGTTTCTTGCACTACTAGGTAACAAGTCGAGTTCCGGAGAACTGACACCCAGCAGTGGTGTACTTAGCGTTCTGCTTGCAGCTTCCAAAGTCAGAATCAGTGAAACCTGTTAGAGAGAAGTCACCCGAGCGAGCATACCACAAGCCGATGCTTGGGCAGCCTTTCAAATACCGTAATATCCTTTTGACAATCGTCAGGTCTGACTGTTTCGGGCTCGACTGATATCTGACGCAAAGACATGTTGGGTACATGACGTCCGGTCGGGACGCAGTGAGATACATTAAGGATCCGATGATAGACCGGTACAATGTCTCTTCCACCTTTACACCACTCTCTTCAGGACAAATGCCATGATTCTGTGCTAGGGGGGTTGCTGCTGGACTGCATTGAGCCATATCAAACTTTTCAAGCACGTCCTTCACATATTTTGTTTGGTGAATGAAGATTCCATCGGGCATCTGCTCCACCTGCAGCCCGAGGAAGAACTTCATCTCCCCCATCGAACTCATTTCGAACTTCTTCTTCATATCCTTCTTGAACTCTTTGCACAACTCGTCGTTGGTCGAACCAAAGATGATATCGTCAACGTAGATCTGCGCAATTAGGAGATGTCCTGCAACTTCCTTTGTGAACAATGTGCTATCGACTGTCCCTCTGGTGAACCCGTTGGCTAGCAGATGTTGGGATAGCGTCTCGTACCAGGCTCTCGGGGCCTGGTGTAGTCCGTAGAGCGCCTTGTCCAGCAGATAGACCTTGTTCTTGTGCAGTGGATCAGTGAACCCCGGTGGTTGTCCCACATACACCTCTTCTTTAATCTTTCCGTAAAGGAAGGCAGATTTAACATCCAGCTAGTACACTTTGAAGTCTTTCCATGGCGCAAACGCCAGGAAGATCCGAATAGCCTCAAGTCTCGCAACAGGCGCGTAAACTTCATCATAGTCGATGCCTTCTTGCTGACTAAAGCCTTGTACCACTAATCGTGCTTTGTTCCGAACCACGACTCCTCTATCATCTCTCTTGCACTTGAAAACCCACTTCGTTTTGATCAACTTTTGATTTTCAGAAAGATCAACTAGTCTCCACACTCCCAGCTTCTCAAATTGTTGCAGCTCCTCCTACATCGCATTCACCCAGCTATCTTCAGTCAACGCTTCTTTATATGTTCTGGGTTCGATCTGCGAAATAAAACATTTCAGTGAGAATTCTTCCTGTAAATGTGCAACCGATGAATAAAAACATGTAAGAGATCTATTAATCTGGTCTCTCATTTTAACACCACTTTGTAGATCACCGATAATCTGCTCTAAAGGATGATAAGACAAAGTTCGAGGCATAATGGTGTCAGGCATGTCAACTTCCGATTGCAAGCTCGTTATGTCAAGATCACCGGTGTGACCCTCAGCTTCCGTCGTAGTAACGTTCGGTTCCTCGTCAAAAGTAGGAGCGGGTTCCTCTTCTGAGTCGTCAGAGTTGTCAAACGTTGGAGCTGGTTCCTCTGGTGGTTCGTGAGCTGTTCCACTTGGACCAGCTTCGTGATCGTTCGTGCCACTTGTAGGAATGCTTGTATCCACCTCAGGTTGTGAAACTAACAAAGGCCTTGGCACTTGATCTTGTGAACTAGATTGTTGCTGTTGGTATAGCAGAATAAGTTCTTTAATAGTTGGCTCGGTCGGAAGACGAAACGACTCCCAGAGTTTATCATAATCGAACAGGAATCTTTTTCCGGGAAGTTGTGGTGAAGCAGTGTGCTTCTGACTATCCACATGCTGAACCTGTATTACTTTTCCTAGGGAAGGTACGGACACCCTCTTCAATGGGCTCGCGTAACCTACAAAGAAACCATCATTGAACTTAGCACCAAATTTACCATTTTCATCAATAAAAGTACATGGAGACCCAAATGGCTCTAGAAACTCTAGATTTGGCTTGTAACAGTGTAGCAACTCAAAACTTGTTTTCTTGTACTTCTTGACGGTGAGCACATGGTTCAAAGTGTAACAAGCTGCAGCCACTGCTTCGCTCCAGAAGAATATTGGTAACTTGGAATCGGCTAACATCGTTCGAGCAGTTTCTATTAAGGTCCGATTCTTTCTTTCAGCAACGCCGTTCTGTTGTGGTGTGTATGGCGCACTGAATTCATGAAGAATCCCCTTTTCATTGCAGAACTCGAGCATCTTGTTATTCTTGAATTTCGTTCCATTGTCATTACGTATTCTTCGGATAGGCAGCTTATACATTGTCTCCATCTTTTTGAACAGAACCATCAGCGACTCAAACGTCTGATCCTTTCTTTCCAAGCACACTACCCACGAAAACCTTGTATAATCATCAGTGACTACCAAGCAGTACAAATCACCACTGATGCTCTTTACATTGACCGGCCCAAAGAGATCCATGTGGAGTCTCTCAAGCGGTACTCTGATTGAATTCAGCAATTTCTGTGGGTGTGACTTCCGAGTCTGCTTTCCCTTCTTACAAGCTACACAATCATCAGACAAATGAAAATTCTTTAAATTTACACCTTCGACTAAATCGTTATGCACCAGAAAATTCATTTTTCTAACATGGATGTGGCCCATCTTTCGATGCCACATAATAGACTCTTTTTCTGTTGCTTTCGTTTTTGACACAAAACACTGTTTTTGATGATTTATTGGTGTTGTGACACTCATATCAAGAATATACAAGTCGTTCTCTCGTGGAGCACGCAACAGCACCATATCATCAGGGATTTTAAACCCTGGTTTTAAAACCAAACATTCGTTTTTCGTGAAATATACAGTAAACGATTTATCACAGATTTGAGAAATACTAAGCAAATTGTTTTCCAATTCTATGATGTAATTCACTTTCTCAAACGAAATGACCCCATTTGTCAGGGTTTCTTGGCCTACAATCCTGCCACCCTGATTTCCTGCAAAACCCACGTAGCCTCCGTTGATTGATTTTACGTCGTAAAGTAGTGCAAGCATCCCCGTCATATGTCTAGAGGCCCCACTGTCCATGATCCATTTTGAAATGATTGACCTAGGCAGCCCCTACAAACATTACATCAACTCATCCAAACAATGATATCCAAGACTTCTTGATTGGTGACACACTTCCAAACACTAAATCACATGGTACATCAATCTTTGGAAAGTTAAACGTGACATTCGGAACATCAACTTTTACTTTTGGTTTTAATTCATTTTTGATTGGTGGAAACTCTGCAAGAAACTTATCAAGTTCAGATTCAAACTCAACTACATCATCTTTCAAAACCTTTGTTTCATTTTTCAAAATGTTTTCCATCTTTTTCTCCTCGACCGATGGTTTTGATTTTGCAACCCATGATTGATTTTAAAAAATTTTTGTTTTCGGATAAATCTTTGAAGTCGTTTGAGACTTTGAAGATTCGCCAATCTCAAATATCGATTTCAGCTTATCTTCCGACTTCAAAGATTCACCCCTCTTCAAGATACGAATTGGTGACTTAGGTCGAGGTTTTTGAACAACAGGTTTTACAGCGACAGGTTTTTCGAAAACTTTCTTGCATTGTTTTGCCATGTGCCCGATTTCATTGCAACGATAGCAAACTCTTTTGTCATACTCGACAAAAGTTGATTTAAATGATTCCTCTTTCAGTTTCTTTGCCGCATTGAAATCGTCAACGACTTTCTGACTAAAGATGTATTCTTTCTCATCATCCACACTTGGTCCAACAACAAAGATATCATTCATTTTATCTTTTGGCTTAACAACCTTCTTAGCCATCTTTTTCTCAAAACCAATTCCTTTGTTTTTAAAGTTGTTACCATTTTTCTTGTTGTTACCATTCCCTTCCCACTCCTTTTTGCCCGAGTTGTTAGCACGTGACGTAACAAATGACTTTTTCGGTTTCGAAAAGAAATCTTTGTTGTTAACTTCAGCAATGTCAATTTCAACCTGTTTGAAGACTTTCTCAACATTTTCAATCTTTGCGTTCTGAAGCGGATACTCGAAATCAGAGTAAAGCTTGTCATTTCCAATCATAGTGTAAACGACCATGATCGGATCATCATTCGCACTCTTGTTTGATTTCGGTATGAACCGGTCTAAAAAGTTAGCCTCGTCTTCAGAATCACATGCAGACTTCTCAGAATGAGATTTCATGACTTCAACCTCAGAGTTATCACTCTCTTCATCTAACACCTGGTCGACAACAGTCTTGATGACCTGTGACTCGTTGTCTGTGTCGGATGCAGAGAATGTAAGGTCAATGCTCTCTGGCAACTCTTCCTCAATTGTCCTCAGCTTGAGGTTCAATGCAGCTTCCACCCGTTCTGGATACTTTTGAGTATAATGATTCCACATTGGGGGTGGAACGCTGTTAAAGACCGGTGTTGCACTGGGCTGTTGTGGAACAATCTGCTCAAGGACATAGGATGATGCAACATAGCTCATTAATTTCTTATCAATTCGCTCATTTTCAATTTTAGTTAATTCTAACTCTTTCTTTAGTGATGCGATAGTGTCAAGATGAAAATTAACTTCCACTTGTTTATCAAAAAGTGTTGCTTTTGCTAGTTTTGTAGCTTTATCATTTTCGACATTTTCTTTTTGAATCATTTTAACTGATCTGGCTAGTGTATCATATGCCTCTTTGACTTGTCCTAGATCAAATTTTAACATGTCAGCATGTTGTTTCAATTCCTGAAACTTTGCATCTTTTTCAAGACACTCCATGCACGGTTTTAAACACTTTTGGCATGGGGTTTCAGACATTGAATCCTTTTTCTCAACAACCTCTGCTTCATGAGTAGTTTTCACTTTCTGTTTACCGACATCTTTGGACTCTGACTCAGACACTTTCTCAGATTTGATCTCCTCAATTCCCGACTCCTTATCCGACTCCATTTGAACTGACTCGGTACCGACAGACTCGGGTTTCAAAAGTTCTGTATCTACCTCTTTCAGTTTCGCCATGAGAGCCTTGTCAGCAATTTCTTTCAAAGTGTCTTCGGTCATTTCTTTTGTCACATCGATCATCTCCTCGACAGACTCTTTCTTCTCCTCATATCATGGACACAATCCAGTCATCGGTTCTTCAAAGAAACCTGCAAAAGATTCAAAAATTTTAGGAGGCATGATAGATTTCAATGAACTCGCTAATACCTCCTGTTCAGACTGGTAGTAGTAAACTTCTGCAGCTAACTCCTCAATATCAGCCACACTATCCACAGTAACATCTTCAACAACCACTTCAGGCTCAAAAACACTTTCAGGCTCTTCAATTATCTCAACCATCATAGTCTGTCCATCACTTCTAGGGATGTATTTATCCCAGCTAAATCCCTCGGCTACTTTCTCGTCGTCCTGGTTCACAATGAGAGCTTTCTCAGGTTTGTTCTTGATTTGTGGCCTTTGAACTACAGGTTGTTGATTCGGCCGGTGATAAATTGCCTGCTTGTAATAACCATTCGTGAACGGATTTTGATGATTATTCACTTCTCGGTTCGGACACTCTCTTTTGAAATGGCCTCTCTCTTTGCATTTGAAGCAGGTTACTTTGGACTTGTCGAAACCTAGCTTCTGATCAGGTCCAGAAAGGTTGTTTCTGCCAGTGATCTCCATAAAGCGCTGTGCTCTCCTCACAAGACTAGCCATGCCCCATTTAATATGTATCAACTCAAGCTCCTCCGGGTCTATTTGATCGTAATCTTCTTTGGTCATGTCCGGATTCCCGATCTTACCCGCTACCAGAGATTCATACGACTCTAACACAGAAGCCAACAATGCCATATGTTGTTTCGCAGCTGATTCAGTGAACTCATTCCCATTCTTGATAGTGACTGCGATGTTGCATTGGATCCCAGAAACATACGCCTGATTGTTTGAACTTGTTGAGCTTTGAGGTGACGTCTGTTCAGTAGCTCTGACGTTTGGCTTGTAACTGGCAAATGGCAAAGACTTGTTTGTTTGTGGAGTGTTTGACAAAGCACTTGAAGTTGTGTCAGCACTGAAACCAGTTTGTATCTTTGGGCTCTGGTTTGTTGTAACAGGAGTATTGCCTTTGTAGTACAAAGATATATCTTCTTGAACATTCGCTGAGTTCATCTTTTTGATCTTCAGTAACTCCAACTCATGAGCTTCAATCTTTTCTATGAATGAGCTGAGATTCAGATTCACAAAATCAGAATTATTCTTTAACATCATCAGGTACGTGCCCCACTCGTCATAAGGTAAAGCATCAGACAACTTATCAATCCATTCTTCATTGGTCTTTTTGATTTCTAATCTCTTCATCTCAAGTACTAAATGGCAATATCTTTCGATCAGTTGCCTTGTAGTTTCACCCTTCATGCCGGTAAAAATATCAAACTCCTTCTTGATCAAAGCCTTCTTGCTCTTGATCATTGACACACTACCTTGAAACTTTATCTGCAATGACTGCCACATAGATTGAGCATTGTCTTCATGTTGCAACAGCACTAAAATATCCTCTTTGATAGCCTGCTGGAGGATACTAATCATCTTTTTCTCAGCTTTGAAATCATTCTGTTCTGTCTCTGTCAGACTTCTAATACCCTTCTCCATACCTAGACCATCAACTGGTGGAACATACTTTTTCTCCATCTTCATCCAGCATTCGAAATGGTTAGCCTGAACCCAGTTCTTAAATCTGCCTGACCATCCCGCATATTCATCCAGGTTCATTAACTTCGGAGGCTTTTGCATCGTTCCCAATTCGTTTTCCATGTTGACGTTTTGAACGATACTCGCTGCACTCTGACCTGCTGTCATACCACTGCCCGCGAAGAAGTTGTAGAAATCTTGATTTTCCATTTTAGGTGACAATTACTGAAAACTTTTTAACTTTTGGAAAAACAGGTGACTTTACTGAAAACACGTTCCACAAAAACTGAACTTCCAACGAGATATCACGAACGAAATGGACTTTAACCCTCAGACCATGATTTTCAAACTTCAAATGTTTTTCAAGAGAAATCTAAATTTTAAAGTTCAAACGAAATCACAGTTTAACTTCTCAAGCGAAATCAGATTTTAAACTTTAAGCGAAATCAAAGTTGTGATTCAAGCGGAATCACACTTTCAGGCGGAATCAGATGAACACTTCAAGTGGAACCACAGAATTCGAGCGGAATCACTGATTCTGCTTCAAATGCTCAAGCAGAATAACAAATCTACAACCAGAAAACTTGATTTCGCTCGAAATACAAGCGGAATCACAACAACCTTCGTTCAAGCGGAATCAGGTTTCAGGCCATTTTTTACCACTTTTAAGCCGAATTTTAAGCTGATACTTTCAAGGGTTTTAAATGTCACTTTTACACAATATGTCAAAAACTCACTCCATTTTGCCCGTGGAAATGTCCAAAAATCCAAAAAGTGTAGGTAAAAAGCTCTGATTCAGGTATTTTAGCTCATATCTGGCTCTGATACCAATTGTAGGATCGATATTGACGATCTAATGAGTCAATCAGAGTCAAAATACCACTGTTTATGTGGCGGAATCACACAAACAGTTTGAATCAAAAAGAATGGAGTAGAAATAGACAGAATATCACTTTAAACACTGTTTCTCATTAATTGATCACTGGAAAATTTGGCAGCACTTCGGTATACAACTTGACGATCGGTGCCAAAATGAGAAACAACACAACTATATATAGGGGATCTAATTCCGCTTGAAATGACACCTTGTCATTTCGAGCGGAATCACAAGCTTCTGATTTCGCTTGAAATAACAAAGTGTCATTTCAAGCGGAATCACTACATAAACACATAAAACTTACAATTCAACCCTTATACATTACATACTTGACATATTTGACCCCTAGACCCTATACAAGCATGACTAAGACTGAGACGTAGGCTTTAGACATCGTGCACTAACAAGCTACTAAGAAAGTGTCCTCATCATGGTCTTGCGGTGTGGCAACAAGTATCCACTTTCTATAATGGGTTGTTGCCACACACAAGACAAACACTTGACTCTAGCTCCAGGGGACTCTTAGGTAATCGTCGCCCAAATGAAATTTATAATCAAATTGAGGAAATTGCTTGTCACACCCCCAAAATTCACACGCGGAGTACCACCGCTTGGGAGCGTGACTGACCAGGATCAAGCCACCAATCATATTGAACATGTAATTAATATCAAGTAAAATAAATGTAAACCATATATCCAATACGATAGGTGTTCAAAACATAACCATAGTTTCAAAGTGTAGCGGAAGCATAGTAAATAATCCAACACTAGTTAATAGTTTTAAATGTCATAATAGTTCAACGTAACAATCACGATCCTTGTCCACAACGACCCGATTCTCCAGTGCAAGCTCCATATGTACCTAAGGTCCTGCAAGGCATGCAGCAGAGAGTCAACAACTAGTTGAGCGAGTTCACAGATAACAGTTCAGTAATAGTATAGAGTGAGTAATAGTATGTTCGTTCGTTTATATCATGTATCATATTTCCATCGCGGCCTCCCAGGCAGGTGTGCGAAGATATTAGGGGATGTTCTTCCCAAGTATTTCTAGACTAGGTTTATTTGTATCGCGGCCTCCCAGGCAGGTGTGCGAAGGTTAGTAAGTTTAGTTCGCGGCCTTCCAAAGGCAGGTGTGCGAAGATGTCATAGTATCACGGCCAACCCGTGGCAGGTGTGCGAAGATCAGTTCAATGAGTGTTACTAGTCTAGTAGGTTCGTATTCGTTAAGTTCTACCATCTGAGTGTGCATAATAATCTATCAAATCCTATTCCCCACCCGGGAACCCATGCCTTGGCTGTGTGAACTCACCTTGGGTTTGCTCGGTATGCTAAGTAAGTGCTCAAAGTAAATCAATCACGTCCTAGAGTATGCACGTATTCAAATCAGTTTATACCCAAGTTGCGCACGTATAAAAATCATACAAGTACCAGCATGTATTCGTTATCACATAAGTTAGGTACAACGCTTAACAGCAGTTAGATAATCCAGTTATCATTTAACAGAGTTACTATGTTACTGTGCAAGTTATCCTGGTTGGCGAAACACTGGTTGACGAAACACAATGTGTTTCGTCAACTACCCTTTGGCGAATCTAAATTCTGTTTCGCTGAAGACCTTTGGCGAAATACATTTTCTAATTCGTCGACATCCTTGGCGAAACACATTCTGTTTCGCCAAGACTTTCACATTCGTCGAGCATTCACATTCGTCAAGCATTCACATTCGTCAAGCATTCAGTTACGTCAACATTCTGATTCGCCAAACATTCAGATTCGTTAAGCAGTAATTACGTCAACATATCAGTTACAGAAAATCATGCAATCAATCATGGAAACCCTAATCATTCTAGAAGCCGCCTAGAACACCATCAAGAACAATCATCATACTATCATCAGATCAATGTACAATTATCGTAACCCAAAAGTCTTAACCAACAAGGTTTAATAACATTAAATCGACATGAACATCGTTAGTTCTAGATCTACTCATCACGTAATCATATCAATCCGATCAATTACTAGCATTCCTAAATCAACATCATAATTCGCATAAGAATGCGTAACCGATTTATCATGCATACGAATCAAGATTATATAATACATGTAGTCACATCCGATCGTAAATCAAACATACACAATATATATACAGAGAAATCTAGGAAAGCCAGAAACCGATTAACGAGCATACACTAACCGAGATATCGAAGATGATGGTTTAAATCGCTTAGAACTAGAGCTTGAGTATCACAGGGCTGCCGTCAAAGTGGGGAGGGTCCGAGGGTTCCTTGTTTTGCTAAACGTATGAAATATAGGTCTGATCATGTTAATATACGCGTTAACTCGTAATGGGCCCGAACTGGGCTTTGGCGAGACAGGTTGGGCCGGCGAAACAGGATTGGCGAAACAGGTTACCTGTTTCGTCGAATGGTTCTTGGCGAATCATAATCTGATTCGTCGGGGTGTTGTACGGCAAAACACATATGGATCCTTAATGGGTTCCAACAGTTTAAGTCTAAGTTTTCTAAACAAGTTCATACCAATACCATTTATATTACATCAAGTGCACATTATCCATATTACAAGTCAAGCAAGTCAAACAGTCAAGGTCAATGGTCAAAGTCAACGTGCATTAAATACGAGTCAAAAGGTCGAGTTGTCACATTATCCCCAACTTGAAAGAAATTTCGTCCCGAAATTTGGTAAGTACTTACTGAGGAAGCTAGGTAGGTTGCAACGTTCACTGGTTTTCCTGGGGTGTCACATCCTCCCCTCGTTGATCTGGAATTTCGCCCCGAAATTCCGTAGTAGTAGCTTCAGCCTCAGCAGTGGTTGTATTGGTTTCGAATAACTGGGGATACTTTTCTTCCATTTGGTCTTCGCGTTCCCAGGTGTACTCTGTGCCATGTCGGGAGTTCCAACGAACTCGAACAAGAGGGATTCTCTTGTGTTTGAGGACCTTCACATCCCGGTCCGTAATTTCAACAGGTTCCTCGACGAACTGCAACCGCTCGTCGATAGTGAGTTCCTTAAAAGGAATGATAAGGGTCTCATCTGACAGACACTTCTTCAGATTCGACACGTGAAAGACATTGTGAACTGCCCCGAGTTCTGCTGGTAAGTTCAATCTGTAGGCTACCTTGCCGATTTTCTCAATGATCTCGAATGGTCCAACATATCACGGATTTAACTTACCCCGTTTGCCAAAACGTACCACACCCTTCCAGGGTGAAACTTTTAACAATACCCGGTCCCCGACCTGAAATTCCAAAGGCCTTTTACGCTTATCCGCGTAGGCTTTCTGACGGTCGCGTGCTGCCGCCATACGTTGTCGTATCTGTGCAATCTTTTCTGTTGCGTCCACTACGATCTCTGGACACGTAATCTGACTATCCCCCACCTCTGCCCAACAGAGAGGTGACCGGCATTTACGCCCGTACAATGCCTCGAATGGAGCGGCTTGAATGCTGGTGTGATAACTGTTATTGTACGAAAACTCCACCAAAGGGAGGTGCTTTTCCCAGCCGTTGCCGAAATCGATAACACATGCACGGAGCATGTCTTCAAGAGTTTGAATCGTTCGCTCGGACTGCCCGTCCGTCTGAGGGTGATATGCCGTGCTCATGTCTAACTTTGAGCCGAAGGATTTGTGCATTGCTTGCCATAGCTCTGACGTGAATCGTGCATCGCGATCTGAAATGATAGAGATGGGCACCCCGTGTCTTGACACAACTTCTTTGAGGTAGATGTCCGCGAGAGTGGAGAACTTATCCGTTTCCTTTATCGCTAGGAAGTGTGCAGACTTGGTGAGTCGATCCACGATCACCCATATCGTATCGTTCCCACGCTGAGATCTAGGTAAACCCGTAACAAAATCCATGGAAATTTCTTCCCATTTCCACTGCGGTATCTTGGGCTGTTGTAGTAGACCTGCGGGCTTCTGATATTCAACCTTGACCCTCGCACAGGTCAAACACTTACCGACGTATGTAGCGATGTGGGCCTTCATGCTAGGCCACCAATATGTTGTTTTGATGTCGTGGTACATTTTATCCGACCCTGGATGTACCGAGTAGCGTGACTTGTGAGCTTCATCCATTACCAGCTCTCGTAGACCGCCATAGAGTGGGACCCAAATACGCCCCGTTACATAGTAGGCGCCGTCTTCCTTTTGTTCCATTTGTTGCCTCGAACCACGTAAGGCTTCAGCCTTTACATTTTCTGGTTTCAATGCTTCCACCTGAGCATTTCGTATCTGTGCAGGGAGACTAGACTGGATCGTAAGCTGTAGCGCTCGCACGCGCTTAGGTAGAGTGTCTTTTCGACTGAGGGCGTCAGCCACAACATTGGCCTTGCCCGGATGGTACTTGATAGCGCATTCGTAGTCGTTCAGTAGTTCAACCCATCTTCGTTGATGCATGTTCAAATCCTTTTGCTTAAGTATATGCTCGAGACTCCTGTGATCGGTGTAAATCGTGCACCTGGTACCGTACAGGTAGTGTCGCCATATCTTAAGCGCGAAAACAACAGCTCCCAGCTCTAAATCGTGCGTCGTGTAGTTCTGTTCGTGAACCTTGAGTTGACGAGAGGCGTAGGCAATCACTTTATCCCGCTGCATCAATACACAACCAAGCCCCTGTATCGATGCGTCGCAATAGACCACGAAATCTTCCGTGCCCTCTGGCAATGAGAGTATAGGCGCGCTGCAAAGCCTATCCTTTAAGTACTGAAAAGCCGTTTCCTGGGAATCTCCCCAACGGTAGGTGACACCCTTCTGTGTCAGCATAGTGAGCGGCTGAGCGATCTTGGAGAAGTCTTTAATAAATCGCCTGTAATAACCCGCCAAACCCAAGAATTGGCGTATTTCTGTCGGTGTACGCGGTGCAGGCCAGTTCCTGATCGAATCTACCTTGGATGGATCGACATGGATCCCATCCCTGTTCACCACATGGCCTAAGAAGTGGACTTCACGAAGCCAGAAGTCACATTTGGAAAACTTGGCGTACAATTGCTCTTTTCTATGAAGTTCCAAGATCAATCGTAGGTGTTGCTCGTGCTCCTCTTGACTCTTGGAGTAAATCAGGATGTCGTCGATGAAAACAATGACGAACTTGTCTAAGTACGGCTTGCACACCCTGTTCATCAGATCCATAAATACGGCAGGCGCGTTCGTTAACCCGAATGGCATGACAAGAAACTCGTAGTGACCGTAGCGAGTTCTGAATGCGGTTTTGGAGACGTCCTCATCCCGGACTCTCAGCTGATGATACCCTGACCTCAAGTCTATCTTGGAGTAGTAACTCGACCCTTGCAACTGGTCGAATAAGTCGTCTATACGCGGAAGAGGATAACGGTTCTTCACCGTCACCTTGTTTAGTTCACGGTAGTCGATGCACATTCTGAACGTACCGTCTTTCTTTTTCATGAAAAGTACTGGAGCTCCCCAAGGCGAAGAGCTTGGACGAATAAAACCCTTTTCCAAAAGTTCTTGTAGCTGCTTCGACAATTCTTCCAGTTCGGTTGGAGCTAAACGATACGGTGCGCGGGCTATTGGTGCTGCTCCAGGAGCTAACTCAATCTGGAATTCGACTTGACGATGAGGAGGTAAACCAGGTAAATCTTCAGGAAACACTTGAGGAAAATCACGCACAACTGGTATATCCCCCAGTTTCTTTTCCTTTGCTGATGCGTCAGTAACGAGTGCCAAGATGGCTGTGTGCCCTTTTCGTAAACATTTCTGCGCCTTTAAGAAAGAGATGATGCCAACTACAGCACCACTCTTGTCGCCTTGGACTTCGAGAGGTTCCTGACTAGAGCGAGGAATACGAATAACCTTTTCCTTGCACAAGATTTCTGCGTGATGCTGGGATAACCAATCCATACCGATGACTACGTCGAAACTACCCAAGACTATGGGTATAAGATCAATCGAGAAAGTCTGACCAGCTAGAACGATGTTACAGCCCTTGATTACATGTGCCGCTTCTACACTTTTACCATTTGCCAGTTCTACGACGTGATTAGTGTTTAGGGGTGTTGGTGTACGTTTTAACAATTTACTCATTTTCAATGACATATAACTTGTATCAGCACCCGAATCAAATAAGACAGTAACGTAAATATCGTCGAGAAGAAACTTACCCATAACCACGTTGGGATCATTCACTGCGTCACCCCGACCTAGCACAAAAGCACGACCCCGAGCTTCGTTGCCATTGTTGTTGTTGTTTCCCCCGTTGTTGTTGTTATTGTTGTTATTCCCGTTGCCCTGGTTGTTGTTGTTGTTGTTGCGATTCTGGTTCAACTGTGGGCAATCGCGTTTGTAGTGGCCTTCAGCCCCACACTGGAAACATCCCCGGTTTCCACGCTGTGGCTGCTGCTGCTGGTTCTGTGGAGCTGGCGGTGGGAGTTGCTGGTTCTGGTTTGCTGGTCGCGAGCTTCTACAATCTTTAGCCTCATGGCCCGGCTTGTGGCATCTTTGACAACGTTCCCTGCGACATCTTCCACTGTGGTGTTTGTTGCACCTGTTACACCACGGGTGAGTTCCCCTATAACCACTCTGCCCCTGGTTGCCCGATGATTGCTGATTCGAACTCTGGTATTCGTTGGTGCGACGCTGCTGAGTTTGGGACTGAACCGAAACTGATCCCTTGTTGGAATCCCCATCCCACTTTCTTTTGTTCTCGCTGGTTGTGGCAGAAGTAGTAGCAGCTGGAGTAGTAGTAGCAGTAGTGGTAGCACTGATGCGTTTTGGCAGTCTGTTCTGATCCACTGCCTGATCTGTGATGCGGTGAGCGAGGCGCTGAATAGCCTGAATGTCGTCAAGATTAGCCGATGTTACGTGGCTCTGGATTTCTGGCGCCAAACCCTTGAGATACAACTCAATACGCTTGTATGGAGGGTCTACCATAGTTGGACACAGCACGGCCAGCTCATTTGACCGTTTAGTATACGCTTCAATTTCTGATCCAACCATTTTCAGGTTATACAACTCGTCTTCCAGTTTGTGAATATCTTCACGCGTGCAATACTCTCTCTTGATAAGTTCCTTAAAATCGTTCCAGGGTGTGGCGTTAGCAGCTGCCAACCCCAGAATTTGCACCTGCGCGTTCCACCAGGTTAGCGCTATTCCCTCCAAGGTGCCAGTTGCATACTTGACCTTGCGAGCCTCAGGGCACTCGCACATTTCGAATACTGACTCTAGCTTTTCAAACCAATGGAGGAGTCCCACTGCCCCCTCGGTGCCACTGAAAGAATTTGGACGACAGTCCATGAAGTTCTTGAATGTGCAGACAGGCTGCTGCGCGTGTTGACCTATTGTACGAATAGGACGAAGTTAAATACGGGAGTTAATGTAGGATCTAAAGATCCTAGTATGAGTCTATACTGCAGGGTATACTACCTGCTTGAGCGGCTGCAACTGCCGCAGCAACGAGAGCCTCTAGCTGGGCTTGAGTCATGTTAATTCGTGCGGCCATTGATCTTCACATCAAAGGCAACATAAGTGAGAAAAGTTCGCGAATAGTGCGATGACAGAAGAGTGTAAGCACATAAGTGTTCTCAAGCAGTAACAGATAGCGAGCAATAGTAGGGTAAGCATACTACGAGCAAAGTTCTAAACAGTTCTAGCAGGCAGGTAATAAACATAAACCTTATTACCTAGGATGTCGAGTCTTGCACGTGGAGCGAAGCGTCGTTGTGGATCGTTGAGAGCACTGTTCTGGTTATAGTCTGGTTTTAATAAAAAAAAAACGTTTTCCCATATTAAAACCAAGTTCTCTATAACCAATGGCTCTGATACCAATCTGTCACACCCCCAAAATTCACACGCGGAGTACCACCGCTTGGGAGCGTGACTGACCAGGATCAAGCCACCAATCATATTGAACATGTAATTAATATCAAGTAAAATAAATGTAAACCATATATCCAATACGATAGGTGTTCAAAACATAACCATAGTTTCAAAGTGTAGCGGAAGCATAGTAAATAATCCAACACTAGTTAATAGTTTTAAATGTCATAATAGTTCAACGTAACAATCACGATCCTTGTCCACAACGACCCGATTCTCCAGTGCAAGCTCCATATGTACCTAAGGTCCTGCAAGGCATGCAGCAGAGAGTCAACAACTAGTTGAGCGAGTTCACAGATAACGGTTCAGTAATAGTATAGAGTGAGTAATAGTATGTTCGTTCGTTTATATCATGTATCATATTTCCATCGCGGCCTCCCAGGCAGGTGTGCGAAGATATTAGGGGATGTTCTTCCCAAGTATTTCTAGACTAGGTTTATTTGTATCGCGGCCTCCCAGGCAGGTGTGCGAAGGTTAGTAAGTTTAGTTCGCGGCCTTCCAAAGGCAGGTGTGCGAAGATGTCATAGTATCGCGGCCAACCCGTGGCAGGTGTGCGAAGATCAGTTCAATGAGTGTTACTAGTCTAGTAGGTTCGTATTCGTTAAGTTCTACCATCTGAGTGTGCATAATAATCTATCAAATCCTATTCCCCACCCGGGAACCCATGCCTTGGCTGTGTGAACTCACCTTGGGTTTGCTCGGTATGCTAAGTAAGTGCTCAAAGTAAATCAATCACGTCCTAGAGTATGCACGTATTCAAATTAGTTTATACCCAAGTTGCGCACGTATAAAAATCATACAAGTACCAGCATGTATTCGTTATCACATAAGTTAGGTACAACGCTTAATAGCAGTTAGATAATCCAGTTATCATTTAACAGAGTTACTATGTTACTGTGCAAGTTATCCTGGTTGGCGAAACACTAGTTGACGAAACACAATCTGTTTCGTCAACTACCCTTTGGCGAATCTAAACTCTGTTTCACTAAAGACCTTTGGCGAAATACGTTTTCTAATTCGTCGACATCCTTGGCGAAACACATTCTGTTTCGCCAAGACTTTCACATTCGTCGAGCATTCACATTCGTCAAGCATTCACATTCGTCAAGCATTCAGTTACGTCAACATTCTGATTCGCCAAACATTCAGATTCGTTAAGCAGTAATTACGTCAACATATCAGTTACAGAAAATCATGCAATCAATCATGGAAACCCTAATCATTCTAGCAGCCGCCTAGAACACCATCAAGAACAATCATCATACTATCATCAGATCAATGTACAATTATCGTAACCCAAAAGTCTTAACCAACAAGGTTTAATAACATTAAATCGACATGAACATCGTTAGTTCTAGATCTACTCATCACGTAATCATATCAATCCGATCAATTACTAGCATTCCTAAATCAACATCATAATTCGCATAAGAATGCGTAACCGATTTATCATGCATACGAATCAAGATTATATAATACATGTAGTCACATCCGATCGTAAATCAAACATACACAATATATATACAGAGAAATCTAGGAAAGCCAGAAACCGATTAACGAGCATACACTAACCGAGATATCGAAGATGATGGTTTAAATCGCTTAGAACTAGAGCTTGAGTATCACAGGGCTGCCGTCAAAGTGGGGAGGGTCCGAGGGTTCCTTGTTTTGCTAAACGTATGAAATATAGGTCTGATCATGTTAATATACGCGTTAACTCGTAATGGGCCCGAACTGGGCTTTGGCGAGACAGGTTGGGCCGGCGAAACAGGATTGGCGAAACAGGTTACCTGTTTCGTCGAATGGTTCTTGGCGAATCATAATCTGATTCGTCGGGGTGTTGTACGGCAAAACACATATGGATCCTTAATGGGTTCCAACAGTTTAAGTCTAAGTTTTCTAAACAAGTTCATACCAATACCATTCATATTACATCAAGTGCACATTATCCATATTACAAGTTAAGCAAGTCAAACAGTCAAGGTCAATGGTCAAAGTCAACGTGCATTAAATACGAGTCAAAAGGTCGAGTTGTCACATTGCTCAAACCAATTTTCTGTGGCACACTCCCCGAGGCAATAAATCTAATGCCCCGGGCGCCCATAAGGTTGATGAAAGCACTTCTTTACAAGCCCAAATCGAGGCCCTTTCTTCGAAAATCAAAAACCTAGAAATGGCAAAAACAGCCTCGGTCATGGCTTGTGAAGGGTGTAGTGGGCCACATGAAAACTGGAGTTGTATGAAGGAAGTAGATGATCAAACAGAGTCGGTAAACTACATTGATAATAGACCTAGGCCGTCGGGTCTTCCAACGGGTACCTACAACCAAGGATGGCGTAACCACCCTAACCCTGGTTGGAGAGAACCCGACAATGGTAGTAACCAACAAAATCTAAACCAACGAACAAACTTTCAACAACCAAGAATCGAGTTACAAAATTTCTCTCAACAACAAGGTAGACGAGAAAGGCTTGAAGATACTGTATCTCGCCTCATCTCCGACACCGCAAAGAAAAACTCAGATCGATCAATTGAATTCGAATTTTAGAAATCAACAAGCTAGTATACATAACATTGAAAAGCAACTAAATCAAATAGCTCAAAATTTCTCCGAGAGACCACAAGACGCGTTACCAAGTAATACTGAAACCAACCCAAAGGCGCAAGTACATCTCATAACATTGAGAAACTGTACCGTGGGTTCCGAAGAGGCTTCATTACCGCCAACTAAAAGAAGCCAATCTAGCCAAACCACAACTCCGCCCCAACAAGAGAAGGCTTCTCCACCAATTCAAGAGCCCACTAAAACTCCTCCGGTTCCATACCCCAGTCGGTTAATTCGTCAAAAGACCAATGAGCAATTCGCAAAGTTCGAAAATTTACTAAAACAATTGCATGTTAATATTCCATTTATCGAAGTCCTAACTCAAATGCCTAAATATTCAAAATTTATGAGGGACTTCCTCACTCATAAAAGAAAAATTGAATCATTGCAATTAGTTAATTTAGGTGAAGAATGCTTCGCCTTACTACTCAACAAACTCCCGCAAAAGAAGCTTGACCCCGGAAGCTTCACAATTCCTTGCTCGATTGGGGAATCCCCCACTCGTAATGCATTAGCCGATCTCGGGGCAAGCATCAACCTCATGCCCTTATCAATGTTCAACCGACTTGGCCTAGGGAAAACAAGCCCTACAAAAATAAGCATACAACTCGACGATAGATCCGTCAAATATCCACAAGGTGTCGCTGAAAATCTATTGGTCAAAGTCAGCGAATTTGTCTTTCCGGCAGACTTTGTCATACTAGATATGGAGGAAGATGCCGAAGTACCACTCATCCTAGGAAGGCCATTCCTAGCTACGGCCCAAGCAGTGGTAGATATGAATGATGGAACACTAACATTGAGGATTGGGGATGAGGAAATGAAGTTTAGAGTTGGAAAAAGAGTGGAAGTCGAAGACCCGGTCAACTACATGAAGGTCATTGACTCAAGTTTGGATGATGCTCTCTGACGGTGTAGCATGGGATGCAAACATCCCACTTGGGTAACATGTGACCAGGCTTTGGGTCTAGCCAAGGACCCTTATAAACGTGGCGCACCACGGAGGTATCCCGCGGAACTATCCTTAGTTTAGTTTAGATTAATTTTTATGTTTTCTAGTTTAGTTTTAATTTTCAGGAATAAAACACACTCGGGATGGTGAAGGATACCAAGGGAAACTTGAACCAGCACCCCCTGCACAAAATCAGGGCCACCCGACAATTTTTTCTTCATTACAGCAAGTTCAGCACGGGCCGTGTCCTCCCAACACGGCCCCGTGCTGCACAATCTGCAGGAAATGCCCAGTTCAGGTAACTGGACACGGGGCATGCTCACTGAACACGCCCCCGTGCCCAGGTTTCTGTTTCTTTTTTCAAACTTTTGTTACTGGCGATCTGAACACGAGGCTGTGCCCGGACACCACGGGGCCGTGTCGAGTCGCCCAGTAACATAATTTTTTGCTTTTTCACACCTTTTTACATATCTAATCAACCTAAAAACTTATTTTTGGGACACATTGAGGACAATGTGTAATTTAAGTGTGGGGGAGGGATGCTAAAACCTTGAATCTTGCAAGTCCTAATTAACAAGCCTTACACAAAACTCTTTTGGAACCGCTAATCACCCCAAATTTTTTTTTCAAAAAAAAAAATCATTTTTTTTACTTGTCTAGGTTTAATTTGGGAATTTCAAGTTCTAAAAAGGTTATATTTTTACAAATTTACAACCGATAGTGTCGTGATAAAAAGAACCAACATAAGAAAATTATGAAACGGAATGACAAGTTTAGTTAAAAATTTGATTATATATACTTGATCACATAAAAACCCATTCCCACAAAAAGTGAGTTTTGAGCCTTTATTGAGCATACAAATACATACCTTTAAACTAAATGCTCATTTTTCGTTTCTTGTGTGAATAACCGCTTGGTTCTTACGACTCTAGAACTTGCCACGACGATATATTCCCAGTCCTTACCAACTTAAACCCGAGTAAGTAAATGATGGAGGCATTAGGACTAACCCGTTTTATTTCTACACCATTACTTTTCTTTTTTTTTTTTACCACCTACCCAAAATCCCCCTAGTTAACCCCTTTGAGCCTAAACCTTTTCATTTCTTAGCCCAAAACAAACACCCTTTTTACCCATCTAAACCCTTTTTCATTTTAAACCCTTTATTTTAGTAACAAAGCTCGGTTTTTCTTATGACTTGCTTATGAAAAAAAATGATGATGAAGCCAAAAGAAATAAACAAACAAATCTATCAAAAAGAACTTTGTTTGAAGAAATGCTTCATCAAAATAAAAAGTTACAAAATAATAACAAGTCTTACGAAAACCGACGCTTTTTACGCCTTTCGCCCTTTTTACTAACCACTAACCCAACCACCTATCTTTAGCCCAAGCCTAACCTTTCAACCAAAAAGTCCTCTTGATATTTACAAAGGTGTATAGCTAAAAAGGAGGAGGATTGATTGGTTGGCAAGCCTATGGTAGGAGTAAGTTCCATGCCGCCCTCGAGTGATTCACTAAAATACATCTTCGGCCGAGTGTTGAGTGATCCCCCGTGAGGTATGTGAACTTGTATATAAATGGAATTTTAAAAAGGCATGTTATGCCCTAATAAGTAATTTATCTTATGTAATGTTTTTAATAAATCATGACGAATAGGATTGTAAATAAATAAAAACAAAACTTAAATAAAGAATCTTGGAAATCCCGACACTCTATGACAAGCCCAAAAACCTTCTCTTCTACCCGTTCCATTTGGGAGTGTAAAGCCAGATTATAAAGAGTTTTGCTTGAGGACTAGCAAAGATTCAAGTGTGGGGGTATTTGATGTGCACAAAATGCAACATATAAATTACATCAATTGTGGCATAAAACTAACCCTTTTTTAGTACTAATGTTGGAAAAAGTATGTTTTTGTCTTCCTTTTGTATTTTCAGGATTAAATGAGCTCAAATGAACAAAAGAAGCAAAAAGGCAGCTAAATCTAACATAAATACAAGAAAAGGAACAAACGTGGCATGCCCGACCCTCCGACGTCATCTTCCCAAGCAAAAATAAGAGAACAGAAGGCTGAACACGCTCGGTGCTCAATGAGCACGGGGGCTTGCCCAAGTGTCAGCAGAAAAGACAAAGTTGTAGAAGCTTCTATCGCCCAACACGGGGGCGTGCCCACTGGACACGGGGCCGTGGTCAATTCTAAGATTCTTAGAATCTAGGGAAATCTTGATAGTACAGATACGCTTCTGCACACGGGATCGTGCTCAGCGAACACGGGGGTGTGGTCAACTAATGCAGACAAACTGCAATAATGAAGAAAGAGAAGAAGGATGGACACGGGGCCGTGCCCAATGGACATAGGGTCGTGCCCAATGGACACGGGGCCGTGCCCGCGCTACTGCTCAGGCTATAAATAAGGGTGCTTGGCTCATTTGCAAACCATCCCTTGGCACACCACCTCTCTCACACTTCACCCACCACCCACCACCATCACAACACCATCATCCACCACCATCATCCATTGTCCATCATAGAGTGTGTGAGTCATCTCGGGATCCAAGATTGATCGTAAGAGTTCTTGACAATCAAAGGCCATGTTTGCCTAAGTCTCTTACATCACTTGGTGAAGACAAGCATTTAGTGTAATACTTTTTATTTTTAATCTTTTCGCACTTTTTATTTGGTTATGTATTAATGACTTTAATAACTAAGTTTTATATGTTTGAAGGTGATTATTCCTTATCATTTTTCAGTGGTGTCTTGGCATTATTTTATTGTCTATATAAAATAAAAGATTTTCACCATTCATATCTCCACGGTCTATATGGAGATATGTTGGCTACCTGGTCGGGGGTTAAGAGAATGGTTTGGTAAGACTCTTGCCATTGTTCAGTGTATAGATCCTACAAAGGACCTGGGTCAAATTTAGTAGGACCTCCTTCAATACCTAATGGTATTGGATGGCGGGGGTCCAAACTCTTTGATCCCCTCATATATAAACTACTATTAAAACTTTAACTTGGCTACTTAGGACTGTATCCCTGCTGACTCAGACTACTTAGCCGAGGGTAACGTCACCTTCAAAAGAGGGGCCTACCACATTATGCATTAATAACTTAATTAATTATCTTTCAATAATCCGACCTTTTAGGATTGTATCCTTGCTGACTCAAACTACTGGGTTGAGGGTAACGTCACCATCAAAAGAGGGGCCTACTAAAATAACTAAGATAATCTCTTAAAAAGTGCAAAAGTGCGGAAATAATCAAAGGTTACAGTAAAGGCGAGTTGGATCCAAGTGATTCATCTTGTCTATCTGTTTTTACTTTTATTTTATTTTTCAGCATTTTAGTTAGTTTTATTTTTCTAGTTTAAAAACATTTTTCTAACTTTTTGATTTGATTAGACATTGAGGATAAACAGGTACTAAAAGCTCTTGTGTCCTTGGACGACCTCGGTATCTTACCAACACTATACTACGCCCACGATGGGTGCACTTGCCCATATGTGTGTTTAGTGTTAGTAAATATCGTGTTTTATAAATTTAAAACTTGGCTAAAAAGTGTAAAAGGGCTTAAAATATACATAAAAAATATATTACACTACACGCACATCACATATATATAAGGCACACACAGTAAAGCACATAATCACACACGCATAGAACAATAGCAATTACTCTTCCGATTGCGTTGTAAAGAGCGTTTTAAATGCGTTAACTGCGTTTTGAATAAGTGTTGCGAAACATAGTTTAAAATATCGTTTAAAATCATTTATCCATATATCATTTATCGAATCTCGAGAGTACAAAGCAATAATTAAGCAAGAAAAGGCAGATCTAAATACTGACATGTCTTAACTTTGACTTTGACTTGTACTTTGACTTTGACTTAGAAAGTCGGGTTGTTACAGCCTCCCCTACTTTAGGGAATTTCATCCCGAAATTAAGGCGCAGGCGTAACGAAGAGATGTGGGTATTTAGCTTTCATATCACTTTCGAGTTCCCAAGTGAACTCGGCGCCGCGTTTGCCTTCCCAGCGAACCTTCACTATATGAATGTGAGAGCGTCGAAGTTTCTTAGTCTCTCGGTCCATGATTTCTACTGGCATTTCCACGAAGTGTAATGTTTCATCCGCTTGCAAACCCTCGAGAGGAACATGCAAATTCTCTTCGGCTAGACACTTTTTGAGGTTCGAAACGTGGAAAGTCGGATGTACGTTGCTGAGTTCCTCCGGTAAGTCGAGTCGGTAGGCCACTTTGCCAATTCTTTCCAGAATCTTAAAGGGTCCCACGTATCGAGGCACTAGCTTTCCTTTCTTGCCGAATCGGATCACCCCCTTCCAAGGTGAAACCTTTAGGAGTACGTGATCACCAACTTCAAACTCAAGGGGCTTGCGGCGTTTGTCGGCGTAACTCTTTTGACGACTCCGAGCTTTCAAGAGATTGTCTCGTATCTGGAGGATCTTGTCAGTCGTTTCTTGGAATAACTCAGCACTGGTAATTTGCGCGTCTCCGATCTCGTGCCATACAATAGGCGATCGACATTTTCTTCCATATAATGCCTCAAATGGTGCCATTTGAATGCTAGAGTGATAACTGTTGTTGTACGAGAATTCGACTAAAGGTAAATGCGAATCCCAATTACCACCAAAATCTATAACATGTCACACCCTGACTTTTGCGGAAGCGTATGATGTGTGACTTGTTCAATATCATTGCATTCAATTATAATAAACAACTATATGATTAAAACATGATGTTCATCCATTCATAAGTTTAAAATGTTACAAACAAGTGTCATTAAGTTTCAACCAACATATCCTCAATTTATGTTACAAATCAAAAGTGGATGACATCAAAACTTGAAATTTATGTCTTGAAACTACACCAGTGCCCAAGATCCATCTTGTTTCCTGAAATACATGTAATTTTGAAAACATCAACAAAAGTTGAGCGAGTTCATGTGTTTCTGTATGTGTTCGAATAATCTTGTAAACAATTGTATGTATGGTAATCCGGTATGAAAGCGTCAATGAATAGATCAATTAATGATTTGCAAGGTCATTATTATTTGTGCAATGTGCAGGAAGGCTCAAACCTCGCGGATTTTGTACCGGGCCTCCGGCTGGAAGACATAGTCACCACCTTCGGCCACTTCCGGCCCAGGGGTGGGGCTCGCAACACCCAAATAGATCTATCACTCATGCCCCGCGGTCCTTTTTCAAGGATTAATGGTCTTAAGTGTGCGCCTACCCATTCACATGATCTTACAGTTCATTCCTTAGCTAACCATACCATTTGTAAACATTTGTAACATGTATTTCACCCCCGAAGTTACAAAACTGAAAACAGTTAAAAGAAAATGGGGACATGAACTCACGGTTTTGCGTCCTGCTGTCCGGTATAAACTCAAAGATCTTGTCCTGGTGTCGTGCAACTACCTACACACGTTCTATGTTTTATTAGACGGCTAGGTCGTGTAACGAGTCTTAGTCTTAGTTGCTATGTTAAGACTTAGTATCCTCTCAGTTATGTTTTGGATGTTCATTGTATTATTCCAAAGTATATAATTATTGGTTAAAATAATAATATTTTAACTTAAATTATATTTAACAATTATTTGGAATAGTTGCTAAGATAATATATTTTGACTTATATCATTTGTACTTCCTTCAAGAATATTTCCCAAGGATGGGTAAAATTATACTTGTGTATTCTAGACTTGTGTATCTTGCCAGGTATTAGTGGCGTATTCTGGTGTGTATGTGTACGTACGAGAATACGTATTTTCTTGTATTTTTTAAGTATTTCTATACTTAATTTTGTATTAAATTTTTCGAAATATTATTTTTAATCAACCAAAAATCACCAATTTATATTCTTAAAATATATGTATTTTAAGAAAACTTTTATAGAAAAAATATCTATAAATCTTTCTTGGCAAAAATAATTATACTTTCATATAAACCTCAAAAATAATATATTTTCAAGATTAACTTAGAAAATATTTATAATTCCATTTTTCACCCAAAATAATATGTTTTTAGCTTGTTTAAGAAAATATATATTTTCTTCAAAATAATATATTTTCTAATTGTTCAAGAAAACATATATATTTTTCTCCACTCAAAAATAATATATCTTCTACTTGATGAAATATGATATATCTTGTAATACTTGTAAAAATCATATTTTCCGTTTCTTTGGTTTCCAAAGTACCGTTTAACTCCTTTGTCGAAATATATAAATTAAATACTGGAATATATATATATATATATATATATATATATATATATATATATATATATATATATATATATATATATATAGGGTAAGGTTCATGCGAGAACCACCCTTATTGCGAGAACCGCGAGAACCAATGTGAACACAAAATAAAATCTAAAAAAAATCAAAAAAGCACTCAAATTTTTTTTTATTTTTTTAATATTTTTCCAAAAAAATTTGCTATATTTCGTTACCATAAATAAAAAAAAACGTTTTTTTTTTGTTAACAGTTATTCATGCACATGTGCATATGTATCATTACTTCGACAAATTCGGTAATACGTTATCAGGAATAGACAATTGCACTTTAATTTACAATACCATTCATAGTACACTACTTTTTACATTACCAATATTCAAAATGCACATGTGCATCATTAGGTATAACCATGATATAACGTGTTTTGGTACAAAAAGTTTGTGATTTTGAATGGAGAAGTAGGCCCATATGCACGTTTTTTGGTTAGTTATATATAGTGGTTGATGGTTTGGTTATAGTTGTCAATTTATGATGTAATATGTTGATTGGATGGTATAAATGGTGTTTACATATGTGTAATAAAGTGAAAATATTGGTAATGGTATTGTATTATGGATGGTAGGAGGTAATGGTATTGTATTATGGATGGTAGGAGGTAATGGTAGTGTATTATGGATGGTATGATAGATGAAATGGAAAGTGTATTCAAAGTAGTGTACCAAAACACCTTATTTCATGTTGATACATATAGATGCACATATGCATTTCTAATATTGGTAATGTAAAAAGTATTGTATTACACATGGTAGTGTAAATGAAAGTACAATTGTCTAATAGTTGTAATAAATTACGGAATTTGTCAAATGACAAAAATGCACATGTGCATGTTTGTGTATTATGGATGGAATGATAGATGAAAGAGAAATTAGTGTACCAAAACACCTTATTTGATGTTGATACATATAGATACACATGTGCATTTCTAATATTGTTAACGTAAAAAATAGTGTATTACACGTGGTAGTGTAAATGAAAGTGCAATTGTCTAATATTTGTAATGAATTACGAAATTTGTCAAAGAAAAGATACAAATGCACATGTGCATGGATAACTGTGACTCGGAAATTTTTTTTTTTTTTTTGAAATTTTTTTTTTTTTGAAATTTTTTTTATTTTTTTATTGTAAACTAAATATAGCGAATTTTACAAAAAAAAATATTAAAAAAATAAAAAAAAATTTTTTTGGGTGTTTTTTAGATTTTTTAGGTATTACTGTTTGTGTTCACACTGGTTCTCGCGGTTCTCGCAATAAAGGGTGGTTCCTAACGGATCTTTGTCCTATATATATATATATATATATATATATATATATGTATATAGTCTATAGTCCTTGTCCGGTTTATCCAATATTCGGGTGTAAGTTATATATTCATTTTCTTGGAATTTTGGTAATATTTGGGTGAGTTATATTATTTTCAAATTCCTAAATAATATAACTAACACACATAATATACAAGTAACACACAAATTGTGACATCTAAATATATATTTTCCTAAATATATACTTAGTAACTTTTATTTATAAAAAACCAACCTCCAACATTTGTAATTTTTGTAATAAAAATTATGGCAAGTTTTTTTTATATGAAAACCATGATAAAAATCTATTTGTAAACACTTGTTTAAAAATATTTTTCTAAGTGTTTAATTTCTACAAAAATTTTGCCATAGTTTCCCCTTCAAAATGGAGGTTTCCATGCTTTAAAAGCATATCATTTTCTATCAAAATTCATCAACAATTCAATCAAGACTTACCATGAGCCAAAAATATGAAATTTACACTGTCATGAACTTGAAAATTTGTAAAAATTTGTAGTAACTTCATGTGTTATTTAGTAGGTTTAGTTACCCTTAAAAACATGGTTTATAGTTTATAAAACTCATTATTAAAGATTTTAGTTCTTCACAACTTGTATCAAGATTTTCTAGAAATATTTCTTCCTGTATTTTTCTTGTTACCATTACTTTTCTAACGTTGATTTAACACTAAAAACATGTTTAACTTCTTTAGAAATCATGATCATGTAAATCTTGTAAATAACTTTGGTTTCTTGAAAAGATCATTTTTGAAATCATCCATTCTCAAGACTTATATCATGCACCAATAATCATTATACACAAAAACAAGCTTATATTCAAGTTCATGTTCCACATAAAGGATGATCATTATGATTTTCTCAAGAATCATCCTCATACTTGCTAGATCATGTGTTTAATCACAATCTAGCAAGCTTCTTATGGTGATCAACATCATAATCACAAGAAATCAACAATCAAGTATCACACATACACTAAAACAACTTAGATTCTTATGTTATTAAGCTTTGTGTGAATGATCATCTTCATGTTTCTTTATGATTCTTATGATTAACAATTTACATAACCTTTTAACCAGTAAAATGAGAAGTAAAATTAGGTTGTGAAGAGCTTACTACTAGCACAAGGCTAGGGAAGAATCAAAGATGAATATGATGATGAACAAGGTGGATAAAAGCTCTTGGTGGTGGTCCTTCAATCTCCAATGCTTCTAGGCTTCTTAACTAAGTTCCTTGCACCCTTAGATAACCTTAGATTGCTTGTTAATGGAATGAAAATGGATGTGGTGTGTGTGTGGTTTGAGGCCGAGAGCAAGAAGGGAAGAAGGAGAAGGAGAGTAAGTTTGATAGTTGCAAATGTTAGAAGTGAAGGTCTTGTGGTCTTTAATAGAAAACTTCTAACAACAATTTAACTATTGGTCACTATATTTCAAAAGTGTTTAGCAAATCCATTAAACAATTAGGAGAAAATCAAGGGGTGGGTCCCCTTTGGTGACCGTCAACATGAAGGGGGGGGGGGGTCTTGGTTGGGATTTAATGGTAAGTTAAATGGTTTAGTTAGAAATCAAGGGAACTAGTTAGTGTTTTATGTGTTATGCGTTTATAGGATGGATTTTGATGTTCGGTGACCATAACTAGATCGGAAATGTTAAAACAATGCTTCTAGTGAAAATTTGGTGTTTCGGGTAGTGTCCGGTTGTTCGGTTGGTTACCGGTTCGTTAAGGTGCTAAATTACGCAGTTTAGTGTGCTTTATGTTCCCTTTTATGACAGTTTTGATTCCCGACACTTAGGAAGGTATTCTGGACCATTAAACCATAATTCTGCATTATATTTTGTTGTTAAAAAGCTGATTTTTGCTGAAATATGCAGAATTCTTCAGTTTTTGTGAGTTTTGGGCACTTTCCGGCACTTAATGTGACATTTGTGCTTGTAATCATTGTAAACAGTTCGGTTATCAATGAAATAAAGTTATTTGATCCCAATGTTTGTTTATTCATGTTTGATGTTTTTCATGTTTTGGCTTTATTCGATTTCAAACTCTATATCGCTTTCTGGAGAATTTTACGCAAACTGGTACGAAAACGTAATCAGTTATATGCAACAAATACTCCGGAACATCATTTTATGCTTAACATACCTTAAATAACCTTTACATAACTTAGAAATAAGTTTCGAAGGCTTTGGTATGGCAAAATTCAGTTAATTCGCTTACAGGGACTAAAATTGACAAACTGCGAAAGTATGCCGATTTGAACTGTAACGAACATTCCGGAACATGATCATAAGTTAAACACACCTTAAATATCCTTTACATAGCTTAGAAATAGGCTTTGAGGGGTTCGGTGTGCTAAAATAAACTTTATGCTCATTCAGGGACTAAAAGTGTCAAAAAGTGCATAAGTTTGCACTTTCGCGCATATCTTACGTTCTGAATGCTTCCGGACATCCAAAAATTTATGTAAGCATTAAAATATTATGTTTTAATGTTTGGCATGAGAAAAATCCATTCGTCGCGCAATTTGGATCGTTTTTCGCGCTTATGCGCATTCCGTCGTAATTAAGCGAACATCGCGATCGTACGACCAAACGAACCGACATCCGAGATATTTTTGAGCATGTTTTGAGTCCCCTATACTTTAACTTCATTTTAGAGCCTTGAAATGAGGTTAACGGGGCTTAAACGTGTCAAAAATGGGCCGAAACGCATGTTTCTAAGCTGCAGGGACCAAAACTGACAAATCTGTCAAAGTTTGCTCAGGCGGGGCGCGTAAGGATTCCCCCAAACTTTAGGCGGGCCGCGTGAGGTCCCCAGATACGAAAAAATTGTTGAAAACAGCTATATGCAGCTGTCTTGCACCTCTAAACCCATTGCAAATGGTATTTTCAAATCAGGGGACTGAAATAATGGGCTCAAATGGTTTTTAAAAACTATGGGTACACATGGATGGCCAAGATCGAAGCACGCTTTGCGAGAAACGATCTTAACGGTTCACCAAATCCTATATATACCCCTCCATGTCTTGCCCATTTCCCTCACACTTGAATTCAGAGGTTGCTCTCTAAGTTGGGGTGCTTTGACACTTCATACCTGAGAGTACTCGGAATTCAATCTTGCGGGGACCCGTTGTAAGTATTCTTTCGTTCTTTTATTGCTTTTCGAGTCCGAAAGTCAAACTTTGTTTGACTTTCCGCATTGACCAGTTTATGGTCAATGCGAAGTTCGTTTGAACTTCATAACGTGAGCGTAATCACGTTGGTTATAGTCCCTAGCGACTATACCTACTGATTACCACGTTATCTAGGCTTAGGGACGAGTCGTAGTTTCGGTCAAAATGCGTTTTCTTGCGCATTTTGTAACCAAACTACTTTAGGGTATTAAAACCGTTTGTTTTAATACCAAACCTGTTTACTAAACATGTTCTAGCATGTTTAGCTCGTCGCTTTTAGGTTTGTGCTTGTTTAGGGTTGTAAGGGTAAGCGATCTAATCAATCGCTTATGCTTACGAACCCGACCCATTTGGTCGATCATTAGGATACGACCAAACACATTAGGTGACCATAGTGTATAGGGAATAACCTTTCAAGGTTATACCTTATGGTCACGCCAGTTGAATAGTTGTATGACAAGTGGTTCTTATGCTTTAGGTAAATTACCAAAATGCCCTTTTTACACTAAAATTCATTTTAAACTTATGTAACATAAATTTTGACACCTAAACTGATTTAGCAACAATATTAAGTGTGTTAAGGCATATCTTGCTTGTCATAGGGCTAGTTAGGCGTTTCAAGCGCGTTTTACGCAAACGACGCGTTAAAGTAGCATAAGCTACCTAAGCGGGTCGTAACGGGTCAAAAGCACTTAGGATAAGTTTTGTTTTAGTATGTAGGCTTTGTCAAACCATATCACATAAGTTCCCACACTTATTTGGTTTGCGAACCCTCGTACTACCCGATCCTCCGATAGGTCCGTTTATTAATGTAGGTGCCTTTATAGGTGCTGTTTGATTCCGTGATCTTCTAACATTGCTTGGTGGTTGTTCTACGACTTCTAAGCAATCTCAAGTGAGTACATAGTCCCCTCTTTTACTGTTTTTCAAACATTTTGGGGTGAAACACATGTGCCTACTTGTTACTTTCGTGCTTTCATGTTTTCTCATCATACACTTGCTATGTTCATTAAATACTTCGATTTACATGACATTTTATGCTACGTATGTTCGTTTAGCGCATACTTAGTACATTTGTTTTACATGACATTTTCACGCTATGTATGTTCATCATACTTAGTGCATTTGTTTTACATGACATTTTCATGCTTACATTTTGGGTATGACATTTGGTTTGTTTAAGTGGGACAATATACATTCATTAACATTGATCACGCCGCTCGTTAGTAGGTAATGGTACCATAGGAATTGACAACTCCCATTCCTGAAATCCTGGGTATGTTTGGATTGGAAGGAATGACCGAATTCGATTAAAACATTTAGACAGATAGACCTTTAATTTGTTTAAAGGTTTATCACCACAGTTGCAAGGCTTGAATGTATGCATTTTCACAATACCGCATAAATGTTTGTATTCATTATAGCATGCATTTTCCACAAAACATAGCGTTGATTTAAACCATGTTTTACTTCAATACACTGTTTTGTGCATTCTTCCTATGGTTTAGTTGATACATATTTCACTAACCATACATTGACATTTTGATTACACATTACATGATTGATATTTGACATAGACAATGTTGATATTGATATATATACATTTTGACATGGTTTTCACAATAACATTGGGCAAATGGTTTAGACATGGGCAACTTTCATTGGGTGGTTTATTTAAGTCATTCAACTTGGACTTAATCATTTTTCTTACAAATAACACATTTTTCATAAGACATTGTTTTACAACACTGTTCGATAAATATATATACAAACTCATTTTACTTAGTTATTCATTTAACCTTACATTACTTTTTCACATATCATCTACTTTATCATCGCTTTTCAAATGATTTATAAAACAAAACATGTTACAAGGATCATGACTGACTTTGTTAAACAACCCTTTTCTAAAACCTAAGTCATGAATCCTATTTTCACAAAACCTATGTTACTCACTGGCATTTTTATGCTAACGTACTTTATTTTCACATGTGTTTCAGGAGCTAATGCATAGCTTGATCGTGATACGCTAGGGTGGACATGGGCCTTAGTGACTTTAAAATGAAGCTAGTCTAATTAAAACATGTTATGTACTCTATGTTTCAGTTATTTCAAGACAATGTACCTCTTTTATTGATAAATAAAATATAACTTTAAATGCCATGGTTGTGAAACAATAATTCTGTTACAACACTCCCCGACGTTTCCGCCACGATTTGATGTTTTACGTGGTCGGGGTGTGACAGAAGAGTTGGTATCAGAGCCAATGGTTATAGGGAATTAGGTTATTAGTAATGCTTTGACCTAGACTATAACCTTTCTAGGACCCCAACACAAGTTGTCTTGTGTTTAGATTTTAAAACATGCACTTCACCTATCCTTAGGTGATCACCAAAACAAGAACCCAGATTTCTAAAACGATTTTTGAAAAACAATCCTCTATTTTTCAAATGATCTATTTTATTGTTTTGAACCCTTCTGACTTTTCAAATTGATTTTGGAAATTTATCATTTGCTTTAATGATTCTTTTGGCCTTGTGCCTTTCGAGTTTTCAAAATCCCGTCAAAGTTTGGGTCTAAATGATGTGAACACGTGCAAACTGGAAGGGTGAATGCCTGTACCCTGAGTTTTCTGTCTAAGGCTAGAGTGTTTGTACAAATCCACATAATCGGACCAGTCACTCTTACCTGGGAACTCTTGGGGTGAGTGTTCACTTATAGGCGAGCATGTCTTCGTTAAGCATTGTTTATGGATCCATTTACTTTGATTAGTCACTGTGCGTCATTTGTTTGCTTTGTGATACAGACGAATGACCACCATCCTTGCTTTGTTGATTTTGTTTCATCTTGTTCTTTTCATCTAATCTTCTCACTCATTCCTCTCGTGTTTTTCCTCTTTTTAGCATGCCTCCTCGACGCGAAAATCAGCTACCCAATGCCGAACTGGCGGAAATCATCGCACAGCATATGGCTGCGGCGTTCCCGAATCTTATTGCTCAGTTTAACCAAGCAAACGTCAATCAGAACGCTCCTTGTAACTTTAAGAGTTTCAATTCGGCTAAACCACTCAAGTTCAGTGGTATCGAAGGAGCAACTGGGCTTCTTCAATGGTTTGAGAGCATTGAGAATACTTTTCGTCATGTTCAGTGTCCTGATAATCGCAAGGTCGAGTTTGCTTCAAGTGTCTTTCAGAAGAGGGCGTTGACATGGTGGAACGGGATTATGAGAGATCGTGGTGCTGAAGTCGCTTTAGCACAAACGTGGGCTGAGTTAAGGACTCTCATGATGAGTGAGTTCTGTCCTCGTCATGAATTGCGAAAGTTGGAAAGGGAGTTTGACGATCTAAAACAGGTTAGTGGTGAGCACCGGGCGTATACTGATAGATATGAAGAGTTGAGTTTGCTATGCCCAACAATGGTCACCCCACTTGACAAGGCTATCGAGAGATACATCGATGGTCTACCTGATTCGGTGCAAGACATCGTTACTGGTAGTAAACCTACCACTGTCCGTCAGGCAATTGAGTTAGCTGCGACATTGACAGAATCGCAGGTCAGAAAGGGTAAATTGCATACGAAGGGTGACAAGGGTAAGAAGCAGGATTCTGACAAGAAGGATAGCAAGAAAGGTAAGAAAGGGAAGGATTCTGGCTCATCAAGGGGCTCTAGGAAGCGAAAGGCTTCCCAAAATTTTGCAATCACTGCCCAACAGAACCAGGCAGCACCCAATCAGCCAGCGCAGCCTCCCGCGAAGAAACGGTATGAAGGGAATGCACCTTTGTGCAATAGGTGCAATAGTCATCATCAGCAACAACTCCCGTGTCGTTTCTGTACCAACTGTGGGAAGTCGGGTCATCTTGCAGAAGTTTGTCGTTTTGCTCGAAATCAGGTAGCTCAACCACCTGTTCAACAGCAAGCTGCACGACCTCACTACCCTCCCGGCTCATGCTTTAATTGCGGAGACCTGACTCATTATCGAAACCAGTGTCCAAGGCTGGTTAATGCAAATCCAGTTCAGGCTCAGACTCGTGGACGAGCTTTCAATATGAATGCTGTTGAGGCGCAGGCAGACAACGAGGTGGTGAACGGTACGTTCTTAGTTAATAATCAACCTGCGTCTGTTCTTTTTGATTCAGGGGCCGATAAAAGTTTTGTGTCTTTATCTTTCGAACCATTGCTTCGCATGTCTAGAACAAAACTAGGTAAACCTTTGACTGTTGAAGTTGCGAATGGTGAACCCATTGTTCTTAATTCCATTCTTCGCAACTGCCAATTAAACCTTAGCAACCATCTTTTTCCTATTGACCTCACGCCTATGCGTCTTGGAAGTTTCGACATTATTGTGGGTATGGATTGGTTAGCCAAGCATCGCGCAGAAGTGGTTTGTTTCGAGAAGATCGTTCGTGTGCCGCTCCCGTCAGGTGAGATTCTACAGGTTCGTGGTGACAAACCTGTTAATAGCCTCAAGCTTATGTCTTGTTCTCAAGCTCGGAAGTATCTGCGAAAGAACTATGTGGCCTTCTTGGCACATGTTACGGCAGATAAAGACCAAGGTAAGTCTATTCAAGATATCCCTGTTGTTCGGGATTATCCGGAGCTGTTTCCTGAAGAATTACCTGGTCTACCCCCAGCACGCCAAGTCGAGTTCCATATCGATCTTGTACCTGGTGCAAATCCTATTGCTAGAGCTCCGTATCGCCTTCCACCATCTGAGATGCAAGAGCTATCTAAGCAGCTTCAGGAGCTTTCTGACAAAGGTTTTATCCGTCCTAGCTTTTCTCCTTGGGGTGCTCCCGTTCTTTTTGTCAAGAAGAAGGATGGATCCATTAGAATGTGTATCGATTATCGTGAGCTGAATAAGCTTACCATCAAGAATCGATATCCCCTACCTCGCATTGATGATCTCTTTGACCAGTTACAGGGTGCTACTTGCTTTTCGAAGATTGATCTTCGTTCTGGGTATCATCAACTTCGTGTGCATGAAGAGGATATTCCCAAAACAGCATTCCGCACTCGATATGGGCATTATGAGTTCACAGTCATGCCATTCGGTTTGACCAATGCTCCTGCTGTTTTCATGGACTTGATGAATAGGGTCTGCAAGCCTTATTTAGATAAGTTCATCATCGTTTTCATTGATGATATCTTGATTTATTCTAAGACGCGAGCTGATCACGAGCAACATCTTCGTCTTACTCTGGAACTCCTAAAGAAAGAACAACTTTTTGCCAAATTCTCCAAGTGCGAATTTTGGCTTAAGGAAGTTCAATTTTTGGGACATATTGTCAACGAACAAGGTATTCATGTAGATCCCTCCAAGATCGGTGCGATTAAGGATTGGGATACGCCAACTACTCCTACTGAGGTTCGTTCTTTTCTTGGTCTTGCGGGTTACTACCGCCGCTTCATTAAAAACTTCTCGAAGATTGCAGTTCCCCTAACTGCTCTAACTCAGAAAAACAAACCCTTTGAATGGGGTTCTAAGCAAGAAGAAGCATTTCAGACCTTGAAGCAGAAGCTTTGTGATGCACCTATTCTAACTCTGCCTGAGGGCAACGATGATTTTGTTGTCTACTGTGATGCATCGAAATTGGGTCTTGGCTGTGTTCTAATGCAAAGGAACAAAGTCATAGCCTACGCATCTAGACAATTGAAGGTACATGAGAGAAACTACACCACTCATGATCTCGAGTTGGGTGCAGTTGTCTTTGCTCTCAAAATCTGGAGACATTATTTATACGGTACAAAATGCGTGGTTTTCACTGACCACAAAAGTCTCCAGCACATCTTTAATAAAAAAGAACTCAACATGAGGCAAAGACGTTGGGTCGAACTCCTAAACGACTATGATTGCGAAATTCGCTACCATCCTGGTAAAGCGAATGTCGTGGCTGACGCATTAAGTCGTAAGGAACGTACTATGCTTCATTGTATTCGTGATCAAACTGCTATCCAAGCTCGATCCGATATTCAAGCCCGCATTTCTCAGGCTCAGCATGTTTGTGTTTCACAAGACTTGATGGGTAAGGAATTACCCTATCACATTAAGCCTGATCTTGTTCTAAAGGAAGATGGGTCGTATTATTTCATGGACCGTTTGTGGGTCCCAAGCCAAGATGATCTTCGTACTTTGCTTATGGATGAGGCCCATAAATCTCGATATTCTATTCATCCTGGCTCAGACAAAATGTATAAGGATCTTCGTACTCGATATTGGTGGCCTGGTATGAAGAAAGACATTGCCTTATACGTTTCAAAATGCCTTACTTGTCTTAAGGTTAAGGCCGAACACCAGCATCCTTATGGTCTTTTGGAGCAACCAGAGATTCCAGTTTGGAAATGGGAAAACATCGCTATGGATCTCATTACTAAACTTCCGCGCACTAAGAAAGGTCACGATGCCATCTGGGTAATTGTGGACCGTCTTACTAAATCAGCGCATTTCTTGCCAATCCGTGAGGATTTTTCTGCTGATGATTTGCCTAAAATCTACGTGGATGAAATTGTATCTCGACATGGTGTTCCTTTGAACATTATTTCAGACAGGGATGCTCGTTTCTCTTCTCGATTTTGGAGAACCATGCAATCTGCTATGGGGACCCAACTCAATCTGAGCACAGCCTATCATCCACAAACTGATGGCCAAACTGAAAGAACAATCCAGACTTTGGAGGATATGCTTAGAGCTTGTGTGATCGACTTCGGTGGTAGTTGGGATTCACATCTTCCATTGATTGAATTCTCCTACAACAACAGTTATCACTCCAGCATCAACATGGCTCCTTTCGAGGCTCTCTATGGTCGAAAATGTCATTCACCAGTCTGCTGGAATGAGATAGGTGAGGCTCAGATTACTGGACCTGACCTCATTCTGGAGACAACTGACAAGGTAAAGAAAGTTCGTGATAACTTACAGGCAGCTCGAAGCCGTCAAAAGAGTTACGCGGACCTAAAACGCAAGCCCTTGGATTTTCAAGTCGGTGATCGAGTATTACTTAAGGTCTCACCTTGGAAAGGTGTGATCAGATTTGGAAAGAAAGGAAAACTTGCACCTAGATACGTTGGACCATTCCAGATCGTTGAAAGAATCGGTAAGGTAGCCTACAGACTTCAATTGCCTCCTGAACTTGGAAATGTTCATCCAACTTTCCACGTATCCAACCTCAAAAGGTGCTTAGCTGATAAGAACCTCCACATACCACTTGACGAAATTCGTGTTGATAAAACACTACACTTTGTTGAGAAACCTGTGGAAATTATGGATCGTGAAGTCAAATGGCTTAAACGCAAGCGCATTCCGTTGGTTAAAGTTCGCTGGGAATCTAAACGTGGACCTGAGTTCACTTGGGAACGTGAAGATCAAATGAAGGCGAAGTATCCACATCTTTTCCCACGAGTTTCCTCTAAACGAATTTCGGGACGAAATTCCCATAAGTAGGGGAGACTGTGACATTTGTGCTTGTAATCATTGTAAACAGTTCGGTTATCAATGAAATAAAGTTATTTGATCCCAATGTTTGTTTATTCATGTTTGATGTTTTTCATGTTTTGGCATTATTCGATTTCAAACTCTATATCGCTTTCTGGAGAATTTTACGCAAACTGGTACGAAAACGTAATCAGTTATATGCAACAAATACTCCGGAACATCATTTTATGCTTAACATACCTTAAATAACCTTTACATAACTTAGAAATAAGTTTCGAAGGCTTTGGTATGGCAAAATTCAGTTAATTCGCTTACAGGGACTAAAATTGACAAACTGCGAAAGTATGCCGATTTGAACTGTAACGAACATTCCGGAACATGATCATAAGTTAAACACACCTTAAATATCCTTTACATAGCTTAGAAATAGGCTTTGAGGGGTTCGGTGTGCTAAAATAAACTTTATGCTCATTCAGGGACTAAAAGTGTCAAAAAGTGCATAAGTTTGCACTTTCGCGCATATCTTACGTTCTGAATGCTTCCGGACATCCAAAAATTTATGTAAGCATTAAAATATTATGTTTTAATGTTTGGCATGAGAAAAATCCATTCATCGCGCAATTTGGATCGTTTTTCGCGCTTATGCGCATTCCGTCGTAATTAAGCGAACATCGCGATCGTACGACCAAACGAACCGACATCCGAGATATTTTTGAGCATGTTTTGAGTCCCCTATACATTAACTTCATTTTAGAGCCTTGAAATGAGGTTAACGGGGCTTAAACGTGTCAAAAATGGGCCGAAACGCATGTTTCTAAGCTGCAGGGACCAAAACTGACAAATCTGTCAAAGTTTGCTCAGGCGGGGCGCGTAAGGATTCCCCCAAACTTTAGGCGGGCCGCGTGAGGTCCCCAGATACGAAAAAATTGTTGAAAACAGCTATATGCAGCTGTCTTGCACCTCTAAACCCATTGCAAATGGTATTTTCAAATCAGGGGACTGAAATAATGGGCTCAAATGGTTTTTAAAAACTATGGGTACACATGGATGGCCAAGATCGAAGCACGCTTTGCGAGAAACGATCTTAACGGTTCACCAAATCCTATATATACCCCTCCATGTCTTGCCCATTTCCCTCACACTTGAATTCAGAGGTTGCTCTCTAAGTTGGGGTGCTTTGACACTTCATACCTGAGAGTACTCGGAATTCAATCTTGCGGGGACCCGTTGTAAGTATTCTTTCGTTCTTTTATTGCTTTTCGAGTCCGAAAGTCAAACTTTGTTTGACTTTCTGCATTGACCAGTTTATGGTCAATGCGAAGTTCGTTTGAACTTCATAACGTGAGCGTAATCACGTTGGTTATAGTCCCTAGCGACTATACCTACTGATTACCACGTTATCTAGGCTTAGGGACGAGTCGTAGTCTCGGTCAAAATGCGTTTTCTTGCGCATTTTGTAACCAAACTACTTTAGGGTATTAAAACCGTTTGTTTTAATACCAAACCTGTTTACTAAACATGTTCTAGCATGTTTAGCTCGTCGCTTTTAGGTTTGTGCTTGTTTAGGGTCGTAAGGGTAAGCGATCTAATCAATCGCTTATTCTTACGAACCCGACCCATTTGGTCGATCATTAGGATACAACCAAACACATTAGGTGACCATAGTGTATAGGGAATAACCTTTCAAGGTTATACCTTATGGTCACGCCATTTGAATAGTTGTATGACAAGTGGTTCTTATGCTTTAGGTAAATTACCAAAATGCCCTTTTTACACTAAAATTCATTTTAAACTTATGTAACATAAATTTTGACACCTAAACTGATTTAGCAACAATATTAAGTGTGTTAAGGCATATCTTGCTTGTCATAGGGCTAGTTAGGCGTTTCAAGCGCGTTTTACGCAAACGACGCGTTAAAGTAGCATAAGCTACCTAAGCGGGTCGTAACGGGTCAAAAGCACTTAGGATAAGTTTTGTTTTAGTATGTAGGCTTTGTCAAACCATATCACATAAGTTCCCACACTTATTTGGTTTGCGAACCCTCGTACTACCCGATCCTCCGATAGGTCCGTTTATTAATGTAGGTGCCTTTATAGGTGCTGTTTGATTCCGTGATCTTCTAACATTGCTTGGTGGTTGTTCTACGACTTCTAAGCAATCTCAAGTGAGTACATAGTCCCCTCTTTTACTGTTTTTCAAACATTTTGGGGTGAAACACATGTGCCTACTTGTTACTTTCGTGCTTTCATGTTTTCTCATCATACACTTGCTATGTTCATTAAATACTTCGATTTACATGACATTTTATGCTACGTATGTTCGTTTAGCGCATACTTAGTACATTTGTTTTACATGACATTTTCATGCTTACATTTTGGGTATGACATTTGGTTTGTTTAAGTGGGACAATATACATTCATTAACATTGATCACGCCGCTCGTTAGTAGGTAATGGTACCATAGGAATTGACAACTCCCATTCCTGAAATCCTGGGTATGTTTGGATTGGAAGGAATGACCGAATTCGATTAAAACATTTAGACAGATAGACCTTTAATTTGTTTAAAGGTTTATCACCACAGTTGCAAGGCTTGAATGTATGCATTTTCACAATACCGCATAAATGTTTGTATTCATTATAGCATGCATTTTCCACAAAACATAGCGTTGATTTAAACCATGTTTTACTTCAATACACTGTTTTGTGCATTCTTCCTATGGTTTAGTTGATACATATTTCACTAACCATACATTGACATTTTGATTACACATTACATGATTGATATTTGACATAGACAATGTTGATATTGATATATATACATTTTGACATGGTTTTCACAATAACATTGGGCAAATGGTTTAGACATGGGCAACTTTCATTGGGTGGTTTATTTAAGTCATTCAACTTGGACTTAATCATTTTTCTTACAAATAACACATTTTTCATAAGACATTGTTTTACAACACTGTTCGATAAATATATATACAAACTCATTTTACTTAGTTATTCATTTAACCTTACATTACTTTTTCACATATCATCTACTTTATCATCGCTTTTCAAATGATTTATAAAACAAAACATGTTACAAGGATCATGACTGACTTTGTTAAACAACCCTTTTCTAAAACCTAAGTCATGAATCCTATTTTCACAAAACCTATGTTACTCACTGGCATTTTTATGCTAACGTACTTTATTTTCACATGTGTTTCAGGAGCTAATGCATAGCTTGATCGTGATACGCTAGGGTGGACATGGGCCTTAGTGACTTTAAAATGAAGCTAGTCTAATTAAAACATGTTATGTACTCTATGTTTCAGTTATTTCAAGACAATGTACCTCTTTTATTGATAAATAAAATATAACTTTAAATGCCATGGTTGTGAAACAATAATTCTGTTACAACACTCCCCGACGTTTCCGCCACGATTTGATGTTTTACGTGGTCGGGGTGTGACACTTAAACTATCACTCAGAAGGCAGTTTTATGATCCTTACTTTCTTACACAATATACTAGTGTAACTCTTGGTTCCGGGCTCATTCTGTGTCTTAACATCATGTCTGTCTGAGTACTGAACTCCCGTCCGTTCTTCTAGTTTGTCTGATAACTGTGCTAACTTTGTTCTGTGCACTAATTGTACTACATTGTATTGCATGCAATAATGATAAATAATCTTGCAACATGTAATGCACTTGTATGTATATGACAACAATCAGAAAATCATTCATGTCATTAATCCGAATCAGGCATAGTCATTAAGCACAAATTACTGTTTATCATTGTACGTATATGTGGAAAATTGCCAGTTGTCACATAACGCACGAACGAAGCATGTTTTCAAGGGTACGAATCGTGCGCTCAGTCTGACCGTCGGTATGGGGATGGAAAACGGTACTGAGATTAAGAGTAGTACCGAGGGCGGATTGAAAAGTTTCCCAAAGGCGCGAGGTAAATCAACCATCGCGGTCAGAGATGATGTCACGAGGTGTCCCATGTCGACAAATGACTTCATCAATATAGATTCGTGCTAATCATTCTACCTTAAAGTCTTCTCGTATTGGTAGAAACTGGGCTGACTTCGTAAGACGATCAACGATAACCCAAATGCTATCGTGACCTGATGGCGTGCGAGGGAGCTTCGTAATGAAGTCCATAGCTACACTCTCCCATTTCCACATAGAGATCTCTTGTTGTTTGAGTAAGCTAGAGGGTCATTGATGTTCATCCATGACTTTCGCGCAAGTCAGGCATTTTGAAACGTAGAGAGCAATATCCCTCTTCATTCCTGGCACACAAGTCCTGGTACATCTTATCGGCAGCGGGATGAATGGAATATCGAGATCTGTGGGCTTCAGTCAGCAAAATCTCACGGAGATTATTACGATTGGGAATCCATGTAGGATCGTGTTTTGACCCGAACGAGTCTATCAGAGGAGTTTTGATCATATACAGGTGCGGAAAACAAATACCTGATGTAGAAACAGCTAGATATTCTCTTAAATCACTTTTCTGATTGATTTAACAGCGTTTAGATTCAATTCTCACACCGGCAGCACCTCGGTATGGAAATAACCAAGTTACAAATGAGATCCGCTTAAGGGTATTTATAGTGCAGGTAGGTCCCCACATACGGACATGTCCGTATAAGTGGACCTGACAAATAAGCGGACCTACTATGTCCGTATAAGCGGACCTGACACATAAGCGGACCTACTATGTCCGAATAAGCGGACCTACCAGTTTAAACCTATATGCCATCCTATTTTCTCGTAAAACGCACCCTAATCTATACAATACAATGAATAACATGATCCAAGACGAAATCAACAGATGTAGTGCACCAACAGACTCCCCCTCAGATGTTGATGGAGTCGTTTATTGAGTCACGACTATGCTGTGTCTTCACATCTTCAGTCTTGATCAGTTTCTGGGCTTTTCTATCTCAATATTTTCTTGCAGGTCTTCTGACTCCCCCTTGCGATATGCTGACATTTCTTCAGTTCATCAGCATCATCAGCTTTAGGATCGTTGTCTGGCTTTCCGTCTAACAGCTTCTCATCTTATCCTGCAAAAACTCTACCTCAAAGTAAATTTCTCTCACATACATATTTCAAACATAAACTTGCACTAATTAAGACTCTTCTTCAAAACAAACACAGATTTTGATGAACCACTTGAAAGGTTAGATTATGAAAACATTTAATTCCAAACATACACTCCCCCTCAAATTTGCTCATCATGTTTAGCACACGGAATTTTGAAAATCTGCTTTTCAATACCAGTTGTCAAAAATCTTTTTGAATTTTCTAAACTTTATGCTAAAACACACACAAAATCTTTTTGGATTTTGTAATAAAGAAACATAAAATGCAGTAAGGAAATATTTACAAACAATATTTTTGTGAGTTTGTGTAAGAGGATCATATCAGTTTATGAGACATGTCACTAACACCGTTAAGCTTGATTACATTTTCTGTTCAAAACAATTTACCTAGATTTTCAGTATATCGGTCCACTGAAATTTTTACACAAAGTTCAATTGATCTGAGATACGATGTTAATGTCTTAGATACTGACTTATTCGTGTGTCTCACAGCTTGAATATACTCCCGTATCCAGATCCCAATATTCAGTCTTACAGGTGAATATACTACAAATGATATATGTATATAATTTAAGGGTATGCGAGGGCCGAGGGATCTCAGGTCGATACTTCCGTATGCGCAGAGAGATATCAGCTTCGACTTTTCGGTGTGTCCCCTTTAGAGGATCTTTTAGCTTTCAACAGCAGATTATCAATTTTATTGTCTAATCAGCTGAGGGCTTTTTGCTATGTTTCAAGCAAATACAACAAGTATTATCCGAGGACTAGGTCAGAACTTCCATTCAGCAGAAGTCCTGGGATAATACCCCAGATATCATAGAGTATAAAGACCTAGTATATCAGAATACAGAACCTTTCAAACGAGATTTCATGGGTTACCTATATATCCAAGTTTGTGTTAACCCACATAATAAGCAAGTTTAAAAATTTATGTTTATATCTCGTCACAACTTACTAAATGTGTAACAATTTCGTGAAAAATCTACTGACATATCTAGAATAAAATTGTTTATCACATTTTAACATTTCAAATCTTTAGCATGTTGTGACAGTCTACTGATGTACTATCATTTCCTCTTTTCACAACGAATTAATTTTGTCATGTTTTTGTATTTTTCAAATTTTCTAATGTTTTTGGATTTTCTGAAATTTCCCCACTCCCCCTAAAATGCAAACACATTTCAAAGAAAATTTGAAAATAACTAGATTCTTGACCCACATGAAATATACAAAGTAACACAAACTGTACAGAAACTTGACAACCGATATCAAATCGCCTCAATTCGCCATTCACTAGGCATAAACAATCTCAACTCCCCCTTTCACAAACCATTTTCTCATTTGGATTTCAAAACACTTAAGTTTGTTTTAATCAAAATGATTTTTTCGGAAAATGAGTTTGTTAAGATAAAAAACCACTTGTAGGTTTATCACTTTGTTAAAATCGGGGATATGGTTCATCATCTTGTTCTTTGTGTTATCATGAGTTAGTAAATCAAGTACAACTTAATGTCCCTGATTTACAATTTTGCGAATAAGCAACCTGTACCACTTGTAAAATAACCATACAATACCACTTGTATGTATTTTCAAAATGCCGATTCCTGCTTCGCACTTACCAACCTGGAAGCTCCGGCGTAGTCATTCAATCTGTAAAATTTTAACAATTTTAAGAATTTTTCATAGAAACTCATAATACATGAATGATCCCGATTCCTGATCCACGATTACAAACTTGGGATCTCCAGCAAGTCAGGTTTTTCAAACAAAGAAAATGTCCACCCAAGCCTGACCAGCCTTGGGTGATTTCAATTCAGATTTTGTTGGGGTGTAAGTTGCTTTCTTTTTAGCGTAGAAATCCTTTACCCCTTTCACCTTCCCATCAACCATTTTTCCGAAAATCTTCTTAACTTTCCCATTAAATGATTTCTCAACATCAAAATTATCTTTTTTAGAATAATCCTGATTTGAGATTTCAGACTTTCCAGCTTTCCTTTTAAAATTCTCAGTCCTTAATGGTGGAAAGTTCTCGTCATCCATTGAAGGAACTGAGTTTTCAATACTCTTATCAAACTGTGGCTCCTCTGATTTTGTGGAATCAGATTCATCACCAGATTTTACCTCAGATTTCTTAACAACCCATTTTTGGTTGTCAAGTTTTACACTTCGTCTGTAAAATCTCTTCGAACACTCACCAACTTCAAATGATGAATTTTTGAAAACTTTAAATTGTTCAGTTGGTGGTTCGGTTTTATCAACAATAACTTCTTTCAATTTTCCAGTAACTCCCTGTTTTGTGTTTGTCGCTTTCGGACAGTTCCATGCAATGTGACCAGCTTCATTGCATCGGAAACAGGTTCTGGTTTCTTTCTTCACATAAGCTCCATTCTTTTTCTTCTCGGCAAGAAATTCTTGGTTAGATTGTCTCCAGAATGAACTTTTTGCTTCCTCTTCCGAACTTGTTCCTGAAACAAATTTTGTATTTGTTTTAGAAAATTTTTCATTTTTATAGTTTTCTGAGGGAGTAAAACCAAGTCCTTTCTTTTTGTAGCTACGATTTTGGTTTGGTTTATTTTGAAAACCAGAACCAGAATTGTAACCTTTTTTCTTGTTTAGTCGTTGTTGAACTCTTGAGGTGTAAAATTTAGGTTTACCATTAAGATTTAAATCTTTTATTTCAGAAATATTAATTTCTGTCATTTTGAAAACCTTTTTGATCATTTCTGGTTTAACACCTCTTATTGGAAACTCTTTATCAAAATATAATTTGTCAGAATCATTCAAAGTATACACAACTTCAAATGTTCCATCATTCAAATTAGATTTTGATAGCAAAAATTCTTTACTATAAACCAGTTTTCCCGACGATTTTGAACTCTTTTCGGACGAACTCGAACTCTCGACTGACTGACACGAACTTTCGGACTTGGATTTTAACTCTGACTCCTCATCCTTATCCAACACCTGATCGACCACTCGTTTTATCAGTTCGGACTCATGATCTGTGTCGGACGCTGTGAATGTGACGTCAATATTGTCCGGTAAAACATCGGTTATCTCGGATTCTAGCTTAATATTGACCGCCTGTTTTAGTTCTTCCTCATTAGGTTTTCTAGGCGAGTACCCTTCCCAAATCGGAGGCGGACACTTATTATAACAGACACCCTGTTTCTTACTAGTATCCTTCTTCTTCTTTGGCTGTTCATCTTTAAATGCCTCAAAACCTTCAACTGTTGGATAAATTCTATCAATTATGTAGTCACAGCCTTTGTATCTTTGCAGCAATCTTCTGATTCTTTCATTTTCAGCTGCTTCACTATCCAACTCTTTCTTCCACTTTGCACATTCTTCTATGTACAAGTTGATCTCTTTCTGCTTTGTCATCATTGTAGCATTCATCATCTTCAAAGCTTTCTCTCTTTCAGAGTTAGTCTTCTCCAGACCATTCACATGCCTGTTCAATACATCATACGACTTTTTCAAGTTCTTTACATCAAACAACAGTTGTTCTTTCAACTTTTCTAACTCACTAAACCTCTCATCTTTTTCTATACATTGTTTACAAGATTCTAAACATGTAAGACAGGGTTTTGTGACTTCAACGATTTTCTCGACTTCAACTCTCTTTTCAACTTCCACAATCTTCTCAATCACTTTGACTTCTTTCAAATCTTTTGCAGCTTTCCTTTCTTTCAGTTTCTTCAATTTTTCTGCAAAATAAAATTCAAAATTGTCAGAAGATAAATGAGTTTTTCCCAAATTTATCTGTTCCATTTCTTCATCATCACTTGTTTCTGATGAACTGTTTTCAGAAGAAACAGATCCTTCATCTTCACTCTTCTCTTCATTAGATAACACTTCCATCCATTCCTTCAGCATTTCTGGCTTTCGAACAATATGTGCAATGAAAGCATGAACATTTGAATCAGCTGGAATGTATTTGTCCCAGCTAAATCCTCCAACCATTTTCTCATCATCTTGATCAACAATGCCATAATAAGCTTTCCTGTTTGCATCCTCGATCATTTTTCCATGTGCCGTTTGAGGCTCTTTTTGTTGATGCGGTTGATGAGTGATTTGCTGATAAATGGTCTTCCTATAATAATCATCTTTCCCAGAAGACTCCTTTGCTGCTCTCGGCTCCTGATTCTTGCACTCACTTTTAAAGTGGCCTTTCTCCCTGCAACGAAAACAGACAACTTTAGATTTATCAAATCCAAGATTAGAAAGATTTGCATCCAAGAAATCAGTTCTCCCTGTAATCAATCTAAACTTTTCTGCTCTTCTCAAAACGCTCGCTAAGGCCCACTTGATGTCCATCAATTCTAGCTCCTCTGCATCAATTTGGTCATAATCTTCTTTTGTCAGCATTGGATTGCCAATTCTTCCTGCAATCAACCCTTCATAAGATTCCAATGCAGTGACCAATAGACCCATATGACTCTTTACAACTTCTTCAGTATAATTCTGTCCGTTTTGAAGATGTAGAGCCACATTGCATTGTAACAGATGACCATTACCAACTGATGTACTTTGAGCACTTGAAGGATTTACCGTTGAGAACCCACTAGTATTGACAGATCCTTGACTGCTTGGTTCAGATTGATTTCCAGCACTAAATGCAGTTTGTATCTTTGGACTGGCTTCAGCAGTTTGAACATTTCCTTTATAGTACAATTTGATATCTTGTTGATGAGTTGAACTGTTCATTCTAGCAATTTTCTGCTGCTCCAGATCCTGTGCTTCCAGCTTCTCGATAAACTGTGCAATAGATAGCCTGCTAAACTGTCCGGAATTTTTCAGTATCATCAGATATGTACCCCATTCCTTTTGCGGTAAAGCGTCAGCAAGCTTTTCTACCCATTCTGCCGGAGTTTTTGTTATCTTCAGCTGTGACATAGTGCGTACAAGATGACAGTATCTCTTAATAAGAGTCTTGGTCGTCTCACCAGGCATACACGTAAACAGCTCAAACTCCTTTTTCAACAAAGCTGCTTTACTTTGTAGCATTTCAGTACTTCCCTCAAACTTCTTTTTAAGAGCTTCCCAGATAGAATAAGCATTTTCATCGTGTTGAAGCAACACAAATATATCCTCCTTAATAGCTTGTTGTAGCAAATTGATCATCATTTTTTCTGCTTTGTAACTTTCCCTCTCTTGTTCACTGAATTCAGAAATGATTTTATCAACTCTCATAGCGTTTTGTGGTCTAACATATTCAGTTTCGGTGCTCTCCCAAGCTTTTAGATGATTCGCCTGTACCCAATTCTCGAAAGGTTTCTTCCATCCATGATAATCTTCAATTCCCATAAGTTTCGGGGGTTTTTGCATTGTTCCGGTTTCATTCTCCATTGTCATGTTCTTAGCAATGTCAGACGGACTAGCAGGGGTTGTAGCAAACGCGTTGTAAAACTCAGTATCCATGTTTCACACTTGTATCACCTGACGATCTCGAATTACCTGATGTAACACAAACAAACAAAAAAACACAATCAGTTTAAAACACTTATCAAAGTAACTGAATCAAACTGATACTCTGTGCGAACTGAAACACTCGAACTGATGAATATTCCTTGCGAACTGAAGGTTGAAATTGGCAAACTGTGAGAACTGCTATGACTCGGATCAATTTCAAACGACCAGACTCACTACGTACGAACTGAGTTCACTCTCAATTGACATGGTTCACAAAGATACGACCTGAACTGTTTCAAGCGATTTAACTGAACTGATTTGAACCATATGACTTTGATGCACGATGAATCTTGACTTTCAATCCATGCAAACTAACATATCTCATGCACACACTAATCAATGTCGACAAAAATTTATTAAATGCAAACTAACATATCTCAATGTCAATTATTAAGATTGGGTCGAGAATAGATCATTAATTGCTTATCAGAATTTGTTATAAAATGATGGCATACTTGATATTTCTCATTGGGCCGATATTTTTTACCTTTAACTATGATTGGACCAATCCTTCCACTAGAACCGACAACTATATTAATTCAATTATATGATTGGGCCGATGTCATAGACCAATAACAACAATTTGTGACTTTTACTTTGATTGGGCCTTAACAGTTCAGCACTTAACACATTTTATAAAAGAAGCCGACAAACTTTAACCCCATTTTATGATTGGTCCGCTAATATGTCTGTAATGAGTCGGTTCATTTATAACAAATTCACTTTCAAATTTAATGGTGGCCAATATCTATTGGGCCGTTCAATTCCACAAAACTAAGCTATGATTGGGCCGAACAACAACTATATATTGATCTGACAAATTATATAATATGCTCAAATGTTATTGGACCATGTATATGATTTGATGTGGCCGATAATTGTTTCAAACACTTATCCAACAAATGTTTTTTTTTAATTCAATCAAACACCACAGTGGCAGACAACTTTTATGATCACTTTAATTCTGATTGGGCCACAACTATTAGTGAGTCGGTGTATTAGTGGGTTGATGCAGATATTGTGGTTTATTGTTCTTTCTTTGATTGGGCCGGTGAATTAGTTCAGACAACTCCTATAAGTCCGACAACTTTTAAATGATCAGACACAATGATGATGATGATAGATAAGCGGACCTAATGAACGAACCACAAGAGCGGATCTTACAAGCGGACTTGAACGTATTAAAGTTTGTCTAAAAGCGGATCTATCACGAATACTTGGAGCGGACCAGACTTTGAAGCGGACCATGTGTCTAATAAGCGGATCTAATGATGACAGAAAAGCGAATCTCCTGATCTTGGGCCTTTGAAGCAGACCTATCAAACTAAGTCACAATAAGCGAACCTATGAAGCAATTTTGAGCGGACCTGATCGAAATTTTGGAGCGGATCTATCAAAAATTGTCCGAATAAGCGGACTTGAAGTGTCAAATGAGCGGATCTACTCCTTTGTTCATAAAAGCGGACCATATTCGGAGACAAATTTGAACCATTTTTAGTGTGAATTTTAAGCTCAAATTTTCAGGGATTTGATAATGATCAGTAACACAAAATCTGTGAAATTTTGAGCGAATTCCGACGGTAAAATTTCGTTCTGATGAAGAAAGAAGGTGTAGAAGTAAGAATTTTAGATGAAATCCAGCAAATCTCTATAGAACTCCTCCTCCTGAAGCTCTGATACCACTTGTAGGATCGTGTTTTGACCCAAACGAGTCTATTAGAGGAGTTTTGATCAGATACAGGTGCGAAAAACAAATACCTGATGTAGAAACAGCTAGATATTCTCTTAAATCACTTTTCTGATTGATTTAACAGCGTTTACATTCAATTCTCACACCGGCAGCACCTCGGTATGGAAATCACCAAGTTACAAATGAGATCCGCTTATGGGTATTTATAGTGCAGGTAGGTCCCCACATACGGACATGTCCGTATAAGCGGACCTGACAAATAAGCGGACCTACTATGTCCGTATAAGCGGACCTGACACATAAGCGGACCTACTATGTCCGAATAAGCGGACCTACCAGTTTAAACCTATATGCCATCCTATTTTCTCGTAAAACGCGCCCTAATCTATACAATACAATGAATAACATGATCCAAGACGAAATCAACAGATGTAGTGCACCAACAATCCAAATTCGATCGAGATAGTGAAAGATACCATTCAGCTTATTCACTAGTTGGTTTTCAGTTTCGAGAATTCGCTCTTCCTTCAAGGTGTTCTCGAGAAAACAAGCGTGTTGAGCGTCGCGAATGAGAGCTTCGAGGTCGTGTTGGGCTTGGACATTACGAACACTATGTAAATAGCTTCGTCGGCTAAGAGCATCGGCAATGACATTTGCTTTGACTGGATGGTAGCGAATCTCACAGTCGTAGTCGTTGAGAAGTTCAACCCATCTGCGTTGGCGCATATTCAGCTCTTTCTAGTTTAGGATGTGTTGTAGGCTCTTATGGTCGGTGAAGACCGTACACTTGGTACCATAAAGGTAGTGTCGCCAAATCTTCAACGCAAAAACAACTGCACCGAGTTCGAGATCGTGGGTTATATAATTCTTCTCGTGGACCTTGAGCTGACGAGAGGCGTACGGGATAACCTTGTCCCGTTGCATAATAACGCAACCAAAACCTAGGTTAGAGGCATCGCAATAGACTACAAAGTCGTCGTTTCCATCGGGTAGCACGAGTACGGGAGCGTTGCAGAGCATATGCTTAAGAGTTTGAAAGGCATCCTCTTGTTCGGTTCCCCAAACAAAAGTCTTGTCTTTATGCGTAAGAGAGGTAAGAGGAATGCCGATTTTAGAGAAATCTGCGATAAATCAACGGTAGTAACCCGCCAATCCAAGAAAAGAACGAACTTCGGACGGGGTTTTTGGTGTAATCTAACTCTTAACTGCTTCAATCTTCGCGGGATCGACGTGAATACCTTGACTATTGACGATGTGACTGAGGAATTGAACCTCCCAAGCCAGAATTCACACTTGGAGAACTTAGCGTAGAGGTGATTCCCTTCGAGAAGCTCGAGAACTAAACTTATGCAGGATCGGGGATTTGATTAAAACGAGTCGATTAGAAGAGTTCTAGACCAAATCAAAGGCAGAATTCATTGATTTGATCTTCATTGCAGCTTGATATACACTTAGAAGTAGATTAAATGTCGATTGTATTGATTTGACATAGTTACAAGAGCTGGCGACACTTCAGCAGAGGTTCGCTACTGGAATCCAAAAGTTACAAATGAAGACCCAAGACTCACTATATATAGGGAAAGCCAGGTCGCACGAACCAGTACTACCAGGTCGCACGAACTGGCCAGGTCGCATGAACCTGCTGGTTCAGCCCTGTTTCCTGTTTCTCTCGTACAACGCGCCCTGATCTATCTATTCTATTACATGACTCGATACAAGACGAAGTCAACAGACATATGCACTAACAAACTCCCCCTTGGATGTTGATGAGTCTTCAATGTATTGAGTCTTCAGTCTTGATCGGTCTTCCCGCTCTCTCTAAAGTATCTTTCTCTGTAAGCATCCTCATTAATCTCTCTCTTCTTCTATCATCAAACTCCCCCTATCGATAAGCTGGGATCACAGTCTGGAATTCACAATCTGCATCTTTCACAGGTTCAAGAACGTCTCCTGGCTCTCCGTAGCAACAGGATCAGAAACCTGGCTCTAATCTGCATATGCTTATGCGGAAAATCCTCAGAAGTCGAAATCTAGCTCTTTCAAAGCTTTTTACCTGCACATACTCTACCCAAAACATAACGTTTTTTTACAACAATTTTAATCTCTGCTTAACCACTTGTATTTGTAACACTCAAATTTGGTTTCAAATTAATGAACCATTTAATCATTTCAAAATCATTTCTTATTTCAAACAAATTCTCCCAACCCTGTTGTCGTTCATCATGTTTAGCACTTGGAATTTTGAAAATCAGCTTTCTAAACATCAGTTGTCGAAAATAAGATGAAATGAAATCTTTTTGATTTTTCAAAATTTTACGCTAAAACACATTCTTTTTGAGTTTTTTTTAAGACTTTCAGTGTGTTAAAATGCAATAAAGAAATATTTACAGACAATATTTTTGTGAGTTTGTGTAAGAGGATCATATCAGTTTTTGAGACAAATCACTAACACCGTTGATCTTGATTTAACTTTAAGTTTCAAACAAATTCACTTCTGATTGTCAGTATTGTTATCCACTTAAACTTCTACATAAGTTTCAATTGATTCGAGATACGAATTAGTGTTTTAAGGATTTAAACTTATTCGCGTGTCCCACCTCAGAATAAACTCCCGTATCAAAATTCCCTAGATTCTGTCTTATAGGTGAGTATACCAATTTGATATCTGTATTCTGGGTTAGTGCGAGACCTTGAGAGCTCAGGTATGAACTTCCGTTCAGTCAAAGAGATGAAGGCTCGACTTCAGGTGTGTTCCCTTTAGAGAATCTTTTCTTCAACTGCAATTGATTCATATCTTTCGATATTTTTCAATTTTTATGCAGAGGGCAAGCTTTTAAAGCGCTTAAAGTATTATACGAAGTCTAGGCAATCCGCAATATCAGAAGACTATGTATAATACCCCAGGTATCAAACAGTATAAAGACCTAGTATCTCAGAATCAGGCAATCTCTCAAACAAGATTTCGGGGGTTACTCATATATCCGAGAGATGTTCCCCACGAGATAAGTAAGTATTGATATTTAGGTTTATATTTCAAATTCAATCTACTAGTCGTGCGAAGTCTACTGGCACATCATCAGTGAGACTCGTTTAAAAATATTTTGACTTTCCATTTCTTTAGCATGTTGTGATAGTCCACTAATTTACTATCATTTCCTCTTTTTCACAACAAATCTCATTTTTGATTTTTCAATGTTTTTGGCTTTAAGATTTTATCATGTTTTTGGATTTTTCAAATTTTCAAAATTTCTAATTTTTTTTACTCCCCCTAAAATCAAATATATGTTTCGATTTTTGATTTTCTGGGAAAATTTGAAAATATTGCATTTACTTTCAATAAACTGTACACATAAAATGACAAACTGATGTGAATTGCTTCAATTCGCCATTCACTTGGCTTAAAACAATCAGAACTCCCCTTGACAACAAACTATTTTCCCATTATGATTTCAAAACACTTAAGTTTGTTTTAATCAAAATGGTTTTTCTGGAAAATTAGTTTTGTTGATTTCACACATCATGGGGTTTAATTCATCAATTTGTTCTTTTAACCACTTGTAAAAAAATAACATTTGTAGGTTTTTCACACAAACATTTTTCAAGAATGATGCCAATTCATACTCCACGATTACCAACTTGGGAGCTCCGGCAAGTCAGGATTTTCAGTTAAAGAGATTCACCCAAGCCTGACGGTCCTTAGGTGATTCCGAGTCATCATCACTCGGTTTCTTTCCTTTCTTATTTTTTTCATAGAATTCCTTTACCCCTTTGACCTTCCCGTCAACCATTTTTCCAAAAATATATAGAACTTTAGGGTTAAAGGTTTTTTCAACATCAAATTCTTTATTTTCAGAAAAGAATTGATTTGAATTCTCAACTTTGCCAATTTTTTGATTTAAGTTTCCGTTTGACAATGGTGGAAAATTTGCATCATCCATTGTTGGAACGGAATTATCACTTTTTAGCTCAACTTGCGGCTCCTCTGACTTTGACGAGTCAGATTCATTGCCAGAAAGTGCTTCTGATTTCTTAACAACCCACTTGTGGTTGTTCAGATTCACTCTTCTTTTGTAAAACCTTTTAGAACACTCACCAACCTCAAATTTTGAATTTTTGAACACTTTAAATTGTTCGGTTGGTGGTTCATTATCATCCAACTTTTCTTTCAAATTATTAGAGACTCCCTGTTTTGTTTGGGTTGCCTTTGGACAGTTCCATGCAATGTGCCCAACTTTTCTACATTGATAACAGGTTCTCATTTCCTTCTTCTGAGCAACATCATCTTTCATTCCCTCTTGCTTCTTAGCAAGGAAATCTTTGTTCGTCTGCTTTCTGAACAAATTCTCTTTTTCTTCTTCAGAAGATGTTCCTGAAACAAATTTAGTTTTTGGTTTATAAATTTTCTCATTTTTATAATTTTCTGGAGGAATAAAACCTAATCCTTTCTTTTTAAAATTACTGTTATGGTTTGGTTTCTTTCAATAATCCGAACTAGAACTGTAAACCTTTTTCTTGTTTAATCTTTGTTGAACTCTTGAAGTGTATTTTTTAGGTTTTTCAGTAAGATTTACATCTTTTATTTCAGAAATATTAATTTCTGTTAATTTGAAAACCTTGTTAATCATTTCAGTTTTAACACCTCTTATTGGAAATTCTTCATCAGAATATAATTTGTCGGAGTCATTCAAAGTATATGCTACTTTGAATGTTTCGTCATTCAAATTATTTTTTGATATCAGAAAATCATTATTGTAAAGCCTTTTGACCGGTGTACTCGAACTTCTGTCTGACGAATTCGAATTTTCTGATTTAGACTCTGACTTTGACTCTTCATCTTTATCCAACACCTGATCGACCACTTTCTTAATTAACTCGGACTCATGATCAGTGTCAGATGCAGTGAATGTGATGTCAATATTATCTGGCAATCCATTTGAAGGTTTAGATTCCCACTTTAAATTGGTTGCCTTTTTGACTCTTTCTGAATTAGGATTTTGTGGAGAATATCCTTCTTCAAGCGGAGGTGGACACCTTGTATAATTGGTACTATGTTTCTTACCAGTATTCTTTACTTCAGGTTTCTTCTCTTTAAATGCTTCCATGCCTTCTACTGTAGGATAAATCTTGTCAATCACGTAAGAAGCACATGAATAACTTTTCAATAACCTGTTTACCCTCTCAGTTTCTATCCTCTGAGTTTCCAATTTTTGTTCAAGTCAGCACATTTCTCAATGTACTGATTGATGATTTTCTGCTTCGTCATAAACGCTCCATTGAGTGTCTTTATAGCTATCCCTTGTTCATTGCTTGACTTGCTATATTGATTCATAGCTTTGTTTAAAACATCATAAGATTCTTTCAGTCTGTTCATGTTATGAATCAATTTGTTTTTGTGCCTTTTCACATTATCACAATTTTCACACTTCTCATGTATCTTTTCAGCATCTGCTTTCTTCTCAACCTTGATAGCTGGAATTTCTTTAACCTGCTTCTTTACAACTCGAACATTTTCCTTAAGTTTGACCTTTTCTTCAACAATTGCTGCCTTATGATTCTTCTTTTTCGCAGCTTGTCTTTCTTTGATCTCTTCCATTTTACCTGCAAAATACAAATTATACCTATCAGGTGAAAATTCTCTTTTATAATATTCAAGTTTTCGAATTTCTTCACTATCATCATCACTCTCTTCATCTGATGAGTGATAAAAAATTGGTGCTTTTTCTGAAGCCTTTTCTGTTGAAACTGATTCTTCTTCTTTCTTTTGAGGACTGAATTGCTGAGATTCGTAATAAGCATACGCCATTTCATCTTCAACAGTTGAATCTTCAAAAATTTGAGCAACAAATGCTTTAGAATCTGAAGTTCTGTTAGGATCATAATGACCCCAATTAAAATCTTCTGGAACTCTTTCATCTTCTTGATGAACTAGATAAGCTTTCTTTGATGACTCTTTGATCAGATCCTTCCTAGCATGTGAAGTTTGTGGCGATTGTTGTTGATGCGTAGCAACTTGATGATAAATCGCTTTTCGATGATAATCATTGTTGCCGAATGGATTTTGAGCTCCACTTGCTTCGCGATTTGTGCATTCTCGCTTAAAGTGCCCCTTCTCCCTGCAACGAAAACAAGTAACTTTAGATTTATCAAATCCTAAAGGTGAAGTTCCAGCATCACGGAAATCATCTCTTCCAGTGATCTGTTTAAACTTCTCAGCTCTTCTCAACACACTAGCAATACACCACTTTATATCCATTAGTTCCATCTCTTCAGCATCAATCTGATCATAATCCTCTTTGGTCAACATTGGATTACCAATCCTTCCAGCTACCAAACTTTCATAAGACTCTAATACGGTCACCAATAAAGACATATGACCTTTGGCAACCTCTTCCGAGAAATTCTGACCATTCCGAAGATGTAATGCAATGTTACATTGTAGAACTTGGCCATTATTGGTTGCTGAAAAATTTGGATCAAATGATGGATATGAAGAGAATCTATTATTGTTGTTCGATCCTTGAGATGACCCTCCAGAAGAACTGTTTGCGTTAAATGCAGTTTCGATCTTTGGTGCAATGTTGGTCTTATCAATCGTACTTCTTTTGTAGTACAAACCAATGTCCTGTTCACCATTAGAATTCTTCATTTTTTCCATCTTCCGTTGTTCCATCTCTTGAACTTAGAGTTTTTCAATAAACTTGCTCAGCGATAGATTCGCAAATTCACCATTATTTTTCAAAATCATAAGATACGTGCCCCAAACATCTTGTGGTAACACATCGGCCAACTTTTCAACCCATTCTTCTCTATCTTTCTTGATATCCAAACGCTTCATGTTAACCACCAAATTGCAATATTTTTCTATAATCATTTTGGTGTTTTCAGTTTTCAATCCTCGAAATATATCAAATTCTTCTTTCAAAAGCGATTTTTTGTTCTTGATCATGTCTAAACTTCCAACAAACTTCGTTTTTAGTGCTTTCCACATTGAGTGTGCACTTCCGTTGTTTTGTAATAAAATCAAGATGTCTTCCTTAATAGCTTGTTGCAATATACTGATCATCATCTTTTCGCTTTTGTATTTCTTTTTCTCTTGGTCATCTAAATCTTTAATAGCAACAATCTCTCCGTATTCATCAATCGGTCTAACATATCGTTCTTCAACACATTCCCACGCCTCTAAGTGATTCGCTTGAACCCAATTTTCAAAACGTTCTACCCATCCACTATACTCCTCGATATTCATGAGCTTAGTGTAGGATCGGTTTCGACCTGAATGAGTCGTTTGGAAGAGCTCTCGTACGTTTCAGAGGCGGAAACTAAGAAACGCACTAGAAAATAGCTTGAAATACATTTTAATCCTCTTGTATATTCAATTTACAGTGTTTACAATGAGAGGAAATACCGGCAGCACTTCGGTATCAATTTTCCTGACCGTTACAAATGACATCGTTTGAACTCTATTTATAGTACATGACCCCTTCCGTTTGAAACCTTTCAAACGGACACTAGCTTCAAACGGCCACATGCTCAAACGGACACATGCTTTCAAACGGACAATATTCAAACAATTACAAACACTAGCTTCAAACGATTGGACCTCAAATGGACAACACTCATTGGACCTTTAAACAGTTAGATCTAATTGGACCAAATTGATTTTGTCTTATATGCCTATGCAATGATGATGTCATCATTGTGATGTCATCATCAAAGATGATGACATAATGTTTGATCCAAAACCGCAACGAACCCGAGACTCGATATTAAGACGAAGACGACAGATGACTGCACCAATAGACTCCCCCTCAGATGTTGACGAGTCTTAAGTGTTGAGTCTTCAACGACTTCAGTCTTTATCAGTCTGAACACTCTCTGAAATATCTCACAGTGTAAGCATCCTCAAATCTTTCTCTTCTCTTTTCATCATCATCAACAGACTCCTCACGAACAATCTCTACTCAGATGTCTTCAGACTCCCCCTTTCGATATGCTGGGATCGCAGTCTGGCATGTTGAAATCACAAAGTCTTCAGGTATCGGAACCTGGATCTCTATCTCTTCGAAACCTGCACATCCTCTACCCAAAAATAAATTTTCTGATGATAACATGTAAAGATCTAATGAATCACTTGCAGACATTATACAATCAAAGATAATGATTTTACAACATTAATCTATGATGAACCACTTGAAGATATATCATTTTATTTTCAAAACAACACATTCTCCCAAACCGTCTATTCATCATGTTTAGCACCTGGAATTTTGAAAATCAACTTTTCAATATCAGTTGTCGAAAATATTTTTGACTTTTTAAAAAATTTATGCTAAAACACACTGAAACTCTTTTTGGATTTTTAACATAAGAGAAATAAAATGCAGTAAAGAGATATTTACAAACATTATTTTTGTGAGTTCGTGTAAGAGGATCATATCAGCTTATGAGACAAATCACCAACACCGTTAAGCTTGATTTTCATTTTAAGTTCTAAACAATTTACCTAGATTATCAGTATACTGGTCCACTTAAATTTTCACACAAAGTTCAACTGATCCGAGATACGATATTAATGTTTTAAGCACTTAAACTTATCCGTGTGTCCCACTACTTGAATATACTCCTGTATCCAGATCCCAATATTCAGTCTTACAGGTGAGTATACCACAGATGATATCTGTAAGGGGTTAGGTGCGAAACTGTGAGAGCTCAGGTCAGAACTTCCGTTCAGCAGAGAGATGACGGCTCGACTTTTGGTGGGTCCCCTTTAGAGGATCTTTTTTACAACAGCAATGACTATCAATTTTATTGTTTCATCGATTTGCTGAGGGCGGCACTTTTTTCAAGCATTTGCAGAAAGTATTATCCGGGGACTAGGTCAGTACTTCCATACAGCAGAAGTCCCGGGATAATACCCCAAATATCACTGAGCATAAAGACCTTGTATCTCAGAATAAGGGATCCTTCAAACAAGATTTCAGGGGTTACCTATATATCCAAGAAGTTGTTACCCACAGAATAAGCAAGTTTGAATTTTTTAGGTTTATATCTCGTCACAACTTACTAAGTGTGTAAAAATCTACTGACACATCCGCAGTAAGATTGTTTATCACTTTTAAACTTTCCAATTCTTTAGCATGTTGTGATAGTCCGCTGATGTACTATCATTTCCTCTTTTTCACAACAAACTCATTTTTGGATTTTATCATGTTTTTGTCTTTTTCAAATTTTCTAATGTTTTTGGATTTTCTGAAAATTTTCTACTCCCCCTAAAATGCAAACACATTAACGAAAATTGAAAACAAACTGTATAGAAACATGACAACCGATATGAAATCGCATCAATTCGCCATTCACTTGGCATAAACAATCAGAACTCCCCCTATCAACAAACTATTTTCTCATTTAGATTTCAAAACACTTAAGTTTGTATTAATCAAAATGATTTTTCCGGAAAATATGTTTGGTTGATTTTACCACTTGTAAGTATATCAATACTAAGTTCGGGGATGTGGTTCATCATCTTGTCTCTCAATCACTTGTTGGAAAATGCAAGTACAAATTAATGTCCTTGATTTACCATATGCACAAGTTATGCACAAACAATTCTTCTAACCACTTGTAAACAAACATAAACAAACCTTTTTTTTACCGTTTGCATGATTGACATTACCGTAGTAAATTCCTCAGGAAAGATGTCGATACCTGCTCCTCGCTTACCAACCTGGAAGCTCCGGCATAGTCCTTCATCCTGTAAAATTTTAACAATTACAAACACTTTCAAATCGTCCTAATTAACATGAAAGATGCCGATTCCTGATCCACGATTACCAACTTGGGATCTCCGGCAAGTCCGGTGTTTTACTCAAACATAATGTCCACCCAAGCCTCACCAGCCTTGGGTGACTTTGGAACACATCTGTCCCACCAACATTTTGATTTATAAAATTCTTTAGCACCCTTTACCTTCTTATCAACCATCTTCCCGAAAATGTGTTTGACTTTCCCGTTGAAAGCCTTCTCAACATCAAATTCTCCTTTATCAGCGAAGAATTGATTTAAGATTTCTACCTTTCCCACTTTCTTCATCAAATTTTCCTTTGACAATGACGGAAAATTCTCATCGTTCATCACTGGAACGAAATTCACAATCCTTTTATCAACCAATGACTCCTCTGATTTTATGGAATCAGATTCATTGTCAGAACTACTTTCAGACTTTACAACCCATTTTTGTTTACTCAAATCGACTTGTCTTTTGTAAAAACGTTTTGAAGTTTCACCAACTTCCAAAGTCGATTTATCAACACATTTCTTTTTCATATTAGAGTTAGAAGACATTCCCTGTTTTGAATAAATGGACTCTTGGCAGTTCCAAGCAATGTGTCCAACTTTTTGACACTTGAAACAGGTTCTTCTATCAACTCTCGAAGCAAACTTCCTCACATTCTTCTTTACTTCAGCAAGAAACTCTTGATTCGACTGCTTCCAGAACGGTTTCTTCTGTTCATCCTCTGAACTTCCTCCTGAAACAAATTTTGTTTTTGGTTTATAAGTTTTCTGATTTTTATAATTTTTTGAAGAATTGAAACCAAGACCTTTCTTTTTGAGATTACCATTATGGTTTGGTTTCTTTCGATAACCTGAACCATAACCGTAACCCTTTTTCTTGTTCAATCTCTGTTGAACTCTTGAAGTGTACTTTTTAGGTTTTTCAGTAAGATTTACATCTTTTATTTCAGAAATATTAATTTCTGTTAATTTGAAAACCTGTTTGATCATTTCAGTTTTGACACTTCTTATTGGGCATTCCTCATCAGAATATAATTTGTCTGAATCATTCAATGTATATGCTACTTTGATTGATTCGTCATTCGAATTAGATTTTGATAACATGAATTCTTTATTGTAAACCCTCTTAACCGGTGAACTCGGACTTTTTCTAGACGAACTCGAATTATCTGACTTAGACTCCGACTTTGACTCTTCATCCATATCCAACACCTGATCGACAACTCATTTGTTGGTGCATTTCATCTGTTGACTTCATCTTGGATCGAGTCATAGTATTAGAATGTTAGATCAGGGCACGCAGTACGAGAAAATAGAAGATTGTATAGGTTTTTAGGAGTAGGTTCGCTTATTTGGACTTGAGAGGTTCGCTTATTTGTCAAGAGTGTGGTCCGCTTATTTGACCAAGGACGGTCCGCTTATTCGGACAAGGTACCTTGGAGCGGACCAGCTTGCCTATATATAGTCCTAAGAGCGGTTCATTTGGAACGATTTGTCGAAACTCGTACCGAGGTGCTGCTGGATCGAGATTGTACCAGAATATGTTATATATCAATAGAAAAAGGTGTTTAAAGTGATATTCAAGTTGTTCCTAAGTCAAATACTTGTTTTCCGCACCTGTATTTGATAGAATTCCCTCTGAACGACTCGTTCGGGTCGCAGAACGATCCTACAATTGGTATCAGGGCTTCAGGAGGAGGAGTTCTATAGAGAATAGCTGAGATTCTTCTAAATTCAAAAGTGCTAAACATGATGAGCAAAACTTGAGGGGGAGAGTATGTGTGAAATTAAGTGTTTTCATAATCTAACCTTTTCAAGTGGTTCATCATACAGATAGAGAATTGAGGGTTGTCATATGTTGGTGCATATGAGAGAGTCTGAGTTGGTGCATGTTTATATGTTTAAATGTTGTCATAAATCTTATGTTTGTGGTAGAGTGTATACAGGAAATGTCAACATCTGAGGAGAATATGTAACATATGAGGGGGAGTCAGCAAGCTCAAAAGATGTTAAAGCTTTCTGAAGGAGAGTCTGTTGATGATAGAAGAGAAAGAGACGAAGATAGAGAAAAGCCCAGTGGCTGATCAAGACAGAAGATTGAAGACAGTGTGATATGACTCGATGACACTCCGTTCGATGACACTCCGTCAACATCTGAGGGGGAGTCTGTTGGTGCATTTCATCTGTTGACTTCGTCTTGGATCGAGTCATAGTATTAGAATGTTAGATCAGGGCACGTAGTACGAGAAAATAGAAGATTGTATAGGTTTTTAGGAGTAGGTTCGCTTATTTGGACTTGAGAGGTTCGCTTATTTGTCAAGAGTGTGGTCCGCTTATTTGACCAAGGACGGTCCGCTTTGTCACACCCCGACCACGAAGAACATACAAATCGTGGCGGAAACATCGGGGAGTGTTGTAACAGAATCAATTGTTTCAAATCCATGGTAATTGAAGTTTCGATTTATTAATCAAACCTGAGTGTTTACATTGTTTAAACAAGAACCAAAGAGTACATAACATAAACTAACTAGTTCTTGTCTTGTTTTAAGTTACTAAGGCACAGGTCCGCCTATGTATGTCTTGATAAGAACTACGCATCGTCTCCTGAAAACACATGTGAAAATAGGTACGTCAGCATAAAAATGCCTGTGAGATACATTGGTTTTGTGAAAACGGGATTCATGACTTATGTTTGAGAAAATGTTTAGTCATGAACCTCGTATTTTGCTTTGTCTTGTAAATCATTTGAAAAACGGTAAGATCAAATGATATATATAAATAAGAGAACACTTGTATGGTTTAAACGGGTAACCATGTAAAATGAGTTTGTATAAGATCAGTCGTTTGTAAAACAACGTCTCGTGAATAGTGTGTTATTTGTATAAAATGTCATATGTCTCAAGTTGAAATGATTCAAATAACGCTACGATATGTAATACCATACAAACACTTATATATAGGAAGTACCAGCGGCGTATCCACCATGCTTGTATCATATTACACACGCCTCGTTACTTAACCACTTACTCAAACCAAACTATCAAGATGAAATGTTTAACAACGGTAGAAATGTTCATGTATAGTCAAATGTCTATTGTCAAATGTAAATCATGTCAACGGATATAACTGGTTCACACGGTTCAATGGTTACAAACGGTTCATATAATCAAACGGGTTTAGACGGTTCACATAGTCAAATGGTCACAACGGTTCAAAATGTAGCATAATGTGTTCATATGCTGGATGAGCATATGCAACAGAAATGCAATGTGAAACAATGTACTACGTATGCACACAATGGGCGTACGTAGCATGAAATGTATTGTAGAGTACAACGGCTCAAAATGTAGTGTAATGCGTTCATATGCTGGATGAGCATATGCAACAGAAATGCAATGTGAAACAATGTACTACGTATGCACACAATGGGCGTACGTAGCATGAGATGAGATGTAAAGCAATGTACTAAGTACACACACAATGGGCATACATAGCATAAACACAATGAAATCATGTACTATATATGTACTATCGAACATAGCAAGTATATGATGTGAAAAACGGGAAAGCATGAAAGTAACAGATAGGCACATGTGTTTCACCCCAAAACAGTTTGGAAAAACAGTAAAGGAGGGGTTCAATGTACTCACCTGAGATTGCTTTGAATTCCTTGTATAATAACCAGGTAATGCTAAAGATCACGGGATATCAAACGGCACCTAATAGGTAGCTATGTTAATATACCGGATCAAATCGGGCGGATCGGATAGTACGCGGGTTCGTAAACCAAACGAGTATGGAGACTCGTGTATTATGGTTTAACAAAGCCTACATACTAAAATGAAACTTAACCTAAGTGCTTACGGTCCATCACGACCCGTTTAGGTAGCTTATGCTACCCTAACGCGTCGTTCGCGTAGAACGCGTATGGAACGCCTAACATTGCGACCACAAGGTATAACCTCGGAAGGTTATAGCTATGGTCACCTAATATGTTTGGTCGGATCCTAAAGATCGACCAAATGGGTCGGGTTCGAAAGTATAAGCGATGGTTTAGATCGCTTACCTTACGACCCTATTATAAGCACTAAACTAATAGTGACGAGCTAAGCATGTTAGAACATGCTTAACTAAGTTTAGAAAATAGGTTTGGCATCAAAACAAACGGCTTTGATGCCCATGAGTAGTTTGGTTACAAAATACGCAAGAATGCGCATTTTGGCCGAAACTACGACTCGTCACTGAGCCTAGATAACGTGGTAATCAGTAGGTATGGTCACTATGGACCATAACCATCGTGATCACGCTCACGTTATGAAGTTCCATGAACTTCACATCGACCAAAAGCTGGCCAATGCAGAAAGTCAACAAAACGTTGACTTTTTGTTGACTTTCGGACTCGAAAAGCGAATAAAAGAGCGAAAGAAGACTTACGGAGGGTCCCCGAGTGCTAATCAAGATCAAAATAGCTCAGGTATGAAGCAAAGGCATCAACTTAGAGCATTTAGATCTGATTTTGTGGGTTTTTACACAAAAGGGGGGGGGTATTTATAGGAAAAGTGGAACCGTTAGGATCGTTTATCGAATAACGTGCCGCGATCTCGAGCGAACACTTGTCAATTTCTTGTGGGATGTCAGATATTGTCTCTTGGCTTTTATTAAGGTGAAAGGGCATCGCCTCTTGATCGAACGAAAGGCCAGATTCTGCATTAAATGCAAATCTTTCTGTCAGACATCCTCACGCGGCCCGCCTAAGGATTTGGCAAATCCTTACGCGCCCCGCCTAAGGTTCCCAGACCAGAATTTTCAATTTTGGTCCCTGCACTTCAGAAACGCGTAATTTGGCCCATTTTTGGCACGTTTAAGCCCCGTTAACCTCATTTCAAGGCTCTAGGATGAAGTTAAAGTGTAGGGGACTTGAAATATGCTCAAAAATATTCCGGATGTCGGTTCGTTTGGCCGTACGATCGCGATGTTCGCTTAATTACGACGGAATGCGCATAAGTGCGAAAGACGATCCAAATGACGCGACGAATGGATTTTTCTCATGCCAAACACTAAGGGATAATATAAGGATGGTTACATAAATTTTTGGATGTCCGGATGTATTCAGAACGTAAGTTATGCGCGAAAGTGCAAACTTGTGCACTTTTTGACACTTTTAGTCCCTGAATGACCCAAAAGTTTATTTTAGCATACCAAACCCCTCAAAGCCTATTTCTAAGCTATGTAAAGGATATTTATGGTATGTTTAACTTATGGACATGTTCCGGAATGTTCGTTACAGTTCAAATTGGCATACTTTCGCAGTTTGTCAAGTTTAGTCCCTGTAAGCGAATTAACTTGTTTTTGCTATACCAAAGCCTTCAAAACTTATTTCTAAGTTATGTAAAGGTTATTTAAGGTATGTTGAGTATATGTTGATGTTCCGGAGTATTTGTCGCGTTAAACTGAGTACGTTTACGCACCAGTTTGCGTATAATTCTCCAGAGAGTGATGTAGAATTTGAAATTGAACAAGAATTGATATGTGCAAAAGATACACATATTTATACAAGATCCCAAGTATGAAATACAATATTTCATTGGTTTGGTATTTGTTTGATGGTCTCGGTGACACATGTGTCACAGTCTCCCCTACTTTAGGAAATTTCGTCCCGAAATTTATTCGTAGGAGTCTATTTGTGACTTTGCCAATTAACCACCAGTGATATGCAAAGCAATATCCTGTCATTTTCTTGACGGTTGTTCTTCGGAAACGAAAATGAACAGACGGAGTCATTTTCCTCAATAAGTATTCTTCAGAAATGGAAATGACGGGATAAACAAACGGATGTTCATTTCCTCAACGGACAAATCTTTAGAAACGAAAAATGAACAGACGGAGTCATTTTCAACGGTTGCTTCCTCAGAGTTGGAAATGAAGGATTACACAACAGATGTTCATTTCCTCAACGGATAAATCTTCAGAAACGAAAATGAACTAACGGAGTCATCTTCAACGGTTGCTTCCTCAGAGGTGGAAATGAAGGCGTACACAACGGATGTTCATTTCCTCAACGGATAATCTTCAGAAACGAAAATGAACAGACGGAGTCATTTTCAACGGTTGCTTCCTCAGAGTTGGAAATGAAGGATTACACAACAGATGTTCATTTCCTCAACGGATAAATCTTCAGAAACGAAAATGAACTAACGGGGTCATCTTCAACGGTTGCTTCCTCAGAGGTGGAAATGAAGGAGTACACAACGGATGTTCATTTCCTCAACGGATAAATCTTCAGAAACGAAAATGAACTAACGGAGTCATCTTCAACGGTTGCTTCCTCAGAGGTGGAAATGAAGGAGTACACAACGGATGTTCATTTCCTCAACGGATAATCTTCAGAAACGAAAATGAACAAACGGGGTCATTTTCAACGGTTGCTTCCTCAGAGTTGGAAATGAAAGATTACACAACGGATATTCATTTCCTCAACGGATAATTCTTCAGAAACGAAAATGAACAAACGGGGTCATCTTCAACGGTTGTTTCCTCAGAGTTGGAAATGAAGTTTTACACAACGGATATTCATTTCCTCAACGGATAATCTTCAGAAACGAAAATGAACTAAGGGAGTCATTTTCCTCGACGGGTATTCTTCAGATTTGGAAATGAAGGATAAACGGATATTCATTTCCTCAACGGATATTCTTCAGAAGTGAAAAATGAATAGCTAGTTCATTTTTCCTCAACGGATGCTTCATCAGAATTGGAAATGAATAGGGTTAACTCTAGACACATGACAGAACTTGCTGTGATTTCTGTGCACTAAATTCCATAATTATGTATGCATCCATAATTACGTAATCCCTTGCACAGTCCGCACAGTTTGTTTTGTAATGTTTTGGGGAGAGATATCAAACCTGTGATGAGGGTGAATAGACTTCCATCGGTTCCCTTTTAATTAGATCGACAGGGGATCTTCTTATTCAGGCCGCCAAGGAGTCCCTTCAGCTATATCATCACATGATATCCCTAGCCAGATTTTTGGATGAATCTGTTTAGCTAGACCACTCAAGGGGTCTAATTATGAAGTAGTACTTTATAATCCGTGGGACTTAACTATATCATAGAAGTCCATTGAGGATTTTAAGTAATACCTTTGGGTATCCTACTATGAATCTCTTGTATACGGATATGTAAGATTCTACGAGGATTTGGATAACATGATTTGGATCACACAACAACACATAAGGAAACACATAAGCACACAGTCACATAATTGTTTAACTTGATTATAATTTGTTATTAACTTGTTATTGATTGAATACGGATATGGAAACCAATCGACGGGTCTCAATGTTCACTGGAATCTATCTGAGAAGATAGACAGATTTCCCAAAATTCGATTTTTGATTACAAAGAATCACCTCATTCGAATGAAGGTATACAACAATCAAAGACTTACTGGAATTCCTTAGGCACCCTATCACGGGTTTATAATGGTACCTTGGGCATTCGTCTTGTGTTGTAACTTGCGCTTTGTACTTCGTTTCCTTAGAAGAACGGGTACTTAGGAATTTTGTGGAAGACGCAAGTGATTATAGAATGGGGGAATTTTGGGGGTAGTTTGTTCTTCAAGGAATACGGTTTCTTGATTGCCGGTATTGTAAAGGGATATGTCGTTTATACATGTAACCACACAAATACATTGCAATGTAAATGAAAGATTTATTTATAAACAACGATATCAACTGTTCCTTGGATCTTGACAACAAAAGAAACTAATACATAAGACATGATTATTTCTAAACGATGTTGTCTTCTAGTCAGTCAGTTGCTCATCCCTGTGCTGGATTTGCATTAGCAAGCTTCGGGCAATTTCTTTGGAAATGACCCATCTCGCCACAGTTGAAACAAGAGCCTGGTAGAAAGCGACCTTGAGCAGGATTGTTGCCAGCTTGGTTTGGTGCAGCTGCAGCTGGGCAGACTCTTGTTGTGTGGCCTATAAGCCCACAAGTTTGGCATTTGCGGCACTGTACATTGGCATGATGATGGAGGCCACATTGGTTGCAAAAAGGTGCAGTTCCATTGTATGGTTTTCTAGCAGGGGTTTGAGCTGGTTGGTTGGGGACGGCTTGACCATTGTGGGCGACCACGGCGAAGTTCTGAGAAGCCTTTCGCTTCCTTGACTTCTTAGGAGATTCAGTCTGTTCATCCATGGTCTTTGATTCCTCGATTGGGTTCGATTCCCCGGCTGATTTCTTGTCACCTTTTCGAAAAAGTTTATGCTTTCTGATCTGCGATTCAGTCAAGGTTGCAGATAGCTCAATGGCCTGACGGAGTGTGGTAGGGTTGCTACCAGTGACAATGTCTTGTACCGAGTCAGGCAGGCCGTCGATGTATCTTTCGATAGCCTTGTCGAGTGGGGCGACCATAGTTGGGCAAAGTAGACTCAACTCCTCAAATCTATCGGTATATGCCCTGTGTTTGCCACTATCTTGTTTCAAATCATCAAACTCCTTCTCCAACGCTCGTTGTTCATGACGAGGACAAAACTCTCTCATCATAAGAGCTCTCAGTTCAGCCCATGTTTGTGCTAGAGCAACATCTGCACCACGGTCTCTCATTACCCCGTTCCACCATGTAAGAGCCCTCTTCTGAAACACGCTCGAAGAAAACTCGACCTTGCGATTTTCCGGACACTGCACGTGGCGAAAGGTATTCTCGATGCTCTCGAACCATTGAAGAAACCCAGTTGCTCCCTCAGAACCACTAAACTTGAGTGGTTTAGCCGAGTTAAAGTTCTTGAAATTGCATGTACCATTGTTGTTGTTGTTGGCTTGGTTCCATTGAGCAAAGAGATTTGGGAATTGAGCAGCCATCTGCTGCGCAATAATTTCTGCCAGCTCGGCAGTTGCTATCTGGTGTTCGCGTCGAGGAGGCATTCTAAAAGAGGAAAACATGAAAGGAAACAAATAAAATGGTATTGGGTAAGAATAGGAGGTTACCATTACTGACCATAATCACCGTTGATGGTCATTTGTTTGAATCATGAAGCAAACAAACAACACCAAGGCTGAATTAAAGCAATTAAATCCTCATAGTGTATCGCGAAGACATGCTCGCCTATAAGTGGACACTCACCCCAAGAGTTCCTAGGTAAGAGTGACTGGTCCGATTATGTGGATTTGTACGAACACTCTAACCTTAGACAGAAAACCCAGGGTACAGGCATCCACTCTTCCAGTTTGCACGTGTTCACACTATTTAGGACCCAAAACTTTGACGAGAGTTTTGAAAATTCAACGGGGTTCAAAACCTAGTAATCAATCATCCTAGAACAGATGATTAGTTTTCAAAGCGGTTTTGAAATTTATGTTCTTGTTGTGGTCGTCGCCTAAGGATAGGCGACAGTATTGTTTTATGACTAAACGCAAGTAAACTCGCGTTAGGGTCCTAGGAAGGTTATAGACTAGGTCAAAGCATTACTAATAACCTAATTCCCTATAACCATTGGCTCTGATACCATCTTTTCTGTCACACCCCGACCACGAAGAACATACAAATCGTGGCGGAAACATCGGGGAGTGTTGTAACAGAATCAATTGTTTCAAATCCATGGTAATTGAAGTTTCGATTTATTAATCAAACCTGAGTGTTTACATTGTTTAAACAAGAACCAAAGAGTACATAACATAAACTAACTAGTTCTTGTCTTGTTTTAAGTTACTAAGGCACAGGTCCGCCTATGTATGTCTTGATCAGAACTACGCATCGTCTCCTGAAAACACATGTGAAAATAGGTACGTCAGCATAAAAATGCCTGTGAGATACATTGGTTTTGTGAAAACGGGATTCATGACTTATGTTTGAGAAAATGTTTAGTCATGAACCTCGTATTTTGCTTTGTCTTGTAAATCATTTGAAAAACGGTAAGATCAAATTATATATATAAATAAGAGAACACTTGTATGGTTTAAACGGGTAACCATGTAAAATGAGTTTGTATAAGATCAGTCGTTTGTAAAACAACGTCTCGTGAATAGTGTGTTATTTGTATAAAATGTCATATGTCTCAAGTTGAAATGATTCAAATAACGCTACGATATGTAATACCATACAAACACTTATATATAGGAAGTACCAGCGGCGTATCCACCATGCTTGTATCATATTACACACGCCTCGTTACTTAACCACTTACTCAAACCAAACTATCAAGATGAAATGTTTAACAACGGTAGAAATGTTCATGTATAGTCAAATGTCTATTGTCAAATGTAAATCATGTCAACGGATATAACTGGTTCACACGGTTCAATGGTTACAAACGGTTCATATAATCAAACGGGTTTAGACGGTTCACATAGTCAAATGGTCACAACGGTTCAAAATGTAGCATAATGTGTTCATATGCTGGATGAGCATATGCAACAGAAATGCAATGTGAAACATGTACTACGTATGCACACAATGGGCGTACGTAGCATGAAATGTATTGTAGAGTACAACGGCTCAAAATGTAGTGTAATGCGTTCATATGCTGGATGAGCATATGCAACAGAAATGCAATGTGAAACAATGTACTACGTATGCACACAATGGGCGTACGTAGCATGAGATGAGATGTAAAGCAATGTACTAAGTACACACACAATGGGCATACATAGCATAAACACAATGAAATCATGTACTATATATGTACTATCGAACATAGCAAGTATATGATGTGAAAAACGGGAAAGCATGAAAGTAACAGATAGGCACATGTGTTTCACCCCAAAACAGTTTGGAAAAACAGTAAAGGAGGGGTTCAATGTACTCACCTGAGATTGCTTTGAATTCCTTGTATAATAACCAGGTAATGCTAAAGATCACGGGATATCAAGCGGCACCTAATAGGTAGCTATGTTAATATACCGGATCAAATCGGGCGGATCGGATAGTACGCGGGTTCGTAAACCAAACGAGTATGGAGACTCGTGTATTATGGTTTAACAAAGCCTACATACTAAAATGAAACTTAACCTAAGTGCTTACGGTCCATCACGACCCGTTTAGGTAGCTTATGCTACCCTAACGCGTCGTTCGCGTAGAACGCGTATGGAACGCCTAACATTGCGACCACAAGGTATAACCTCGGAAGGTTATAGCTATGGTCACCTAATATGTTTGGTCGGATCCTAAAGATCGACCAAATGGGTCGGGTTCGAAAGTATAAGCGATGGTTTAGATCGCTTACCTTACGACCCTATTATAAGCACAAAACTAATAGTGACGAGCTAAGCATGTTAGAACATGCTTAACTAAGTTTAGAAAATAGGTTTGGCATCAAAACAAACGGCTTTGATGCCCATGAGTAGTTTGGTTACAAAATACGCAAGAATGCGCATTTTGGCCGAAACTACGACTCGTCACTGAGCCTAGATAACGTGGTAATCAGTAGGTATGGTCACTATGGACCATAACCATCGTGATCACGCTCACGTTATGAAGTTCCATGAACTTCACATCGACCAAAAGCTGGCCAATGCAGAAAGTCAACAAAACGTTGACTTTTTGTTGACTTTCGGACTCGAAAAGCGAATAAAAGAGCGAAAGAAGACTTACGGAGGGTCCCCGAGTGCTAATCAAGATCAAAATAGCTCAGGTATGAAGCAAAGGCATCAACTTAGAGCATTTAGATCTGATTTTGTGGGTTTTTACACAAAAGGGGGGGGGTATTTATAGGAAAAGTGGAACCGTTAGGATCGTTTATCGAATAACGTGCCGCGATCTCGAGCGAACACTTGTCAATTTCTTGTGGGATGTCAGATATTGTCTCTTGGCTTTTATTAAGGTGAAAGGGCATCGCCTCTTGATCGAACGAAAGGCCAGATTCTGCATTAAATGCAAATATTTCTGTCAGACATCCTCACGCGGCCCGCCTAAGGATTTGGCAAATCCTTACGCGCCCCGCCTAAGGTTCCCAGACCAGAATTTTCAATTTTGGTCCCTGCACTTCAGAAACGCGTAATTTGGCCCATTTTTAGCACGTTTAAGCCCCGTTAACCTCATTTCAAGGCTCTAGGATGAAGTTAAAGTGTAGGGGACTTGAAATATGCTCAAAAATATTCCGGATGTCGGTTCGTTTGGCCGTACGATCGCGATGTTCGCTTAATTACGACGGAATGCGCATAAGTGCGAAAGACGATCCAAATGACGCGACGAATGGATTTTTCTCATGCCAAACACTAAGGGATAATATAAGGATGGTTACATAAATTTTTGGATGTCCGGATGTATTCAGAACGTAAGTTATGCGCGAAAGTGCAAACTTGTGCACTTTTTGACACTTTTAGTCCCTGAATGACCCAAAAGTTTATTTTAGCATACCAAACCCCTCAAAGCCTATTTTTAAGCTATGTAAAGGATATTTATGGTATGTTTAACTTATGGACATGTTCCGGAATGTTCGTTACAGTTCAAATTGGCATACTTTCGCAGTTTGTCAAGTTTAGTCCCTGTAAGCGAATTAACTTGTTTTTGCTATACCAAAGCCTTCAAAACTTATTTCTAAGTTATGTAAAGGTTATTTAAGGTATGTTGAGTATATGTTGATGTTCCGGAGTATTTGTCGCGTTAAACTGAGTACGTTTACGCACCAGTTTGCGTATAATTCTCCAAAGAGTGATGTAGAATTTGAAATTGAACAAGAATTGATATGTGCAAAAGATACACATATTTATACAAGATCCCAAGTATGAAATACAATATTTCATTGGTTTGGTATTTGTTTGATGGTCTCGGTGACACAGGTGTCACACGCTTATTCGGACAAGGTACCTTGGAGCGGACCAGCTTGCCTATATATAGTCCTAAGAGCGGTTCATTTGGAACGATTTGTCGAAACTCGTACCGAGGTGCTGCCGGATCGAGATTGTACCAGAATCTGTTATATATCAATAGAAAAAGGTGTTTAAAGTGATATTCAAGTTGTTCCTGAGTCAAATACTTGTTTTCCGCACCTGTATTTGATAGAATTCCCTCTGAACGACTCGTTCGGGTCGCAGAACGATCCTACATCTTTTAACTAATTCAGACTCATGATCAGTGTCAGACGCTGTGAATGTGACATCAATATTGTCTGGTAATTCACCAGTGATTTCAGACTTTAATTTGATGTTTAGAGCCTTGTCTACTTGTTCCTCATTTGGTTTCCTGGGGGAATAACTCTCAAAGATAGGAGGCGGACATCTGTTATTCTTGACACTTGGTTTCTTACCAGTATCCTCTTCTTTTTCTTTCTTCTTGAAAGCTTCAAGACCTGCAACAGTAGGATAAACACGATCAATCAGATAATCACAAGTAGTATAACTCAAAAGTAATCGGTTAATCCTTTCACTCTCGATTCTCTCAAGTTCCAACTCCTTCTTCAAGTTACAACAATCTTCGATATAATCATTAATAACACTTTGCTTTGTCATCAAAGTTGCACTCATCTTGTCATTTGCTTTTTCAATTTCTGCATTCGTTCTTTTTAAACTGTTAACTGTCCTGTTCAGTACATCGTATGACTCTTTCACGTACTTCACATCTGACAGTAAATCTTCCTTAATCTTCTCTAAATCAACAATCATTTTATCTTTTTCTTCACAAACTTTGCAACCTTCTGAACATTTCTCACAAGGCTTTGTGACTTCAACCACCTTTTCAACTATCTTTTCGACTTCGATAGTCTTTTCAACTTCAACAAGTTTCTCGACCTCAACAATCTTTTCAACTTCTTTCTCGGTCACTGGTTCATCAGATTCTTTTCAGCTTTCTGTCCTTCAGCTTCCTTTGTTGAACTTTCTTCAACTTTTGCTTTTTTCTGGATATCCAACTCATGCTCTTCAATTTTCTGAATAAACTGTGCCAGATTCATATCTTGAGACTTCCTCATGTGTTTTACAATCAACAAATAAGTTCCCCACTTCTGTTGGGGTAAAGCCTCAGCTAGCTTATCGACCCACTCATCATCCTCTTTCTTAATGCCCAATCTACCCATTTCCAATACTAGATGACAATATCTATCAATTGTCTGCTTTGTTGTTTCATCTTCAAAAGCTACAAACATATCAAATGATTTCTTCAATAACGCAACTGAAACTGTAGCAACCGGTGTAGCAAAAGCATTGTAAAATTTCTCTTCCATGTTTTAAAAATCAGATGATACTTCGGGAAAAACCTGAAAACACACAAACAAAACACAATCAGTTTAGAGATTTATCAATTAATAGAAACGAACTCGTACTCGAACTGAGGAATATTCTGTGCGGACTGAAGGTTGACACACTTGTGTGGACAGCTATGACCCGGAACAAATATGAATGATTTGACCCTTTTTCGTGCAAACTGACTGACTTTCAATATTCAAATGATCTGAAATTCGTACGACCAGGAGATGATTTTAACCACTCCAAGTGAAAAGATGACTTTTTCAAGCAACCTGAACCCCTCTGGTGATCTAAGAAACTCAAACTTCCAACAACATGAACTGGTGTGAGTAGAATTTCAAACCATGGGCCGAGATATTTAAGTGACAAGCAATTTCAAACCTTGGGCCGCAACTTTGAACACATATAATATCACATGGGCTTAGAACGATTTAGGCCGTGATTTACACAAACACAATTTTTAACTTTTGTATATATGACTCCGACACAAGACTTGGGCCGAACTAAGCTTTGTCAATATATTGCCGTCAAAAAATTGTCTTTTAAAAACTTTGATTGGACCGATACAAGTAAATCTTTTAGACTTTCAACACTATCACATGAATCAATTAATCACATGCAGATTTTTAATAAAAGTACTGACACATCATATGCAAAATTACAATCTTGATATATATCACATATTCATTCACATGTAATCGCTTATTGGCCGCTTTATCACTTAACCAAAATTTGATTTGACCAAAAATCTCTTAGTGGGCTGACAATTATTAATGTATTTGATAGGACCTCAAATATTAGAACACATGGGCTGTCAATTTAAATCATAACACTTAATGATTGGGCCTTTAACAACAAATTTTTAATTGGACCTCAACATATAGTGGCTGACAACAATTAATATTCACATGGATTGGAATGACTATAGCCGACAACTTGTTTGAACATGATAGGGCCGCATACAAAAGTATAGGTTGATTGGGCCTAACAAATCACTTAATCAAAAATGATATGACAAATTGGTAATGTTTATTTCACATATAAATCTGATAGGACCTTATATTCACGTGACAACCTCCTTTATCACTTCACATGCAATCCTGACAAATCCTTGATCGAATACTTTGAGATTATCATCAATCACATGCAACTGATTTTAATTCAAACCTAATGATGACATTTTATCACATGAACTAATAAACCATTTTCAAACGGAAGTTGGTTCAAACGGTCAATACAGCTTCAAATGATTAACTCAAAGTTTTTCAAACGGTAATGGTCAATTTCAAACGGTCAGGGTCAGATTCAAACGACAGATCAAACGGTCACTCTTGTTTCAAACGGAAGAACCAACTTCAAACGGTCAGTCACTGTGCTCGTTCAAACGGACATCAATTTTCAGACAATTTTTATCACTTTTACGTCAAGTTTAGATCTAAAATTTTCAAGGCTTTGTTAAACTGCTATTACGCATACATTGTGAAAATTATAGCCGATTTTAACCGTGAAAAATATCAATTTTATGAAAGAAGGTGTAGAGAATCAGATTTTCAAGCTGAATATGGCAAGAACTCCTCGTCCTGAGCTCTGATACCAATTGTAGGATCGGTTTCGACCTGAATGAGTCGTTCGGAAGAGCTCTCGTACGTTTCAGAGGCGGAAACTAAGAAACGCACTAGAAAACAGCTTGAAATACATTTTAATCCTCTTGTATATTCAATTTACAGTGTTTACAATGAGAGGAAATACCGGCAGCACTTCGTATCAATTTTCCTGACCGTTACAAATGACATCGTTTGAACTCTATTTATAGTACATGACCCCTTCCGTCTGAGACCTTTCAAACGGACACTAGCTTCAAACGGCCACATGCTCAAACGGACACATGCTTTCAAACGGACAATATTCAAACAATTACAAACACTAGCTTCAAACGATTGGACCTCAAATGGACAACACTCATTGGAGCCTCCTATTGGACCAAATTGACTTTGTCTTATATACCTATGCAATGATGATGTCATCATTGTGATGTCATCATCAAAGATGATGACATAATGTTTGATCCAAAACCGCAACGAACCCGAGACTCGATACGAAGACGAAGACGACAGATGACTGCACCAACACTTAGGCGGTTTTTGCATGGTTCCCATTTCATTCTCTAAGTTCACGTTCTGAGCCATAGTGATCGGGATAGCAAATGCGTTGTAAAATTCAGAATCCATGTTTCGGTTTTAAAACTTCACAAATTATCAATTTCAAACGATTTGAAATATTTCAAACGATCTGGGATTGAAACGAGCTGGAGTTCAATCCATGCGAGCTGGAATTCAATCCGTGCGACCTGAACCAATCTTCAAACCGTGCGACCTGAGATTATATCAAACCGTGTGACCTGAGTTCAATCCGTGCGACCTGAGTTATATCTCACACGATCTGGAGTTGTTTCAAGCGACTTGAAGCTGTTTCACATGATCTGACCCAAACTGTACGACCTGAAGCAAATTTTCAAACGACCTGACAGTATCTCGAACGATCTGACAAGTTTTTCACGTGGTTTGGTCAATTTTATCAAGTTTTAGGTTGAATTAGATTCTGATTTGTTCACGGATTGATTAAAACAGTGTTTTACGTGTTATATGTCAAAATCAGGTCATTTTATCCGTAAAGACTCAGTAAATTTGTTGAAAAAGTGTAAAAGAATGAGTAGAAATCAGATTTTTCCATGAAAACAAGCTGAAATGGTAAGAACTCTTTCTCCTGAGCTTTGATACCACTTGTAGGATTGGGGATTCGATCAAAACGAGTCGATCAGAAGAGTTCTAGACCAAATCAGAGGCGGAATTCATTGATTTGATCTTCATTGCAGCTTGATATGCATTTAGAAGTAGATTAAATGTCGATTGCATTGATTTGATACAGTTACAAGAGCTGGCGACACTTCAGCAGAGCTTCGCTACTGGAATCCAAAAGTTACAAATGAAGACCCATGACTCACTATATATAGGGAAAGCCAGGTCGCATGAACCAGTACTACCAGGTCGCACGAACTGGTCAGTTCGCACGAACTGGTCAGTTCGCACGAACTGGCCAGGTCGCATGAACCTGCTGGTTTAGCCCTGTTTCTCGTTTCTCTCGTACAACGCGTCCTGGTCTATCTATTCTATTACATGACTCGATACAAGACGAAGTCAACAGACATATGCACTAACAACGTAGATGTTGCGCATGTTTAGTTTTCGACTTCGAATAGATAAGGATATCATCGATAAACACGATGATGAAGCGGTCGAGAAAGGGTTTACGTGTCACACCCTTACTTTTGCGGAAGCGTGATTATGTGTGACTTGCTTAATATCATTGCATTCAACCATAACAAACATCTATATGATAAAACTAAAGACGTCCATCCATTAGTTTAAGTTTTAAAACATAACAACAACATTGTTTTAGAATCCAAACACAGACTTCGAATCTGAATTACAAACCATGCAATTTGTTTTAGAATTCCACAAGGACTTCTCAAAAGACACTAATGAAAACTAGGCTTTGAGATATGTATCCTATCCAGGATAGGATACACACTCCCAACCCATACGACATCGGATGACATCTTTTATTCCAAACAACACTTGAAAACTTCAACACCCACCAGATCCATACTTAGTTTCCTGAAATACATGTAGTTTGAAAACGTCAACAAAAGTTGAGCGAGTTCATGTGTTTAGTGTGTGAGCTCGAATAAACTTTGTAATCTTTATAAGTAAATATGTATTTGTCAAACCCTGGTATGAAAGCAAACAAGGAAAATAGATCATTAATGGTTTGCAAGGCCATTAATATGTGTGACGTGATGCAGGAAGACTCAATCCTAGCAGATTTTGCACCGGGCTTCAGTTTATGAACATAGTCACCTCATGGGCCAAACCCCGGTCCACATAGGTGTGGGCTCGCTACACCCAAATAGATCTATCACTCATGTCCCTTGGTCCTACTACGAGGATTAATGGTCTTAAGCGTTGTACCCACCACTCACATGATCTAGCAGTACCTTTCCATAGCTAACCATACCATGTATAAGTGTTTGTAAACAGTTTGTAACATGTACTTCACCCGCAAAGTTATAAAACTGAAAACAGTTAAAAGAAAAGGGGGAACATGAACTCACAGTTTTGCATTCTTCGTATCCAATGTAACTCAAAGCTTCCTCTAGAACGCACGACTGCCTACATGCGTACTACGGTTCATTAGACGAGTGGGTCGTGCCTTGACCTCGGTCTTATTTACTATTTTTGAGTTACGTTTCTTTATGTCATCAATATTATTCTAAGTATATAATTATTTGTTAAAATAATTAATATGGAATTCAACTTGTCGTTGGGGTGGAAATCCTGGTAAGTCTTCGAGGAAGACTTCAGGATATTCCCTTACCACAGGGGTATATTCGAGCTTAGGTTCTTTGGCTTCCTTGTCCACGACGTTCGCCAAGAAGGCAACACATCCTTTATGGAAAAACTTTCGTGCCTTCAAACAACTAATAATCCATAGAGGAGTATCCTGATTCTCTCCATGAATCACGGTCGTCTCTTCATTCGCCATCGGGTTGCGGAAAATCTTTTCATGGCAAACAATCTCCGCACGATTACTTGACAACTAATCCATCCCAACTACAACGTCGAATGTCACACCCCGACCATGTAGAACATCAAATCGTGGCGGAAACCTCGGGGAGTGTTGTAACAGAATTAATTGTTTCACAACCATGGCATACAAAGTTACGTTTTATTTATCAACAATAGAGTAAAATTGTCTTAAACATGAAAACCAAGAGTACATAACATAGTTAATCTAAGTCTATCTTCATTTTTATGTCTCTAAGGCACAGGTCCGCCCTAGTGTCAAGTTCATCATCCTACGCAAAAGCTCCTGAAAACACATGTGAAAATAGGTACGTCAGCATAAAAATGCCTGTGAGATACATAGGTCTTTGTGAAAATAGGATTCATGACTTAGGTTTAAGAAAATGTTTAATAAAATTTAGTCATGAACCTTGTAAATTGTTTTGTCTTGTAAATCATTTGAAAAGCAATAAGATCAGATGATATGTATACATAAAGGAATAATACATGGTTAAATAAATAACCAAGTAGAATGAGTTGTATAAAAGAAGTTGTTTGTAAAGCAATGTCTTGTGAAAGATATGTTATTTGTATAAAATGTTATATGTCTAAATTGAAATGATTCAAATAACGCTACGATATGTAGTACCATACAAACACTTATATATAGGAAGTACCAACGGTGTATCCACCATGCTTGTATCATATTACACACGTCTCGTTACTTAAATCACTTAAACAAACCACCAATGTATAAAGTCCATGTTTAAACCAATTGTCAAAAAGTCCTCGTATAAGCCATGTCAAATGTTAAAAGTCTAAATGTAGTCAAGTAATGTGTACAAATGTTATGTATTGTAAGTAAAGTATTATCACATAATACAAATGTAGAAATGTACAAAACAAAGTATTTTGAATATATCAAAAAGTTATGTTTTGCAAAGTAAATGCATGTTACATTGATACAAACATTTATGTGGTAAGTTAACGCATACATTCAAGCCTTGAGACAGTCGGATAACCCTAAGTCAAGGTTATCAAAAGAAATGTTTTCGGATTCAGTCATTCCTTACATCCAAACAAACCCGGGATGTCAGGAATGGGGTTTGTCAAGTCCTATGGTACCACTACTTAATACCGAGCGGCGTAGCTAATGTTAATGAACGTATATAAGTCCCGTTTGTGCAAACCAAATGTTATAGCAGTTGTATACATGTCGTATGAAAACAATGTACTAAGTATGCTTAGTTAACATACAAAGCAGAAAAGTCATGTAAATCAAAGTGCTAGCATGCTATCGAACAACATACATAGCAGAAATGTAAAGTAAAACAATGTACTAAGTATGCACACAATGGACATACATAGCATGAAATGTGATGTTAAACGATGTACTAATATGTACTAATGAATGTAGCAAGCATATGATATGAAAACATGAAAGGTACGAAAGTATCAAGTAGGCACATGTGTTTCACCCCAAAACAGTTTGAAAACAGTAAAAGAGGGGTATATGTACTCACCTGAGATTGCTTAGAAGTCCTTGAGTAACAACCAAACAATGCTAGCGATCACGGATATCAAACGACACCTAATATAGGTAACTATGTTAACATACCGGACCTAAATCGGAGGATTGGATAGAATGAGGGTCCGTAAACCAAACGAGTGTGGAGACTCGTGTAATATGGTTTAACAAAGCCTACATACTAAAATGAAACCTAACCTAAGTGCTTACGACCCATTACGACCCGTTTAGGTAGCTTATGCTACCTTAACGCGTCGTTCGCGTAAAACGCGCTTGGAACGCCTAACGTCGTGACCATAAGGTATAACCTCGGAAGGTTATTCCCTATACAACTATGGTCACCTAATGCGTTTGGTCGGATCCTAATGATCGACCAAATGGATCGGGTTCGAAAGTATAAGCGATTGTTTAGATCGCTTACCTTACGACCCTATATAAGCACTATACTAAAAGTGACGAGCTAAGCATGTTAAAACATGCTTACCTAAGTTTAGAAAACGGGTTTGGTATCAAAACAAATAGTTTTGATACCTATGAGTAGTTTGGTTACAAAATACGCAAGAATGCGCATTTTGGCCGAAACTACGACTCGTCACTAAGCCTAGATAGCGTGGTAATCAGTACGTATAGTCACTATGGACTATAACCATCGTGATCACGCTCACGTTATGAAGTTCAAACGAACTCTGCATTGACCATAAACTGGTTAATGCAGAAAGTCAAACAAAGTTTGACTTTAGGACTCGAAAAGCGATAAAAGAACGAAAGAACACTTACGAAGGGTCCCCGAAAGCTAATCTTGATCCAGGAGCTCAGGTATGAAGAAATGGCCTCAACTTAGAGCTTTTAGATCAGATTTATGGGTTTTCAACAAGAATGGGGGGGTATTTATAGGATATGCAAGACCATTAGGATCGTTTATCGATTTACGTGCTTTTATCTCGTCCGTACAAGTGTCGCAATGTTGTGGTATCATAATGTGACCCCAACCCCAGAGATTTGCAAGAGGCATTGCCCTTTGGAGGGTGGAAAGGCTGTTTACAGCAGTAAAAACGACCTTTGCTGATCTGAAGGGCTGTCGCGGGCCGCGTAAAGGATCACCCTGGGCTTACGCGGGCCGCCTGGATGTCCTAATCAGAAGACAACTTTCAAAAATGACAGTTTAGGTCCCTCTTGTGGTTTAAGGCCATTTCCGACATGTTTAAGGCCTGTTAAGCCATCTTTAAGGCCCAAAAATGATGCTTAAACATTGTGGACATGAAACATGCTCAAAAATATGCCGGATGTCGGTTCGTTTGGTCGTACGATCGCGATGTTCGGTTAATTACGACGGAATGCGCATAAGCGCGAAAAACGATCCAAAATGCGTGACGAATGGATTTTTCTCGTGCCAAACACGAAGGCATAATATTATGATACTTACATAAATTTTTGGATGTCCGGATGTATCCAGAATGTAAGTTATGCGCGAAAGTGCAAACTTATGCACTTTTTAACACTTTTAGTCCCTGAATGATCCAAAAGTTTATTTTAGCATACCGAACCCTTAAAAGCCTATTTCTAAGCTATGCAAAGGATATTTATGGTATGTTTAACTTATGGTCATGTTCCAGAATGTCTGTTACAGTTCAAATTGGCATACTTTCGTAGTTTGTCAAATTTAGTCCCTGTAGGCGAATTAACTTGTTTTTGCCATACCAAAGCCTTCAAAACTTATTTCTAAGTTATGTAAAGGTTATTTAAGGTATGTTAAGTATATGTTGATGTTCCGGAGTATTTGTCGCATTAAACTGTGTACGTTTACGCACCAGTTTGCGTATAATTCTCCAGAAAGCGATGTAGAGTTTAAAATTGAACAAAAGTCAAAACATGAAAAATGTAAAACATAACCAAACAAACATTGGGATCAAATAACTTTGTTTTATTGATAACTAAACTGTTCACAATGATTTCAAGCACAAATGTTACATCGAAGCTTCCTATTTCAGCTGGCAGAAGATCTGACGAAAACTTACGCTCTCCAAGCTCTATATCACCACCTCTAATCACTTCGTTGGTTTCTACTAACTTCCCATTAGTTAGCCTTATCAAGTACGGAATATCTAAATTACTTTCTACTAAACCAAGTACACTCTTAAACTCTGGAGGTACGGAGCTATAGTTGGCACTGGTATCAAATAGCACAGATGTAAAGTATTGGTTGATAGGGAACGCACCAGTAATCATGTCTGGATCCTGGCATGCTCCACGAGCTCCGATGTCGAACACTATTCCATGAGCTGGGTTCTTTTTCGGGCAATCTTTCCTGAAGTGCCCCACGTCCCCACATCTGTAGCAACCTGGAATTCTACCATTATTGTTTCTGTCTTGGTTGTCGTCATCATTTACTCCTTGTCTGGGATCCTTCGCCCAAACAGGCATCCTTGTTGTGTCCTTCTTTTCCGCACCTACTACACTTAGGCCTCAGACATCGACATTCGTGGTGATACTTGCACTCATCACATCTCGGCTTAGTTCCTAAGTAAATCTTAACATCGGCCTGTTTGTTTTTAGGGCAATATTTCCTGAAATGCCTCACATCGCCGTAGTTAAAACACCCTTGTCCACGTCCTTGATCGTCGCCATTTACGCCTTGATAGTTGTTGTTGTCATTGTTTCCTCCGTGATTCCCGCTTCCATCTTGACCTCCATTTCCACGTTCAGTAACTTGCCTACACGTCTCCTTGATATGCCCCACTTTACCACAGTTATCACATTTTCCATATTTACATCGCCCGATATGATATCGTCGACAATTGTCGCATTTAGGTAGGATACCCATGTACTCTTCCCCCTTTTTGGCCTTGTTCTTGTTATTCGCCCGAGTACCTTTTTGGAAATTAGTGAACTTCCTTTTGTTCTTTCCAGATGACTCCACCTGAGTTTCCTTCTTCTCGTCAGGGGTCGAAAGTTTTTTCAAATCTAAGTGCTTCTTTAGTGAGCGCCACACTCAAGTTACTTGCATTGATAGTTGTTGGAGGCGTTGATGCCGTCATCAAGCTCAGAATCTGAGGCGCCAATCCCTAGATGAATCGTCCTATCCTCTTAAACTCTGGCTCCACCAGATATGGAACGACTCGCGACAAATCGTGAAGTTTCTGCACATATTCCACCACCTTTGGACCTTCCATCTTCAGGTTCCAGAATTCAATTTCCAGCTTCTGGATCTCCATCGGAGAACAATACTCCTTACACATCATTTCTTTCAACTCATCCCATGTCAAAGCATACGTAGCAGCCTCGCCCATCGTCTGAATTCGAAGGTTCCACCGTGACAGAGCCTCATCTTGAAACAATCCAGAAACGTATGTGATTTGTTGCTCTGGAGTACACCCGCTCATTTGCAAAATAGAATCCGTATTCTCGACCCATCTCACAAAAGCTGCGGCACCTCTAGTGCCGTCGAAGTTCAGAGGCTTGCAGTCCAAAAACTGCTTTTAGGCATAGCCTGTACCCAAGCAATCGTCATCACAGAAGGCATTAGCAAAGCACACTTAGAATTATCCAAACGTAATGTAATGTGTCTTAGGTGACTTAAACATTACCGTTAGGTGAGTTATTCCTTGAGGTACTTCCGCTGTGTCTGTAGCGAAGAACCTCGTGCCGAGCTATGGCCCGTGAGATGTGCGCTTGCCATTCTGCCTCGGTCAGCCGAATGATCTCTTGTGGAGACATCTTTAAAGAAGATTGTATGGGTCAGGTCTTATTTGTCTAGGAAATGTATATAGTTGTCTAGAGGTCGTATGTACATACACATAATCAATCACCATAGCAAGAAATCATATAACATCACAATCATAGCACAATCATGGGAACATGTTTAATGAGGACATAACAAGCAAGCACGTTGTTGATTTACATGTTTAATGAGAACATGACGATTGGGCTTTCATTAATAATCGACCACAAAGTATGGTTACATGTTTTACAAAGTGTATCATATCAAAAAGGAACATAGGGTCACACTACCCTTGTCCAACAAGTCTACCAATCTACAAAAGTCTTACAATCAAAAGGTGGTCTCCAAAAGGCTTCACAAGCTCAGCTCAAAAATGGTACCCTCATCAAAGGTAATGCATCTGCATAAAACCAAAAACCTGCTGTACTGATGGCGGAGGAGGAGGAGGAGGGAGGAAAATAAAACTGAGAACATGTGCGAGCTCCTCCTCGAGCTTGTGCACATAACGAAGCAAATAACGGACCTGCTACTCAATAGTGAGGAATCGAGCATCAAACTCTGGGAAAGGAGTAAGAGGAGCAGGTGGACGTGCAAAAGGAGGCGGTGATGAACGTGGGGGAACAAAAGTAGACTGATAAGGACACGGTAAAGGACACGGTATCGACTCAAGCTCCAAGACTCTGCGACTCATAACTTCAAATCGAAGCTGAAGCGAATAAAGTAACTCAACCTGTGTATAGCCAACAAAATGCGAGGGATGGTAGGGGTCTGAGGTCGGCATGGAATACGGCGGGGACCCTCGGAATGGCTCATCAGTTGGTGAAGAAATAAAAGGTGTAGACTTGGGAATGTGTGGAAAAGCTGCAGAAACATGAGGGTCATGACTAGGCTTCTGGCCTAAAGTACCTTCCCCTGGATGGGGTACAGGCATGTCCTGTAAGAAAACGATAGGTAAATCAACATGACGTACATCAGACTCCACAGGGTGAAAAGGAGCAACATCAGCGGGTGCGGGTGCAGGTGGAGGAATAAGTGGCTCAACAACAGGAGGATCAACGGGTGGAGGAACTGGATCAGGTATGAGGGTTGCAATTGTTAGTGCATGCGTCTGTCGACTTCGTCTTGTATCGAGTCTTATTCGTAGAATGTTAAATCAGGGCACGTATTTCGAGATATTAAGTAATTTCGCATGAAAAGGTAATTCCGCATGAATTTGTCATGCATGTAATTTCGTACGGAATTAGATTCCGTTTGGATCTAATTTCGTTTGAAGTTGTTTCATGCGGAATTAAGGCTCTATAAATAGGCCTGTTCATGCGAGATTAGGTAGATCTTTTCTGGTTTGTGCAACGAAGTGCTGCCGAAGTGTCGACTCACTGTAAATTGTCATCTGATCAATAAAATCGACAGTTAAAGTGTATATCTTGCTGAATTGAGCTCATTACGACTGTTTCCGCCTTTCATTTTGAGTATAAACTCTTCTGAACGACTCGTTCGAGTCCGAAAACGATCCTACAAGTGGTATCAGAGCTCAGGAGGAAGAGTTCATACCAATTCAGCTACAATTTCTGATTTCTACACCTTTTTTTTAAATTGAACTTGATTTTACGGTCAAAATGTCTTGATTTTTAAACATCATGTGCGCTTTACTGTTTTAACAAACCCTAGAAAGTTTCAGAACTGAAATTGTCCATTTACTTGATCAATTTGACAATTTCCGTTTCGAGATGATGATGTCAGCATAATCCCGCACGAAATTTGTAACTAATTCCGCACCAGAAGTTAATTCTGTTTGAAATTTCAAACGAAATCAGTTAATTCCGCATCAGTTGGTTAATTCCGTTTAAAAGGTTCGCACGGAATTAGTAATTCCGTTTGAAAGACCTGTTTATGTTTGGTAAGTCCACATGGAATTATAATTTCGTGTGAAAGTGTGTTGATTTCGAACGGAATTAGGGTAATTCCGCTCCAAAGCTGGTATTCCGTTTGAATTGTGTAATTTCGTTTGAAAGTGATCTCATTTGAAAGTAATTCCGTTTGAAAGTACTGTTTGAGAAATTTTTGAAAATCCGTAACATGGAAGAGGAATTTTATAACGCCTTTGCTACCCCAATCACGGTTACTCAGCAGACAATGTTGGAAAATGAAACGGGGACGATGCAAAAACCGCCTAAGCTCATGAATATTGAGGAGTATAAAGGTTGGGAAGGACGGTTTGAAAACTGAGTTCAAGCAAATTATTTGGATGCCTGGGAATGCGTTGAGATGAAATATGTTAGACCGACGAATGACGATGAAGAGGAGATTGCTATCAAGGATATGAGTGCTGATGATAAAAGGAAATACAAAAATGAAAAAAATGATGTTGAATCTTCTACAACAAGCTGTGAAAGAAGATATCATGGTCTTATTGCAACATAATGGAAGTGCATATTCGATCTGGAAAGCGTTAAGATCTAAGTTTGTTGGAAGTCAAGAAATGATCAAGAACAAGAAATCGCTTCTGAAAAAAGAGTTTGATCTGTTTCGTGGTTTGAAAAATGAGAGCACAAAGCAGATAATTGAAAGAAATTGTAATCTGTTGGTAAACCTGAGGAGAGTGAGCATCAATAAGGACAATGAGGAGTTGATTGAGAAATTAGCTGATGCATTGCCACACGAGACTTGGGGCACATATCTCATGATGCTACAGAACAAGAAAGGGTTTAGTAGTCTGACACTTAGTAAGTTCATTGAAAAGATTGAGGCTCAGGAGATGGAACAGAGAAAGATCTCAAGAATGAAAGATTTTGATGGTGAACAAGACATTGGGCTTTATTACAAAGCAGGTTTGAAAGATAAAACCAATTTGTCTCCAAAGGTTGCAATTGCTTTTAATGCCAAGAGCTCATCTGGAAGTTCATCCAAAGGATCAAACAGCAACACAAGTTTTTCATCATATCCATCATTTGATCCGAACATTTCAGCAACCAAGAATGGCAAGAAGCTTCAATGCAACATTGTACTGAATCTGGAAAATGATCAGGAATATTCTGAGGAACTGGCCAAAATCCATATGTCTTTGTTGGGAACTGTATTAGAATCCTATGGAAGTTCTGTTGCAGGTCGGATCAGGAATCCAATGCTTACAATAGAGGATTACGATCAGATAGATGCTGAAGAAATGGAATTGATGGATATAAAATGGTGTTTAGCGAGTGTGTTAAGACAAGCTGAGAAATTTAAGCAGATCACAGGAAGAGATGATTTACGTGAAGCTAATGTTTCTACTTTAGGTTTTGATAAATCTAAAGTCACTTGTTTTCGTTGCAGGGAAAAGGGACACTTTAAGAGAGAGTGTACTAATCGCGAAGCAAGTGGAGCTCAAAATCCATTCAACAACAATTATTACTACCGGAAGGCCATATATCATCAAGTTGCTCAACAACAACAAGAACCACAAGTGGCACATGGTAGAAAAGTGATTGAAGAATCTTCAAAGAGAGCTTGTATGGTGAATCAAGATGATCAAACAGCTTCAACAGGTTTCAATTGGGACAAATATGTTTCAGCTGATGGTAAAGCTTGTTTGATAGATCAAGATGATGAAAAGTTGTCAGAAGGGTTTAGCTGGGAAAATTTCAATTGGGATGACTATGATCCAATAAAAAAATTCAAGTCACAAAGCTTTTGTTGCTCGAATTGAAGAAGACAGTGATGATGATACTGAGTATTATGCTAAAAGGATGGCAAAGCATTTGAAAATGTTAGCAGAAAGTGATAGTGAAAATGAAAAAGCTAAAAAGAAAAAGAAAAAGGTCAAAACACCGGTCAGCAGTGATGATGAAGATGTTCCTGTGGTAAGAAGAAAAGTGAAAGAAGTTCCAGCTTTCAAGATTGATGAGGAAGCTGATGCAAAGAAGAGTCAAGTGATTTGGGAAAACTGTGAAGCTGTAAAGAAACAAAACAGTACTTTGATTCACAACATGAACAGTTTGAAAGAGTCTTACGATGTGCTGAACAAAGCCATGAATATGTACAATGATACAAGCGAAGAACAAGCAACAACAATGAAGACACTTTAAGGAGCTTTCATGATAAAGCAAAAAGTTGTGAACAACTACATCGAGAAGTGTGCTGTTCTAGAACAAAAACTGGAGGCTCAACAAATTGAAACTGAAAGAGTTAATCGTTTGTTAAAAAGTTACTCATGTACTTCTTATGTCATTAACAGGATTTATCCAATTGTTGAAGGCATGAAGGCATTTGAAGATGATGAAGTAACTGAAGAACAGAAGATCTCTGAAGAAAAGACTCCTAAAAAGAAGAAAGAAAAGAAGAAGGATACTAAAGTAAAGACATCTGGTAAGAAACAAGGTGTAAGTTACAACAAGTGTCCACCCCCGCTTAAAAATGGATATTCGCCAAGAAATCCAAATTCAGAAAGAGTCAAAAAGGCAACCAACTTACAGTGGTAGTCGGAGTCATCAGTCAATTTGCCAGAAAATATTGATGTCACGTTCACATTGTCTGACACTGATCAACAATCTCAATTGATGAAGAAAGTGGTGGATCATGTGTTAGATAATGATGAAACCGAGGAGTCAAAGTCGGAGTCTATGTCAGAGTCAAAGTCTGAGTCCAGCACTCCGAGTCAAACTGAAAAACAGGGCAAAAGAGTATACAATAAAGAATTTTCTATCAAAATCTAATTTGGATGACGAAACGTTTAAAGTTGCATATACTTTGAATGATTCTGACAAATTATATTCTGATGAGGAATTTCCAATAAGAGGTGTCAAACCTGAAATGATTAAAAAGGTTTTCAAATTAACAGAAACTAATATTTCTGAAATGAAAGATGTAAATCTTACTGATAAACCTAAAAAATACACCTCAAGAGTTCAACAAATAAAAAACAAGAAAAAGGGTTACAATTCTGGTTCTGGTTATCGAAAGAAACCAAACCATAACGGTAATTTCAAAAAGATAGGATTAGGTTTTATTCCACCAGAAAATTATAAAAATGAAAAATATGTTCGAGATTTTAAATCAAAGATGAATTTTGTTTCAGGTACATCTTCTGAAGTAGAAAAAGAAAATTTGTTCAGAAAACAGTCGAATAGAGAATTCCTTGCAAAGAAGCAAGAAGAGATGAAGAAGGAAACTGTTCAAAAGAAAGAAACAAGAACCTGTTTCCAATGCAACACTGTTGGTCATCTTGCCAAGGATTGTTCTAAGGCATTACCATCAAAACAGGAAGTGTCTCGTAAAATGAAAGAAAAAGTGATTGAGTTTGAACCACCAATTGAGAGAACTAAACTTTTCAAAAATTCAAAGTTTGAAATTGGTGAAAGTTCAAACAAGTTTTATAAGAAAAGAGCTAAATCTGACAACCAGAAATGGGTTGTTAAGAAATCGGATGTTAGTTCTAGCAATGATTCTGATTCATCAAAATCAGAGGAGCTATCTTCTGGCAATGAATCTGATTCCACAAAATTAGATGAGCCACAGGTTGAGGAAAAAGGTGAAAAATCAGTTCCTACTGTGCTTGATGTGAATTTTCCACCACTTCGGGCTGAAAATTTTAAAAAGAAAATTGGTAAAGTTGAAATTTCAAACCAATTTTATTCTAATAAAAAGGAATTTGATGTTGAAAAGGTCTTTAACCCCAAAGTGAAACAAATCTTTGGTAAAATGATTGACAGAAAAGTCAAAGGGGTTAAAGAGCTCTATGAGAAGAAGATGGGAGGTAAGAAACCGAGCATTGGTAACTCGGTATCACCCAAGGCTGGTCAGGCTTGGGTGGATATATTCTTTGACTAAAAACCTGACTTGCCGGAGCTTCCAGGTTGGTAAGAGTGGAGCAGGAATCGACAACATTCTTTATATCAGATTTGAATGTGCATACCTACAAGTGGTAAATCAGGGACATTAAGTTGTACTTGATTTTCTTACAAGTGGTACAGAGGTTTGTTTTGACAAAGTGATTATTCAAGGTCATTAATTTGAACTTGATGTAATCCTCATATAAATGATTGAAAACAAGGTGATGAATTGATCCCCGAACCTACAAGTGGTTTGTAAAATCAACAAAACTTATTTTCCGGAAAAACCATTTTGATTAAAACAAACTTAAGTGTTTTGAAATCACAATGGGAAAATATTTTGTTGTAAGGGGGAGTTCTGATTGTTTATGCCAAGTGGATGGCGATTTGAAGCAATTCACAACAGTTGTCACTTTGATTATATAGTTTGTTTTCAAATTTCTTTTAATGTTTCTGAATTTTAGGGGGAGTAAGAATTTTTCAGAAAATCCAAAAACATTAGAAAATTTGAAAAAGCCAAAAACATGATAAAATGAAAAAGAGTTTTGTTGTATAAAAGAGGAAATGATAGTACATCAGTGGACTATCACAACATGCTAAAGAAATGTAAGGTAAAAAATGTGATAAACGATCTCACTGTGGATCTGCCAGTAGGTTTTTGCACATTCAGTAAATTGTTTTCGAGATATAAACCTAAATTTCAAACTTGCTTATATCGTGGGGAACATTTCTTGGATATATGGGTAACCCCCGAAATCTTGTTTAAAAGGTCCCTTTTTCTGAGATACTAGGTCTTTATACTCAGTGATATCTGGGGTATTATCCCGGGACTTCTGATTTTGCAGAAGCAATGGCCTAGTCCCGTATAATACTTTGCATTTGCTTGAAATACAGCATCGCCCTCAGTACAAAAAATGATGAAACATTGAAAAATTCTAATCATGTGCTGTTGAAGAAAAGATTCTCTAAAGGGACACACCAAAAGTCGAGTCGTCATCTCTTTGCTGAACGGAAGTTCTGATATGAGCTCTCACGGTTTCGCATTTAACCCTTTAACAGATATCATCTAGGTATACTCACCTGTAAGACTGAATATTGGGATCTGGATACGGGAGTATATTCAAGTGGTGGGACACGCGAATAAGTTTAAGTTTCTAAAACACTAACCTCGTATCTCGAAACAGTTGAACTTTGTGTGAAAATTTAAGTGGACCAGTATACTGACAATCTAGGTGAATTGTTTATAACTTAAAATGAAATAAAGCTTAACGGTGTTAGTGATTTGTCTCAAAAACTGATATGATCCTCTTACACAATCTCACTAAAATATTGCGTGTAAATATTTCTTTACTGCATTTCATTTTATTCAAAATTCCAAAAAGATTTTAAGTGTGTTTTAGCATAAATTTTGAAAAAGTCAAAAAGATTTTCGACAACTGGTGTTGAAGAGCTGATTTTCAAAATTCGAAGTGCTGAACATGGTGATTCTTAATTTGAGGGGGAGTTTGTTTAAAATGAGTAAAATTTGGAAGTTTTTGTTTGCAAGTGGTCATCAGAAGTTTTGCAAATGTAAAATCATTCTTTGATTAATTTTGTTTTTGCAAGTGATAAGCAGAAATTATAAATTTGTTAGAAAATTAAAATTGTAAAATTTATAGTAAGGTAGAGAATGTACAGGTTTGAGTAAGAGCTGGGTTAATCGATCCTGATGAGCTTGTGGTTAGAGATAGCCAGGTTCCGATGCCTGAGGATTCCGTAAACAGAGAAAGCCATATTTCAATCCTGAGCAGAGTGTGATCCAGGTCACGATCTTGAACTTGTGAAAGCCAGACTGCGATCGCAGTTTATCGAAAGGGGGAGTCTGTAGATGATAAAAGCCATGTTACGATTAGAAAGCTGAAGTTCACGTAAGCTGATGATGCTGATGAACTTAAGGAACCAAGAGATCTGATCAAGAGAAGCAAGAGCCAAGTTTAGATCCTGTTAAAGGAGTTCGAGGGGAGTCTGATGGTGCTGATAGAGAAGAGAAGAGAGAGATTTGAGGATGCTTTACAATGTAAGATACTTCGAGGAGAAGCCCAAAGACTGATAAAGACTGAAGATGTTGAAGACTCGACACTTAAGACTCGTCAACATTCAAAGGGGAGTCTGTTAGTGCATGCGTCTGTCGACTTCGTCTTGTATCGAGTCTTATTCGTAGAATGTTAAATCAGGGCACGTATTTCGAGATATTAAGTAATTTCGCATGAAAAGGTAATTCCGCATGAATTTGTCATGCATGTAATTTCGCACGGAATTAGATTCCGTTTGGATCTAATTTCGTTTGAAGTTGTTTCATGCGGAATTAAGGCTCTATAAATAGGCCTGTTCATGCGAGATTAGGCAGATCTTTTCATGTTTGTGCAACGAAGTGCTGCCGAAGTGTCGACTCACTGTAAATTGTCATCTGATCAATAAAATCGACAGTTAAAGTGTATATCTTGCTGAATTGAGCTCATTACGACTGTTTCCGCCTTTCGTTTTGAGTATAAACTCTCCTGAACGACTCGTTCGAGTCCGAAAACGATCCTACAGCAATGTCAGGTATGCCAAAAGGAATAGGGTCATGATCAGGTAAGGGCTCAGGAGCAGCAGGTGTCAGGCTGATCGACAGGAACAAAGTCAAGCTCAAGACCAGGCTCAAGATCGTGTGGAGGGGATAGTGCAGCAGACATGGCCGTATCATCGTCAGAATCAGTGGCGTAACGTCGTAATCCAACTGCCTGCAAGGCGGAAGAAGTCACAGACTCAGAGGAATCTGAGGCAGAATGTAAACTAGAGTCAGAGGAAATCTCAATTACAGGGATCTCAAGAAGTGGAATAACAACAACATCCTCATCTAGCTCTCCATCACCATGGGCATCATCAGGAGGACCATCAACAAAGAAATCAACGTCAACATCAATCAAGTCGTCAAAAGGCAAACCCTCGAGAGGAATGGCCACTAAAGGATCGGGAGCGAGGATCGGTGCCACGACATACTCCCCATCGGGATGCCCGATGATAGGATGATCGTGAACTGGAATGGGAACAACAAAAGGATCCTCGTCTGGAATGCCATCAGCAAGCGGTAAGTCATCTCCAAAGTCAGGCAACGCGAACGGCTGAAAGTCGTCGTCGTCGTCTGATAGCAAATCTGGGTCGCTCTCAGTATTGGATGTAAAGATCTCTGGCTCTGGGGTAATCTCATCATTGGAGACAATAGTCATAGGGTCATCAGTATCGGATAGTCCGCTCTCGGATGAAGACATAGTGTCTGTAACAGAACAATCACAATATATGCACATGTATTAACCACTAATCATTAAGTACGCAAGCAATGTCAATTCATCATGAAATCATGTATCCTCATGATTTCTCACGAACCCTTTCTATCCTTCCTAGTCTCCCAGACTAAACCTCCTAGTCTCCCAGACTAAACCACCAAAATAACCATGCATTGTGTTTCTTGTCTTTCCATTTGTAAAAATGTGTGTTTCCTGGATCTAGGCGTTTCGTGTATGCAATGAAAACATGTTGTAAAAATATTTTCGTGAGAGACCTAAGGATTGTAGTCTAGACTCGAGAAGGAATCCTAGTTCGCTACAATCAAAGCTCTGATACCAAACTGTCACACCCTTACTTTTGCGGAAGCATGATTATGTGTGACTTGCTTAATATCATTGCATTCAACCATAACAAACATCTATATTATAAAACTAAAGACGTCCATCCATTAGTTTAAGTTTTAAAACATAACAACAACATTGTTTTAGAATCCAAACACATACTTCGAATGTGAATTACAAACCATGCAATTTGTTTTAGAATTCCACAAGGACTTCTCAAAAGACACTAATGAAAACTAGGCTTTAAGATATGTATCCTATCCAGGATAGGATACATACTCCCAACCCATACGACATTGGATGACATCTTTTATTCCAAACAACACTTGAAAACTTCAATGCCCGCCAGATCCATACTTAGTTTCCTGAAATACATGTAGTTTGAAAATATTAACAAAAGTTGAGCGAGTTTATGTGTTTAGTGTGTGAGCTCGAATAAACTTTGTAATCATCATAAGTAAATATGTATTTTCCAAACCCTGGTATGAAAGCAAACAAGGAAAATAGATCATTAATGGTTTGCAAGGCCATTAATATGTGTGACATGATGCAAGAAGACTCAAACCTAGCAGATTTTGCACCGGGCTTCAGTTTGTGAACATAGTCACCTCATGGGCTAAACCCCGGTCCACATGGGTGTGGGCTCGCTACACCTAAATAGATCTATCACTCATGTCCCTTGGTCCTACTGTGAGGATTAATGGTCTTAAGAGTTGTACCCACCACTCACATGATCTAGCAGTACCTTTCCTTAGCTAACCATACCATGTATAAGTGTTTGTAAACAGTTTGTAACATATACTTCACCCCCAAAGTTATAAAACTGAAAACAGTTAAAAGAAAAGGGGGAACATGAACTCACAGTTTTGCGTTCTTCGTATCCAATGTAACTCAAAGCTTCCTCTAGAAGGCACAACTACCTACATGCGTACTACGGTTCATTAGACGAGTGGGTCGTGCCTTGACCTCGGTCTTATTTAGTATTTTTGAGTTACGTTTCTTTGTGTCATCAATATTATTCCAAGTATATAATTATTTGTTAAAATAATTAATATTTTAACTTAAATTTATTAAATTTTGGAATAATTGTTAAAACAATATATTTTAACTTGATACTTTTCAAATATTTATACGTGTTTTTCCTTCCCAAGGATGGGTGTATTTGTATTCGTATTCGTATTCTTATACTTGCATATTTTTGCCATGTATTGGGGTCGTATTCTGGAGTGTATATATACGTACGAGAATATGTATTTTCTTGTATTTGTTAAGTATTCCTATACTTGATTTTGTATTAACTTTTCCGGAATAATATCCTTAATAAAAGTATATGAATATATATTTCCAAAATATATATATTTTAAGAATATTACTTAGGAAAATTATTCAAAACTTTTTCCCTTGGCAAAAATATTTTAAATCTTATACAAGTCTCGAAGATATATTTCCAAGTCTATCTTAGAAAATATATATAAATCCATTTTCTTCCCAAAAATAATACATCTCAAGTTTACTTAAGAAAATACATTTTCTCCAAAAATAATGTATTTCATGATTGTTTGAGAAAATATATATTTCTTTCAAAAATAATACATCTTCTAATAAATCCAAGAAAATATATATTTTTACTTGCCAAAAATAATATATTTTCTCCTTGTCAAAAATATGATATACTTTGTAATAATTGTAAAAATGATATTTTTGTTTCCTTGGTGTCCAATATATTATTTACCAAAAATATTCCTGTGAATAAATTTTTCCAGAATATTTTTGTGAGTTATATTCCTTTGTTCGGTTTCACCAGTATATTATGTATTCTTTGTGTATTCACATTTTTTTAATTTTAGTAATATTTTGGATTGTAATTGTTGGTATTTTGATGGGTTATATTATTTCAAGTCCTAAAATAATATAGCTAATAGACATAATATACAAATAATCACATACATGGTGACTTCTAAATATATATTTTCCTAAATACATATTTGGTCACTTTTATTTATAAAAACCAACTTCCAATATTTATTATTTTTGTAACAAAATTTATGGCAAACTTCATGTAAAAATCCATGGTTTGAAATATTCTTGTAAATATTTGTTTAGAAATATTTTTCTAAGTGTTTAATTTTTAGAAAAATTTTGCCATAGTTTCCCCTAAAAATGGAGGTTTCCATGCCTTCATGGCATATCATTTTCTTTTGTAAATCAACACAATCAATCATCAATCATCAATCAACAACACAATTCATACTTACCAATTTTGCCAAAATCAAGCATAAACTACTACTTCATGAACTTTGAAAATTTATAAAAATTCGTAGTAACTTACTAGTGTTTTTAGTAAGCCTTGTTATCCTTTAAAATGTGATTGATTCTTTAAAAACATCATTTTTAAAGAAAATAGATCTTCACAACTTGTAGTCACATTTTCTAAAAATGTTTCTTTATGAATTTTTCTTGTTATACATATGTTTCTACACTTGTTTATCCTCTAAAAATAGGGTTTATTTATTTAAAATCCAAGATTAGGTAAAACTTGTATTTCTTACTTGGTTTCTTTGAAAATCACTCTTTGAAGTTTTAGATCTACAAGACTTTTATTTGATTTTAATCATTATTTCACAAGAACTCATTATATTCTTTCAAGTTCATGGTTTATGTGAGGATGATTCATTAAACTCTAACATGTTCATCCTCTCATCTTACTAGATTATGTTTTTAATCATGATTTAGGAAGATCATATGATGACCTACATTATTTTCATAAGCAATCAATAATCAACAAGTAAATCAACACATAAACAACATGGTTTCTTCATTATTTAAGTTTATGTTCAAGTTTCATTCTCTTGATTCTTAGTGTTCTTCATGATAATCAACATGTATCATCTTTTAGCCACTTAAACAAGATGTAAAACGAAGAGATTAGTGTTCTTACTACTAGCTCAAGGCTAAGGATGATCAAGAGAAGAAAATAGGTGGATAATAGCAAATAGAGAAGGTCCTTGAACTTCCGAAGGCTCCTAGCTTCCTTATGCAACCTCTAACACCTTTATATAAGCTTGGATTGAATGAGAAGTGAATGAAGGTGAGGGATGTGGGGGTGTGTGTCTTCGGCCGTAAGTGGGGGAGGAGGAAGAAGAAAGTGTGGAGTGTTTGTGGAGGTGAGAATGAAATGTTAGTTGCTAATGGGTTATACTATATCCAATTCTCATGAGTTTCCATTGTATAATATGTCTAATAAAGCAAAAACATGATCTATTATAAAATTGAAACAAAATCACAATGTGGGGCCATGTTGGCCAATTACATAGGTGGAGGGGGGGGTAGTAGGCGAGGGTTAAACTAACTAGTTAGTTATTAGTTGAAAATCAAGTATACAGTTAGGTGTTTACTTAGTTGATATTTATATAGTGTGTTATGATGTTCGGGGATCATAACTAGCTTGGTAATGTTGAAACAGTGCTTCTAGTGGGAATTTGGTGTTTCTGGTAGTGTCCGGTTGTTCGGTTGGTTACCGGTTCATTAAGGTGGTAAACTATATAGTTTAGTGTGCTTTATGTACCCTTTTATGACAGTTTTGATTCCCGACACTTAGGAATGCATTCAAGACCATTTAACCATATTTTTGCATGATATAAGCGTGTTTAAATGCTTAATTTGCTGATTTTCTGCAGAATTCTTCAGTTTATGTGAGTTTTAGGCACTTTCCGGCACTTAAACTATCTCGAGGAAGGCAGTTTTGTGATCCTTACTTTCCTACACACTATACTAGTGTAATACTTGGTTTCTGGCTCATTCTGTGTCTCAATACAATGTCTGTCTATCTACTGAACTCCGTCAGCATTTTTCTGATTTGTCTGATAACTGTGTTGTCGGTGCTTCGTGCATCATTCGAATCAACAAGGTTTGTAAGCAGTAATGCTATGGCATTTGCAATATATGATGCACATGTATGTATATGGTAATAATCAGAAAGCAATTCAAGTAATTAATTGTAATTCAGCACAGTCATTAAGCACTAATCATTGTTTAATAATTGTACGGATGCATGCAAATTTGACAGTTGTCACATTACACACGCGATTGATCAAATCCATGAAAACCGCGGGTGCGTTGGTAAAACCAAAGGGCATAACGATAAATTCATAATGGCCATAGCGAGTTCAAAAAGCGGTTTTAGGGATATCCTCCTCTTGAATTCATAACTGATGATAACCAGAGCATAAATCGATCTTAGAGAAACACGTAGCACCTTGCAGTTGATCAAACAAATCGTCGATTCGAGGTAAGGGATAGCGATTCTTGATAGTAAACTTGTTGAGTTCCCTATAATTGATGCACATTCGGAACGATCTATCCTTCTTTTTCACGAAAAGGACAGGTGCGCCCCAAGGAGATGTGATAGGGCGTATGAAGCATTTATCAAGTAATTCATGGAGTTGACTAGAAAGTTCATGCATTTCGGACGGAGCGAGACGGTAAGGGGCTTTAGCGACCGGGTTAGCTCCAGGAATGAGGTTGATTCGAAAATCAATATCACGAGACGGCGGTACACTAGGTAAATCGTCAGGAAAGACAGTAGGAAAATCATGAACCACAAGTACCTTTTCCATTGGCTTCTTTTCCTTTTCCTTCTCCGCTACTAGGATGTGTGCCAAGAAAGTCGTGTATTCCTTTCGGGGATACTTGCTTGCTTATATGCACGACATGAGTTTAAGTTCCTTCGAAGATACTTCACCATAAACACAGAGTTGGTCGCCATTAGCAAGAGAGAAACGAATCATCTTTTCGAAACAAACGACTTCAGCATGATTCTCACGAAGAAAATCCATGCCTACTATGATATCGAAACTACCAAGTTGCATTGGAATGGGATTGATCGGGAAGACGTGATTGTTGAGCTCAAGAGTACAATCACGGAGAACAGAACTAACGGTGACGATTCTTCTGGTGGCAATTTCTACGTCGAACGTCGTTGGGAGGTTAGCGCGTTTACGGTTTAGGAGATTTTCGAATTCAAACGACACAAAACAGTTATCGGCTCTAGTATCAAATAAACACGAAGCATAAATACCATTAACGAGAAACGTACCATTGACAACATTGTTGTCAGTTTGAGCCTGGTAGACATTGATGTTGAATGCTCTTCCGCGGGCTGCTTGCTGTGGTTGCTGCTGCTGTTGATGTGGTTACTGCGGTGGTTGCTGCGGCTCTTGTTTCACCACACAGTTCGGACAGACATTTGCAAAATGATTCGGGTCACCACAAGAGAAGCAGGCTCATGCATGAGCAGCAGGAGTAGGAGCTGCTTGGTTACCCTGAGGAGCGGGGAGTGGAGCTGGCAGTGCTGGAGGAGCTTGAGGTTGAGCTTGTTGATGCGGGCCTAAAGTGTGACAACCCTCACCAAATCAGGTATCCGTACGACTTGATTAATATTTAATTACTGCTTAATTACTGTGCTTGCTTGAAATTATGGATAAACTGCTACATGAATACTGATACATGAACATACTTGCATCATACTCTATTTGCTGTCACTCCATTATTTACATACAGAACTTTAGTGACAACCTTGATGCACAAAAGCACAGTAGCACAATGAACGGATAACCCAGTAAACATGCTGTTATAGCCAGCATCAGGCAGGCACTGCCTCTAAGGCCTGTATGAGCCAGGGATAGTTTACTACACTATTAGAGAGTGTAGGGATAAGAGGGTTGTAGAACTTCGTCACTAGGTGATGGTTACAGTGACCGGGTGTGCCTAAAGCGTACTTTAAATACAAAATTCAGCACTTTAAATAAAAATTCAGCATTTAGCTAACTAATAAAGTGCCAAAACATGAGAAAAATATTACTAGACACTTTCCAAAGTGTCGGGAATAAGTTGTGTCACTAAAAATAATATTAACGACACTTTAAAGCTTTGTTAAGCACTTTAACGGATCACTATCCAACCGAACAACCGGACTATACCCGGAACATAAAAATATTGCCATCAACATTGTTTCTCTTTTTCTGAGCCAGTTAGGGTCCCCGAATACCCTAACACCCGTCACAACTTACTACATGCTAGTAACCAAGTTAACTTCCAACTTAACTTAACTTTATCCTAATTACCTAGTTGAAATCTAACCAAATACCCCCCCCCCCAACCGAATTCGGTCACCATATGGTGACACCCTTGTCCTTTGCATGATTATTTTAATCATGGTTGTCTAATATCAAGTGAACATGAAATCCATTGGTTAATCTTGAAAGACTTTGTCTATAAGTATCAAGCATGGTCCACTAATCACTTCACCACACTTAGCAAATTCACTCCACCCTCTCCCTCCCTTGCCCATTTCGGCCGAGAACAACAAACATCCCACCACCACCTTTCGATTTCATACAAGACATTCCAAGTATCTACAAGGGTTAAGGATCGCATACAAGGAAGCCCAGTGCATTTGGATTGTCAAGGCCTCGCTACATTGCTTTTATCCACCCGATTTCCGACTAGTTTCTTCCCTAGCCTTGAGCTAGTAGTAAGTGACTCTAAACGCCTTCTTGATCTATTCTAAAGTGGTTAAAATGAACTTTGTCGGTTAAAAATCATGAACATACAAGATTACATATGAAAAGTTTACAAAAGTGATAAATATGTTGGATAAAAGCTATGAAGTTGTGTAAAACTTGTAAGACTTGTTTTATTTTGATTATTTAGTGTTGATCTATGATTGTAGTAGCTCGGATCGTCATCTAACCCGGCTAAGTCATGTCCATGAAACATGACCTAGAGTATGTTTAAGTGTGAAAGGGGTTAAATGATGAACACTACTACACATTAAGCATGAACTTGTGTAAAGACAATATTCCTTATGAAATAGACTTGTAAACTAGTAGATCTACGGATCTACAAGTGGTATTTTCAAAGGACCAAGCGTCAAACGAAATCATATTTTCTAAACCGGGTTTTACATGAACAAGAGTGATTTTTGTAAACACACAAGTGTATGGACACTTGTATAACACAAAGTTTTGACAAAAGAACTATTTTTGTAAATATTGACAAAAAGTTGTAAAGATGTAACTTCTTTAAAAACGAGACTTTCAAGAAACCGGATTGATTTATAAAAAGGTCTACTATAAATATGGGGAAATTACTACATATTTTAGATAAACCACAAGTTCATGTATTTTTGCGATTTATATCTATTTTGACTTGTTTGATGGTTTGAATATTGTTTGTTAATGTTGGGAACATTGTTGATTTGAATTTTAAAAGAAAATGATACGCTTGAAAGCGTGGCCACCTCCAGTTACAGGGGAAACTCTGGCGAAATTTTTCTAAAAAAACCCAACACTTGGAAATATTTTCACCACAAGTGTTTATAAATGTATTTTTAACTTGTTTTCAAAAATGTAAATTTCGCCACGATTTTTATTACAAAATTTCTAAGTGTCGGAGGTGGGATTTTCACAAAATAAAACTTGCTAAAATATATATTTAGAATATATATTTTCATAACAACATTTGTGAGATTTTTATGATTATTTTGTGAACTATACAAATATTATTTTTAGGGTAAAAATAATATTACCGAATGTTAATGATTCCAAAATAATTCGAACGCCTTCACCATAAATAATAAAGTTACAATGGTATAATTGTACCACCCGATCTTTAAACGTAACTTACGCATTTTCGGAAAGATACTAATGAACGCGTATTTTGACAAGGATATTATTTTGGAAAAATTATGTGAAATAAAATATAATATTTTTGGGAAAAATATTTATATTTTGGAATTATAATTAATATATATTTTAAGTGAGACTTAATAATATATTCCGAAGATGCAGAAATGCGCATGTATTAAAACCCCCATCCTTGGGAAGGAAAATGTTACCAAATAATTACTAAGTGTAAACACGAAATAGTTATCTAACTATTTCCCGAAGACATTAAACCATAAGCTAAGGCACAGCCGTCCGTCTAATAGAAATTAGTACGTGTAGGTCGTCGCACAGCAGATTGATCAAGAGATTTACTTGATAGAGACGCACCACTGTGAGTTCATGTCCCCCTTTTCTCTTAACTGTTTTCAGTTTTCTAAACTGCGGGGGTGAAATACATGTTACTATGATTACAAGTACTTTTTACATGGTATAGTTAGCGTAAGGAGGGTTACTACTTAGATCATGTGAGTGGGTAGGCGCAACTTGAGGCCATCAATCCTCATTGTAGGACCGAGGGACAGTAGCGGTAGATCTATCTGGGTGTAGCGAGCCCAGCCCCAGGCCCAGCATAACGGACCTCGGGGTGACTTTGTGCCCAACGCCAAATCCGCTAGGTTTGAGTCTTCCTACTTGCACTTCACACATATCAATGGCCTTGCAAACCATTGGTGATCTCTTTTTCCTTATTTGCTACATACCAGGATTTTATACATACAAAGGTTTTGTTACTCACTTACACATGAACTCGCTCAACATTATTGTTGATTTTTCCAACTTACATGTATTTCAGGGAACTAAAGATCTGGCATGGTATGTTACGTTTTCTCGCTGCATAAGAGTTACGAGGTCATCCAAGTTTAGGGGATGTGACTTTTACCTGGACGAGTCACGGTCCTTAAACTGTGTTTTTATCATGTTGATGTTCGTGTCTTCTGAACAATGTTTTTATGTTGTTATCAGGTTGTAGTGCCCGTTGCATGAGTCAACACCTTAAGACAATGTTGTGTTACTTATGTTTTAAAACTTAAATCAATGGATGATCTTGCATGGTTTTATTTTCATATAGATTTGTAATGATTAAGCTATGGTATTAATAAGTCACACCAAATTAACCACGCTTCCGCAAAGCCAGGGTGTGACATAAACGACAGTGAGAGGTAAAGTGCCCATAGATATTGCAATTGGCACAGAAGAGACAATTCACCCCAGCAGGGTGATGGTTGGTGCATGTGCACTGATGGTGGAAACCAGTGTACGCACGCTTAGCAGGCGGTGCGTCGGTGTTGGGAGCTGCGACTTGACGGTTCTGATTCTGGGGTTGGACAGGAACAACGTTGAGAGGAGCGGCAGTTGCAGCACAGTTCTTCTTGTTGTTACCCTTGCGTTTGCGATTCTGGCACGAAGACTTCGAGACTTGTGGTGTTGCGGTTTCGGTAGCGGGGGTAGCGGGAGTTGTAGTGACCTGGTGGAGATTCTTGGTTGAGGTCTTGAAATAACCAGCCAAAATTCGCTTATCATTGATCTCAGCGACGAGTTGGAAGGTTTCCTCAATGGTAGCAGGTTTAGCTGCTTGAACGAAATCGGCAACACAATCGGGCAGAGCGCAGATGTATTTCTTGATTGTGATGTCTTGAGTTGACACTTGACCAGGACACATAATAATGAGCTGTTTGAAGTGAGCTGTGAGACCAGCATTATGTGATAACTGTGCTCTGTAATCGATGTACGATGTAAAAAAATGTTGATTATTAATAAAACAATGTGCTTTGGTGTTATTATATGTGTTTTGATATTATTATGTGTGTATTTGTGTTTGGTGATTTTTACAATTCGATTCGATTCCAATTTCAAGCTTTAAATCGCTTTCTGGAAAGTTATACGCGAACTGGTGCGTAAACACAGTCAGTATAACGCGACAAACATTCCGTAATAGTGACATAGGCTTAACATACCTTAAATAACCTCCACATAACTTAGAAATAAGTTTTGAATGGTTTGGTGTGTTAAAATCAACTGTGTTCGATCGTAGGGACTATTTGTGTCAAACTGCGGAACTATATCGATTTGTATAGTAACGAACATTCCGGAACTTGATCAATAGTTAAACCTACCCTAAATATCCTTTACATAGCTAAGAAATAGGCTTTGAGGGGTTCGGTATGCTAAAATAAACTTTATTGATCAATAGGGACTAAAAGCGTCAAAAGGTGCACAAGTTTGCATTTTCGCGCGTATTTTACGTTCTGAATATATCCAGACATCCAAAAATTCATGTAATCATTAAAATATTATGTTTTAGTGTGTGGCATGATAAAATTTCATTCGTCGCTTAATTTGGATTGTTTTTGCGTTCGTTACGATTTCCGTCGTAATTAACCGAACAACGCAACCTTACGACCAAACGAACCGACATCCGAGATATTTTTGAGCATGTTTTGAGTTCCCTATACTTTAACATCATTTTAGAGCCTTGAAATGAGGTTAAAGGAGCTTAAACGTATCAAAAATGAGCCGAATTGCATGATTCTAAAGTGCAGGGACCTGTTTTGACATTATGTGAAACTTTCTTACACGGGCCGCGTAAGATATGCTTGTATGTTACGCGGGCCGTGAGGCCTTGCCAGACAGAAAGTTCAGAAACAGTAATCTAGGCTGAATTTAGGGGTTTTAATGTAATATTTGCAATACCTGGAGCTGGTTTTCGACTCCCATTGTATTCTAATACCATTAACCCACATGTATGGCCAAGATTACTTCCTCAAACCACTTGGAATCATCCTGTTGATCCTAACTTCCTATAAATAGCAAGCTTCCTTATTTGGGTTCTTCACACTTGATCTGAATTCAGCTCTAAGTTGGGGTGTTTACACTTCATACCTGAGCTATTTTAGATCAAACATCCGTCTTGGACCCTTTGTAAGTCCTCTTCTTGCTTGTTCTTGTATTTCAAGCATGAAGGTCAAACAAGTTTGACTTTCTGCTTTGACCAAGTCAATGGTCAACACAAAGTTCCGTTGAACTTTGCAACGTGAGCGTAATCACGATGGTTATAGTCCCTTGTGACTATACGTACTGATTACCACGTTGACTAGGCGTAGTGACGAGTCGTAGTTTCGGCCAAAATGCGTGTTTATGCGTATTTTGTAACCAAACTACTCTAGGGTATCAAAACCGTTTGGATATCAAAACCTGCTTTCTAACTTAACTAAACATGTTCTAGCATGTTTAGCTCGTCACTCTTAGTTTGGTGCTTGTGTAGAGTCGTAAGTCAAGCGGACTAAACACCCGCTTAGACTTTCGAACACGACCCGTTTGGTTGATCGTTAGGATCCGACCAAACATGTTTAGCGACCATAGTAGCATAGGGAATAACCTTCCAAGGTTATACCTTATGGTCACTTAGGTTTAATTAGTCGCATGATAGGTAGTTATATGCCTTTGGTAAATTACCAAAATACCCTTTTCATACATAATTGGTAATTAAGCATATGTAACCTAAGCTTTTGACACGTAACTGATTATGTAACATAATTATACATGTATGGGCATATAATACTTGTCATAGGACTAGTTAGACGTCTCGAACGCGCTTTTGCGCGCGCGACGCGTTAAAGTAGCGTGAGCTACCTTAAATAGGCCGCAATGGGTCAAAAGCACTTAGGTTAGGTTCCAATTTAGAATGTAGGCTTTGTTAAACCATATCACGTGAGTTCCAACAGTCATTTGGTTTACAAGACCTCATTTTGTCCGATCTTTCGATTTAGGTGTCTATTGTTTGACTAGTGATTCGATTACTACGTGCTATTCGTGATTGTCAGTTGAACCTTGATAACCATCTTTTTCCTATTGACCTCACGCCAATGCAACTTGGAAGCTTCGATATTATCGTTGGAATGGATTGGTTAACCAAACACCATGCTGAGGTGGTTTGTTTCGATAAGATTGTTCGTATTCCTCTTCCGTCTGGCGATGTTCTGGAAGTTTGTGGCGAGAAACCATCAGATGGTTTGAAGCTTACGTCGTGTACAAAGGCCCAAAGTTATTTGAGAAAAGGATATGTTTCTTTTCTAGCACATGTCACCGAGGAGAAAGACAAGTGTAAGAGTATTCAGGATATTCCGATTGTTCGGGATTATCCAGAGGTGTTTCCTGATGAACTGCCTGGTTTGCCTCCAGTTCGTCAAGTTGAGTTTCATATCGACCTTGTACCCAATGCCAACCCAATTGCGAAAGCACCTTATCGCCTTGCACCATCAGAGATGCAAGAGTTATTGAAACAACTTCAAGAGTTATCTGATAAAGGATTCATCCGTCCGAGTTATTCACCTTGGGGAGCTCCTGTCCTCTTCGTGAAAAAGAAAGATGGGTCTTTTCGAATGTGTATCGATTATCATGAGCTTAATAAGCTTAACATCAAGAATCGATATCCCCTACCTCGAATTGATGATCTCTTTGACCAACTGCAAGGTGATTCATGTTTTTCTAAGATCGATCTGCGTTCTGGGTATCATTAACTTCGTGTTTTCAAAGAAGATATTCCCAAAACTGCTTTCCGCACGAGATATGGGCATTACGAGTTCACAGTCATGCCTTTTGGTTTGACAAATGCTCCAGCTATCTTTATGGACTTAATGAATAGGGTCTGTAAACCTTATTTAGACAAGTTCATTATTGTGTTCATCGACGATATCCTCATTTATTCGAAGACTCGAGCTGATCACGAGCAACACCTTCGCTTAATGTTGGAACTCCTTAAGAAGGAACAACTTTTCGCTAAATTCTCCAAGTGTGAATTCTGGCTTAAAGAAGTTCAGTTTCTAGGTCATATAGTCAACGAGCAGGGTATTCATGTGGATCCATCCAAGATTGTTGCTATTAAGGATTGGAGTACACCGACGACACCTACAGAGATTCGATCTTTTCTTGGTCTTGCTGGTTATTATCATTGATTCATTTCAAACTTCTCAAAGATTGCGGTTCCACTCACTGCTTTGACTCAGAAGAATAAGCCTTTTGAGTGGGGACCCAAGCAAGAAGAAGCGTTCCAAACGCTGAAGCAGAAGTTATGTAATGCTCCTGTTCTATCTCTGCCTGAGGGAAGCGATGATTTCGTTTTCTATTGCGATGCGTCCAACTTAGGCCTTGGTTGCGTCCTCATGCAACGAGGTAAGGTTATAGCATATGCATCTAGACAGTTGAAAGTTCACGAGAAGAACTATACGACACATGATCTTGAGTTAGGAGCTGTGGTTTTCGCGCTTAAAATCTGGAGACACTACCTCTATGGAACGAAGTGTGTGGTTTTCACAGAACACAAAAGTCACCAGCATATTCTTAATCAGAAAGAGCTGAACATGAGGCAACGACGCTGGGTTGAACTCTTGAACGATTACGATTCCGAGATTCGCTACCATCCTGGTAAGGCGAATGTCGTAGCCGATGCGCTTAGTCGAAAAGAGCGAGTCAAGCTTCACTCTGTCCAAGCTCTATCCGATATCCAATCTCGTGTCCTTCAAGCTCAGCGATCCTGTATGATCAAAGGTTTATTGAAGGATGAGCTACCGCTTCAACTTGAGCTTATACTCGAAAGGAAAGGCGATGGTTTACTCTACTTCAAGGATCGTTTGTGGATTCTGAAACAAGACGATCTTCGCACCCTAGTGATGGATGAATCTCACAAGTCTCGATATTCTATCCATCCTGGTGCTGATAAAATGTACAAGGATCTTCGCACTAAGTTCTGGTGGCCTGGTATGAAGAAAGATGTTGCCTTGTATGTATCGAAATATCTAACTTGTCTCAAAGTCAAGGCTGAACATCAACGACCTTCTGGTTTGATTGTACAACCAGAAATACCGGTTTGGAAGTGGGAGAACCTTGCGATGGATCTCATCACTAAGTTACCGCGTACATCTAAAGGTCAAAATGCTATTTGGGTTGTTATCGATCCATTAACAAAGTCAGCTCATTTTCTTCCGATTCGCGAGGATCTATCGGCTGATAAACTTGCAAAGATTTATGTTGATGAGATTGTTTCACGACATGGTGTTCCTTTGGATATCATTTCCGATCGTGATGCTCGATTTTCATCTCATTTCTGGAAGACCATGCAATCTGCTATGGGAACCCAACTAAATCTAAGCACTGCTTATCATCCCCAAACAGATGGACATTCCGAGAGGACGATTCAAACTTTGGAGGATATGCTTAGAGCATGCATGATAGACTTTGGTGGTAATTGGGATTCTTATCTGCCAATGATCGAGTTCTCTTACAACAATAGTTATCATGCTAGCATCAAAATGGCACCATTCGAAGCTCTCTACGGTCGAAAATGTCGTTCACCTGTCTGTTGGAACGAGACCGGTGAAGCTCAGCTTACTGGACCTGAGCTCGTTCTGCAAACAATGGACAAAATCAAGAAAATCCACGATAATCTCGTGACATCTCGAAGCCGTCAAAAGAGTTATGCGGATATGCGATGCAAGCCCTTAGAACTTCAAGTTGGAGATCGTGTCCTACTCAAGGTTTCACCTTGGAAAGGAGTCGTGAGATTTGGAAATAAAGGAAAACTTGCACCTCGATATGTGGGACCATTCAAGATTGTGGAAAGAATTGGGAAAGTTGCCTATCGACTAGAGCTACCTCCAGAGCTTGGAAATATTCATCCGACTTTTCACGTGTCCAATTTGCGAAAGTGTTTAGCTGATGCTGATCTTCACATTCCTCTCAACGAAATCCGAATCGATGAAACGATGCACTTTGTCGAGAAACCTGTGGAGATAGTGGACCGTACTTTCAAACAGTTGAAGAACAAACAGATTCATTTGGTTAAAGTTCGTTGGGAGTCCAAACGTGGCCCAGAATTTACATGGGAACGTAAGGACCAAATGATGACGAAATATCCGCATTTGTTTTCACAAGCTTCCTCTAGTTAAAATTTCAGGACGAAATTTCCTGAAGTAGGGGAGACTGTGACAACTGTGCTCTGTAATCGATGTACGATGTAAAACAATGTTGATTATTAATAAAACAATGTGCTTTGGTGTTATTATATGTGTTTTGATGTTATTATGTGTGTATTTGTGTTTGGTGATTTTTACAATTCGATTCGATTCCAATTTTAAGCTTTAAATCGCTTTCTGGAAAGTTATACGCGAACTGGTGCATAAACACAGTCAGTATAACGCGACAAACATTCCGGAATAGTGACATAGGCTTAACATACCTTAAATAACCTCCACATAACTTAGAAATAAGTTTTGAATGGTTTGGTGTGTTAAAATCAACTTTTTTCGATCGTAGGGACTATTTGTGTCAAACTGCGGAACTATACCGATTTGTATAGTAACGAACATTCCGGAATTTGATCATAAGGTAAACATACCCTAAATATCCTTTACATAGCTTAGAAATAGGCTTTGAGGGGTTCGGTATGCTAAAATAAACTTTATTGATCAATAGGGACTAAAAGCGTCAAAAGGTGCACAAGTTTGCATTTTCGCGCATATTTTACGTTCTGAATATATCCGGACATCCAGAAATTCATGTAATCATTAAAATATTATATTTTAGTGTGTGGCATGACAAAATTTCATTCGTCGCTTAATTTGGATCGTTTTTGCGTTCGTTACGACTTCCGTCGTAATTAACCGAACAACGCGACCGTACGACCAAACGAACCGACATTCGAGATATTTTTGAGCATGTTTTGAGTTCCCTATACTTTAACATCATTTTAGAGCCTTGAAATGAGGTTAAAGGGGCTTAAATGTGTCAAAAATGAGCCGAATTGCATGATTCTGAAGTGTAGGGACCTGTTTTGACATTCTGTGAAATTTTCTTACACGGGCCGCGTAAGATATGCTTGTATGTTACGTGGGCCGCGAGGCCTTGCCAGACAGAAAGTTTAGAAACAGCAATCTGGGCTGAATTCAGGGGTTTTAATGTAATAGTTGCAATACCTGGAGCTGGTTTTCGACTCCCATTGTACTCTAATACCATTAACCCACATGTATGGCCAAGATTACTTCCTCAAACCACTTGGAATCATCCTATTAATCCTAACTTCCTATAAATAGCAAGCTTCCTCATTTGGGTTCTTCACACTTGATCTGAATTCAGCTCTAAGTTGGGGTGTTTACACTTCATACCTGAGCTATTTTAGATCAAACATCCTTCTTGGACCATTTGTAAGTCCTCTTCTTGCTTGTTCTTGTATTTCAAGCATGAAGGTCAAACAAGTTTGACTTTCAGCTTTGACCAAGTCAATGGTCAACACAAAGTTCCGTTGAACTTTGCAACGTGAGCGTAATCACGATGGTTATAGTCCCTTGTGACTATACGTACTGATTACCACGTTGACTAGGCGTAGTGACGAGTCGTAGTTTCGGCCAAAATGCGTGTTTATGCGTATTTTGTAACCAAACTACTCTAGGGTATCAAAACCGTTTGGATATCAAAACCTGCTTTCTAACTTGACTAAACATGTTCTAGCATGTTTAGCTCGTCACTCTTAGTTTGGTGCTTGTGTAGAGTCGTAAGTCAAGCGGACTAAACACCCGCTTAGACTTTCGAACACGACCCGTTTGGTCGATCGTTAGGATCCGACCAAACATGTTTAGTGACCATAGTAGCATAAGGAATAACCTTCCAAGGTTATACCTTATGGTCACTTAGGTTTAATTAGTCGCATGATAGGTAGTTATATGCCTTTGGTAAATTACCAAAATACCCTTTTCATACATAATTGGTAATTAAGCATATGTAACCTAAGCTCTTGACACGTAACTGATTATGTAACATAATTAAACATGTATGGGCATATAATACTTGTCATAGGACTAGTTAGACGTCTCAAACGCGCTTTTGCGCGCGCGACGCGTTAAAGTAGCGTGAGCTACCTTAAATAGGCCGCCATGGGTCGAAAGCACTTAGGTTAGGTTCCGATTTAGAATGTAGGCTTTGTTAAACCATATCACGTGAGTTCCAACACTCATTTGGTTTACAAGACCTCATTCTGTCCGATCTTCCGATTTAGGCGTCTATTGTTTGACTAGTGATTCGATTACTACGTGCTGTTTGATTTCTCTGGTTTGCTCAAGTTTGTTGAAGTTCTATTGATTAAGGATACTTTGCACTCCATGTGAGTACATAGATCCCCTCTTTTACTGTTTTCGATTGTTTTGGGGTGATTCATATGTGCTAAATGTTTTTAAGGATTTAACGATGGTTTTCAAAACGATTTTCGATATTATAACGATGATTTCAGAAACGATTAAGATGGTTTATACTAAACTAATAACGATTTCAATAAAGTGAATAAACTAGTTGGTTGTATTTACATAACGAATGGCATTCATTAGCATTGATCAAGCCGACCAGTATTAGGTTATGGTACCATAGGATCTGACAAATCCCGTTACTTTACTACACCCATGGTTATGTGTGGGGGTTGTGGGTAGCGACTGAATCTGATGTTTGTTAACTTACCCTTTGGTGGTTTGTTAATTCGAGAAGCGATAAGCGAGGTGTTCGAGTCACAAAGGTTTGAATGTTATTAGCGAGGCGACCACAAATAGTTTTCACACTTAAAACGAGGACGATTTAAACGATTTGAACAAGTTAACGATTTGGGAACGATTCATACAAGATTAAACGAATTTGATAAACGAATGGTTTTTGGTTAAGTGTTAGATAACGAGACGGGGGTAATATGGTGAAAACATGGTAGATACGCCGCTGGTACTTCTTATATATAAGTGTTTCCAACATATTACATACCGTGGCGTTATTTAGTTCACTTGGGTAAACGATTTTGGAACGATATCACACAAACGAGGTTTTCGAAATGATATAAACCATACGAGTCTTATTAACGAGATTTTGTTAACAATTTAATACGAGATGTTTTACAAATTGCTTTACTAAAAGAAATGTTTTTGAGTTAAGAATCATGGCTACGAGGTTTTATAAACTATAACCCGCTTGATTTGAGTTGGTTAATTAAGTTGCAATATTTTACTCTTTTCAAAACAAAGTTTTTAATATTGCAACTTTTAACTAGCCATGAATCCGACACTCCTATAAAACCTATGTACTCGCCAGCATTTCTTTGCTGACTTTATTTTCACATATGTTTCAGGTGTTGATGCTTGATGATGATTACTAGGATGCATGAGTCACATAGGATCTGGACGAGGCCTTAGTGACATAATAACAATATTAGTCGTTATGTAACTCGTTTGTTTTGTGTTAAAACAATGTAAATTATTTAGTGAATCAATAAAACGAAACTTTTTGTATCCATGGTTGTGAAACGATAATTCTGCCACGACACTCCCCGACGTTCCCGCCGCGGTTTTGTTGTTTTAATGCGGTCGGGGTGTGACACATTATCACCTCCTTTTTGCTTGATACCCCAAACTCGTTTTCCAGCTTCTGGAGTTCATGTGGGGGACATAATTATTTCATCATGACTTCCTTTAGTTCCTCCCAAGAGAGTCCATAGGCTGCATCATTACGGTGCCTGTTTCGCTCCACAGTCTACCAGTCCAAAGCCCTGGACTGAAAAATTCCAGTAGCATTAACAGTGCGGAGGTTGTCTGGGCATCCGCTTTGACGAAGAGTGACTTCAATCGAGTCAAACCACTGAAAAATGGCGCTGGGCCCATCTTCACCAGTGAAGTCTTTAGGACCACGGGCCTTGAATTGCTTAAAGCTGAAGGGCGATTTAGGCGCGTCGCTCTTAGATTTGACAGAGGAACTGCTCTTCACCTCGTTGATCTCACTGACAATCTAAGGTATGACTTTTGCCATTTCCTTGGCGACGAGAGAAGCGATGCGCTTGTCATCTCTGCTTCTTTGAGCATTGCGGCGAGTGTGAGAACCAAGGGAAGACATTGTCTGCAGCAGACATCGTCGTATGATTTAGAAGTGATTCGATTATATTGGGTCTTCGAAATAGTTTAGCGTGTCGTGAAAACTCCTTTGTTGTAAAGCACAGGAACACGTCCAACACATAGGCACATAATCACGTAGGCACATAATCCACATAAGCACGTAAGCACATAACACGTAATCACATAAGCACATAGTCCATGTAAGCACATATTCAGCTATATTTTGCACGTATTCACCTACATATTTTGCACGTATTCACCTATCTTTGAAGGCTGCGATTGCGATCGAGAGTTGCGGGTGCGGGCAACGATAACGAGTAGCGTAGCGAGTAGTATAGCGTGCGGGAATTTATAGTTTGCCTGCGATTTGTTAGCGTTTTGAGCTGAGTGTGTAGTGCGAGTCGTGCGCGTTTTGGTGAGCGAAAAGCATAAAGTCTACAAAATCGAAACAAATAATGTTGTTGCATATGTCTGTTGACTTTGTCTTATGTCTTGTATCGAGTCATGTAATTAGAATAGATAGACCAGAAAGCACGAACTGCCAGAAAACACGAAACTGCCAGAAAGCACGAACTGCCAGAAAGCATGAAAGTTCGTGGGGACTGGCATTCCTATAAATAGGTGAGTGTAGGTCTTCATTTGTAACTTTGAGATTCCAGAGACGAAGTGCTGCCGAAGCGTCGAACGATCTGTAATCACTTTCAAATCAATACTAACAACAGTTAAAGTGATTCTTAGTGTTAAACAAGCTGCAATCATGTCCAAATCATTGAATTCCGCCTTTGGTTTGGTCTAGAACTCTTCTGATCGACTCGTTAGGTCGAACCTTCGATCGTACAAGTGGTATTAGAGCTCAGGAGGAAGAGTTCTTACCATTTCAGCTTGATTTCTTCAAAAATATCTGATTTCTACTCATTTCTTCTCACTTTTCTACACTTTTCATCAAAATCAGAACGTTTTCATGGATAAAATGATCTGAATTTCACATATAACATGTAAAACTGAGTTTTAATCAATCCTTGAAAAAATCAGAACCTAATTCAACCTAAAACTTGATCAAAATTGACAAAATCATTCAGATCGTTCGAAGTCAGTATCAGATCATTTGAAAAAGGTTAACCAGTCCGCACGACCTGGTCAAATCGTTTGAGTTTTTCATCTCAGCCCGTACGAGGTGACCAAGTCGTTTGAAATATAATAGTCAGATCGCACGAGGTCAATGAAATCATATCATGTCGCACGGTTCGAATATAGTTGGAATGAAAAGTGATTAATGTGTGTCAGCCCACTATATGATATAACGGCCCAATGAGATTTGAGTTATGAAAGTAGGTGTCGGCCATTACTTGAAGTCACATGTGAACATTAATTGATAAAGTTTGTTCTCGGTCTAATCAATTTGAAATCTCATTCAAAGTTTGACTGAATTCTGATTAACGGCCCAATGAGAATTGAATTGTGAACTTAGATTATCGGCCATCTATCTTGAAATTGCATGTGAATTGTCAGATCCAATATAGTTCATCGATCCAAGATTCTTAATTGCATTTATCTATCCAACTATTGAAGGTCCAATCAAAGTTGTAAGCCCATGTGATTTCATATTGTATCGGCCTAATCAAATTGAGTTGAAAGTTAAAGTTGTCGGCCACATTAGTTCAATTATCTAGAATTGCATGTGATAATTTGGGTTTAGTGTGAAGTGTGCATGTGAATATATCCTCTTGTTGGCTATTTTAATTGAAAATATCAGATTTTCACGAGATTCAAAGATGTTGTCAGGTCGCTCGGAAAACAGTCAGATCGTTTGAGAGTTTCTCGAAGTCAGACAGTTTGAAATTTTATCCAAGTCGCACGGGGTGAGTGAAATCTCCAGATCGCGTGAAATATGGCTTTCAGTTCATAGGGTGTGGTTAAAAGCATTCCAGGTCGTTTGAAACCGGGTTCCAGTTCGTGTGAAACCTCTCCAGGTCGCTTGAAAGTATCTAGTGTGTACAGTTTGAGGATTTCCAACTCGCGTGACATTCTAGATTGTTTGAATTTGATAAGTTTGTGAAATTTTTCATACCAAAACATGGATAACGAATTTTACAATGCGTTCGCTACTGCTCCAGTCTTTCCAGTTACCATTGCCGAAACTGTTGGTATCGAAAATGAAACGAGAACTTTTCAAAAGCCTCCAAAGCTTATGTACATTGAGGACTTTAAAGGATGGCAAGATCGTTTCGAAAACTGGGTGCAAGCTAATAAGTTTGATGCATGGGTTTCGTTAGAGAAAGATTATACTTTACCGAAAGATGATCTTGGAAATGAAAAACCATTAAGTCAATTTACACCAGATGAAAAATTAAGATACACCAGTGAAAAGATGATGATTAGCATTCTCCAACAAGCGGTAAAAGAAGATATTTTCGTTTTACTTCAACATAAGGGAACTGCTAGATCAATCTGGAAGGCTTTGATTAAAAAGTTTAAGGGTAGTGCTGATATGATAAAAAAATAAACAAGCATTACTAAGGAAATCGTTTGATATGTTTACAGCTTTTTAAGGTGAGACGACTAGGAAGATTATCGAGAGATATTGCCATCTAGTCATGGAGATGAAAAGATTGGACATCAAGAAAGAAGATGAAGAATGGGTTGGTAAGCTAGCCGATGCGTTACCACAGAATGAATGGGGAACATATCTGTTGATTTTAAAGCATAACCGACAATTTGAAGATATGAATTTGAGTAAATTTATCCAGAAGTTGGAAGAACATGAGCTAGCAATTCGGAAAACTGCTATAATGAGAAGTCTGGGTGCTCAACAGGATGTTAGTCTATACTACAGAGAAAACAAGATTGAGACCACTCCAAGTCCAAAGATTCAGACTGCATTCAGTGCTGATGGTACTTCCGGAACAAATGCAAACAATACAAATCAGAGCAATGGATATTCTTCGTCTTATTCAAGTTTTGAACCAAATTTCTTAACACCAAGTTCTCAACCACAAAGTTCAACAAACTTTAATGGTCAAGTTTTGCAATGCAATGTTACATTAAGTATTCAAAATGGTCAAAATTTCTCTCCAGATATTGCGAAGCAACACATGGCATCACTTGTTACTGTGTTAGAGTCGTATGAAAGCTTAGTTGTTGGACGAATTGGCAATCCGATGCTCACTAAAGAGGATTATGACCAGATTGATTCTGGGGAACTTTAGTTGATGGACATCAAGTGGTGTCTAACTAGTGTTTTGAGAAGAGCATAAAAGTTCAAACAGATCACCGGAAGAGATGATCTTCGTGAAGCTGCAACATCTCAGCTAGGTTTTGCCAAATCGAAGGTTACTTGTTTTCGTTGCCGAGAAAAAGGGCATTTTAAACGAGAGTGTACAAACAGAGAAGCAACCGGAAGACAAGATCCTTTCGGAAACAACGATTATCATAGAAAAGCAATTTATCATCAAGTTGCTCAACAACCATATCAACAACAATCTTCACATTCACGTACTATTGAAGAATCAAAGGGTAAAGCTTGTTATGGTCTGTTAGATCAAGAAGATGAAAGGATTCTGAAAGATTTCAATTGGGATGATTATGATCCTTCTAGACCTTCAGGTTTTAAAGCATTTGTTGCTCGATTCTTTGAAGATTTGACCTCGGAAGAAGAAACAATCAAATCTAACAAGAACAGTCCTAGAAGACAACCAATTTTCAAGTCTTCAGGAAGTGATGAAGACACTGATGATGAGGAAGAGTATATTAATAGAGCTAGAAAACAATTGGATTCTTATAGTTTTAATTTGTTTTTTGCAGATAAAATAGATATATTGAAAGAGAAAAGGGCTGCTAGATTGAAGAAAGAAATGGAAGCAAGAAGGGTTGCTGAAGAAAAGACTAAAGTTCAGATGGAAGCTGATAAGGCAAAAGTTGAAGAAAAACCAACAGAGAAGGTCGAGGTTGAAGAGAGTGAAGTGAAGATAGAAGTTGAGAAAGAACCGATGGTGATGGAAAAGGTGGTGGAGAAAATAGTTGAAAAGATTGTCGAAGTTGAAAAGATTGTAGAAGTCGAAAAAATTGTTGAAGTGGAAAAGACTGTAGAGGTTGAAAAACCTTGTGCTAAGTGTTTATAATCTTGCAAAGATTGTGCCGAGAAAGATAAAAAGAATGCTGAATTGGAGAAGCTCAAAGAGAACTTGCTGCACAATGTGAGAAGCATAAAAGAATCATATGATCTTCTAAGTAGCAAAGTGAACTTGTACAAAGGAGCTTGTGATGAGGATATTCAGATGAAGAATCTTCTGAAAGCAATAGTTCTTCACAAGCAAATTGCAATCAACAAATACATTGAGATTAATGAAGGGCTAAAACAAGAATTGGCAGCAATGACGATCGAAACAGAAAGAGTGAACAATTTACTTCGAAGTTATCAAAGTTCAGATTACGTTATTGATCGCATCTATCCTACGTGGCAGCTTGTAAGTTTGCAGATCATGAAGAAAATTCTGGTAAGAAAACTGGTTTGAAATATAACAGAGTACCAAATCCAATGTGGGATGGCTATACCCCCCGAGACTTTGAAAAGGTGGCTGAGAACTCAATCCGAATCTGAAATCCGATTCTATCAATGGATTACCAGATGATATTGATGTCACCTTCACAGCGTCTGACACTGATCATGAGTCCGAGTTAATTAAGAAAGTGGTCGATCAGGTGTTGGATAAAGATGAAGAATCAAAGTCAGAGTCTAAATCTGAAAATTCGAGCTCATCAGACGAAAGCTCGAATTCACCGGTCAAAAGGGTTTACAATAAAGATTTTCTGATGTCACAAAATAATTTGAATGACGAAACATTCAAAGTAGCATATACTTTGAGTGATTCCGACAAATTATATTCTGATGAAGAATTTCCAATAAGAGGTGTTAAAACTGAAATGATTAACAAGGTTTTCAAATTAACAGAAATTAATATTTCTGAAATAAAAGATGTAAATCTTAATAAAAAACCTAAAAAGTACACCTCAAGAGTTCAACAAAGATTAAACAAGAAAAAGGGTTACAGTTCTAGTTCGGGTTATCGAAAGAAACCAAACCATAACAATAATTTCAAAAAGAAAGGTTTAGGTTTTATTCCACCAGAAAATCATAAAAATGAGATAATTTATAAACCAAAAACTAAATTTGTTTCAGGAGCAAGTTCAGAAGAGGGGAAGGAGGAACCTTTCTGGAACCAGTCAAACAAGGAGTTTCTCCCCGAAAAGCAAAAGAATGTGATGATGGAATCTGAACCGAAAGTTGAAAGAAGAACCTGTTTCAAATGCCAAGAGATTGGACATATTGCCTGGAATTGTCCAAAGTCCACCACCACAAAACAGGGAGTTTCTTCTAACTCTACATTGAAAGAAAAATGTGTTGATAACAAGGAACAACCAATAGAAAAATTTAAGGAGTTCAAAAATTCGACTTTCGAAGTTGGTGAAAGTTCGAAACATTTTTACAAAAGAAGAGCAAATTTAAACAAACATAAATGGGTTGTTAAGAAATCAAAGGTTGTTTCTGGCAATGAATCTGACTCGTCAAAGTCAGAGGAGCCATCTGTTGTGCTAAATGATGAGAATTACGTTCCAACAATGGATGATGAAAACTTTCCACCATTGTCAAACGGAAACTTGAAATCAAAAATTGGAAAGATTGAGATTTCAGATCAATTCTTCTCTGATAAGAAAGAATTTGATCCTGAAAAGGCATTTAATGGTAAAGTGTCACATATTTTTGGAAAGATGGCTGATGGGAAGGTGAAAGTAGTGAAATAATTTTATGAATCAAAAATTGTTAAACCAAATGAGGATGGTTCACCCATGATTGATCAGGCATGGGTGAGATTCTTTAAAAAGTAAAATCCTGACTTGCCGGAGCTCCCAAGTTGGTAATCGTGGAGCATGAATCGGCATCATTCTTGAAAAAAAATGTTTTTGTGAAAATTCTACAAGTGATAGTTTGTGCAAGTGGTTGAAAAAAGAACAAAATGATGAATTAAACCCCATGTTTGTGAAATGATAAACAAAACTAATTTTCCAGAAAAACCATTTGATTAAAACAAACATAAGTGTTTTGATATCATAATGGGAAAATAGTTTGTTGTCAGGGGGAGTTCTGATTGTTTAAGCCAAGAAAATGGAGAATTGAAGCAATTCACATTAGTCTGTCATTTCTATTTGTACAGTTTATTGTGTTATATTTTCAAAGTTTCCTGGAAAATCAAAAATTGAAACATATTTTTGATTTTAGGGGGAGTAAAAAATTTAGAAATTTTGAAAATTTGAAAATTCCAAAAACATGATAAAATCTAAAAATCCAAAAACATCAAAAAATCAGAAATTAGTTGTGAAAAAAAGGAAATGATAGTACATCAGTAGATAATCACAACATGCTAAAGAATTGGAAAGTTAAATATGTGATAAACGGTCTCACTGATGATATGCCAGTAGGTTTTTACACGCTTAGTAGATTGTTTTTGAGATATAAACCTTAATATAAAAATTTTACTTATCTCATGGGGAACATCTCTCGGATATATAGGTAACCCATGAAATCTTGTTTGAAGGAATTTCTATTTCTGACATACTAGGTCTTTGTGCATGATGATATCTGGGGTATTATACCAGGACTTCTAATTTTGCGGAAGCAATAGCCTAGTCCTCATATAATACTCTGCACTGCTTTAATCATAAAGCCGACTCTCAGCATAAAAAATGATGAAACATTGAAAAATGGTAATCATGTGCTGTTGAAGAAAAGATCCCCAAACGGGACACACCTAAAGTCGAGCCATCATCTCTTTGTCTGAACAGAAGTTCTAACCTGAGCTCTCATGGCCTCGCATTACCCGTTTACAGATATCATTAGTGTACATTCACCTGTAAGACTGAATATAGGAGTCTGGATACGGGAGTATATTCTGAGGTGGTAAACGCGAATAAGTTTAAGTCCTTAAAACACTAATTCTCATATCTTGAAATAATTTAACTTTGTGTGAAAATTTAACTGGATCAGTATACTGACAACCTAAGTGAATCGTTTAGATCTTAAAGTGTTTAAAGCTCAACAGTGTTAATGATTTGTCTCAAAAACTGATATGATCCTCTTACACAAACTCACAAAAATATTGTCTGTAAATATTTCTTTACTACTTTTCATTAAAAACAAAACCCAAAAAGAATGTGTTTTAGTATAAAATTTTGAAAAATCAAAAAGATTTTATTTCGTCTTATTTTCGACAACTGATGTTGGAAAGCTGATTTTCAAAATTCCGAGTGCTAAACATGATGAACGACAATGGGTTGGGAGAGTGTGTTTTGAAATGAAAAATGAAGTTAAAGCTTGAGATAATTTTGAGAAACTAACAGTAAAATCAGTGTTAGTTAATCAAGGTCATTAACTTGAACTTGATATAACTATTGTTGATGATTGAATGAGATCTACAAGTGATTTCTAAATTTGTTAAATTTTAAAATATTGTGAAATTTACTTTTGGGTAGAGATTTGTGCAGATCCCCGTGTCTAAGCCTAAGCAGAGTTTGAGCCAGGAAAGGATCTTAGAACAAGTGCTATGTTAGATTACGATCCCGGAACAACTTAAGGGGGAGTATGTTAGCAAAGGGGAGTTTAAAGTTTAAAAGAACCCGTATGAGATTCTGGAAGAGAATAAGAGAGAGATTGAAGGATGCTTACAGAGAAAGATACTTTGGAAAGAGCGAGAAGACCGATCAAGACTGAAGACTCAATACACTGAAGACTCGTCAACATCCAAGGGGGAGCCTATTGGTGCATATGTCTGTTGACTTTGTCTTATGTCTTGTATCGAGTTATGTAATTAGAATAGATAGACCAGAAAGCACGAACTGCCAGAAAGCACGAAACTGCCAGAAAGCACGAACTGCCAGAAAGCATGAAAGTTCGTGGGGACTGGCATTCCTATAAATAGGTGAGTGTAGGTCTTCATTTGTAACTTTGAGATTCCGGAGATGAAGTGTTGCCGAAGTGTCGAACGATCTGTAATCACTTTCAAATCAATACTAACGACAGTTAAAGTGATTCTTAGTGTTAAACAAGCTGCAATCATTTCGAAATCATTGAATTCCGCCTTTGGTTTAGTCTAGAACTCTTCTGATCGACTCATTAGGTCGAACCTTCGATCCTACAAATAAACATATAAACACATAAAAGCACATAAAATCGATAACTCATAAAATCAGTGATTGCGGGTTGAATTGAAAACAGAGCGTCCTGGTGGTAGACATCGACTTCCCAAAGTGATTCGACTATTCACAACAACCTCGAGTACACGTTTTGGCCTTCTAGACTGTGCTCTCGCCTCAATTAGGGCGAACGGCACGCATCCTTTTGGTTATGATGTGTCTCTCGTCATTGGAATCCATCGAGACTTTGGTGAGAGTTTTGTGAAACCAAAGTAGAAATTGGAACTAGTCACTATGATGCGGGTTTCACCCCTAACTTAACAACTTTATTCCCGATGATATGGCAAACCACGACAATAAGATGGATGATGTGTGTAAAATGCAACATATAAATTACATCAAATGATGCATAAAACTAACCCTTTTTAGGTACTAATGTTGGAAAAAGAGTGTTTTTGTCTTCCTTTTGTATTTTGAGGATTAAATGAGCTCAAATTCACAAAAGAAGCAAAAAGACAGCTAAATCTAACATAAATACAAGAAAAGGAACATAAGTGGATTGCCCGACCCCTCAACAGCATCATCCCAAAGCAAAATAGAGAAGGCAGAAGACTGAACACGCCCCGTGCTCAGCCAGCACGGGGCCGTGCCCAAGAAGCAGCAGAAAAGACAAACCTATAGAAGCTTCTATTGCCCACCACGGGGCCGTGCCCAGTGAACACAGGGGCGTGGCGAAAGTACAGCAGGCGCATTAATTGTAATTGGGAATTACAATTAATGAAGAGAGAGAGTGTCAGACAGGCACAGGGCCGTGTCCAGCGGACACGGGGCCATGCCCAGCCTTCTGTTCAGCCTATAAATAGGAGTGCTTGGTTTCATTGCAACTCATCCCTTGGCACACCACCTCTCTCACACTTCATCCACCACCCACCACCATCACAACACCATCATCCACCACCATCATCCATTGTCCATCATAGAGTGTGTGAGTCGTCTCGGGATCCAATATTGATCGTAAGACTTCTTGACAATCAAGGCCATGTTTGCCTAAGTCTCTTACATCACTTGGTGAAGACAAGTGTTTAGTATAATACTTTTTATTTTCAATCTTTTGCACTTTTTATTTGGTTTTGTATTAATGACTTTAATAACTAGTTGCTTATGTTGAAGGTGATATTTCCTTATCGTTTGTCCGTGGTGTCTTGGCATTATTTTACTGTCTATATAAAATAAAAGATTTTCACCATTCATATCTCCACGGTCTATATGGAGGTATGTTGGCTACTTGGTCGGGGGTTAAGGGAACGGTTTGGTAAGGGTCTTGCCCTTGTTCAGCGTTTAGAGGGCCTGCAAGGGACCTGGGTCAAATTTAGTAGGATCTCCTTCAATGCCCATAGGTATTGGATGGCGGGGATCCAAACTCTTTGACCCCCTCATAAGTTAACTACTATTAATACTATAACCCGGCTATTTAGGACTGTATCCCTGCTGACTCAGACTACTTAGTCGAGGGTAACGTCACTTCCAAAAGAGGGGCCTACCATAATTTGCATTAATAACTTAATTCATTATCTTTCAATAATCCGACCCTTTAGGATTGTATCCTTGCTGAATCAAACTACTGGGTTGAGGGTAACGTCTGTGACAACCCGAACTTTCAAGGTTAGTGCCTCTTGCTCACGTCTCCTTCTGGCGGTAAAAATTAGTGTGCATTCACGACTTTAGTAAACGTGTTGATTGATAAACGTGATTGAGTAAGTTGTGTATTTGCGGGCTACTGGGTTGAGTTGGGCTGCCACCAATTACAAACAACTTAGCCCAACCTTCTTAAACTAATTCATGAACCTAATACTTCTCGGCCCAACCCATCAGTATATTGAACTCGGCCAAAACTCTCTTTTGCCTTATGTAATGTATATGTGAAATTGAATGGCTTGCACAACCTTTGCCATATTTGCAAACCCTAAAACAAACCCCTTCCCTTGAATTTGCGTCGGCAGGAGAAACCCCCCCTCGATACATCACTTTATTCCATCAAGGCTATTGGTTAGTAAATCCCTATCTATGCTAGCCATTAATTAATTTATGATTGTGTTTTGTATGATTTTGATTAATAAGATGTTGGTATGTTTATGAACGTGAAGAACTTATGTCATATTAAACATGTACTGCCATGCTAGATTATGTTAGGATCATATGAGTTAGAAACTTCGATGGGCATAATAAATTGTTGATCATCACAAATAAATCTGTTATACTCTTAAGCGAATGTCGTGATTTAATCTAGGTTCGGTTTTAAATCACAGTTCGGAGTGATAAAATAATTGAATGAAAATGCATGGGAAATAATTCTTTAATGATATGTGATTCATAATTAGTCTTGATGTAATAGTAGTGTTAATGGTCCAATAGATGTGAAGATAAATGGTTGCCAAGTTTGATAAGATAACCTTGAATAAAGAAAATGGTGACCCATGTGATGTAATCTTGATTTAATCAAACAAAGTGGAGGTCCTATTAATGTTGTCGGTGATAGTAAAAAAAAAGTATTATATGAATTAATCAATTGAGATGATAATGAACATGTGTTAACTTTATGAACACTAACTGCAAACAAATGTTCATGTATTAATCGGATGACTGCAATGATGATATAATTAAGTGGGCTGCATGATTGGGTTAAATCGTTGGGTGTGCATAATGATGAATATATGTGGCGGAATGATTGAGTAAATAATTGAAGCCTGAATGTGATTTCAATGTTGAAACTGTTAAAGAGATTTAGGTTGTTGCTATGAGTTTGGAATGTGCAATTACTTGGAATATGTAACTGTTGGAACCGAGATTAGAGGGATGGTTATTAGAGATTAGAAAACTTGATATGTTTAGTCACACACTAGTATGTAATCGCACAAGTATTGTTGTATTAGGCCTGGTACACTTTGGGTTACATAATCATAACTAGTCACATATCTATGCTGGGCCATTTTTACATCGGGCCTTACCCACTGATTCGGATCGCACCCCTTCAAGGTGGGCCGCATGATAAACACTTAGTCATATATCACATTGGACCACCAATTGAATATGGGCCGAGAGGTAACATTGAGGCCTTATGGGAGTAGCAGGGCTGCGTAAACAGCTGGGCTGGACTCCAACACAAGTAGCCCAGTATTGCACAAATTAAGTATGGTTGGGCCGGTTGGTTTAAATACAAGAATAATGGGCCACGAGTTAGGTAAAACGAGTATACTAATATCACGGGTCGCGCCAAACTTAGCCGGATTATTAAGTTAAGTAATTCACCAATCCTTGCGTCAAAGAGTTAAGTTAAGTGTCTTGTAAACAGGAAGGGAATCCGCCCTAGAACCAATGTATGCTAAGTGTTTGTTTAATAATACTAAGCTGATGTGTTAACAGATTACGACCTGAACTATATGTGTGCTACTTGTGCAATAATGGTGTAACATGTGAACGAGAAATACATAAATTATTGGTGTGCGTGATATGTGGTTTATGTGCATACGAAACTGACTGTTATTGATAAACACATTAGGGTTTGGTTGACCAACTTGGAACGGGTAACATAACATAACATAACATACCGAGCAACCTAAGGTGAGTTCACTGCACTTTTCTAAGCATGCGTCCCGGTGGTTTGGGACATCTGGTAAACGTTTCTAAAGGGAATACTGGGTAAACTGTTTATTTGGGATGTTGGTTATTGAACACAGTATAAATCATGTAAGACCCCATACATCTACCGTGTTGCTGAAGAAGCAACGAGGTATTTAGTTGATAGCGCTATTAGGTTTGGCACCCTCACACCGGGCCGAAAGGACGGGCGTGAACTAATTACCTGGACTTCATGACCAATGCCTAGTTAGAGGCATTGGGGTTGGGCATTCTCATCGTATATATATAAGACCCCTTACATCTATCCAAGGTTGTTTGATACCTTGACATCATGACCAATGCCTAAATGGAGGCATTGGGGTTGGGCATTCACATCTAGTCGCCACATACGGTAATCGAGTAATAACAACATCAAAACAAAACGTTGAACTGTCTTAAACATACATCTGGTAACTAAACACGTTAACAAAACCTTGAACTCACCAGCGTCGTCTGACACACTTGTCTGCATGCTTGCAGGTCTATAGGGTTATATCTTGTGGAACTTGCTGTCTGGAAGGCTGGAGTGGTCATGGGTCGAGATAAATAGAATCTCCATACAAGCTTAATGGTTTATGTACACATGGTTTACGAAATACTTAACAAATGAGTTATGCTTCCGCTGTATACGATGCATGATATGTAACTTTTGTAACACTTTAAGTTAATGAATGAAAGTTTATTTAAACATATTTATGAGTTCAACGTGATTGGTGGCTTGGATCCTGGTACGTCACACGTCCCGTGGGGTTTCCGCATGTGGTATTTTGGGGGTGTGACAGTTTGGTATCAGAGCCACTGGTTATAGTGAACTTGGTTTTAAAATGTTTTCATAAAACCAGACTATAACCGAACAGGTCTGAACACGTGAATACGACCATGACACTCAGCTCCGGATTGCAAGGTTCGTCTTTTCATCTGTGGTATACATTACATGAGTAGTGGACATTTGTTTATGATGTAGCGTACAAACACACACTCGTCACTATAGCATGATTACATGAATTGGTTGCTTACATTATGATGCGTTGGTAGCATGACATAGTCCTTAGATTCTTGTGATCTTATCATTTTGATAATCTCTGTTTGTGCATTCGAGTTTAAGGAACCATTTGACATGAGTTAGGAGGAACTGAGATGAGCATGCAAATCGCAATATTATTGTGGGTGCACACATAATAATAATGGGGGGTGCATGCGAGTCCCAGTGAGGCTTAACAAGTGAAAAAGGGGTCCCGTTCTATTATTTGATCGATGTTTTATGTGAAACATAACAGTCTATAGGAGTCATAACAGTGATTGTCTCTTACTCGTACATGATCTTTTCACTCCTTCCCGAACCCTTACGAACCTCGATGCTATCGAGTATTACTTGAACACACATCTGAACGCCTAGCGGAACATGTAGAATGTTAGGTGCTTGCACGAACGTCCTTGAGTTACTTTATACCCTTCTCGCTTCTCTTCGTTTGATGGACTCTATGTATTGACGTCTTAGACTCCAAAGTGTGATCACTTCTGCAACACTCTCGTAGCATACCGTGTATTACTCAATCGACTTGCTTGATCGATGGACAAAAGGGTGAGCGTTGTATTTTACCGACCTCAGTAATTGGACAACCCTGATTACCGGCAACGAACACCAGCAATGTGACTACAATCGAATCTCCAACCCCAGTCAGCGACTGATGGGAGTCAACCTTTACGAACCAATAAGGACATAAGCAATGACAACTGATTGTAGAATGAAATGTGAAGCTCCCCGCACAGTGAGTAGTGCCTTAGCATGTACTATGGAATGTGAAGAGGTGGACCCTTTCGGTGAAAGATCGTAGAGCTCCGTTTCAACCAACAACATTAGAGGCAACAATCACGACAACATCAAGGCATTTGTAATGGTAACCAATAGTATGGAAAATGAAGGTGCCTAAGACATGGAGTGGCCGTTGTTAAATCAAACGACAATAACCAAGGGAACGACGGCCGTACTGGAAATGCTCGCAACGAGTACAACAACACGGGAAATGATGCTCATGGAGGGACATTTAGGATTGGCGTGGGCGACGTCAGGATTATAACAGCATGGTGGCCTGCATGTTCTTGGTAACTAATCACTTTGTCACTGTTCTGCTTAACCCTGATGCTTCTTGAAACCGAACCTGTTGCGAAATCAACTAAGGGCAAGTCAAATGAAACCTTATATGTCCGTTGGGATGTAAACTCAACTTTGTGGGACAAGTGTTCAACGTCGACCTTCTTTCTGCCATCCTTGATAGTTCAATGCAGTAGTTAGTATGGATTGGGTATCTGGATATCGCGCAGTTATACGTGGTATGAAGGTTAGCATCATATCAGCAATGAAAGCCAGAAAGCGTCTACGGAGGGACTACCCCGCTATGTTGGCAACCGTTACTAATGTTTGGGCTAAGAAACGAGGATCGAGGATCCACCAATCGTTCGTGATTCCACTCAGCATGCTACGAGAGGAACTATCAGGTTTACTTCCACAACTATTAGACAGACTCTCAGTTTGATCTCACGCCAGAGGCAGCCCTGATTCTTCGTATTTCTTACCGTCTTGCACCAGGAGGGTGGCGAGAGTTGTCAAATCAACAATAGGGACTGTTGGACAGGAGCTTTGTCGGACCTAGTTTTTGCTTTGAGGAGCCCCAATTATATCTAGGAAGATAGGTTGTATCGTTGGATATGTGTACTGATTATTGAGAACCTAACAAGGTAACAGTTAAGAACCGCTTGCTTCGACCATGTACTGAAAACCTGTCGACCAGTTGCGAGGGACAAGCTTCCATTTGAGGATTGACTAACGAACGAACTACCATCAGATGGAAGTTCAAGGGGAGAGTGCTCTTAGAATGGCATATCAAACGCAATGCGGCCATTTCGACTTTGTACACCAAGATCATTGATTTGATCAACACACAAGCAGCTTTATGGACCACAAGAATCGACCGCGTTTGTTGATGATGTTTTGAATCATTGCCAGGAGGAAGGAACAACATGGGCGGCATATGTATCCTATTCTAGAGCTCCTGAGGGAGGAGTCACACCACGCGAAGTCTTGTTAAAAGGTAACTTCTGGATTCGAGAGGTACATTTTTGGCCAAGACAGCAACGAAGTGGGATACATGTGGATCTCGCTAAGACCCATTCTGATAAAAACCGAATTGGCACCAAAGATTTTTCCAGGGATTTAGTAATATCTGGGTTTCGCTAGATGCTATTGCAGATTCATCGAGGGATTTTCGGAAATTGCGTCGCTATAACCTCTTTAGCACAGCAGGGTGTTGTGTTCGTGAAAGATAAAACAGGAAGACGACTATTCAGCTTTCGAATCCCAATTCTGCAACGCGCTGAGCATCGTCTTTACCCGAGGATGCGGGTGACTTAGTGGTATACCACGATGGTTCGAATCAGGGACCCAGATATACACCGATGCAACGCGAGAGAGTGATGACTTACGTAATGGAGTTACAAAGAGGAACTGCACGACACACAACCCGCGGTGGAAACCGTGGTTTTGGGATTTACGTTGGAGGCATTACTTGGACGATACCAGATGCACTACTTAGATCGATCACAAGAGCCTCCCATGTACCTTTGTTTCGAAAGAGCTAAAGCATGTGATAACGTCGCTGGATGGAACCTTTGAATGATTTCGGCTGTGAAACCTAGACGTGCGCGAGCCTCGCAACACACCATCGACTCTAACCTACCTGATTAGATTTGTTCGGCTCAAACCGAAGCACCGAATGAGGAGAATTTTCAAGCTGGGTCCATGCGGGGCATGGAGGGGTGATTTTGATGAATTGGATGATATTCGCTACTTCATGGAACGAATAAGGATTCCACTATACAACAATTCAAGGGAACTTGTGTCAACGGGAGCACACCAATCTCGATATTCTAGTCATCTGGATTTTGATGGAATATACTAGGATCTAAGGATCTTGTGCTGGCAACTGGGCTTGAAGGCCTACACAGCGAAGCATGTGAACGACGAATGACTTGTGCGAAAGTCAAGGCTGAATATCAGCAACCCCCTGGTTTGGGTAAGCAACCAGGAACACTCATACGGAAATGAGGATAGACTGCCATAGATTTTGTCGCTGGTCTAGTTACAACTAGAAACGGGAACAATATCACCTGGGTGATTGTTAATTGTCTCACGTAACCAGCACACTCTCTTGTAATCAAGAAAACTGACAAGTCTTCACAAGCTGTTAATGTTCTTCTGAGAGAGGCGGTTTTAGGCACGAGGTGCCAACTCCTGCTACTTCTGACTTTGAGCTATGCTTGATTCTTGACGGGCAATACACGATACCCTTGGCTCACGCCTAGACATGAGTATTACTTATCACTAACGGACAATCGGGCAGAGTAATGGACCATCCTGATGCACGAAGGCATGCTGCGAGCATGTGCGTGGTTGACTTTAGTAAACATTTGGAAAAAAAAACACATCTTTGGGTGAGATCTGCTGCAGCCGTTACCGTATTAGTATGCATACAGCTCTGTATGAGGCATTGCATGGATGATAATACCAATCTTTTTGTTGGATAAATGTGGGTGACAACCTAATCACCGATCCAAGATTTGTACTCGAAACTCTTGGGAAGAGTGCTTAGATCGGAAATTGTTGACGGCAACGCGTGACTGTCAGGAGAGCTGATAAGCTTAGGAAACACTGGGAGTTCTCTGTAGGCGAACGTGTCATAATCGAAAGTCTCACCCTGGGAGGGTGCGATACGCTATCGAAAACGTGGCAAGCTTAGCTTACGATGCGTTGGGACATTCGGATTCCTGGAACGAATCGGTGACATGGCTCACAAACTCGAGTTACCTGGTGAATTGGTAACGTTCACGATGACAGTATGACACGAACCTATAGAAACGTTTGACCAAGAAAACATTTGTGATACCTACTACCCTCTAGTTATCCCGTGGGAGTTCGTTGGAACTCAAAATGTGGACCGGAGTTCACGAGGGAACGCAATGATCGGAGTAAGCCCTACTACCCTCAGTAGTTCAAACGGTTGAATCAACCTCCGATATCATTGGTGAATTTCGGGACGAAATCCCTTTCAAGTTGGGGATGATGTGGCACCTGAGGAAAGCCTGTAAGAATCTTGATTTACCACTTCACTTCACTGTGCTTACGTGTCAAATTTCGGGACGAAATTTCTTTCAAGTTGGGGATGATGTGGCAACCCGAACTTTCAAGGTTAGTGCCTCTTGCTCACGTCTCCTTCCGGCGGTAAAAATTAGTGTGCATTCACGACTTTAGTAAACGTGTTGATTGATAAACGTGATTGAGTAAGTTGTGTATTTGCGGGCTACTGGGTTGAGTTGGGCTGCCACCAATTACAAACAACTTAGCCCAACCTTCTTAAACTAATTCATGAACCTAATACTTCTCGGCCCAACCCATCAGTATATTGAACTCGGCCAAAACTCTCTTTTGCCTTATGTAATGTATACGTGAAATTGAATGGCTTGCACAACCTTTGCCATATTTGCAAACCCTAAAACAAACCCCTTCCCTTGAATTTGCGTCGGCATGAGAAACCCCCCCTCGATACATCACTTTATTCCATCAAGGCTATTGGTTAGTAAATCCCTATCTATGCTAGCCATTAATTAATTTATGATTGTGTTTTGTATGATTTTGATTAATAAGATGTTGGTATGTTTATGAACGTGAAGAACTTATGTCATATTAAACATGTACTGCCATGCTAGATTATGTTAGGATCATATGAGTTAGAAACTTCGATGGGCATAATAAATTGTTGATCATCACAAATAAATCTGTTATACTCTTAAGCGAATGTCGTGATTTAATCTAGGTTCGGTTTTAAATCACAGTTCGGAGTGATAAAATAATTGAATGAAAATGCATGGGAAATAATATTGAATGATATGTGATTCATAATTAGTCTTGATGTAATAGTAGTGTTAATGGTCCAATAGATGTGAAGATAAATGGTTGCCAAGTTTGATAAGATAACCTTGAATAAAGAAAATGGTGACCCATGTGATGTAATCTTGATTTAATCAAACAAAGTGGAGGTCCTATTAATGTTGTCGGTGATAGTAAAAAAAAAGTATTATATGAATTAATCAATTGAGATGATAATGAACATGTGTTAACTTTATGAACACAAACTGCAAACAAATGTTCATGTATTAATCGGATGACTGCAATGATGATATAATTAAGTGGGCTGCATGATTGGGTTAAATCGTTGGGTGTGCATAATGATGAATATATGTGGCGGAATGATTGAGTAAATAATTGAAGCCTGAATGTGATTTCAATGTTGAAACTGTTAAAGAGATTTAGGTTGTTGCTATGAGTTTGGAATGTGCAATTAATTGGAATATGTAACTGTTGGAACCGAGATTAGAGGGATGGTTATTAGAGATTAGAAAACTTGATATGTTTAGTCACACACTAGTATGGTAATCGCACAAGTATTGTTGTATTAGGCCTGGTACACTTTGGGTTACATAATCATAACTAGTCACATATCTATGCTGGGCCATTTTTACATCGGGCCTTACCCACTGATTCGGATCGCACCCCTTCAAGGTGGGCCGCATGATAAACACTTAGTCATATATCACATTGGACCACCAATTGAATATGGGCCGAGAGGTAACATTGAGGCCTTATGGGAGTAGCTGGGCTGCGTAAACAGCTAGGCTGGACTCCAACACAAGTAGCCCAGTATCGCACAAATTAAGTATGGTTGGGCCGGTTGGTTTAAATACAAGAATAATGGGCCACGAGTTAGGTAAAACGAGTATACTAATATCACGGGTCGCGCCAAACTTAGCCGGATTATTAAGTTAAGTAATTCACCAATCCTTGCGTCAAAGAGTTAAGTTAAGTGTCTTGTAAACAGGAAGGGAATCCGCCCTAGAACCAATGTATGCTAAGTGTTTGTTTAATAATACTAAGCTGATGTGTTAACAGATTACGACCTGAACTATATGTGTGCTACTTGTGCAATAATGGTATAACATGTGAACGAGAAATACATAAATTATTGGTGTGCGTGATATGTGGTTTATGTGCATACGAAACTGACTGTTATTGATAAACACATTAGGGTTTGGTTGACCAACTTGGAACGGGTAACATAACATAACATACCGAGCAACCTAAGGTGAGTTCACTGCACTTTTCTAAGCATGTGTCCCGGTGGTTTGGGACATCTGGTAAACGTTTCTAAAGGGAATACTGGGTAAACTGTTTATTTGGGATGTTGGTTAATGAACACAGTATAAATCATGTAAGACCCCATACATCTACCGTGTTGCTGAAGAAGCAACGAGGTATTTAGTTGATAGCGCTATTAGGTTTGGCACCCTCACACCGGGCCGAAAGGACGGGCGTGAACTAATTACCTGGACTTCATGACCAATGCCTAGTTAGAGGCATTGGGGTTGGGCATTCTCATCGTATATATATATATAAGACCCCTTACATCTATCCAAGGTTGTTTGATACCTTGACATCATGACCAATGCCTAAATGGAGGCATTGGGGTTGGGCATTCACATCTAGTCGCCACATACGGTAATCGAGTAATAACAACATCATAACAAAACGTTGAACTGTCTTAAACATACATCTGGTAACTAAACACGTTAACAAAACTTTGAACTCACCAGCGTCGTCTGACACACTTGTCTGCATGCTTGCAGGTCTATAGGGTTATATCTTGTGGAACTTGCTGTCTGGAAGGCTGGAGTGGTCATGGGTCGAGATAAATAGAATCTCCATACAAGCTTAATGGTTTATGTACACATGGTTTACGAAATACTTAACAAATGAGTTATGCTTCCGCTGTATACGATGCATGATATGTAACGTTTGTAACACTTTAAGTTAATGAATGAAAGTTTATTTAAACATATTTATGAGTTCAACGTGATTGGTGGCTTGGATCCTGGTACGTCACACGTCCCGTGGGGTTTCCGCATGTGGTATTTTGGGGGTGTGACAACGTCGCCTTCAAAAGAGGGGCCTACTACAATAACTAAGATAATCTCTTAAACAAGTGCAAAAGTGCGAAAATAATCAAAGGTTATACTAATACACGAGTCGGATCCAAGTGATTCATCTTGTCTATCTGTTTTTATTTTTATTTTATTTTCAGCATTTAGTTAGTTTTTATTTTTCTTAGTTTAAAAATCTTTTCTAACATTTTGATTTGGTTAGACGATTAGGATAAACCGGTACTAAAAGCTCTTGTGTCCTTGGACGACCTCGGTATCTTACCAACACTATACTACGTCAACGATGGGTGCACTTGCCCATATGTGTGTTTAGTGTTAGTAAATATCGTGTTTTATAAATTTAAAACTTGGCTAAAAGTGTAAAAAGGGCTTAAAATATATACCAAAAATATATTACACTACACGCACATCAAGTTTTTGGCGCCGTTGCCGGGGACACAAGGATTTTAAGAAAGATTAAAATCGACGGCCTAATCAGTTTTTCAAAACCGTTTTAAAACGCGCGCACATTTTTCTGCATTTTAGTTTAGTTTGCATCTACAGTAGCCTGAACACGGGGCCGTGCTCACTGAACACGCCCCCGTGCTGCATATTTTTAGTTAGATACCCAGATACAGAGTCTGAACACGGGGCCGTGCTCATTGAACACGCCTCCGTGTCCAACGTGACCAGTAACTTTAACTAAAACGCCCAGATACAGATCCTGAACATGGGGCCGTGTTCACCCAACACGGGGCCGTGTCCAGCCTTCTGTTTCCGTCTTTGTTTTTTGTTTTCTGGTCCCGAGACTCAGTTGTGGTCTGCTGAGTGATTCTTATGGATCAATACTTAGGAGGTTACAACTACACCTATGAGGAGGATGATTATATGAGAAACTATTGCACTAATTGTGGAAACCCGCACTCGGTACAATATTGTAACTTGTTTCAACCATCTGCTTCATACAACCATTATGAGGAGCCCAGGTACGAGCCATCAACTTCATACACATCCTATGAAGACCAAAGGCATGAACCTCCTCCCTCATACTCATATTTTGATGAACCAAGGTATGAGCCTTCATACTCATACTTTGAAGAGTCAAGATATGAGCCACCACCTTCATACACTTATTATGAGGAACCATGGCGTGAACAACCTACCTCATATGAGTGCTATGAAGAACAAAGTTTCGACCCTTATCCATCATATACTTACAATGAAGAACAATGGTGTGAACCATCTACTTCATATGAGTACCATGAGGAACCAAGGATCGAACAACCGGATTCAAGCTTTGAGAATCCTGATCCTTTCTCTATCACTGAAGTGACCAATAGGATATTAGAACACACTAAAACTATCGAACGATGCATAAAAGAATCTCGCGCAAGGGAAGAGGAGTCCCGCGCAAGAGAAGAATTAAAAGAAACGATAGTTAAAAATGTAAAAATGGAAGAACAAATAAGTGAAAAACCGACACATGAGTTAAACAACGAAAGAGGTGAGGTCGATAACGCTAAATTACAAGAAGAGTCTAATTTTGAAGAAATTAATCTCTTGTCACCTTCTTTTGAAAATCATTGTTTAGTAACCCCTCATGCTAAGTTTTTAAAAGAGCTAAACACTAATACTAAAATTGAAGACATGGTAAGTGTTAAGTTAACTAATGACCAAACCTCACTAATAAAAGAATATCCTTTTGAAATTAACATTACACCGGTTCCATGTTTCTTTCAAAATTCCTTTATTAGTAATGTCACCATTGATAAAGATCTTTGTGTTAACATAATGCCTAACTACATTTTTGAAAAATTAAGTATTAGTGATTTCGCTCCACTTCAAATACCCATTTTTCTATCCGATCGGAAGGTAATAAAATCAATCGGTGTAGTTGAGGATGTCTTGGTTCAAACAAATCAAACGGTTATTCCAACCGACTTTGTCATCCTCGATGACGCTCCTCTAGTCTTGGGAAAACCTTTTGTGAAAACTCATGAAGCTTTGAAAAACCGGAAATTTAACAATCTACCTCTTCAATTAGGGGCATTCAAAAGGAGCATAGATCTTGAGTGTTCAATGAAATATCCTTTTGGCAATAATGACCCCCTAATTGAAGATGAAGATGAGCCACCCGATACAACTGAAGAAGATGACCACTTTGTTGAAGAAGAGGTCGCCATAGAACAAACTTTTAAGGTTCTTGATCTAGATGAGCCACAAAATAAGGTGTCTTCTAAAGACCCATCCATTGAGCTCAAAGAACTTCCTAAAGGTTTGGAATATGCTTTTCTAGACAAAGGTGGTAATTTACCTGTAATTATTTCATCTAAATTAAGTAGCATAGAAAAAGAAAAATTAGTTAATCTTCTTAAAAAACACAAAAATGTGATTGCTTGGAAGCTTGTAGATATTAAAGGAATAAGTCCTTCCATGTGCACACACAAAATTTTAATGAATGATGACTACAAAACAGTGATACAACCACAACGAAGAGTAAATCCCAATGTGCAAGAAGTGGTTAAAAATGAAGTCATCAAGTTACTTGACGCCGGACTAATCTATCCTATCTCCGATAGTCCATGGGTAAGTCCCGTCCAAGTAGTCCCAAAGAAAGGAGGTATGACGGTAATAACTAATGAAAAAAATGAATTAATACTGACAAGAACCATCACAGGATGGAGAGTTTTTATAGACTATAGACGATTAAATGAAGCAACAAGGAAAGACCACTTTCCTTTGCCCTTCATTGATCAAATGCTAGAACGACTATCCGGTCATAAATTTTACTATTTCTTGGATGGTTTTTCAGGTTACTTTCAAATCCCGATAGCACCTGAAGACCAAGAAAAGACGACTTTCACATGCCCCTACGGAACTTTCGCCTATCGACGCATGCCATTCGGTCTATGTAATGCACCTGCAACATTCCAATGTTGTATGGTAGCCATTTTCCATGACATGATAGAAAAGACAATGGAAGTCTTCATGGACGACTTTTCTATCTTTGGAGACTCATATGACCAATGCCTCGATAACCTTGAACGAATGCTATCCCGATGTGAGGAAACTAACCTCGCCCTTAACTGGGAAAAATGCCATTTCATGGTAACAGAGGGAATAGTACTCGGTCATAAAATCTCAAGCGAAGGTATGGAAGTTGATCGAGCAAAAATAGGAACTATTTCTCGATTACCTCCACCATCCTCCGTTAGAGCAATCAGAAGTTTCTTAGGGCATGCCGGATTTTATAGAAGGTTTATCAAGGACTTTTCAAAAATTTCAAGACCTCTAACAAAATTACTTGAAAAAGATGCACCTTTCATCTTTGACAAGGATTGCAATCAAGCATTTCTAACCCTCAAGGAAATGCTAGTCAATGCACCTATCATGATAGCGCCTGATTGGAAATTTCCTTTCGAAATCATGTGTGATGCAAGTGACTTTGCTGTTGGAGCAGTCTTGGGACAAAGAAAGGAAAAGCATTTCCACCCAATTTATTATGCTAGTAAAACGCTTAACGATGCACAAGAAAATTACACAACTACAGAAAAAGAGTTACTAGCTGTGGTATTTGCTTTTGATAAATTTCGTTCTTACCTTGTTCTTTCTAAAACTATAGTCTATACAGATCATGCAGCTATCCGATACCTCTTCAAGAAACAAGACGCGAAACCCCGTTTGATCAGATGGCTTCTACTCCTCCAAGAGTTTGACATTGAAATCAAAGACAAAAGAGAAGCAGAAAACATTGCTGCAGATCATCTTTCACGCTTAGAAGACCCAGCTTTGGAGGCAACAAGGGACGAGGAGATCAACGAAAAATTTCCCACAGAATCCTTGGAGATGATGGAGAGCAGACAAGAACCATGGTATGCCGACTATGCTAATTATTTAGCTAGCGGTATAGTCACCAAAGGATGGCCGCATCATCAAAGAAAGAAATTCTTTGCTGATGTAAAGCATTACTTTTGGGAAGACCCTTATCTTTTCAAAATATGTGCCGACGAACTCATCCGAAGGTGTGTCCATGGTAATGAAGCACAAAGAATTCTCCGTCATTGTCATGAAGGTCCATACGGAGGACATCATGGTGCCGCTAGTACCGCACGAAAGGTATTTGATTAAGGATTTTATTGGCCAACCATTTACAAAGATGCACAAGATCTTGTAAAGACATGTGATGCTTGCCATAGATTAGGTAATATTTCTTCCAGAAACGAAATGCCTCAAAACGGCATTCTCGTTTGTGAAATCTTTGATGTGTGGGGACTCGATTTCATGGGACCCTTCCCACCGTCAAAAGGAAACAAATATATACTTGTAGCAGTCGATTACTTGTCTAAATGGGCAGAGGCCGAAGCTTTTCCAACAAACGATGGAAGAGTAGTGGTAAAATTTCTAAAAAAATTATTCTCTCGTTTTGGAACACCAAAAGCTTTGATAAGTGATAGGGGTACCCATTTTTGCAATCATCAACTTGAAAAAATCTTAACAAGGTATGGGGTCTATCACCGGGTCTCAACAGCATATCACCCTCAAACAAATGGACAAGCCGAAGTGACTAACCGAGGTTTAAAACGAATACTTGAAAAAACCATAAGGTTAAATAAAAAGGAATGGGCTGATAAATTAGATGATGCTTTATGGGCTTTTCGAACTGCTTATAAAACCATTATAGGCACAACCCCATATAAGCTTGTCTATGGAAAAAGTTGTCACTTGCCAGTAGAAATAGCTCACAGGGCCTACTGGCCAATAAAAAGCGTAAACTTAGACTTAGAAACTGCAGGTAAAAATCGATTCTGTCAAATGAATGAATTAGACGAATTAAGGAATTATGCATACTCTAACTCTGAAATTTATAAGGAAAGAATGAAAAATTTACACGATAAATATATTAAGCCTAATGAATTTCGGGTAGGAGACCAAGTTCTATTGTTTAATTCACGACTTCGATTATTTCCTGGTAAACTAAAATCTAGGTGGTCAGGACCTTTTTCCGTCACCCATGTTTTTCCTCACGGTGCAGTAGAAATTAAAGCTCGAAATGGTATTCCATTTAAAGTCAATGGCCAACGGCTAAAACTCTACCGAGGATCCATTGAGGATGAAGAGGAGGAGATCTCGCTTCAAGCGGTTAACGAATGAAAAGCACCCACATCATACCTGATATGTTACAAACAAGCAAGTATACATCGAAACCGGTAAGTCTTCTAACCATGTCTTCGGAAAAATGGGCACTCACACGAGCACACAAAAAAAAATTTCAAACTTTTGCTCGGCACGAGGCCGTGTCCACTGGACACGGGGCTGTGTCGACGCAACTGTCGGGATAAAACCCTCATTTCATAACGGTTACCTCATCCCACACGCCCCATTTTGCCGAAAACGCTCTGGTTCAAGGCGATTTTCCACAGATTTCCGACGTTACCTCCACGTTTAACAACATCAAGGTATGATTCTATCATCATTAGTAGTTAGATTAGTTACTTGCATGTAGTTAAACATAAAAAATTTGGGGAAAAATCTAGGGTTCTTCAAGTTCATCCGGATCGAACTCAAAATTTTTGATATAATCTGTTAGTATTAGTTTAGATTAGTGTAATGGGAAGTAAGTACACTTGAATTGTTGATAGATTTGCCCGAATTCTCATTAAAACCTCAAACCCTTGTTTATGAACCGAAAAAGATGAAATTGAAGGGGTAAACAGGTTGTTTTGAGAAAAACGGCACTTGGGGTTTCATTTTCGGGGGAAACCGCACCTACTTGGCCAAAAATTTTCAGATTTCCGGGACCGGGACGAAAAATGAAGTTTTTGGGTTACAGACGTCTGGACACGGGGTCGTGCCCGCTGAACACGGGGCCGTGTCCAGCCCACTGTTTGCAGTTTCTTTCAGAATCTCACTGTTTCGTGCTAACTTTTGGTGTATTCTTTCAGATGGCAAAGTTCACAAGGTTCAATGCAAGTGAGCTCGATGCTAGGGCAAGATACGAGTTACTTCAAACAAGGCCCGAGGAGTACCCCAGACGAGCATGCACGGACCTGTTAACCTTGGTAAACCAGCTGGACTGATTCAACAACATCGTTACGGGACCACTAGGAGTTGCATTAAACACTCGGCTTCGGTCGGTGCATCAATGCACCATGGAGTTCTATAGTACTTTTACCTTCACTTCAAGGTGTGACCCGTTCGACAATGAAGGGGTTGCATTTCGGTGTGGCGGGACGAGGTACTCGATCTCTATGGCACAGTTTGGAGCTATAGTGGGACTGTACGGGGAAGAGGAATCGGGAAATGAGGAAAATACCGAGGGATTACAAGATTTGGATGAAAATGAACGTCAAGCCGCATGGGCCCAAATCGGTGAAGGAATCTACAACCCTTGCAGCACCAAGAGTACTAAGCTGAGGGATCCACTGTATCACTACATTCACAGGCTCCTCGCCTACTCTCTTAACCAACGTCACGACAGTAGTGGCGTTGTAGGGTTGAAAGATTTGGTTGTCCTTCACTGTATCCACAACCGGAAGCCTCTCGATGTTCCATATCTCCTGCTACGAAACATGCATCTCAACCGCCTTGCTCGTTCTCCAACACCTATCTTCTTTGGAGGATGGGTGTACCGCCTCTTCAAGCACTTCACGCGCATCCCTAGGTCCTTTGAAAGAAGCCCATGGTCGGGACGAGTTGACTATCACATTTGCCGAGCCATGAACTTACTTTATGAGGCGGAAGACGGGTCAGTGAGCTTCCAAAGGACGCAAGGCCATGCATGGAACCCACAGGAGGCCCTAGTTCTTCACGCACCACCTCCTCACTACCAGTATCAACCCCATGGTGATCCGGGTCAATCCTCCTCACAAGGAGGCGGTTTTCCTAACTTTCAAAGCTTACATGATCTTTTGCAGGAAAACCTCATGTGTACCAGGAACACCTACAACCTTGCCAACAATACATACCACCGGGTCGGAGCTATCGAACAAAACATCAACGATATACAAGACGATATCGGCAGCATCCAGGAGTATATGGCAGGTCAGGGGGATGGAGGTGATGACAGCGACGAGGACATGGACTAGGGGGTTAAAGGAGCAGGAGCGGGTTGATGGCGAGCCCACAGGTTAAAGTCCCTTTATCTATCGAACAGTTTGTGGCCTACGTGCCAAGTGTTGAACAATTTACTTTCCTTGACTACTTTTATTTTCCGCTTTATTTTTCTTTTACTTTATGCTTGGAACAATTAACTATGGTAATGTAGGATGTTTGTGTTGCTTGGTGTGGTATTTAGTGATGAAACAGGTACAAACTGAGGCTTAGAGTGCTAAGCCTTAGCACTCATAAGGCCAGGATGGAAAAACCGGAGGAAGGAACCTATTTTTCAGGCTTACAGACTGTCTACACGAGGACGTGCCCAACCGACACGCCCCCGTGCTCACCTCCCAGACCTGTTGTTTGATTACTTTCCTGTAGATTTTTGCCAGACACGGGGCCCAGTCTAGACAACACGCCCCTGTGTCCACCTTCTGTAAGTTCTCATTACTGGCAGTTCACCACGGGGTTGTGTCCAACGGACACGGGGCCGTGTCCAGGCTGCCAGTAACATAATTTTTTGCTTTTAAACACCATGTTACACATTCAATCAACCTAAAAATTTATTTTTGGGACACATTGAGGACAATGTGTAATTTAAGTGTGGGGGGGATGCTAAAACCTTGAAATTTTGCAAGTCCAAATAACAAGCCTTACACAAAACTCTATTGGAACCGCTAATCACCCCAAATTTTTTTCAAAAAAAAATTTCATTTTTTTTACTTGTCTAAAGTTTAAGTTGGGAATTCTAAGATTAATAAGGTTATATTTTTGCAAGTTTACAACCGATAGCGTCGTGATAAAAAGAACTAACATAAGAAAATTATGAAACGACATGACAAGCTTAGTTAAAATTCGATTATATATACTTGATCACATAGAAAAACCCATTCCCATAAAAAGTGAGTTTTGAGCCTTTATTGAGCATACAAATACACATCTTTAGACTAAATGCTCATTTTTCGTTTCTTGTGTGAATAGCCGCTTGGTTCTTACGACTCTAGAACTTGCCACGACAATTCATTCCCGATCCTTACCAACTTAAACCCAAGTAAGTAAATGATGGAGGCATTAGGACTAACCCTTTTTCTTTCAAAACCATTATTTTTATTTTTCTTTTCACCTACCCAAAAACTCCCCCTAGTTAACCCCTTTGAGCCTAAACCTTTCATTTCTTTACCCTAAAACCCTTTTACCCACCAAAACCCTTTTTATTTTTACCCTTTATTTTAGTAACAAGCTCGGTTTTCGTGTGACTGAAAAAAAATGATGAAGTTAGAAATAAACAAACAAAGCTCTTAAAACAAAAGCTTGTTTGAATAAATACTTCACTAAGAATAAAAAGTCACTAAAACAAAATGTTTTACGAAAACCGACACTTTTTACGCTTTTCTCCCTTTTCTACTAACCACTAACCCAACTACCCACCTTTAGCCCAAGCCTTTACCCAAAAAGTCCTCTTTATATTTACAAAGGTAACAAGTTAAAAAGGAGGAGGATTGATTGCTTGGCAAGCCTATGGTAGGGATAAGTTCCACGCCGCTCTCGAGTGATTCACTAAAAATACACCTTCGGCCGAGTGTGAGTGATTTCTCCCGTGAGGTATGTGAACTTGTATATAAGTGGAATTTTAAAAAGGCATGCTATGCCCAAATAAGTAATTTCTCCTATGAAACGTTCTAAATAAATCATAACGAATAGGATTGTAAATAAATAAAAATAAAACCAAAAAGATCTTGGATTCCCGACACTCTATGACAAGCCAAAACCTTCTCTTCTACCCATTCCATTTGGGAGTGTAAGCCACGTATTATAGAGTTTTGCTTGAGGACAAGCAAAAACTCAAGTGTGGGGGTATTTGATGGGTATAAAATGCAACATATAAATTACATCAAATAAGGCATAAAACTAACCCTTTTTAAGTACTAATGTTGGAAAAAGAGTGTTTTGTCTTCCTTTTGTATTTTCAGGATTAAATGAGCTCAAATTCACAAAAGAAGCAAAAAGACAGCTAAATCTAACATAAATACAAGAAAAGGAACATAAGTGGATTGCCCGACCCCTCAACAGCATCCTCCCAAAGCAAAATAGAGAAGGCAGAAGACTGAACATGCCCCGTGCTCAACCAGCACGGGGCCGTGCCCAAGAAGCAGCAGAAAAGACAAACCTATAGAAGCTTCTATTGCCCACCACGGGGCCGTGCCCAGTGAACACGGGGGCGTGGCGAAAGTACAGCAGGCGCATTATTTGTAATTGCGAATTACAATTAATGAAGAGAGAGAGTGTCAGACAGGCACAGGCCGTGTCCAGCGGACACGGGGCCGTGCCCAGCCTTCTGTTCAGCCTATAAATAGGAGTGCTTGGTTTCATTGCAACTCATCCCTTGGCACACCACCTCTCTCACACTTCATCCACCACCCACCACCATCACAACACCATCATCCACCACCATCATCCATTGTCCATCATAGAGTGTGTGAGTCGTCTCGGGATCCAAGATTGATCGTAAGAGTTCTTGACAATCAAGGCCATGTTTGCCTAAGTCTCTTACATCACTTGGTGAAGACAAGTGTTTAATACTTTTTATTTTCAATCTTTTGCACTTTTATTTGCTTTTGTATTAATGACTTTAATAACTAGTTGCTTATGTTGAAGGTGATCTTTCCTTATCGTTTGTCCGTGGTGTCTTGGCATTATTTTACTGTTTATATAAAATAAAAGATTTTCACCATTCATATCTCCACCGTCTATATGGAGGTATGTTGGCTACCTGGTCGGGGGTTAATGTGACAACTCGAACTTTAGACTTACTTGTGTAACGATACGTGTTTATGAGAACTTTATTAATTGAATGATTATGTGATTATGCTGTATGTGATGTGCATTATACATATTTGATTGAACCCAAACCACACATCAAACCCGATCGCACAAGAAGGCACTCGGTCGCACAAGCCCATGTTGGGCCGCACTGTTTTGTACTCGGACTATAGGGCAGCCCAAGTGGTGGGTTCGGCCCATCCTCCCTTAAACCGATTACCACATAGGAGGGTTGTAACCATTCCCCACTTTTTACAAAATCACAACACACACAAGAAACCCTAGACGACTTTCTCTCTCTCGTTTTGCTTGGAACCCGACGGCAAGCATTCTCCTTCTCTTCAAGATCGTTCCTCCAATCGGATTACCCACTATCATTTGGTTAGTGTTTTATTATTTGATTGGTTTATGTTATGTGATTTCACATGTCTTAGAGAATGCATGATTGTTAATGATGTAAACTAATATTGATGCTCTTGTGGTCGGATTTGCATGAGAATAACCAAAAATTGATTTGATGATGCTTGTTAAATTGCTGTTACGATACATGATTCAGATTTGTTAGCTTGCTGATGTACTAGTGAATCGGGTTTAGTGTATGTTGTTAGTCGGCTGCTAGGGTTTTGATCGATGGATTACTTTTGATGTTTGAAAGTGCACAAATCTCATATTCCAGATTGGAGGTTAGGGCACGGGTTCATGTAAATCGTTATGTTTATAAGTGATGTTCATGTATGTTTCGGCTAGGGTTCATAAGGATTTGAAGGTGAAAACCATGTTTGATCAATACATGCTAACTAAACTAATTGGAAACTTGTTAATTGATAATTGTGAATAAGGAAACTTGATAAATGTTGTAACTGATTTAGCATGATTTTTGGAAAGTTTAAACCAATCGTACAAGTCTTGCATGAACCACACGAGACCAATAAGGGACGAACCGCACAAGTTGTTGACCTGATCGCACAAGATCGGACCATATCCGATCGCACAAGTTGATCACTACGCACAAGGCACACCTAGTCGCACAAGATCCCCTGATCGCACAAGGTTAGCGGATTAGCTTAGCTGTTGGGCCGGGGGACATGTTGGGTTGGGCTGGTCAGTCGCACAACCCGAATGAATCGCACACGTTGAGCTGTTACGCTGTTTGGGCCGGACAGGCCCAAAGGCCAATCGCACAACCTAGTCAGTCGCACAAGGCTTTTATATGGGCCGAGTATGTTATGTTTTGGACTTCTCTTCTGTTGGGCTTAAGTGTAGTTGGGCCGGGACTATGCGGATCGCACAACATGTTGTGGATCGCACAACATGTTGGGCCGATTACTATTGGGCTATTTTACTCGCATATGTTGGATACATTGTTTGACTGTTATGTGTTTACCATGATATTCACATGTTTGTAACGTGTTAACTTATGTGATACGTACGTGCATCATTTGTGTCAAAACCTGATTTGTGTGGTAACCCTGTTAGGACGTGGTTGACCACTTTAGTTCAAGAACCCTCTTTGTGTATCTGCCGAGCAATCCAAGGTGAGTTCACACAGCCAAGGCATGGGATTCCCGGGTTGGGAATTAGGTTGGAATGTTTGATATGGAATGATTACCCGTACTTACGCAATCACTAGACTATAGACCATCGTCCTCAGGATAGTCAGGACACTTACGTAAAACCTACGTAAACTAGTATCTACCATTGTCTCCCGGGTCGGGAGGACACTTACGTAAATCCTGCGTAACCTAATACCCACTACTGTCTTCCGGGTCGGAAGGACACTTACGTAAATCCTGCGTAAACCCCACGCGTACCACTGTCCTCGGGGAAGGGCACTCACGTAAATCCTGCGTGACCTAGTACGTATTCCTGTTCTTGGTTTAAGAAGAACACATGGTTGCAATTAGTCTAGTAAGTACCATAATGGGAAACCCCCATTATTAAGGATAAATGTGAGAATCCCTCACCAGTAGTATATACTTGTATGGGAAGCCCCCACTAGATGAACTTAGGCATTACTGTTACGAACTTACTTTCTGTGAACTCGCTCAACTAGTTTGTTGATTATTTGCTGCATGCCTTGCAGGACCTTAGGTATTTATGAAGCTTGCACAAGGAGGAGCAGGTCGTTGTGGGCAAATGGATCGTGATTACTTATGTCATTTCATACATTAATACTTATGATTGGGTTTTTACATTAATGCTTCCGCTATAATTAACTATGTTGGTTTTGATGAACACCTTTCGTATTGATGGATAACTTTTGCTATATATATATTTACATGTTCAATATGATTGGTAGCTTGATCCTGGTCAGTCACGCTCCCAAGCGGTGATACTCCGCAGGTGGATTTTGGGCCCGAAATTTGGTACGCACTCACTGAGGAAACTAGGTAAGTTCAATCGTTCACTGGTTTTCCTGGGGTGTCACAGTTAAGGGAACGGTTTGGTAAGGGTCTTGCCCTTGTTCAGCGTTTAGAGGTCCTGCAAGGGACCTGGGTCAAATTTAGTAGGATCTCCTTCAATGCCCATAGGTATTGGATGGCGGGGATCCAAACTCTTTGACCCCCTCTTAAGTTAACTACTATTAATACTATAACCCGGCTATTTAGGATTGTATCCCTGCTGACTCAGACTACTTAGTCGAGGGTAACGTCACCTCCAAAAGAGGGGCCTACCATAATTTGCATTAATAACTTAATTCATTATCTTTCAATAATCCGACCCTTTAGGTGTGACAACTGGCAAAAATAATGGTAATTCCGTACAACTTAAGTACTTGATTTAACGTTTAATTACGTTCATTACAAATTAATTATTGCATGATTAGGTCGTATAAAGTCTAGCAATCATAGGACATGGTTAACTATGCTAAACAATATTAACAGGATCGCCACGTCGCGAGAAAACTGCAAACTATGTCCTAATATGTTGGCAAAATGCTGAACACACTATTCATGCCAGCTAGTTCTGAAAACTGTCCGAACGAGTAACGAATGGCATGAAAGCATATTATAGTTGGAATATAAGTAAAAACCCCTAACTAGGGGCACCAAAAAAAAAATAAAACATATAAACTTTCCAAAAAAAAATGTATATTTTTAAAGTGTCCGTTCTGCGCCAAACGGTAACAAAATAAAATGTCTGCGACACTAACATTTAGTATTTGAATGTCCGTAGAACTTGTAAATAATATTTTACACCCAAAATAATCTTAGGGATATCAACGGACTACCCGAAACATAAACTCCTGGTGCTACGCCGCAACTTTAATACATTGTCCAAGTTCGAGCCGATAGGCGAACACGTTATATTCTTACCATCCAGTCTCCTAAACTAAAAGGCTAGCGAACTAGTTAGCGATATTTTGGGGTCGTAAACGCCTTGAATAAACGCCATAACTTTGATGGTAAATTAAAACCATAGCTCCCGGCATTAAATTACAACTTTTGTATATCATCCGATATCGAACCGATAAGCGAACTAGTGGTATTTTTACCATCCAAAAATTATACCCACTAAACTAGTAAACTAATTTAACTTTGTTTATAATCCTAAGCTATCATTAATACCCTAATTACCCTAACTAAATTAATGACCAAAATATCTATTGGTTTAATAATTTTCACACATGTTTATTATGTTTTAAAAAAATAATAATAATACCACCATACCATTCCCCAATCGGCCATACCCACAATCACCTAAAAAAAGATTTGAAATTATAATAAAGCATGGACATGTATAGGAACTTTGACTAACTTGAAAGATATGAACAATTAAACCACACATTTCCATATCTTTCTTACACTTTAAAAATTGCAAACTTCTCTTTTTTTTTCTTTTTCCTCTAAATCACGGCAGCCCTATACCACCATCATCCTTCATTTTTCAAGTCCTAAATAACATACCATTACAAAAAGGATCAAGACACTTGCATGCATGGAGAGCCATTAGAGGTTGTTTTGGAGCTTTCTTATCATCCTAATCTTTATCTAAAGCTCATTAAACCTTTGCAAATTTGTAAGATCATCTTCTACATTTTTTAAGCTCGTTACATTATGTAGTTCACTAAAGTACATGTTATTCATCTTGAACTTAACTTAAATCAAAGATTAAAACCCTAAACATAACTTAAAAGTATACTAAAAATGTTATATTATGTGTTATTGAAGTTGTTTAGAGCTAGTTAGTTTATATACTCTTGATATTATTGTTAAAGTAGGTTTTTTTAGTATGATGATCTTGTATGAATTTGAATAATAATGAAGATTTAAACATTTTGATGTTTAAATCTAAACAAGATCATCATCCTTATCCTTATGATCCATGAACTTTACTACAATCTAAAAACAAGTTACAACATGTATGTGATTTTTGTAGAAATTAAAGACCATGATTTTCATTAAGATTATGTTAAAAGTGGTCTTAACAAGTTGTTAAAAAGGAAGAACAACATGGGGATTCTTAAGAAATAATATGTTTTTTTAAAGGATCTTGTTAATCTAAACATAAAAGTGTCATCAATATATTTTTAAAAAGTGTGTTTAAAAATATATAAAAAGTTCATGGAAATAAGGATATTATTAGTAGGATTCTTCATGCAAAGTTGATGGAATGAAACTTGGTTTGGATGGGTCATGATTAAGGGTGCTAAACATGCTTAAAAACGCGTTTTAAAACGTAGGGAAAACGCCATAGTTTAGGGGAAACTATGGCGAAATTTTTCTAAAATATTAATCGCGATTAAAAAGAGTTTATCGGGGTGATTAACATGGTTAATCGTGATTAGTAAACTTAATGATGATTAACGACCTTAATCGTGATTAGACAAACCCTAATGACAAGGGTTAAGACTTAACCATCCAATAGTTTATTTAAAACACTACAAGTTATTTTTATGATAAAATGGGTAAAATTTATAAGAATAACCATCAATATAATTTTTGGAGAAAATTATATGTATATACTTCAAATACTTTATTTGGTGTATAATGTGTGTGTAATTATGTGTATGTATTAGTCTTAGGAATACATACCAAAATAATACCTACGATGTTTGCAAATATATGCTTACACCACGACGAAAACCCCACCAATATTCGAAATTGTAACGACGGTCGCGAACCTTCGCGACTACTTAAAATGTACACTTATAAGATACAATAAAACAAGGCGCGAACATTGGACGACGGGTCTCGAACGATGGACATCGGACGACACCTTATGCCTTATCGACGAAACGGGCGTGTCGACACCTCGAAAGGTTACTACGACGCTCGACAACTTTGACACACAAAAACTATATATATTAACCGGTCGTTACGACAAGTCTAAAAATAAAATAATTTAGACACTTATATGACAATGAATGACCGGGAAATTCAATAAATGCTAAGCGTGATTATAAAAGTTACTAGCATAATTAGTAAAAGATTACTAAAAATGCATGAACATAAATATTGGGCTAAAAAAATTAATGTTGAGTTAAAATAACATAAATATTGGGCTAGGCCCAATACCTTAAATACATGGGAAAATGCCCATTTTCCTAAAATACTTATAAAAGCTCACTTACAATACCAACATGGGCTAGGCCTAATAACTTATAGAACTTGGGCTACGCCCGAATGTCAAAAAAATATGGATAAGCCCAAAACACAAAATTGTAGGCTAAGCCCAAAGTAAAATACATGTATATTTTTATAAATATATATTGTACGGGTGCATTATAAATACGATATAACTACACGTATAAATACGATATACCTACACATATAATACGGTATACCTACGCGTATAATACGGCATACCTACATGTATAAATACGGTATACCTACACGTATAATACGGTATACCTACGCGTAAATACGGTATACCTACACGTATAAATACGAGATACATATACGTATAAAAGACTCACGCACATGATGATGTACTCACTTACACTTGTTGAAGTGTACTCTCGCAAGAATGTCGCACACGTACGATAACGTATTGACGATGTTAAAAATAAATATTTTTAACACTTGAATCAAGAAAAGATATATGATATTATGTTTGTGTAACAATATAGAGTCTCGAATCAAAGTATACCAGAAACAAATGCCAACATATTATTAAATTACACAAGTGTTCCAAAAGCGAAATGAAAATAATAAAAGTTCAAGATGAACAACGAGTACAAGGTCTAGGAAGGACCGATGTGTCTAATGAGTTAGAACCTTTGTAGGTTGACTCGCGTTTACGGAACACGCTGATTGAATATCTCTCTCTCAGGAACGCAAAGCTGTGAGTTCATGTCCCCCTTTTCTCTTAACTGTTTTCGGATTTATAACTCTCGGGGGTGAAATACATGTTACCTATGTTTTAATGGTATGATTTGGCTATGAAATGAACTATTAGATCATGTGAGCATAGGCTGAAACTGAAATGCTAATAACTCTCATATGAAACATGGACAAAGGTTAGATCTAACGGGTACGACCGAGCCCCACTCATGGTCCATTTGTGACTACTTAGAGTGCTTTTGTGTCCCAGTCGAGGTGATTCGACAACGATCAAGGTGATTTGACACAGTCGAGGGGATTCGACACAGTCGAGGGGATTCGACACAGTCGAGGGGATTCGACACACTTGGGTTGGGTACTCCCTATGTCTTCACATATATTAATGTCCTTGCAAAACATTAATTGATCTGTTCATAGACGCTTTACATACCTGTTTTCAAAGGAATTTCTCAAATGTTTACAAGTTTATTGGAACTCATACAAAACGCATGAACTCGCTCAACTTTTGTTGATGTTTTCAAACTTACATGTATTTCAGGAAACAAGATGGATCTTGGGCGCGGGCGTTGTTTTCATGATGTAAATTTCAAGTTTAGATGTCATCCGCTTTTGTTGGTTTGTAACTTAACCGGAGGTCATGTTGATTGAAACTTAAATGACTTGTGATTGTAATGTTTTAAACTTTTGAATGGATGAACATCATATTAATCATATAGTTGTTTGTTATAATCGAATGCAATGAAAGCTGATCAAGTCACACGCACACGCTTCCGCAAAAGTCAGGGTGTGACAGATTGGTATCAGAGCTTCGATTGTAGTGAACTAGGATTCCTTCTCGAGTCTAGACTACAATCACTAGGATTCTCTCACGAAAACATTTTTACAAAAAAAAAAAAAGGTTTTTCATTGCATTTACGAAAGCGCCAAGATCCATGAATCACACATTTTCAAAGGAAAGACAAAAGCAAGGACATTAGTAGGGAGAAGAATACCCCAACTAAAGTGACACGTGAGGTATAGTCTACGTGAGATAGACTTGCCAAAACCGAAACGACACCCGAAAGAACAAACGAGAGTTATATGTGACATGTTGCATTTATTTGCTTGTATATACTAAGTAACATTATTATTCATTAATATATATGCATATACGTCTACGGAATAATATTGATGGGAACGAGATGCCTTCGACTTCGAATCCTATTATTATTCTTAACGCGCACAATGAGACTATCGACCTCGCGTTTATTGCGGAGCTTATGGCTGATGTAGTTATAAACGAGACCCTGAGCTTGATTCCGTAGAAGATGGTTGTTCTTCTCTCTCGAATGCGAAGGTGCCTGACTACGGCAGTGACGGCGAGGCGGAGGAGGTAACCTTGGACAACAACCTTATCAGTGAGACGAGGTCCCTATGGCTTTTACGAAACATGATTGACGACACTCTTGTCCAGACAAGGAAGATGACGTACTCATCTTGAAGGTGCCCCTCCAACTACTATTGTTAGGAACTCTCTTTATTCCTACTTCGTCTAAGCATTGTGCCATTTCGCGTGTAACGACAACGGACGTTGGCGCGTGGACCATTATAAAGGTCCTTTCCATGTTGAAGGTATGAAGACAGTAGTGTCCCTTCTCTGACTGATCGGCGGCTTTGAACGAGAGAAAAATTAGGGTGACCATGCAAGACAATTTATTATTACGGGGGCCCACGTAATAACATCTTGTAGTGCATGGAAATCCTGGTGGGCTCTGCGGGTCAAGCAAATGATCACTATCTATTTGAAATTCCTAAGTTGTTCCAAATCTCCATCTAGTAGAACACTAACCGAAATAGTTACTCTAACACTCTATAAAGTAGGATGTCTGTCTTTGCCTATTTCCCACCTAACACTCCAACCCGTAATACGAGTCGTTTGGGACCCGGTATCTAAGCAAGTGAAGATGGCTAACACTTAGAAAAGATTCTTCTCATCCTTCACCTCACATGCATCCTATCACCCACTACCTATATCACCACCACCAACACTCCTATATGTAACTCTACACTCTCTATCCCGTAAAGCACTCCATCGTTTGGGTAGTGCATTTGCGCCCTGGAGAACCGCTCTACGGTTGCTACAAGGCACAATTCGGTCCCGAGGAAGATGTCACGTACCCTCACGACCTTATCTCTGCATTTTCACTATCACCCCTATACGTGGTAGTAATGCACAACCCCCCACCTTTTGGGAAGTATGCCCGTTTTGTAAAAAAAAAAAAAACTAAAGACCTAAGAGGACCAATGTAGAAGGAAAATAACTACTACTTTCGTATTATGGAACTTCTCTGACCGATGTGATGTAACCTCGAGTCCATTTTGTTTTTCATCTGTTAAAAACAATGTATCAAGTTGTCGAACATATATGGAAGCTCAGTGGTTGTTTTCTTATTTATACCTTTTGATAATATATGCATGTGATGTTAGATGATTACATGTTTGCTTGTGGTGATGATTATCTATATACATATATACCCCAAAGATAATTATTTGGTGAATGTTGTCTAACCTACCCAAAACTTCTTGCTAGAAGAAAATGCCGCCCAGGCGTGACACAGACACTAACACGTTACCAAGGACAGAAGCCGAGCTTCGGGAACGCATATCACAGGCAATTGCACAGCACGAGGCCAACCGCTCAGAACACAGCGGTGGCACTTGCGGAAATAACCCTCCAACTGGTAATGTTAAATCACCTAAGACACATTACAAATCTTTTGGATATTTCCAATTGCGTTCTGCCAATGCTCACTCGTAAATTGCGTTACATGTGTTACAGGTTGTACTTATAAGCAATTTCTGGATTGTAAACCCTTAAACTTTGATGGCACGGGAGGTGCCGTCGCTTTTGTTCGCTGGGTTGAAAAGACCGATTCCGTGCTAAGAATGAGCAAATGTGCACCTGAACAGAGAGTCACTTATATTTCTGGGCTGTTTTTGGATGGTGCACTCTCCTGGTGGAACCTCCAAGTTCAAACTCTTGGCGAAACTGCTGCATATGCGCTCAGTTGGGATGAGCTTAAGGAATTAATGCGCAAGAAATACTGTTCAAGAGCTGAAATCCAGAAACTGGAAACTGAGTTCTGGAATCTGAAGATGGATGGACCAAAGGTTGTCGAGTATATTCAGCGATTTCATGATTTATCAAGGGTCGTTCCTTATCTTGTCGAGCCAGAATTCAAGAGAATCGAAAGGTTTATTTGGGGACTGGCGCCTCAAATCCTGAGCATGGTTACTGCCTCAAAGCCTCCAACTATTGCAGAGGCTATTGATTTGAGCGTTACACTTACTGAAGAAGCTCTTCGTATGGGAAAGTTTTCGAAATCTGAGACAAACAAGAAAGAGACTCACGTGGAGTCTTCAGGCGACAACAAAAGAAAGTTTTCAAATATGAAGAAAGGCACTCAAGTAATTCATGACCACTCAAATGTAAACAAAAGAAGGGAAGCAAACCCGCCGCATGACATGAAAGCTTATGGAGCCACTAATAAAGCCAGTGGAAAAGTTTATCTAGGGACTAAGCCAAGATGTGACGAATGCAAGTTTCACCATGAAGGTCGATGCCTGAGACCTAAGTGTGACAGATGTGGAAAAGAGGGACACAACAAGGATGCCTGTTGGGCAAGATATCCCAACCAAGGAGGATATGATAACTACAACCTAGGCAGAAACGATAATGGTAAAGCTCCAGGTTGTTTCAACTGTGGTGACGTGGGGCACTTTAGAAAAGATTGCCCTAAGAAGAACCAAGCGAGGAGGAGTCTTCGCGATCGGAGCTCGTGAGCGCGCCAGGACCCGAATGTTGTGACGGGTACGTTCCCTATTAACCAACACTATGCATCCATTCTGTGTGATACTAGCGCCGACCTTAGTTTTGTATTAGTAGAATTTAAGAATACACTTGGCCTAGTTTCAAGTAAGCTAGACGTCCCATATCCTATAGAACTGGTAAATGGAAAGTTAGTTAAAGCAAATGAGGTGATTAAGAGTTGTACTTTGGAACTTGTAGAGCAGGAAATTTTTTTTTACTGAGCTCCTACCTGTTGATTTGGAAGTTATGATGTTGTAGTCAGCATGGATTGGCTATCCAAGAATAGAGTTGAAGTTGTTGGTCATGAGAAAATCATTTGCATCCCTTTTGCAATGATGAAACACTTATAGTGCACGGCCTTCATGCAGTTGATGCGAGGACGCTGGGCCCCATAAGGCGATGGATTGAGACATCCCACACTGGTCATAAAGGCGCAGAAGTGCCTCCGAAAGGGGTGCATAGCCTTCCTTGCTCATGTTGTCGATAAGGAGACCAAGGAGCCGAAGTTAGAAGACAACCCTGTTGTGAACGAATTTCCAGAAGTCTTTCCCGAAGACTTTCTTGGGCTACCTCCACAGCAACGAATGGAGTTTCGGACAAACCTAGTGCCAGGAGCGGCACCAGTGGCGAAGGAACCTTATCAATTAGCTCGTCCGATATGCAAGAACTATCGACTCAACTAAAAGAGTTGCTAGACAAGAGAATTTCTCGAGCCGAGCTTCTCACCCTGGGGAGCTCCAGTGTTGTTTGTCAAGAAGAAGGACAACAGTTTTCGTATGTGCTTAGACTACAGGGAGTTAAACAAGCTAACCAATCAAGAATCGGTACCCCTTACCGAGATTGATGACTTGTTCAACCAATTTTAAAGTTCTAGCTACTACTCCAAGATCGACTTGAGGTCGGTATATCATCAACTGTTGAATGATTACGACTATGAGATTAAGTATCACCTGGACAAGGTGAGCGTTGTAGCAGACGCCTTGAGCCGCAGGGAGTGCGCAAACCCACTAAGGATGCGAGCCTTGGAGATGACCATACAAACGAATTCCGTTACTCGGATTCGTGAGGCTGAGCAAGAGACGCTCAAACCAGAGCACCTACAAGCTGAAGCATTACGTGGAATGGGAGTGCAATCGTTGCCCAAGGAAGATAACATTATACTCCCTGTAGCGAATTTGGGTTCCATCCTTTAGCGACCTACAGACGATTATTTTGGATGAAGCATACAAGTCAAGGTACTCTATACATCTGGGTTCGGATAAGATGTACCAAGTCTTAAAAGAATTTTTATTGGTGGCCTAAGCTTAAAAGCGACATTGCTACTTATGTTTGGAAATGCCTTACATGCGCCAAGGTTAAGGCGGAATATCAAAAGCCTTCAGGTTTGCTCCAACAACCTGAAATTCCTGTATGGAAATGGGAGAAAAAAAAAAACCTCGATGGGCTTCATTACTAAGTTACCCCGAACCTCAAGAGGCCATGATATGATTTGGGTAATTGTAGATCGACTTACAAAGTCCGCGCATTTCCTACCGATCAGTGAAAAGATAGCACTAAGAAATTGGCTGAAATATATTTCAAGGAAATTTTGGCCCGACATGGAGTGCCTGTTTCTATTATATCGGACCGAGATGGTCGGTTCGTGTCAAGAATATGGCAATCATTCCAAAAGGCCTTTGGATCTCAACTGAATCTTAGTACGGCCTTTCACCCGCAAACGGACGGCCAAAGTGAGCGAACGATACAAACTTTGGAGGACATATTGCGTGCTTGTGTGATGGACTTGGGTGGAAGCTGGGATACTCACTTGCCTTTAGTGGAGTTCTCCTACAGTAATAGCTATCACACTAGCATCTAGGCTGCCCTGTTTGAAGCATTATATGGACGAAAGTGTCGGTCCCCGCTATGTTGGGCGGAAACCGGGGATAAACAACTCATTGGTCCGGAATTGGTCTAGGAAACCACAGACAAGATCATTCAAATACGAGACCGTATCAAGACGGCTCGCAACAGACGAAAGAGCCATGCCGACAACCGACGCAAACCATTAGATTTCAAGGTCGGAGACATGGTATTGTTGAAAATCTCACCTTGGAAGGGCGTAGTAAGATTTGGTAAACGTGGGAATTTGAACCCACGTTACATTGGGCCTTTCGAAATTCTGGAAAAGATTGGAACTGTTACGTACAAGTTAAAACTACCAGAAGAACTGAGCAGTGTACACGACACGTTTCACGTGTCAAATCTCAAGAAAAGTCCTACACAAGAGACGGTTGTCATTCCAGCAGATGAGATCCATGTCAACGATAAACTCCAATTTACTGAATAACCTGTTGAGGTTACAAACTGGAAGGTCCACAAGACGCGGAGGAGTCGTAGGAAGCTAGTTAAAGTTCATTCGAACTCGCGTCATGGTCCCGAGTTTACGTGGGAACGTGAAGATCAAATGAAATCAATGTACCCTCACCTATTTCAAGACTCCCGGTAACACGACTTGATTTTCGGGACGAAATTCTTTTAACGGGGGGAGAATGTGACAACTGGCAAAAATAATGGTAATTCCGTACAACTTAAGTACTTGATTTAACGTTTAATTACGTTCATTACAAATTAATTATTGCATGATTAGGTCGTATAAAGTCTAGCAATCATAGGACATGGTTAACTATGCTAAACAATATTAACAGGATCGCCACGTCGCGAGAAAACTGCAAACTATGTCCTAATATGTTGGCAAAATGCTGAACACACTATTCATGCCAGCTAGTTCTGAAAACTGTCCGAACGAGTAACGAATGGCATGAAAGCATATTATAGTTGGAATATAAGTAAAAACCCCTAACTAGGGGCACCAAAAAAAAATAAAACATATAAACTTTCCCAAAAAAAAAATGTATATTTTTAAAGTGTCCGTTCTGCGCCAAACGGTAACAAAATAAAATGTCTGCGACACTAAAATTTAGTATTTGAATGTCCGTAGAACTTGTAAATAATATTTTACACCCAAAATAATCTTAGGGATATCAACGGACTACCCGAAACATAAACTCCTGGTGCTACGCCGCAACTTTAATACATTGTCCAAGTTCGAGCCGATAGGCGAACACGTTATATTCTTACCATCCAGTCTCCTAAACTAAAAGGCTAGCGAACTAGTTAGCGATATTTTGGGGTTGTAAACGCCTTGAATAAACGCCATAACTTTGATGGTAAATTAAAACCATAGCTCCCGGCATTAAATTACAACTTTTGTATATCATCCGATATCGAACCGATAAGCGAACTAGTGGTATTTTTACCATCCAAAAATTATACCCACTAAACTAGTAAACTAATTTAACTTTGTTTATAATCCTAAGCTATCATTAATACCCTAATTACCCTAACTAAATTAATGACCAAAATATCTATTGGTTTAATAATTTTCACACATGTTTATTATGTTTTAAAAAAATAATAATAATACCACCATACCATTCCCCAATCGGCCATACCCACAATCACCTAAAAAAAGATTTGAAATTATAATAAAGCATGGACATGTATAGGAACTTTGACTAACTTGAAAGATATGAACAATTAAACCACACATTTCCATATCTTTCTTACACTTTAAAAATTGCAAACTTCTCTTTTTTTTCTTTTTCCTCTAAATCACGGCAGCCCTATACCACCATCATCCTTCATTTTTCAAGTCCTAAATAACATACCATTACAAAAAGGATCAAGACACTTGCATGCATGGAGAGCCATTAGAGGTTGTTTTGGAGCTTTCTTATCATCCTAATCTTTATCTAAAGCTCATTAAACCTTTGCAAATTTGTAAGATCATCTTCTACATTTTTTAAGCTCGTTACATTATGTAGTTCACTAAAGTACATGTTATTCATCTTGAACTTAACTTAAATCAAAGATTAAAACCCTAAACATAACTTAAAAGTATACTAAAAATGTTATATTATGTGTTATTGAAGTTGTTTAGAGCTAGTTAGTTTATATACTCTTGATATTATTGTTAAAGTAGGTTTTTTTAGTATGATGATCTTGTATGAATTTGAATAATAATGAAGATTTAAACATTTTGATGTTTAAATCTAAACAAGATCATCATCCTTATCCTTATGATCCATGAACTTTACTACAATCTAAAAACAAGTTACAACATGTATGTGATTTTTGTAGAAATTAAAGACCATGATTTTCATTAAGATTATGTTAAAAGTGGTCTTAACAAGTTGTTAAAAAGGAAGAACAACATGGGGATTCTTAAGAAATAATATGTTTTTTTAAAGGATCTTGTTAATCTAAACATAAAAGTGTCATCAATATATTTTTAAAAAGTGTGTTTAAAAATATATAAAAAGTTCATGGAAATAAGGATATTATTAGTAGGATTCTTCATGCAAAGTTGATGGAATGAAACTTGGTTTGGATGGGTCATGATTAAGGGTGCTAAACATGCTTAAAAACGCGTTTTAAAACGTAGGGAAAACGCCATAGTTTAGGGGAAACTATGGCGAAATTTTTCTAAAATATTAATCGCGATTAAAAAGAGTTTATCGGGGTGATTAACATGGTTAATCGTGATTAGTAAACTTAATGATGATTAACGACCTTAATCGTGATTAGACAAACCCTAATGACAAGGGTTAAGACTTAACCATCCAATAGTTTATTTAAAACACTACAAGTTATTTTTATGGTAAAATGGGTAAAATTTATAAGAATAACCATCAATATAATTTTTGGAGAAAATTATATGTATATACTTCAAATACTTTATTTGGTGTATAATGTGTGTGTAATTATGTGTATGTATTAGTCTTAGGAATACATACCAAAATAATACCTACGATGTTTGCAAATATATGCTTACACCACGACGAAAACCCCACCAATATTCGAAATTGTAACGACGGTCGCGAACCTTCGCGACTACTTAAAATGTACACTTATAAGATACAATAAAACAAGGCGCGAACATCGGACGACGGGTCTCGAACGATGGACATCGGACGACACCTTATGCCTTATCGACGAAACGGGCGTGTCGACACCTCGAAAGGTTACTACGACGCTCGACAACTTTGACACACAAAAACTATATATATTAACCGGTCGTTACGACAAGTCTAAAAATAAAATAATTTAGACACTTATATGACAATGAATGACCGGGAAATTCAATAAATGCTAAGCGTGATTATAAAAGTTACTAGCATAATTAGTAAAAGATTACTAAAAATGCATGAACATAAATATTGGGCTAAAAAAATTAATGTTGAGTTAAAATAACATAAATATTGGGCTAGGCCCAATACCTTAAATACATGGGAAAATGCCCATTTTCCTAAAATACTTATAAAAGCTCACTTACAATACCAACATGGGCTAGGCCTAATAACTTATAGAACTTGGGCTACGCCCGAATGTCAAAAAAATATGGATAAGCCCAAAACACAAAATTGTAGGCTAAGCCCAAAGTAAAATACATGTATATTTTTATAAATATATATTGTACGGGTGCATTATAAATACGATATAACTACACGTATAAATACGATATACCTACACATATAATACGGTATACCTACGCGTATAATACGGCATACCTACATGTATAAATACGGTATACCTACACGTATAATACGGTATACCTACGCGTAAATACGGTATACCTACACGTATAAATACGAGATACATATACGTATAAAAGACTCACGCACATGATGATGTACTCACTTACACTTGTTGAAGTGTACTCTCGCAAGAATGTCGCACACGTACGATAACGTATTGACGATGTTAAAAATAAATATTTTTAACACTTGAATCAAGAAAAGATATATGATATTATGTTTGTGTAACAATATAGAGTCTCGAATCAAAGTATACCAGAAACAAATGCCAACATATTATTAAATTACACAAGTGTTCCAAAAGCGAAATGAAAATAATAAAAGTTCAAGATGAACAACGAGTACAAGGTCTAGGAAGGACCGATGTGTCTAATGAGTTAGAACCTTTGTAGGTTGACTCGCGTTTACGGAACACGCTGATTGAATATCTCTCTCTCAGGAACGCAAAGCTGTGAGTTCATGTCCCCCTTTTCTCTTAACTGTTTTCGGATTTATAACTCTCGGGGGTGAAATACATGTTACCTATGTTTTAATGGTATGATTTGGCTATGAAATGAACTATTAGATCATGTGAGCATAGGCTGAAACTGAAATGCTAATAACTCTCATATGAAACATGGACAAAGGTTAGATCTAACGGGTACGGCCGAGCCCCACTCATGGTCCATTTGTGACTACTTAGAGTGCTTTTGTGTCCCAGTCGAGGTGATTCGACAACGGTCAAGGTGATTTGACACAGTCAAGGTGATTTTACACAGTCGAGGGGATTCGACACAGTCGAGGGGATTCGACACAGTCGAGGGGATTCGACACAGTCGAGGGGATTCGACACTAATAATAGCCCACTTGGGTTGGGTACTCCCTATGTCTTCACATATATTAATGTCCTTGCAAAACATTAATTGATCTGTTCATAGACGCTTTACATACCTGTTTTCAAAGGAATTTCTCAAATGTTTACAAGTTTATTGGAACTCATACAAAACGCATGAACTCGCTCAACTTTTGTTGATGTTTTCAAACTTACATGTATTTTAGGAAACAAGATGGATCTTGGGCGCGGGCGTTGTTTTCATGATGTAAATTTCAAGTTTAGATGTCATCCGCTTTTGTTGGTTTGTAACTTAACCGGAGGTCATGTTGATTGAAACTTAAATGACTTGTGATTGTAATGTTTTAAACTTTTGAATGGATGAACATCATATTAATCATATAGTTGTTTGTTATAATCGAATGCAATGAAAGCTGATCAAGTCACACGCACACGCTTCCGCAAAAGTCAGGGTGTGACAGATTGGTATCAGAGCTTCGATTGTAGTGAACTAGGATTCCTTCTCAAGTCTAGACTACAATCACTAGGATTCTCTCACGAAAACATTTTTACAAAAAAAAAAAAAAGGTTTTTCATTGCATTTACGAAAGCGCCAAGATCCATGAATCACACATTTTCAAAGGAAAGACAAAAGCAAGGACATTAGTAGGGAGAAGAATACCCCAACTAAAGTGACACGTGAGGTATAGTCTACGTGAGATAGACTTGCCAAAACCGAAACGACACCCGAAAGAACAAACGAGAGTTATATGTGACATGTTGCATTTATTTGCTTGTATATACTTAGTAACATTATTATTCATTAATATATATGCATATACGTCTACGGAATAATATTGATGGGAACGAGATGCCTTCGACTTCGAATCCTATTATTATTCTTAACGCGCACAATGAGACTATCGACCTCGCGTTTATTGCGGAGCTTATGGCTGATGTAGTTATAAACGAGACCCTGAGCTTGATTCCGTAGAAGATGGTTGTTCTTCTCTCTCGAATGCGAAGGTGCCTGACTACGGCAGTGACGGCGAGGCGGAGGAGGTAACCTTGGACAACAACCTTATCAGTGAGACGAGGTCCCTATGGCTTTTACGAAACATGATTGACGACACTCTTGTCCAGACAAGGAAGATGACGTACTCATCTTGAAGGTGCCCCTCCAACTACTATTGTTAGGAACTCTCTTTATTCCTACTTCGTCTAAGCATTGTGCCATTTCGCGCGTAACGAAAACGGACGTTGGCGCGTGGACCATTATAAAGGTCCTTTCCATGTTGAAGGTATGAAGACAGTAGTGTCCCTTCTCTGACTGATCGGCGGCTTTGAACGAGAGAAAAATTAGGGTGACCATGCAAGACAATTTATTATTACGGGGGCCCACGTAATAACATCTTGTAGTGCATGGAAATCCTGGTGGGCTCTGCGGGTCAAGCAAATGATCACTATCTATTTGAAATTCCTAAGTTGTTCCAAATCTCCATCTAGTAGAACACTAACCGAAATAGTTACTCTAACACTCTATAAAGTAGGATGTCTGTCTTTGCCTATTTCCCACCTAACACTCCAACCCGTAATACGAGTCGTTTGGGACCCGGTATCTAAGCAAGTGAAGATGGCTAACACTTAGAAAAGATTCTTCTCATCCTTCACCTCACATGCATCCTATCACCCACTACCTATATCACCACCACCAACACTCCTATATGTAACTCTACACTCTCTATCCCGTAAAGCACTCCATCGTTTGGGTAGTGCATTTGCGCCCTGGAGAACCGCTCTACGGTTGCTACAAGGCACAATTCGGTCCCGAGGAAGATGTCACGTACCCTCACGACCTTATCTCTGCATTTTCACTATCACCCCTATACGTGGTAGTAATGCACAACCCCCCCACCTTTTGGGAAGTATGCCCGTTTTGTAAAAAAAAAACTAAAGACCTAAGAGGACCAATGTAGAAGGAAAATAACTACTACTTTCGTATTATGGAACTTCTCTGACCGATGTGATGTAACCTCGAGTCCATTTTGTTTTTCATCTGTTAAAAACAATGTATCAAGTTGTCGAACAATATGGAAGCTCAGTGGTTGTTTTCTTATTTATACCTTTTGATAATATATGCATGTGATGTTAGATGATTACATGTTTGCTTGTGGTGATGATTATCTATATACATATATACCCCAAAGATAATTATTTGGTGAGTGTTGTCTAACCTACCCAAAACTTCTTGCTAGAAGAAAATGCCGCCCAGGCGTGACACAGACACTAACACGTTACCAAGGACAGAAGCCGAGCTTCAGGAACGCATATCACAGGCAATTGCACAGCACGAGGCCAACCGCTCAGAACACAGCGGTGGCACTTGCGGAAATAACCCTCCAACTGGTAATGTTAAATCACCTAAGACACATTACAAATCTTTTGGATATTTCCAATTGCGTTCTGCCAATGCTCACTCGTAAATTGCGTTACATGTGTTACAGGTTGTACTTATAAGCAATTTCTGGATTGTAAACCCTTAAACTTTGATGGCACGGGAGGTGCCGTCGCTTTTGTTCGCTGGGTTGAAAAGACCGATTCCGTGCTAAGAATGAGCAAATGTGCACCTGAACAGAGAGTCACTTATATTTCTGGGCTGTTTTTGGATGGTGCACTCTCCTGGTGGAACCTCCAAGTTCAAACTCTTGGCGAAACTGCTGCATATGCGCTCAGTTGGGATGAGCTTAAGGAATTAATGCGCAAGAAATACTGTTCAAGAGCTGAAATCCAGAAACTGGAAACTGAGTTCTGGAATCTGAAGATGGATGGACCAAAGGTTGTCGAGTATATTCAGCGTTTTCATGATTTATCAAGGGTCGTTCCTTATCTTGTCGAGCCAGAATTCAAGAGAATCGAAAGGTTTATTTGGGGACTGGCGCCTCAAATCCTGAGCATTGTTACTGCCTCAAAGCCTCCAACTATTGCAGAGGCTATTGATTTGAGCGTTACACTTACTGAAGAAGCTCTTCGTATGGGAAAGTTTTCGAAATCTGAGACAAACAAGAAAGAGACTCACGTGGAGTCTTCAGGCGACAACAAAAGAAAGTTTTCAAATATGAAGAAAGGCACTCAAGTAATTCATGACCACTCAAATGTAAACAAAAGAAGGGAAGCAAACCCGCCGCATGACATGAAAGCTTATGGAGCCACTAATAAAGCCAGTGGAAAAGTTTATCTAGGGACTAAGCCAAGATGTGACGAATGCAAGTTTCACCATGAAGGTCGATGCCTGAGACCTAAGTGTGACAGATGTGGAAAAGAGGGACACAACAAGGATGCCTGTTGGGCAAGATATCCCAACCAAGGAGGATATGATAACTACAACCTAGGCAGAAACGATAATGGTAAAGCTCCAGGTTGTTTCAACTGTGGTGACGTGGGGCACTTTAGAAAAGATTGCCCTAAGAAGAACCAAGCGAGGAGGAGTCTTCGCGATCGGAGCTCGTGAGCGCGCCAGGACCCGAATGTTGTGACGGGTACGTTCCCTATTAACCAACACTATGCATCCATTCTGTGTGATACTAGCGCCGACCTTAGTTTTGTATTAGTAGAATTTAAGAATACACTTGGCCTAGTTTCAAGTAAGCTAGACGTCCCATATCCTATAGAACTGGTAAATGGAAAGTTAGTTAAAGCAAATGAGGTGATTAAGAGTTGTACTTTGGAACTTGTAGAGCAGGAAATTTTTTTTTACTGAGCTCCTACCTGTTGATTTGGAAGTTATGATGTTGTAGTCAGCATGGATTGGCTATCCAAGAATAGAGTTGAAGTTGTTGGTCATGAGAAAATCATTTGCATCCCTTTTGCAATGATGAAACACTTATAGTGCACGGCCTTCATGCAGTTGATGCGAGGACGCTGGGCCCCATAAGGCGATGGATTGAGACATCCCACACTGGTCATAAAGGCGCAGAAGTGCCTCCGAAAGGGGTGCATAGCCTTCCTTGCTCATGTTGTCGATAAGGAGACCAAGGAGCCGAAGTTAGAAGACAACCCTGTTGTGAACGAATTTCCAGAAGTCTTTCCCGAAGACTTTCTTGGGCTACCTCCACAGCAACGAATGGAGTTTCGGACAAACCTAGTGCCAGGAGCGGCACCAGTGGCGAAGGAACCTTATCAATTAGCTCGTCCGATATGCAAGAACTATCGACTCAACTAAAAGAGTTGCTAGACAAGAGAATTTCTCGAGCCGAGCTTCTCACCCTGGGGAGCTCCAGTGTTGTTTGTCAAGAAGAAGGACAACAGTTTTCGTATGTGCTTAGACTACAGGGAGTTAAACAAGCTAACCAATCAAGAATCGGTACCCCTTACCGAGATTGATGACTTGTTCAACCAATTTTAAAGTTCTAGCTACTACTCCAAGATCGACTTGAGGTCGGTATATCATCAACTGTTGAATGATTACGACTATGAGATTAAGTATCACCTGGACAAGGTGAGCGTTGTAGCAGACGCCTTGAGCCGCAGGGAGTGCGCAAACCCACTAAGGATGCGAGCCTTGGAGATGACCATACAAACGAATTCCGTTACTCGGATTCGTGAGGCTGAGCAAGAGACGCTCAAACCAGAGCACCTACAAGCTGAAGCATTACGTGGAATGGGAGTGCAATCGTTGCCCAAGGAAGATAACATTATACTCCCTGTAGCGAATTTGGGTTCCATCCTTTAGCGACCTACGGACGATTATTTTGGATGAAGCATACAAGTCAAGGTACTCTATACATCTGGGTTCGGATAAGATGTACCAAGTCTTAAAAGAATTTTTATTGGTGGCCTAAGCTTAAAAGCGACATTGCTACTTATGTTTGGAAATGCCTTACATGCGCCAAGGTTAAGGCGGAATATCAAAAGCCTTCAGGTTTGCTCCAACAACCTGAAATTCCTGTATGGAAATGGGAGAAAAAAAAAAAACCTCGATGGGCTTCATTACTAAGTTACCCCGAACCTCAAGAGGCCATGATATGATTTGGGTAATTGTAGATCGACTTACAAAGTCCGCGCATTTCCTACCGATCAGTGAAAAGATAGCACTAAGAAATTGGCTGAAATATATTTCAAGGAAATTTTGGCCCGACATGGAGTGCCTGTTTCTATTATATCGGACCGAGATGGTCGGTTCGTGTCAAGAATATGGCAATCATTCCAAAAGGCCTTTGGATCTCAACTGAATCTTAGTACGGCCTTTCACCCGCAAACGGACGGCCAAAGTGAGCGAACGATACAAACTTTGGAGGACATATTGCGTGCTTGTGTGATGGACTTGGGTGGAAGCTGGGATACTCACTTGCCTTTAGTGGAGTTCTCCTACAGTAATAGCTATCACACTAGCATCTAGGCTGCCCTGTTTGAAGCATTATATGGACGAAAGTGTCGGTCCCCGCTATGTTGGGCGGAAACCGGGGATAAACAACTCATTGGTCCGGAATTGGTCTAGGAAACCACAGACAAGATCATTCAAATACGAGACCGTATCAAGACGGCTCGCAACAGACGAAAGAGCCATGCCGACAACCGACGCAAACCATTAGATTTCAAGGTCGGAGACATGGTATTGTTGAAAATCTCACCTTGGAAGGGCGTAGTAAGATTTGGTAAACGTGGGAATTTGAACCCACGTTACATTGGGCCTTTCGAAATTCTGGAAAAGATTGGAACTGTTACGTACAAGTTAAAACTACCAGAAGAACTGAGCAGTGTACACGACACGTTTCACGTGTCAAATCTCAAGAAAAGTCCTACACAAGAGACGGTTGTCATTCCAGCAGATGAGATCCATGTCAACGATAAACTCCAATTTACTGAATAACCTGTTGAGGTTACAAACTGGAAGGTCCACAAGACGCGGAGGAGTCGTAGGAAGCTAGTTAAAGTTCATTCGAACTCGCGTCATGGTCCCGAGTTTACGTGGGAACGTGAAGATCAAATGAAATCAATGTACCCTCACCTATTTCAAGACTCCCGGTAACACGACTTGATTTTCGGGACGAAATTCTTTTAACGGGGGAGAATGTGACAACTGGCAAAAATAATGGTAATTCCGTACAACTTAAGTACTTGATTTAACGTTTAATTACGTTCATTACAAATTAATTATTGCATGATTAGGTCGTATAAAGTCTAGCAATCATAGGACATGGTTAACTATGCTAAACAATATTAACAGGATCGCCACGTCGCGAGAAAACTGCAAACTATGTCCTAATATGTTGGCAAAATGCTGAACACACTATTCATGCCAGCTAGTTCTAGTTCTGAAAACTGTCCGAACGAGTAACGAATGGCATAAAAGCATATTATAGTTGGAATATAAGTAAAAACCCCTAACTAGGGGCACCAAAAAAAAAAAAAACATATAAACTTTCCAAAAAAAAATGTATATTTTTAAAGTGTCCGTTCTGCGCCAAACGGTAACAAAATAAAATGTCTGCGACACTAAAATTTAGTATTTGAATGTCCGTAGAACTTGTAAATAATATTTTACACCCAAAATAATCTTAGGGATATCAACGGACTACCCGAAACATAAACTCCTGGTGCTACGCCGCAACTTTAATACATTGTCCAAGTTCGAGCCGATAGGCGAACACGTTATATTCTTACCATCCAGTCTCCTAAACTAAAAGGCTAGCGAACTAGTTAGCGATATTTTGGGGTCGTAAACGCCTTGAATAAACGCCATAACTTTGATGGTAAATTAAAACCATAGCTCCCGGCATTAAATTACAACTTTTGTATATCATCCGATATCGAACCGATAAGCGAACTAGTGGTATTTTTACCATCCAAAAATTATACCCACTAAACTAGTAAACTAATTTAACTTTGTTTATAATCCTAAGCTATCATTAATACCCTAATTACCCTAACTAAATTAATGACCAAAATATCTATTGGTTTAATAATTTTCACACATGTTTATTATGTTTTAAAAAAATAATAATAATACCACCATACCATTCCCCAATCGGCCATACCCACAATCACCTAAAAAAAGATTTGAAATTATAATAAAGCATGGACATGTATAGGAACTTTGACTAACTTGAAAGATATGAACAATTAAACCACACATTTCCATATCTTTCTTACACTTTAAAAATTGCAAACTTCTCTTTTTTTTTCTTTTTCCTCTAAATCACGGCAGCCCTATACCACTATCATCCTTCATTTTTCAAGTCCTAAATAACATACCATTACAAAAAGGATCAAGACACTTGCATGCATGGAGAGCCATTAGAGGTTGTTTTGGAGCTTTCTTATCATCCTAATCTTTATCTAAAGCTCATTAAACCTTTGCAAATTTGTAAGATCATCTTCTACATTTTTTAAGCTCGTTACATTATGTAGTTCACTAAAGTACATGTTATTCATCTTGAACTTAACTTAAATCAAAGATTAAAACCCTAAACATAACTTAAAAGTATACTAAAAATGTTATATTATGTGTTATTGAAGTTGTTTAGAGCTAGTTAGTTTATATACTTTTGATATTATTGTTAAAGTAGGTTTTTTTAGTATGATGATCTTGTATGAATTTGAATAATAATGAAGATTTAAACATTTTGATGTTTAAATCTAAACAAGATCATCATCCTTATCCTTATGATCCATGAACTTTACTACAATCTAAAAACAAGTTACAACATGTATGTGATTTTTGTAGAAATTAAAGACCATGATTTTCATTAAGATTATGTTAAAAGTGGTCTTAACAAGTTGTTAAAAAGGAAGAACAACATGGGGATTCTTAAGAAATAATATGTTTTTTTAAAGGATCTTGTTAATCTAAACATAAAAGTGTCATCAATATATTTTTAAAAAGTGTGTTTAAAAATATATAAAAAGTTCATGGAAATAAGGATATTATTAGTAGGATTCTTCATGCAAAGTTGATGGAATGAAACTTGGTTTGGATGGGTCATGATTAAGGGTGCTAAACATGCTTAAAAACGCGTTTTAAAACGTAGGGAAAACGCCATAGTTTAGGGGAAACTATGGCGAAATTTTTCTAAAATATTAATCGCGATTAAAAAGAGTTTATCGGGGTGATTAACATGGTTAATCGTGATTAGTAAACTTAATGATGATTAACGACCTTAATCGTGATTAGACAAACCCTAATGACAAGGGTTAAGACTTAACCATCCAATAGTTTATTTAAAACACTACAAGTTATTTTTATGGTAAAATGGGTAAAATTTATAAGAATAACCATCAATATAATTTTTGGAGAAAATTATATGTATATACTTCAAATACTTTATTTGGTGTATAATGTGTGTGTAATTATGTGTATGTATTAGTCTTAGGAATACATACCAAAATAATACCTACGATGTTTGCAAATATATGCTTACACCACGACGAAAACCCCACCAATATTCGAAATTGTAACGACGGTCGCGAACCTTCGCGACTACTTAAAATGTACACTTATAAGATACAATAAAACAAGGCGCGAACATCGGACGACGGGTCTCGAACGATGGACATCGGACGACACCTTATGCCTTATCGACGAAACGGGCGTGTCGACACCTCGAAAGGTTACTACGACGCTCGACAACTTTGACACACAAAAACTATATATATTAACCGGTCGTTACGACAAGTCTAAAAATAAAATAATTTAGACACTTATATGACAATGAATGACCGGGAAATTCAATAAATGCTAAGCGTGATTATAAAAGTTACTAGCATAATTAGTAAAAGATTACTAAAAATGCATGAACATAAATATTGGGCTAAAAAAATTAATGTTGAGTTAAAATAACATAAATATTGGGCTAGGCCCAATACCTTAAATACATGGGAAAATGCCCATTTTCCTAAAATACTTATAAAAGCTCACTTACAATACCAACATGGGCTAGGCCTAATAACTTATAGAACTTGGGCTACGCCCGAATGTCAAAAAAATATGGATAAGCCCAAAACACAAAATTGTAGGCTAAGCCCAAAGTAAAATACATGTATATTTTTATAAATATATATTGTACGGGTGCATTATAAATACGATATAACTACACGTATAAATACGATATACCTACACATATAATACGGTATACCTACGCGTATAATACGGCATACCTACATGTATAAATACGGTATACCTACACGTATAATACGGTATACCTACGCGTAAATACGGTATACCTACACGTATAAATACGAGATACATATACGTATAAAAGACTCACGCACATGATGATGTACTCACTTACACTTGTTGAAGTGTACTCTCGCAAGAATGTCGCACACGTACGATAACGTATTGACGATGTTAAAAATAAATATTTTTAACACTTGAATCAAGAAAAGATATATGATATTATGTTTGTGTAACAATATAGAGTCTCGAATCAAAGTATACCAGAAACAAATGCCAACATATTATTAAATTACACAAGTGTTCCAAAAGCGAAATGAAAATAATAAAAGTTCAAGATGAACAACGAGTACAAGGTCTAGGAAGGACCGATGTGTCTAATGAGTTAGAACCTTTGTAGGTTGACTCGCGTTTACGGAACACGCTGATTGAATATCTCTCTCTCAGGAACGCAAAGCTGTGAGTTCATGTCCCCCTTTTCTCTTAACTGTTTTCGGATTTATAACTCTCGGGGGTGAAATACATGTTACCTATGTTTTAATGGTATGATTTGGCTATGAAATGAACTATTAGATCATGTGAGCATAGGCTGAAACTGAAATGCTAATAACTCTCATATGAAACATGGACAAAGGTTAGATCTAACGGGTACGGCCGAGCCCCACTCATGGTCCATTTGTGACTACTTAGAGTGCTTTTGTGTCCCAGTCGAGGTGATTCGACAACGGTCAAGGTGATTTGACACAGTCAAGGTGATTTTACACAGTCGAGGGGATTCGACACAGTCGAGGGGATTCGACACAGTCGAGGGGATTCGACACAGTCGAGGGGATTCGACACTAATAATAGCCCACTTGGGTTGGGTACTCCCTATGTCTTCACATATATTAATGTCCTTGCAAAACATTAATTGATCTGTTCATAGACGCTTTACATACCTGTTTTCAAAGGAATTTCTCAAATGTTTACAAGTTTATTGGAACTCATACAAAACGCATGAACTCGCTCAACTTTTGTTGATGTTTTCAAACTTACATGTATTTTAGGAAACAAGATGGATCTTGGGCGCGGGCGTTGTTTTCATGATGTAAATTTCAAGTTTAGATGTCATCCGCTTTTGTTGGTTGTAACTTAACCGGAGGTCATGTTGATTGAAACTTAAATGACTTGTGATTGTAATGTTTTAAACTTTTGAATGGATGAACATCATATTAATCATATAGTTGTTTGTTATAATCGAATGCAATGAAAGCTGATCAAGTCACACGCACACGCTTCCGCAAAAGTCAGGGTGTGACAGATTGGTATCAGAGCTTCGATTGTAGTGAACTAGGATTCCTTCTCAAGTCTAGACTACAATCACTAGGATTCTCTCACGAAAACATTTTTACAAAAAAAAAAAAAAGGTTTTTCATTGCATTTACGAAAGCGCCAAGATCCATGAATCACACATTTTCAAAGGAAAGACAAAAGCAAGGACATTAGTAGGGAGAAGAATACCCCAACTAAAGTGACACGTGAGGTATAGTCTACGTGAGATAGACTTGCCAAAACCGAAACGACACCCGAAAGAACAAACGAGAGTTATATGTGACATGTTGCATTTATTTGCTTGTATATACTTAGTAACATTATTATTCATTAATATATATGCATATACGTCTACGGAATAATATTGATGGGAACGAGATGCCTTCGACTTCGAATCCTATTATTATTCTTAACGCGCACAATGAGACTATCGACCTCGCGTTTATTGCGGAGCTTATGGCTGATGTAGTTATAAACGAGACCCTGAGCTTGATTCCGTAGAAGATGGTTGTTCTTCTCTCTCGAATGCGAAGGTGCCTGACTACGGCAGTGACGGCGAGGCGGAGGAGGTAACCTTGGACAACAACCTTATCAGTGAGACGAGGTCCCTATGGCTTTTACGAAACATGATTGACGACACTCTTGTCCAGACAAGGAAGATGACGTACTCATCTTGAAGGTGCCCCTCCAACTACTATTGTTAGGAACTCTCTTTATTCCTACTTCGTCTAAGCATTGTGCCATTTCGCGCGTAACGAAAACGGACGTTGGCGCGTGGACCATTATAAAGGTCCTTTCCATGTTGAAGGTATGAAGACAGTAGTGTCCCTTCTCTGACTGATCGGCGGCTTTGAACGAGAGAAAAATTAGGGTGACCATGCAAGACAATTTATTATTACGGGGGCCCACGTAATAACATCTTGTAGTGCATGGAAATCCTGGTGGGCTCTGCGGGTCAAGCAAATGATCACTATCTATTTGAAATTCCTAAGTTGTTCCAAATCTCCATCTAGTAGAACACTAACCGAAATAGTTACTCTAACACTCTATAAAGTAGGATGTCTGTCTTTGCCTATTTCCCACCTAACACTCCAACCCGTAATACGAGTCGTTTGGGACCCGGTATCTAAGCAAGTGAAGATGGCTAACACTTAGAAAAGATTCTTCTCATCCTTCACCTCACATGCATCCTATCACCCACTACCTATATCACCACCACCAACACTCCTATATGTAACTCTACACTCTCTATCCCGTAAAGCACTCCATCGTTTGGGTAGTGCATTTGCGCCCTGGAGAACCGCTCTACGGTTGCTACAAGGCACAATTCGGTCCCGAGGAAGATGTCACGTACCCTCACGACCTTATCTCTGCATTTTCACTATCACCCCTATACGTGGTAGTAATGCACAACCCCCCCACCTTTTGGGAAGTATGCCCGTTTTGTAAAAAAAAAACTAAAGACCTAAGAGGACCAATGTAGAAGGAAAATAACTACTACTTTCGTATTATGGAACTTCTCTGACCGATGTGATGTAACCTCGAGTCCATTTTGTTTTTCATCTGTTAAAAACAATGTATCAAGTTGTCGAACAATATGGAAGCTCAGTGGTTGTTTTCTTATTTATACCTTTTGATAATATATGCATGTGATGTTAGATGATTACATGTTTGCTTGTGGTGATGATTATCTATATACATATATACCCCAAAGATAATTATTTGGTGAGTGTTGTCTAACCTACCCAAAACTTCTTGCTAGAAGAAAATGCCGCCCAGGCGTGACACAGACACTAACACGTTACCAAGGACAGAAGCCGAGCTTCAGGAACGCATATCACAGGCAATTGCACAGCACGAGGCCAACCGCTCAGAACACAGCGGTGGCACTTGCGGAAATAACCCTCCAACTGGTAATGTTAAATCACCTAAGACACATTACAAATCTTTTGGATATTTCCAATTGCGTTCTGCCAATGCTCACTCGTAAATTGCGTTACATGTGTTACAGGTTGTACTTATAAGCAATTTCTGGATTGTAAACCCTTAAACTTTGATGGCACGGGAGGTGCCGTCGCTTTTGTTCGCTGGGTTGAAAAGACCGATTCCGTGCTAAGAATGAGCAAATGTGCACCTGAACAGAGAGTCACTTATATTTCTGGGCTGTTTTTGGATGGTGCACTCTCCTGGTGGAACCTCCAAGTTCAAACTCTTGGCGAAACTGCTGCATATGCGCTCAGTTGGGATGAGCTTAAGGAATTAATGCGCAAGAAATACTGTTCAAGAGCTGAAATCCAGAAACTGGAAACTGAGTTCTGGAATCTGAAGATGGATGGACCAAAGGTTGTCGAGTATATTCAGCGTTTTCATGATTTATCAAGGGTCGTTCCTTATCTTGTCGAGCCAGAATTCAAGAGAATCGAAAGGTTTATTTGGGGACTGGCGCCTCAAATCCTGAGCATTGTTACTGCCTCAAAGCCTCCAACTATTGCAGAGGCTATTGATTTGAGCGTTACACTTACTGAAGAAGCTCTTCGTATGGGAAAGTTTTCGAAATCTGAGACAAACAAGAAAGAGACTCACGTGGAGTCTTCAGGCGACAACAAAAGAAAGTTTTCAAATATGAAGAAAGGCACTCAAGTAATTCATGACCACTCAAATGTAAACAAAAGAAGGGAAGCAAACCCGCCGCATGACATGAAAGCTTATGGAGCCACTAATAAAGCCAGTGGAAAAGTTTATCTAGGGACTAAGCCAAGATGTGACGAATGCAAGTTTCACCATGAAGGTCGATGCCTGAGACCTAAGTGTGACAGATGTGGAAAAGAGGGACACAACAAGGATGCCTGTTGGGCAAGATATCCCAACCAAGGAGGATATGATAACTACAACCTAGGCAGAAACGATAATGGTAAAGCTCCAGGTTGTTTCAACTGTGGTGACGTGGGGCACTTTAGAAAAGATTGCCCTAAGAAGAACCAAGCGAGGAGGAGTCTTCGCGATCGGAGCTCGTGAGCGCGCCAGGACCCGAATGTTGTGACGGGTACGTTCCCTATTAACCAACACTATGCATCCATTCTGTGTGATACTAGCGCCGACCTTAGTTTTGTATTAGTAGAATTTAAGAATACACTTGGCCTAGTTTCAAGTAAGCTAGACGTCCCATATCCTATAGAACTGGTAAATGGAAAGTTAGTTAAAGCAAATGAGGTGATTAAGAGTTGTACTTTGGAACTTGTAGAGCAGGAAATTTTTTTTTACTGAGCTCCTACCTGTTGATTTGGAAGTTATGATGTTGTAGTCAGCATGGATTGGCTATCCAAGAATAGAGTTGAAGTTGTTGGTCATGAGAAAATCATTTGCATCCCTTTTGCAATGATGAAACACTTATAGTGCACGGCCTTCATGCAGTTGATGCGAGGACGCTGGGCCCCATAAGGCGATGGATTGAGACATCCCACACTGGTCATAAAGGCGCAGAAGTGCCTCCGAAAGGGGTGCATAGCCTTCCTTGCTCATGTTGTCGATAAGGAGACCAAGGAGCCGAAGTTAGAAGACAACCCTGTTGTGAACGAATTTCCAGAAGTCTTTCCCGAAGACTTTCTTGGGCTACCTCCACAGCAACGAATGGAGTTTCGGACAAACCTAGTGCCAGGAGCGGCACCAGTGGCGAAGGAACCTTATCAATTAGCTCGTCCGATATGCAAGAACTATCGACTCAACTAAAAGAGTTGCTAGACAAGAGAATTTCTCGAGCCGAGCTTCTCACCCTGGGGAGCTCCAGTGTTGTTTGTCAAGAAGAAGGACAACAGTTTTCGTATGTGCTTAGACTACAGGGAGTTAAACAAGCTAACCAATCAAGAATCGGTACCCCTTACCGAGATTGATGACTTGTTCAACCAATTTTAAAGTTCTAGCTACTACTCCAAGATCGACTTGAGGTCGGTATATCATCAACTGTTGAATGATTACGACTATGAGATTAAGTATCACCTGGACAAGGTGAGCGTTGTAGCAGACGCCTTGAGCCGCAGGGAGTGCGCAAACCCACTAAGGATGCGAGCCTTGGAGATGACCATACAAACGAATTCCGTTACTCGGATTCGTGAGGCTGAGCAAGAGACGCTCAAACCAGAGCACCTACAAGCTGAAGCATTACGTGGAATGGGAGTGCAATCGTTGCCCAAGGAAGATAACATTATACTCCCTGTAGCGAATTTGGGTTCCATCCTTTAGCGACCTACGGACGATTATTTTGGATGAAGCATACAAGTCAAGGTACTCTATACATCTGGGTTCGGATAAGATGTACCAAGTCTTAAAAGAATTTTTATTGGTGGCCTAAGCTTAAAAGCGACATTGCTACTTATGTTTGGAAATGCCTTACATGCGCCAAGGTTAAGGCGGAATATCAAAAGCCTTCAGGTTTGCTCCAACAACCTGAAATTCCTGTATGGAAATGGGAGAAAAAAAAAAAACCTCGATGGGCTTCATTACTAAGTTACCCCGAACCTCAAGAGGCCATGATATGATTTGGGTAATTGTAGATCGACTTACAAAGTCCGCGCATTTCCTACCGATCAGTGAAAAGATAGCACTAAGAAATTGGCTGAAATATATTTCAAGGAAATTTTGGCCCGACATGGAGTGCCTGTTTCTATTATATCGGACCGAGATGGTCGGTTCGTGTCAAGAATATGGCAATCATTCCAAAAGGCCTTTGGATCTCAACTGAATCTTAGTACGGCCTTTCACCCGCAAACGGACGGCCAAAGTGAGCGAACGATACAAACTTTGGAGGACATATTGCGTGCTTGTGTGATGGACTTGGGTGGAAGCTGGGATACTCACTTGCCTTTAGTGGAGTTCTCCTACAGTAATAGCTATCACACTAGCATCTAGGCTGCCCTGTTTGAAGCATTATATGGACGAAAGTGTCGGTCCCCGCTATGTTGGGCGGAAACCGGGGATAAACAACTCATTGGTCCGGAATTGGTCTAGGAAACCACAGACAAGATCATTCAAATACGAGACCGTATCAAGACGGCTCGCAACAGACGAAAGAGCCATGCCGACAACCGACGCAAACCATTAGATTTCAAGGTCGGAGACATGGTATTGTTGAAAATCTCACCTTGGAAGGGCGTAGTAAGATTTGGTAAACGTGGGAATTTGAACCCACGTTACATTGGGCCTTTCGAAATTCTGGAAAAGATTGGAACTGTTACGTACAAGTTAAAACTACCAGAAGAACTGAGCAGTGTACACGACACGTTTCACGTGTCAAATCTCAAGAAAAGTCCTACACAAGAGACGGTTGTCATTCCAGCAGATGAGATCCATGTCAACGATAAACTCCAATTTACTGAATAACCTGTTGAGGTTACAAACTGGAAGGTCCACAAGACGCGGAGGAGTCGTAGGAAGCTAGTTAAAGTTCATTCGAACTCGCGTCATGGTCCCGAGTTTACGTGGGAACGTGAAGATCAAATGAAATCAATGTACCCTCACCTATTTCAAGACTCCCGGTAACACGACTTGATTTTCGGGACGAAATTCTTTTAACGGGGGGAGAATGTGACAACTGGCAAAAATAATGGTAATTCCGTACAACTTAAGTACTTGATTTAACGTTTAATTACGTTCATTACAAATTAATTATTGCATGATTAGGTCGTATAAAGTCTAGCAATCATAGGACATGGTTAACTATGCTAAACAATATTAACAGGATCGCCACGTCGCGAGAAAACTGCAAACTATGTCCTAATATGTTGGCAAAATGCTGAACACACTATTCATGCCAGCTAGTTCTAGTTCTGAAAACTGTCCGAACGAGTAACGAATGGCATAAAAGCATATTATAGTTGGAATATAAGTAAAAACCCCTAACTAGGGGCACCAAAAAAAAAAAAAAAAACATATAAACTTTCCAAAAAAAAATGTATATTTTTAAAGTGTCCGTTCTGCGCCAAACGGTAACAAAATAAAATGTCTGCGACACTAAAATTTAGTATTTGAATGTCCGTAGAACTTGTAAATAATATTTTACACCCAAAATAATCTTAGGGATATCAACGGACTACCCGAAACATAAACTCCTGGTGCTACGCCGCAACTTTAATACATTGTCCAAGTTCGAGCCGATAGGCGAACACGTTATATTCTTACCATCCAGTCTCCTAAACTAAAAGGCTAGCGAACTAGTTAGCGATATTTTGGGGTCGTAAACGCCTTGAATAAACGCCATAACTTTGATGGTAAATTAAAACCATAGCTCCCGGCATTAAATTACAACTTTTGTATATCATCCGATATCGAACCGATAAGCGAACTAGTGGTATTTTTACCATCCAAAAATTATACCCACTAAACTAGTAAACTAATTTAACTTTGTTTATAATCCTAAGCTATCATTAATACCCTAATTACCCTAACTAAATTAATGACCAAAATATCTATTGGTTTAATAATTTTCACACATGTTTATTATGTTTTAAAAAAATAATAATAATACCACCATACCATTCCCCAATCGGCCATACCCACAATCACCTAAAAAAAGATTTGAAATTATAATAAAGCATGGACATGTATAGGAACTTTGACTAACTTGAAAGATATGAACAATTAAACCACACATTTCCATATCTTTCTTACACTTTAAAAATTGCAAACTTCTCTTTTTTTTTTCTTTTTCCTCTAAATCACGGCAGCCCTATACCACTATCATCCTTCATTTTTCAAGTCCTAAATAACATACCATTACAAAAAGGATCAAGACACTTGCATGCATGGAGAGCCATTAGAGGTTGTTTTGGAGCTTTCTTATCATCCTAATCTTTATCTAAAGCTCATTAAACCTTTGCAAATTTGTAAGATCATCTTCTACATTTTTTAAGCTCGTTACATTATGTAGTTCACTAAAGTACATGTTATTCATCTTGAACTTAACTTAAATCAAAGATTAAAACCCTAAACATAACTTAAAAGTATACTAAAAATGTTATATTATGTGTTATTGAAGTTGTTTAGAGCTAGTTAGTTTATATACTTTTGATATTATTGTTAAAGTAGGTTTTTTTAGTATGATGATCTTGTATGAATTTGAATAATAATGAAGATTTAAACATTTTGATGTTTAAATCTAAACAAGATCATCATCCTTATCCTTATGATCCATGAACTTTACTACAATCTAAAAACAAGTTACAACATGTATGTGATTTTTGTAGAAATTAAAGACCATGATTTTCATTAAGATTATGTTAAAAGTGGTCTTAACAAGTTGTTAAAAAGGAAGAACAACATGGGGATTCTTAAGAAATAATATGTTTTTTTAAAGGATCTTGTTAATCTAAACATAAAAGTGTCATCAATATATTTTTAAAAAGTGTGTTTAAAAATATATAAAAAGTTCATGGAAATAAGGATATTATTAGTAGGATTCTTCATGCAAAGTTGATGGAATGAAACTTGGTTTGGATGGGTCATGATTAAGGGTGCTAAACATGCTTAAAAACGCGTTTTAAAACGTAGGGAAAACGCCATAGTTTAGGGGAAACTATGGCGAAATTTTTCTAAAATATTAATCGCGATTAAAAAGAGTTTATCGGGGTGATTAACATGGTTAATCGTGATTAGTAAACTTAATGATGATTAACGACCTTAATCGTGATTAGACAAACCCTAATGACAAGGGTTAAGACTTAACCATCCAATAGTTTATTTAAAACACTACAAGTTATTTTTATGGTAAAATGGGTAAAATTTATAAGAATAACCATCAATATAATTTTTGGAGAAAATTATATGTATATACTTCAAATACTTTATTTGGTGTATAATGTGTGTGTAATTATGTGTATGTATTAGTCTTAGGAATACATACCAAAATAATACCTACGATGTTTGCAAATATATGCTTACACCACGACGAAAACCCCACCAATATTCGAAATTGTAACGACGGTCGCGAACCTTCGCGACTACTTAAAATGTACACTTATAAGATACAATAAAACAAGGCGCGAACATCGGACGACGGGTCTCGAACGATGGACATCGGACGACACCTTATGCCTTATCGACGAAACGGGCGTGTCGACACCTCGAAAGGTTACTACGACGCTCGACAACTTTGACACACAAAAACTATATATATTAACCGGTCGTTACGACAAGTCTAAAAATAAAATAATTTAGACACTTATATGACAATGAATGACCGGGAAATTCAATAAATGCTAAGCGTGATTATAAAAGTTACTAGCATAATTAGTAAAAGATTACTAAAAATGCATGAACATAAATATTGGGCTAAAAAAATTAATGTTGAGTTAAAATAACATAAATATTGGGCTAGGCCCAATACCTTAAATACATGGGAAAATGCCCATTTTCCTAAAATACTTATAAAAGCTCACTTACAATACCAACATGGGCTAGGCCTAATAACTTATAGAACTTGGGCTACGCCCGAATGTCAAAAAAATATGGATAAGCCCAAAACACAAAATTGTAGGCTAAGCCCAAAGTAAAATACATGTATATTTTTATAAATATATATTGTACGGGTGCATTATAAATACGATATAACTACACGTATAAATACGATATACCTACACATATAATACGGTATACCTACGCGTATAATACGGCATACCTACATGTATAAATACGGTATACCTACACGTATAATACGGTATACCTACGCGTAAATACGGTATACCTACACGTATAAATACGAGATACATATACGTATAAAAGACTCACGCACATGATGATGTACTCACTTACACTTGTTGAAGTGTACTCTCGCAAGAATGTCGCACACGTACGATAACGTATTGACGATGTTAAAAATAAATATTTTTAACACTTGAATCAAGAAAAGATATATGATATTATGTTTGTGTAACAATATAGAGTCTCGAATCAAAGTATACCAGAAACAAATGCCAACATATTATTAAATTACACAAGTGTTCCAAAAGCGAAATGAAAATAATAAAAGTTCAAGATGAACAACGAGTACAAGGTCTAGGAAGGACCGATGTGTCTAATGAGTTAGAACCTTTGTAGGTTGACTCGCGTTTACGGAACACGCTGATTGAATATCTCTCTCTCAGGAACGCAAAGCTGTGAGTTCATGTCCCCCTTTTCTCTTAACTGTTTTCGGATTTATAACTCTCGGGGGTGAAATACATGTTACCTATGTTTTAATGGTATGATTTGGCTATGAAATGAACTATTAGATCATGTGAGCATAGGCTGAAACTGAAATGCTAATAACTCTCATATGAAACATGGACAAAGGTTAGATCTAACGGGTACGGCCGAGCCCCACTCATGGTCCATTTGTGACTACTTAGAGTGCTTTTGTGTCCCAGTCGAGGTGATTCGACAACGGTCAAGGTGATTTGACACAGTCAAGGTGATTTGACACAGTCGAGGGGATTCGACACAGTCGAGGGGATTCGACACTAATAATAGCCCACTTGGGTTGGGTACTCCCTATGTCTTCACATATATTAATGTCCTTGCAAAACATTAATTGATCTGTTCATAGACGCTTTACATACCTGTTTTCAAAGGAATTTCTCAAATGTTTACAAGTTTATTGGAACTCATACAAAACGCATGAACTCGCTCAACTTTTGTTGATGTTTTCAAACTTACATGTATTTCAGGAAACAAGATGGATCTTGGGCGCGGGCGTTGTTTTCATGATGTAAATTTCAAGTTTAGATGTCATCCGCTTTTGTTGGTTTGTAACTTAACCGGAGGTCATGTTGATTGAAACTTAAATGACTTGTGATTGTAATGTTTTAAACTTTTGAATGGATGAACATCATATTAATCATATAGTTGTTTGTTATAATCGAATGCAATGAAAGCTGATCAAGTCACACGCACACGCTTCCGCAAAAGTCAGGGTGTGACATTAGGATTGTATCCTTGCTGAATCAAACTACTCGGTTGAGGGTAACGTCACCTTCAAAAGAGGGGCCTACTACAATAACTAAGATAATCTCTTAAACAAGTGCAAAAGTGCGAAAATAATCAAAGGTTATACTAATACACGAGTCGGATCCAAGTGATTCATCTTGTCTATCTGTTTTTATTTTTATTTTATTTTCAGCATTTAGTTAGTTTTTATTTTTCTTAGTTTAAAAATCTTTTCTAACATTTTGATTTGGTTAGACGTTTAGGATAAACCGGTACTAAAAGCTCTTGTGTCCTTGGACGACCTCGGTATCTTACCAACACTATACTACGTCAACGATGGGTGCACTTGCCCATATGTGTGTTTAGTGCTAGTAAATATCGTGTTTTATAAATTTAAAACTTGGCTAAAAGTGTAAAAAGGGCTTAAAATATATACCAAAAATATATTACACTACACGCACATCAATGGAGAATTTCATCGAGATATGGATTTCACTCCTGACTCAACGAAAATTCTCGTGTTAATAGTGAAAATGCGCGTAGAACGAGCGACTTTATCGAGAGTTCTTGGTTTTCACACCTAATCTCGACCAAATCACTTGGTTGTGTTATGCGAGTGTTTTCGAAAATGTGTTTGTCGCGTCTGCCTTAGGAAAGGAAAGATAGTGTTTGACCTTAGGGAAGGCCGTTCTTGCACGAAGCTATAGTATGCGGTGTCCGCGCAAGAATGTAGTTTCCAAGCGAGAGTGTCAAAAGTAGACTCGCGCAAAACCCCTACTGGGTTCGCACGAGGCGGTCTGTTGGTGCTTAAACTATAGACTAGGTCAATCCTAAGACATCGACCCGGACTAGGTCATGTCTTTCCTAATTCCTTATAGTTATGGCTCTGATACCAATCTGTCACACCCCAACCGATGGCGGAAACATCGTGACGCGGCACTAGGCAAACCAGATTGCTCAAGAGAATCCATAAAAACTATTATATGGCAATATTTAAACGGTTAATTGTCCCATACCAATCAACAATATCCCATAAACAATTATTATTACAGACAGAGTGTCTCAAGAACAAAACAAGTCCGACAACCTAGATTTCTATTTATATAGTTTCTAGACTGCCTATCTTGATTTCCAGCAAACATAGCAAGCAAGCATCCTAATCAAACTGCCACATACGTTAAATAAAGTCAATAAACATAGTGTAAAGGTGAGTACACAAGTTTGCATAGTATGTAGTATAGCGAAAGCGTTTACGCATAACCAGCATGTATCACGTAACGGGCAAAGCAAGTAACTATCATGACTATGTTCACACTTAATCACGAGACTGCGATGTAGAGTATACGGGACACATGTCCAGCGGACATGTGAAGTAATGTGATCCCTAGCAACCCCCGTCCATCACAAGTGCTGAGTCCAAACTATAGTACTATCGTTGCTAGAGGCGATACCGTGTAACACTGTCTAAGCATAGTAACAAGCATTCATAGATCACGTATAACATGCGGGAGCGGTTAGCGTTAAAAGTGTTTGCGTTGTGTGTTGGTGTATGTTGATAGCGAACGTATGTAACACCCAAAGTGCGTTAACAGAAAATGGGTTCGAGTATACTCACAGTATGTGTTTAATAAATAAACATAGCCTTGGATTGAAGGGAGCGCTTTGGAGTTAGCCTGATCATAGAACGATAACGTAAGCGTTGAGCAGCGTATAAACAGTGCGAGTGTCGAATAAGGAGTCGGTCGGATGATCATCCGGATGGATGGTCATCCGGACGGATGACCATTTGGGCGGTTGGTCATTGGATTGAGTTGAGGTGTTTGTGAAGTGTTTGGAAATTTTTGATGTTTTCGTTATAGTATAAATCAAGTCATTCGATCGGATGGTCATCCGGACAGATGGCCATTCGATCGGATTGCTATTCAGTTGAAAGTGATATTCTTTGAAGTTTTGTCAAATTGTTTAAGTGTCGTACTTATAAAGGACAGTCACCTGGTCGAATAGTCATTCGATCGAATGGTCATCCGATCGGATGGCTATTCGATCGGCGAGCTGATGTTTTGAAAATTTTGTGAAATTTTCTAAGTTAAAAGTTTTGAGTTTTGACGGAGACGGCATGACGACGTGTCAAACAACGGAAACCGTACCAAGTCCGGCTCAGTCGATCGGATGGGAATCACCCCATTCGATCAGACTTAAATGTCTTTGATGGAGTTTCATGTTCAACCCGTGAATCGGTCATCTCTTTGGTGGAAATCCGTTCTCAGACCGGTTCTCAACTAGAGTATGAGTTGAGAGCCTGAATGAGTCTAGATTCCAACGGTTTTGAGTTGAAAAGTGAAGAAATGTTAGTCTAGATTCCACCGGTTCTCAACTAAGTGCTTACGACCCATTACGACCCGTTTAGGTAGCTTATGCTACCTTAACGCGTCGTTCGCGTAAAACGCGTTTGGAACGCCTAACATCGTGACCATAAGGTATAACCTCGGAAGGTTACAGCTATGGTCACCTAATGTGTTTGGTCGGATCCTAATGATCGACCAAATGGGTCGGGTTCGAAAGTGTAAGCGATTGTTTAGATCGCTTACCTTACGACCCTATATAAGCACTAAACTAAAAGTGACGAGCTAAGCATGTTAGAACATGCTTAACTAAGTTTAGAAAATAGGTTTGGCATCAAAACAAACGGTTTTGACGCTCACGAGTAGTTTGGTTACAAAATACGCAAGAATGCGCATTTTGGTCACTGAGCCTAGATAACGTGGTAATCAGTAGGTATAGTCACTACGGACCATAACCATCGTGATCACGCTCACGTTATGAAGTTCCAACGAACTTCGTGTTGACCATAAGTTGGTCAACGCAGAAAGTCAAACAAAGTTTGACTTTAGCACTAGAAAGCGATTAAAAGAACGAAAGAACACTTACGAAGGGTCCCCGAAAGCTAAACTTGATCCAGGAGCTCAGGTATGAAGCAATGGCATCAACCTAGAGCTCTTTGATCAGTTTTGTGGGTTTTAACACAAATAGGGGGTATTTATAGGAAAAGCAAAACCGTTAGGATCGTTTCTTGAATATCGTGCCACGATCTCATGCGTACACTTGTCAAGATGTTGTGGTATCATATGGTGACCCTAACTCCAGAGGTTGTGAAAGGGCATTGCCCTTTGGAGTGATTGAAAGGCCAAAATGATCAAAAAAACGAGTTTCTGCATCTGCAGGGCTCATGCGGCCCGCGTCAGGATGCAGGCAAAACTCAGGCGGGCCGCCTGGCCATGTCTGGTCTGCACAAACTTTCATAAATGACAGTTTTAGTCCCTGTTGCATGTTTAAGCCATTTCCAACACTTCTAAGGCCCGTAAAGCCAACTTTAAGGCCCTAAAATGATGCCTAAACATTGTGGACATGAAACATGCTCAAAAATATGTCAGATGTTGGTTCGTTTGGCCGTACGATCGCGATGTTCGGTTAACTACGACGGAATACGCATAAGCGCGAAAAATGATCCAAATTGCGCGACGAATGGATTTTTCTCATGCCAAACACTAAGGCATAATATAAGGATGCTTACATAAATTTTTGGATGTCCGGATGTATTCAGAACGTAAGTTATGCGCGAAAGTGCAAACTTGTGCACTTTTTTAACACTTTTAGCCCCTGAATGATCCAAAAGTTTGTTTTAGCATACCAAACCCTTAAAGCCTATTTCTAAGCTATGTAAAGGATATTTAGGGTATGTTTAACTTATGGACATGTTCCGGAAATGCCGTTACAGTTCAATTTGGCATACTTTCGCAGTTTGTCAAGTTTAGTCCCTGTAAGCGAATTAACTTGTTTTTGCCATACCAAAGCCTTTAAAACTTATTTCTAAGTTATGTAAAGGTTATTTAAGGTATGTTAAGTATATGTTGATGTTCCGGAGTATTTGTCGCATTAAACTGAGTATGTTTACACACCAGTTTGCGTATAATTCTCCAGAAAGCGATGTAGAGTTCCTCAAAGCGATCCGTGTACGCACGGTGCTCAGCCCCATCTTGTTTTATATCGTCGAACTCTCGCTCCAAAGCTCGAATTTCGTGACGGGGACAGAACTCTCTCATCATGAGAGCCCGAAGCTCATCCCACGTTTGTGCCAACGCCACTTCGGCACCCCTATCGCGCATAATACCATTCCACCAGGTAAGCGCTCGCTTCTCAAACACGCTGGTAGCAAATTCAACCTTACGGGCATTCGGACACTGCACATGCCTGAATGTGTTCTCAATACTCTCGAACCACTGTAGGAGCGCAGTTGCTCCTTGCGAGCCAGAAAACTTAAGAGGCTTAGCAGAATTGAAGTTCTTGAAATTACACTGCGCATTGTTGTGGTTATTATTGTTATTGTTGTATATCTCATGAACTTGAGTTACAACACCGGGAAGCACAGCAGCCACTTGCTGAGAGACTAGGGCTGCGATTTCTTCAATGGTGAAGGATTGTGCTTCACGTCGTGGAGGCATTGTCTAACAAGGAAATATGAGAAACGAGTAAGGTTGATAATTAGGAAGAGCAAAAGATGTATCGACAAAACACAAGGAAGGCGATCATTTGTTCGTTACCTCGAACAAACAAACGACACGCAGTGACTAATCAAAGTAAATGAATCGAAATAATGCATCGCGAAGACATGCTTGCCTATAAGTGAACACTCACCCCAAGAGTTCCCAGGTAAGAGTGACTGGTCCGATTATGTGGATTTGTACGAACACTCTAGCCTTAGACAGAAAACTCAGGGTACAGGCATTCACTCTTCCAGTTTGCACGTGTTCACATTATTTTAACCCAAACTTTGACGAGATTTTGAAAATTCAAAGGGTTCAAAACCTTATAACAAAGGGTTCAAAACCTAGTAATCAATCATCCTAGAACAGATGATTAGTTTTCAAAGCAGATTCGAACTTATTGTGGTTATCACCTAAGGATAGGTGACGGTATTGTTTTAAAATCTAAACGCAAGTAAACTTGCGTTGGGGGTCCTAAAGGTTATAGTCTAGGTCAAAGCATTACTAATAACCTAATTCCCTATAACCATTGGCTCTGATACCAACTTTTCCTGTCACACCCCGACCACGTAGGACAACAAACCGTGGCGGAAACGTCGGGGAGTGTTGCAACAGAATAATTGTTTCACAACCATGGATTCAAAAATAGTTTCGTTTTATTGATAATATCAAACATTACATTGTCTTAACATAAAACAAACAAGTTTCTTATCAACTATCATAGTTTTAAAGTCACTAAGGCCTCGTCCAGGTCCTACGTGACGCATGCATCCTAGAAAATCACATCATTCAACCACACCTGAAACATATGTAAAAAAAACAAAGTCAGCAAAGAAATTGCTGGCGAGTACATAGGTTTTATAAGGGTATTGGAATCATGGCTTGTTTGTATGGTGCAATACTTTATTAGACTACAAGAGTCGAAATACAAACCTCGTTTTGAAAAGTGTATTGCAACATAGTTAACCAACTCAAATCAAGTTTGTTAAGTTTATAAAATCTCGTAGCCATAATTCTTAACCCCAAGACATTTTGTTTTTAGAAAAACATCTTGTAAAACATCATTTTGTGACATCGTTTTAAATATCGTTTACCCAAGTGAACTAAATAACGCCACGACAAGTAATATGATGAAAACACTTATATATAAGAAGTACCAGCGGCGTATCTACCATGTTTTCACCACATTACCCCCGTCTCGTTATCTAAACACTTAACCAAGACCAGTCGTTTATCGAAATCGTTTAACATCGTTTCCAAATCGTTTACTCGTTTCCAAATCGTTTACTCGTTTCCAAATCGTATTCGTTTTTAACAGTGAAACTACTTTTGGTCGTCTCGTTAACAACATTCAAACCTTCGTGACTCGTCTAACTCGTTTCTCGTTTCGTATTAACAAACCACCAAAGGGTAAGTTAACAATCATCAGATTCAGTCGTTACCCACAACCCCCACACATAACAGTGGGTGCAGTGCAATAACGGGATTTGTCAGACCCTATGGTACCATAACCTAATACTGGTCGGCTTGATCAATGCTAATGAATGTCATTCGTTATGTATTTACAACCAACAAGTCGTGTACACCTTATCGAAATCGTTATTAGTTTAGTAAAATCGTTATAATCGTTTTTGAAACCATCGTTTAAGCTTTGAAAACATTTGGTACATATGAATCACCCCAAAACATTTAAAACAGTAAAATAGGGGAACTATGTACTCACATGTAGTGCAAAGTATCCTTGATCAAATAGAACTTCAACAAACTCGAGCAAACCAGAGAAATCAAGTAGTTCCTAATAATCGAACCACTAGTCAAACAATAGGCGCCTAAATCGGGAGATCGGATAGAATGAGGTCTTGTAAACCAAATGAGTGTTGGAACTCTTGTGATATGGTTTAACAAAGCCTACATCCTAAATCGGAACCTAACCTAAGTGCTTTCGACCCATCGTGACCCATTAAGGTGGCTTACGCTACTTTAATGCGTCGTGCGCGCAAAAGCGCGTTCGAGGCGTCTAACTAGTCCTATGACGAGTATTATATGCCCATACATGTTTAATTATGTTACATAATCAGTTACGTGTCAAAAATTTAAGTTACATATGCTTAATTACCAATTATGTATAAAAAGGGTATTTTGGTAATTTACCAAGGGCACATAAACTACTTATCATGCGACTAATCAAACCTAAGTGACCATAAGGTATAACCCCGGAAGGTTATTCCCTATGCTACTATGGTCACAACACATGTTTGGTCGAATCCTAATGATCGACCAAACGGGTCGTGTTCGAAAGTCTAAGCGGGTGTTTAGTCCGCTTGACTTACGACTCTACATAAGCACAAAACTAACAAGTGACGAGCTAAACATGTCGAAACATGTTTAGTTAAGTTAGAAAACAGGTTTGGTATCAAACCAAACGGTTTTGATACCTACAAGTAGCTTGGTTACAAAATACGCGAGAAAACGCATTCTGGCCGAAGCTATGACTCGTCACTGAGCCTAGATAACGTGGTAATCAGTAGGTATAGTCACTAGGGACTATAACCATCGTGATTACGCTCACGTTATGAAGTTCAAATGAACTTCGCGTTGACCATAAACTGGTCAAAGCAGAAAGTCAAACACAGTTTGACTTTAACGCTAAAACGAATGAAAAACGCGAAAGAATACTTACAGAAGGTCCCCGCAAGATTGAACTTCCGAGTATTCTCAGGTATGAAGTGCTAAAACACCCCAACTTAGAGAACAAACTCAGAATTCAAGTGGGGAGAAATGAAGTTGGGTTGGGTATTTATAGGAAATTCACAACCGTTAGGATCGTTTCTTGTTCCCCAAGCGTTTAATCTCGGCCCTACACTTGTACCCACTGATTTGGAATACTATGGGCATCCAAAACCAGCCCATAGATTGCTCAAACCATGTGCAAAACAATGGGGAACAGCTGGGTTTTAAAAATAAAGTTTGCTGATCTGGGGAGGCTTTACGGACCGTAAGCACATGCCCATACGGTCCGTAAGGGACCTGCAGACCAGCACTTTCATAAAATGACAGTTTAGCCCCTGAACTTGCAAAACTTGCATTTCGGCTCATTTTTGACACGTTTAAGCCCCGTTAACCTCATTTCAAGGCTCTAAAATGAAGTTAAAGTATAGGGAACTCAAAACATGCTCAAAAATATCTCGGATGTCGGTTCGTTTGGTCGTACGGTTGCGTTGTTCGGTTAATTACGACGGGCGTCGTAACGAATGCAAAAACGGTCCAAATTGCGCGACGAATGGATTTTTATTATGCCAAACACTAAAACATAATATTTTAATGCTTACATAAATTTTTGGATGTCCGGATGTATTCAGAACGTAAGATATGCGCGAAAATGCAAACTTGTGCATTTTTTAACGCTTTTAGTCCCTATTGATCAATAAAGTTTATTTTAGCATACCGAACCCCTCAAAGCCTATTTCTAAGCTATGTAAAGGTTATTTAGGATATGTTTAACTTATGATCAAGTTCCGGAGTGTTCGTTACTATACAAATCGGTATAGTTTCGCAATTTGACACAAATAGTCCCTGCGATCGAACAAACTTGTTTTCGACACACCAAACCATCCAAAACTTGTTTCTAAGTTATGTGGAGGTTATTTAAGGTATGTTAAGCCTATTTCACTATTCCGGAGCGTTTGTTGCATTAAACTGGTTATATTTACGCATTAGTGCGCGTATAACCTTCCAGAAAGCGATTTAGAGCTTGAAATTGGAATCGAATCGAATTGTAAAATTACCAAACACAAATACACACAAAACACATATAATAACACCAAAGCACATTGTTTTATTAATACTCAACATTGTTTTTCATCGTACGGAGATTACAGAGCACAGTTGTCACGAAATTTCGTCCCGAAATTTTAACTAGAGGAAGCTTGTGGAAACAAATGTGGATATTTGGTCATCATTTGATCCTTACGTTCCCAAGTAAATTCTGGCCACGTTTGGATCCCAACGAACTTTAACCAAATGAATCCGTTTGTTCTTCAACTGCTTGAATGTACGGTCCACTATCTCCACGGGTTTCTCGACAAAGTGCATTGTTTCATCGATTTGAATCTCGTCGAGAGGTATGTGAAGATCAGCGTCAGCTAAGCACTTTCGCAAATTGGACACGTGAAAAGTCGGATGAATATTTCCAAGCTCTGGAGGTAGCTCTAGTCGATAGGCAACTTTCCCAACTCTTTCCACAATCTTGAATGGTCCACATATCGAGGTGCAAGTTTTCCTTTCTTTCCAAATCTCACGACTCCTTTCCAAGGTGAAACCTTGAGTAGGACACGGTCTCCGACTTGAAATTCCATGGCTTGCGTCCTAAATCCGCATAACTCTTTTGACGGCTTCTAGCTGTCTGAAGGTTATCACGAACTTTCTTAACCTTATCTGTTGTCTCTAAAATGAGGGCAGGTCCAGTAAGCTGAGCCTCGCTGATCTCATTCCAGCAGACTGGTGAACGACATTTTCGACCATAGAGAGCCTCGAAAGGAGCCATGTTGATGCTGGAGTGATAACTGTTGTTGTAGGAGAACTCAATCAACGGAAGATGTGAATCCCAACTACCACCAAAATCGATCACACAAGCTCTAAGCATATCCTCCAGTGTCTGGATTGTTCTTTCAGATTGACCATCCGTTTGCGGATGATAAGCTGTGCTCAGAATAAGTTGGGACCCCATAGCAGATTGCATGGTTCTCCAAAAATGAGAAGTGAAACGAGCATCTCTGTCAGAAATGATGTTCAAAGGAACACCATGTCGAGCTACAATTTCATCCACGTAGATTTGAGCAAGTTTGTCAGCCGAAAAATCCTCACGGATTGGCAAGAAATGCGCTGATTTAGTAAGACGATCAACAACTACCCAGATGGCATCGTGACCTTTCTTTGTGCGCGGGAGTTTAGTAATGAGATCCATTGTAATGTTTTCCCATTTCCAAACTGGGATCTCTGGTTGTTCCAATAAACCGGAAGGACGCTGATGTTCAGCCTTTACCTTAAGACAAGTAAGGCATTTGGATACATATAAGGCAATGTCTTTCTTCATACCAGGCCACCAATACTGAATACGAAGATCCTTATACATCTTATCTGAGCCGGAATGAATAGAATAACGAGTCTTATGGGCTTCATCCATAAGCAAGGTATGAAGGTCATCTTGGCTCGGGACCCACAAACGGTCCATGAAATAATATGATCCATTGTCCTTCAGTTCTAGAGAAGGTGTTATGTGATAAGGAAATTCCTTATCCATCAAACCTTGCGAAACACAAGATTGTTGAGCCTGAGAAATACGTGCTTGGATATCGGTTTGCACTTGGATAACAGATTGGACACGAACATAATGAAGCTTAGTACGTTCCTTGCAACTCAATGCATCGGCTACGACATTCGCCTTACCAGGATGGTAGCGAATTTCGCAGTCATAGTCGTTTAGAAGTTCATGTTGAGTTCTTTCTGATTGAAGATATGTTGAAGACTTTTGTGGTCTGTGAAAACCACACATTTTGTACCGTACAAATAGTGTCTCCAAATCTTAAGAGCGAAGACAACTGCACCCAACTCAAGATCATGAGTGGTGTAGTTCTTCTCATGTATCTTCAACTGCCTCGATGCATATGCTATGACTTTGTTCCTTTGCATCAGGACGCAGCCAAGGCCCAATTTAGATGCATCGCAATAAACGACGAAATCATCATTGCCCTCAGGCAATGTTAGGACAGGCGCGTCCCAAAGCTTTTGTTTTAAAGTCAGAAACACTTCCTCTTGTTTGACTCCCCAATCAAATGGCTTGTTCTTCTGAGTTAGAGCAGTTAGAGGAACTGCAATCTTTGAGAAGTTTTCAATGAAGCGGCGATAATAACCCGCTAGACCAAGAAAAGAACGAACTTCAGTAGGAGTAGTAGGTGTATCCCAATCCTTAATCGCACTGATCTTGGAGGGATCTACATGAATACCTTGTTTCTTGACAATATGTCCTAAGAATTGAACTTCTTTAAGCCAGAATTCACACTTGGAGAATTTGGCGAAAGGTTGCTCTTTCTTTAGGAGTTCCAAAGTAAGACGAAGATGTTGCTCATGATCAGCTCGCGTCTTAGAATATATCAAAATGTCATCAATGAAAACGATGATGAACTTATCCAAATAAGGTTTGCAGACCCTATTCATCAAGTCCATGAAAACAGCAGGAGCATTAGTCAAACCGAATGGCATGACTGTGAACTCATAATGTCCATAACGAGTACGGAACGCTGTCTTGGGAATATCTTCTTCATGCACACGGAGTTGATGATATCCAGATCACAGATCAATCTTTGAAAAGTAAGAAGCGCCTTGCAATTGATCAAAGAGATCATCAATGCGAGGTAGGGGATATCGATTCTTGATGGTAAGCTTGTTAAGCTCATGATAATCGATACACATCCTAAAAGATCCATCCTTCTTCTTGACAAAAAGAACGGGAGCACCCCAAGGTGAAAAGCTAGGATGGATAAAACCTTTGTCAGAGAGTTCCTGTAGCTGCTTAGACAACTCTGGCATCTCAGACGGTGCAAGACGATATGGAGCTCTGGCAATGGGATTTGCACCCGGTACGAGATCAATACGGAACTCGACTTGGCGTGCTGGGGGTAGACCAGGTAACTCTTCAGGAAATACTTCAGGATAATCCCGTACAACAGGAATATCTTGAATAGGCTTACCTTTGCCCTTATCTGCTACAACATGGGCCAAAAAGGCCACATAGTTCTTCCGCAGATACTTCCGAGCTTTAAAACAAGACATGAGTTTGAGACCACCAGCAGGTTTCTCACCACGAACCTGTAGGATCTCACCTGACGAAAGCGGCATGCGTATGATCTTCTCAAAACAAACTATCTCTGCGCGATACTTGGCTAACCAATCCATACCCACAATAACGTCGAAGCTTCCAAGTTGCATAGGCGTGAGGTCAATAGGAAAAAGATGGTTGTTAAGGTTCAACTAGCAGTTGCGGAGAACAGAATCAAGAACAATGGGTTCACTGCTCGCCACTTCTACTGTCAATGGTTTACCTAGTTTCGTTCTAGACACTCGAAGCAATGGTTCAAAAGATAACGACACAAACTCTTATCGGCACCCGAATCAAAAAGAACAGATGCTGGCTGATTATTAATAAAGAACGTACCGTTCACCACATTATCATCTGCTTGTGCCTCTTGTGCATTCATGTTGAAGACTCGACCTCGAGCCTGAGCCTGATTCTGGTTGGCATTCTGATTCTGGTTGGCATTCTGATTCTGGTTGGCTAGCCTTGGGCACCGATTTCTGTAGTGGGTCAGATCCCCACAGTTATAACAAGCACCTGGTAGGTAGTGTGGTCGTGCAGCTTAACCCTGTTGCTGAGCAGGAGGCTGAGCAACTTGTTGAGCCGGGTTCTGAACTGCGCGATTTTGAGCAAATCGACAAACATCGGCAAGATGACCTGACTTCCCACAGTTAGTACAGAAACGGCACTGATGTTGCGGCTGATGGTGACTGTTGCATCTATTGCACAAAGGTGCATTCCCTGAATAGGGCTTCTTTGCTGGAGGCTGTGCGGGTTGGTTGGGAGCTGCCTGGTTAGCTTGGGCAGTGACAGCATAGTTTTGGGAAGCCTTACGCTTCCTTGCTCTTTTCGATGAACCAGAATCCTTTCCATTTTTGTTTTGACCATTCTTGCTATCTTCCTTGTCAGACGACTGTTTCTTGCCCTTGTCACCCTTCCTGTGTAATTTATTCTTCCGAATCTGTGACTCAGTCAATGTCGCTGATAACTCGATCGCCTGACGGAGTGTGGTAGGGTTACTACCAGTAATGATGTCTTGTACCGAGTCAGGCAGACCGTCGATGTACCTTTTGATGGCCTTGTCGAGTAGGGCAACCATAGTCGGGCAAAGCAGACTCAACTCCTCAAACCTATCAGTATATGCCCTGTGCTCGCCACTATCTTGCTTCAAAGCATCAAACTCTTTCTCCAACGCTCGTTGTTCATGACGAGGACAAAACTCCCTGATCATAAGAGCTCTGAGTTCAGCCCATGTCTGTGCTAGAGCAACTTCTGCACCACGGTCTCTCATTACCCCATTCCACCATGTTAGAGCCCTCTTCTGAAACACGCTCGAAGAAAACTCGACCTTGCGATTATCCGGACACTGAACGTGGTGAAAAGTATTCTCAATGCTCTCGAACCATTGAAGAAGCCCAGTTGCTCCCTCAGAACCACTAAACTTGAGTGGTTTAGCCGAGTTAAAATTCTTGAAATTGAATGGAGCATTGTTGTTGTTGTTGGCTTGGTTCCATTGAGCAAAGAGATTTAGGAATTGAGCAGCCATCTGCTGTGCAATAATTTCTGCCAGCTCGGCAGTAGCTATCTGGTTTTCGCGTCGAGGAGGCATTCTAAAAAAGGAAAACATGAAAGGAAAAGAGTGAGATGAAGAGGATGAAATGAAACAAAATCAACAAAAGCAAGGATGGTGGTTACGCATCGCAAAGCAAACAAGCGACACGAAATGTCTAGTCAAAGTAAGTGGGTCAAAAATAATGTATCGCGAAGACATGTTCGCCTATAAGTGAACACTCACCCCAAGAGTTCCCAGGTAAGAGTGACTGGTCCGATTATGTGGATTTGTACGAACACTCTAGCCTTAGACAGAAAACTCAGGGTACATGCATTCACTCTTCCAGTTTGCACGTGTTCACACTATTAAAACCCAAAACTTCGACGAGATTTTGAAAATTCAAAAGGGTTCAAAACCATATAATAGAGGGTTCAAAACCTAGTAATCAATCATCCTAATAACCTAATTCCCTATAACCATTGGCTCTGATACCAACTCTTCTATCACACCCCGGCCGCGTATAACATGCAACCGCGGCGGAAACGCCGGGGAGTGTTGGGACAGAATTAATTGTTTCACAACCATGGAAATTAAAGTTTACATTTTATTTATCAACAAGAGTGTTACATTGTTTCAAAACAAGAAATAAAGAGTTCACAACATAATTAAGCTAAGTCTATCTTCGTTTTATGTCTCTAAGGCACCGGTTCGCCCTAGTGTCACAATCGTCATCCTAAGCGATAGCTCCTGAAAACACATGTGAAAGTAGGTACGTCAGCATAAAAATGCCTGTGAGATACATAGGTTTTGTGAAACTGGGATTCATGACTTGAGTTTAAAGAAAACGTTTAATAACAGTCAGTCATGAACCTTGTAAATTGTTTAGTCTTGTGAATCATATGAGAAACGGTAAGATCAGAAGATATGTATAAATAAAATGTAAGGTTAAAGGAGAGTAAAAATGAGTTTGTATAAGATAAGTTTGTTTGTAAAACAATGTCTTGTGAAGAATGTGTTATTTGTGAAAAAGGTAACATGTCTATACAGAAATGATTTAAGTAATGCTACGATAGGTAATATTATACAAACATTTATATATAGGAAGTACCAGCGGCGTATCCACCATGTTTGTATCATATTACATACGCTACATTACTCAAAACGTTTACCCAAACCAACCACCATGTAAATTGTTCATGTATAAATCAATTGTCAAGTGTTATTGTATAAACCATATCGAAATGTCTATGCTCAATGTGAACCACCAAATGTGTATATCAATGTCAAAATGTTTATGTTCAATGTAGATCATGTAATGTGTACCCAAAATATATCTTGTATGGTAAGTGAAATGTATCAACTAAACCATATGTAAAATGCACAAAAACAAGATATTGAAGTAAAACATGGTTTAAATCAACGTTATGTTTTGTGGAACAAATGCATGCTATACTGATAACATTTATGCGGTATTGTGAAAATGCATACATCCAAGCCTTGAGACTGTGGCGATAAACCTTTAAACAAATTAAAGGTTTATCTAAGTTATGTGTATCGAATTCGGTCATTCCTTTCATCCAAACCAACCTAGGATGTCTGGAACGGGAGTTGTCAATTCCTATGGTACCACTACCTACTAACGAACGGCGTAGCTAATGTTAATGAATGTATTGTTCCATGTTAAACAAACCAAATGTCATACCAAAATGAAGGCATGTGATGTAAACAATTGTACTAAGTATGCACACAATGGGCATAAATAGCATGAAATGTAATGTGAAACAATGTACTAAGTACGCACACAATGGGCATACATAGCATGAAATGTAATATAAAACAATGTACTAAGTACGCACACAATGGGCATACATAGCATGAAATGTAATGTAAAACAATGTACTAAGTACGCACACAATGGGCATACATAGCATGAAATGTAATGTAATCATGTACTATAATGTACTAACGAACATAGCAGGTATATGATGTGAAACATGGAAAGCATGAAAGTAACAAGTAGGCACATGTGTTTCACCCCAAAATGTTTGGAAAACAGTAAAAGAGGGGTTCAATGTACTCACCTGAGATTGCTTAGAAGTCCTTGTGTAATAATCACACAATGCTAGAGATCACGAAATATCAAACGGCACCTAATAGGTAGCTATATTAATATACCGGACCAAATTCGGAAGGATCTGATAGTCTGCGGGTTCGTAAACCAAACGAGTATGGAGACTCGTGTAATATGGTTTAACAAAGCCTACATACTAAAATGAAACCTAACCTAAGTGCTTACGACCCATTACGACCCGTTTAGGTAGCTTATGCTACCTTAACGCGTCGTTCGCGTAAAACGTGTTTGGAACTCCTAACATCGTGACCATAAGGTATAACCTCGGAAGGTTACAGCTATGGTCACCTAATGTGTTTGGTCGGATCCTAATGATCGACCAAATGGGTCGGGTTCGAAAGTGTAAGCGATTGTTTAGATCGCTTACCTTACGACCCTATATAAGCACTAAACTAAAAGTGACGAGCTAAGCATGTTAGAACATGCTTAACTAAGTTTAGAAAACAGGTTTGGCATCAAAACAAACAGTTTTGATGCTCACGAGTAGTTTGGTTACAAAATACGCAAGAATGCCCATTTTGGCCGAAACTACGACTCGTCACTGAGCCTAGATAACGTGGTAATCAGTAGGTATAGTCACTACGGACCATAACCATCGTGATCACGCTCACGTTATGAAGTTCCAACGAACTTCATGTTGACCATAAGCTGGTCAACGTAGAAAGTCAAACAAAGTTTGACTTTAGCACTAGAAAGCGATTAAAAGAACGAAAGAACACTTACGAAAGGTCCCCGAAAGCTAAACTTGATCCAGGAGCTCAGGTATGAAGCAATGGCATCAACTTAGAGCTCTTTGATCAGTTTTGTTTGTTTTAACACAAATGGGGGGGTATTTATAGGAAAAGCAAAACCGTTAGGATCGTTTCTTGAATATCATGCCACGATCTCATGCGTACACTTGTCAAGATGTTGTGGTATCATATGGTGACCCTAACTCCAGAGGTTGTGAAAGGGCATTGCCCTTTGGAGTGATTGAAAGGCCAAAATGATCAAAAAACGAGTTTCTGCATCTGCATGGCTCATGCGGCCCGCGTCAGGATGCAGGCAAAACTCAGGCGGGCCGCCTGGCCGTGTCTGATCTGCACAAACTTTCATAAATGACAGTTTTAGTCCCTGTTGCATGTTTAAGCCATTTCCAACACTTCTAAGGCCCGTAAAGCCAACTTTAAGGCCCTAAAATGATGCCTAAACATTGTGGACATGAAACATGCTCAAAAATATGTCGGATGTTGGTTCATTTGGCCGTACGATCGTGATGTTCGGTTAATTACGACGGAATGCGCATAAGCGCGAAAAATGATCCAAATTGCGCGACGAATGGATTTTTCTCATGCCAAACACTAAGGCATAATATAAGGATGCTTACATAAATTTTTGGATGTCCGGATGTATTCAGAACGTAAGTTATGCGTGAAAGTGCAAACTTGTGCACTTTTTTGACACTTTTAGCCCCTGAATGATCCAAAAGTTTGTTTTAGCATACCAAACCCCTCAAAGCCTATTTCTAAGCTATGTAAAGGATATTTATGGTATGTTTAACTCATGGACATGTTCCGGAAATGTTGTTACAGTTCAATTTGGCATACTTTCGCAGTTTGTCAAGTTTAGTCCCTGTAAGCGAATTAACTTGTTTTTGCCATACCAAAGCCTTTAAAACTTATTTCTAAGTTATGTAAAGGTTATTTAAGGTATGTTGAGTATATGTTGATGTTCTGGAGTATTTTGCGCATTAAACTGAGTACGTTTACTCACCAGTTTGCGTATAATTCTCCAGAAAGCGATGTAGAGTTTAAAATCGAACAAAAGTCAAAACATGAAAAATGGAAAACACAACCAAACAAACATTGGGATCAAATAACATTGTCTTATTGATAATTGAACTGTTCATAATGATTTCGAGCACAAATGTTACAGAAGGTATATCATTTTCTTTTGTAAATTAACATAATCAATCCACAATCAACAATAAACAATCTATACTTACCTATTTTGCCAAAAATAAGCATAAAATACCACTTCATGAACTTGAAAATTTATAAAAAATTGTAGTAACTTACTAGTGTCTTTAGTAAGTCTTGTTACCCTTTAAAGTGTGGTTGTTTCTTTAGAAACATCATTTATAAAGAAGTTAGTTCTTTACAACTTATAATTACATTTTCTAAAAATGTTTATTCATGGATTTTTCTTGTTACACATGTGTTTCTACACTTTATTAACCACCAAAAATGAGGGTTATTTACTTAAGAACCAAGATTAAGTAAAACTTGTATTTTTAACTTGATTTCTTGGAAAATTATCCATGAAATTTTTAGATCTACAAGACTTACATCTCATTTTAGTCATCTTTCTACAAGAAAACATTATATTCTTTCAAGTTCATGTCATTCATGAGGATGATCTATTAGTCTTTAACATTTCTATCCTCTCATCTTGCTAGATTAAGTTTTTAATCATGATCTAGCAAGATCATATGATGATCTACATCATTTACATAAGAAATCAACAATCAACAAGTAAATCAACACATAAACAACATGATTTCTTCATGATTTAAGCTTATGTTCAAGTTTCATTCTCTTGATTCTTAGTGTTCTTCAAGATTAACATTATGAATTATTCTTTAACCACTTAAATTAGATGTAAAATGGAGTGTATGATGTTCTTACCACTAGCTCAAGGCTAGGGATGATCAAGAGAAGAAAAGATGTGGATAAAAGCAAATGGTGAAGGTCCTTCAACTTTCGAAAGCTCCAAGCTTCTTTGCACACCTTCTAACACCTTTGTATGTATGGAGATTGGATGAGACTTGAAAGATGAAGGTGAGGGTGTGTGGAGTATGTTCGGCCATGAGGTGAGGGAATGAGGAGAAGAAATGTGTGTGTGTTGGTGAAAGTTGAGAATGTAGGGTTATGATCTCATGGGTTATCTTATAATACTCCACCTCATAAATTTCCAATGGTTTCTATGTCTAACAAAGTGAGACATGATCTAATATTTAATCAAGATAAAATCTTGATGGTGGGGGCCATGTTGGCCGTTCCATAGGTTAGGGGGGTATAGGTGTAGGCTTTAACCATTTAGTTAGTTATTAGTTAGAAATCAAGTATATAGTTAGGGATTTAGTTATTAGATATTTATATAGTGTGATATCATAAAGGAGATAAAATTTAGAGGTTATGTTTGGCTTAAAAATAGATCTTCATGTAATTACATTAGGTGGACGGAATGGTGTAAATACCCTCTGTACATGTAGTAATTTCTTTGCCCTTTGCACGTTTGGGTCAGGGATGTTGTTGTTTGTTTGGCATTTTGCTCGATTGAGTCGGAGGCTTGTTTAATGAAGTTTAATTTTTTTTAAAAAGGATAATATTGAGAAAAAATAATATATTTTATAATAAAAATGACATAACCATTACCACACTATAAATTACCAAACAGTGCTTCTAGTGAAAATTTGGTGTTTCGGGTAGTGTCCGATTGGTTACCGGTTCGTTAAGGTGTTAAACTATGCAGTTTAGTGTGCTTTATGCACCTTTTTATGACAGTTTCAATTCCCGGCACTTAGGAAAGCATTCAGGACCATTTAACCATATTTCTGCATGATATAAATGTGTTTAAATTCTGAATTTGCTGATTTTCTGCAGAATTCTACAGTTTAAGTGGATTTTAGGCACTTTCTGGCACTTAAACTATCTCTTGGAAGGCAGTTTTGCGATCCTTACTTTCCTACACACTATACTAGTGTATTACTTGGTTTCTGGCTCATTCTGTGTCTCAACACAACGTCTGTCTATGTACTGAACTTCGTCAGCAATTTTTCTGATTTGTCTGATAACTGTGCTACCGGTGCTTTGTGCATCTTTCGAATCAACAAAGTTTGAATGCAGTAATGATATGTCATTTGCAATATATGATGCACATGTATGTATATGGTATTAATCAGAAAGCAATTCAAGTAATTAATTGTAATTTAGCACAGTCATTAAGCACTAATCATTATTTAATAATCGTACGAATGCATGCAAATTTGACAGTTGTCACATTCTCCCCCTGTTAAGAAAATTTCGTCCTCGAAATTTAAACTACATTAACTCCTTAGGGTTACGTTATGTGTGTATGGATATGAATAATACCAAAGTAATTAACCACGAAACCGAAACAAAACTTCTTCGAATCAGGTGAATCCAAGAACATATTACAACAGTTCGAACCCAACGGTTAAAAGGTATGTGTTTCAGAATTTGATGCCAAAGGACACGTGGCGTATAGATGTATCATCTAGTGTAACCTATATCACAGGGGTTCAATAGAAGAGGAGTTTCGACCAATAGAATTCCAAACGATCGTTCACAATATGCAAATGCGTTTTCAGAAACAATAGCATCCGCTAAATGAACTCAGAATTAGCAACTCAAATATGGTAGTAACATGAAAATGATCTGTCAACTTTCGAACAAACTAATGGTTAAGATTAGTGTGTTGACATTCTTGAATTGCGTAAATACACCGAAATGAAATACAATCGAATCTGGTGTATCATTGTCTTAATTCGTAGTTGCATTAGGAATGTTTAAATGACAAGTAAAACAAAAGTATGTGTAGTTTCGTGTGAAACGGTTGGCCATGACTAGCACAAGCTACAAGTTTGTAACGACACCACAAGGTGTCGTAATTGACATAATTCAATAATAGCGGTGACCGAACAAGTTCACCGTGTTTGAAATCAAATGAAAGTGCAATGAAGCGAACCTGAAAACTTGATTCAAATGGCATCGTAGGATTTCTCAATTGAATACAGAACACCAAAGGACTACTACTTTCGATCGAGGATGAAAAATAATGAATACTGCAAGGCATTCGATCGATAATGAAAGAATCGTTAGAAGGTACACTGGTATATAAAATGAATTTATGTACCATTGTCTTAACACACGATTATGTTAGACTGCTTTATTCATGAAAGCAGAACGGATTTAGAGCAAGTTAGTAAATAAACAACTAAATCCGGGTGTGCGATGTGTAACAAGATTAGCGTAAGCTTCAATTTAGTGAAAACATCACCACAAGGTGTTGAAATCAACGAACGATTTAATGGAGTCGTAGACCAAACGAGTCTACTACGACTTGGAACAGAAAGAACACTTGCAGAAATGAATTTGAATATGATGCTTTCAATACATCATATGATGGCTTGAGTTGAATATACGAAATGGACAAGTTCAAGCAATTGAACTTGGTTTCAGCGTAACCCGACAATAAACGTATGTATCAACAAGGGAATTCGGCAAGGTTACAAAGAAAAACCATGTATGTAACTGCAAGGAAAAGAAATTTCAAGAAGGTTCTGTTGACTCAATATCAAGGAGTCGCTACTTACAATAATGCAGATTATTCGAGGCACAAGGCAATAATTGGATATAGTGAAAGGATATTTGTGACCTTGACGAAGCGCTTATTCGAAACGAAACCACATGCATAACAAATGGTGCATGCATAACAAATGAATTTCCAAGAAAGAAACAATGAGTATTTGCTATAATGAAGAAATGATCAAGTATCGAGACAATGAGTGTTCGCTTTAATAAAGAAAATTGTCGTGATGCAACTACCATTAAGAGGAGTAGAGATGCAAAAATCTACTTGCTAGGAGCAAAAGTGGAAATTTCAATATAAGATTTTCGAGTACTTCACCTATTCGTTTAACTAAAATAGCATATTCGACAGAATAATGGTGTTTTGCCCGAGTTAATAGACGTGGTTCCTAAATGGTAACCTTGAGTGAGTTTTGACCTATGTTCTCGAAGGTCCTATGTTTCCTAGGGTCTCAAGGTTTCGTATTTTGTGTAAAACGGTTTTGTGCATTGTGCAGAAAACACAATATTAGTGTACGTTTAAAACAAATTGTTGACTCACTGTACTTTGGTATACTTTCTTCCTGAATCCGCAGCTGGCGATAATCCGTCAAAGATCAATCTTAGATCGGTAGTTGGACCCTCGTAGTTGGTTGAATAAATCGTTAATTCTCAGCAAGAGTTACCGACTCTTGATGGTTAGCTTGTTCAACTCCTGGTAGTTGATGCACCTTCAAAAACTACCATCCTTGGTTTTGACGAACAGTACTGGAGTTTTCCCAAGGTAGGAAACTTGACCTTTTAAAACCCTTATCTAGCAACTTCCTGAAGCTGCGTTGACAACTTCTACATCTCAGACGGCGCAAGTCAATAAGGTGCCTTGGCTACAGGCACGACGCCTGGAACCAGGTCAATATGGAATTCGACTTGTCGTTGGGGAGGTAATCCTAGCAAATCTTCGGGGAAGACTTCAAGATATTCCCTCACCACAGGGATATCTTCGAGCTTCGGTTCGTCGGCCTTTTTGCCCACGGCATGAGCCAAGGAGGCAACACATCCTTTACGCAAAAAACTTCCGTGCCCACACACAACTACTAACCCATAGAAGCGTATCCTACTTCTCCCCATGAATCACGATTGTCTCTCCATTCACCAATGGGATACGGATAATCTTCTAATGACATACGATCTCAGCTCGGTTACTCGACAACCCATCCATTCCAACTACCACGTCGAAACTTCCCAATTCAACTGGCCGAAGGTCTGATGAAAACTCATGCTCTCCAAGCTCTATAATGCAGTCTCTAATCACTTCTTTGGCTTCTACTAGCTTCCCATTAGTTGGCTCTATCAAGTACAGGATATCTAACTTACTTTCTACTAAACCAAGTATATTCATAAATTCTAGAGATACGAAGCTATAGTCGGCACTAGTATCAAATAGCACAGGCGCAAAGCGTTGGTTAGTAGGGAACGTACCAGTGACTACATTCGGATCCTGGCGTGCTTCACGAGCTCTGATGTCGAACACTATTCCATGAGCTGGGTTCTTTTTCGGGCAATCTTTCCTAAAGTGCCCCACGTCCCCACATCTGTAGCAACCTACCATTATCGTTTCCGTCTTGGTGTCGTCGTCATTTACTCCTTGTCTGGGATCCTTCGCCCAACAGGCATCCTTGCTGTGTCCTTCTTTTCCGCACCTAGGCCTCAGACATCGACCTTCATGGTGAAACTTGCACTCATCACATCTTGGTTTAGTCCCCAAGTAAATCTTACCATCGGCTTGATTACTTTTAGGGAAATACTTCCTGAAATGCCTCACATCACCGCAGTTAAAACACCCTTGTCCCCGTCCTTGATCGTCGCCATTTCTGCCTTGATAGTTGCTGTTGTCATTGTTTCCTCCGAGATTTCCGCTACCATCTTGACCTCCATTTCCACGTTCAGTACCTTGCCTACACATCTCCTTGACATGCCCCACTTTGCCACAGTTAGCACAATTTCCATATCTACATCGCCCGATATGATAACGTCGACAATTGTCGCACTTAGGTAGGATACCCATGTACTCTTTTCCCTTTTTGGCCTTGTTTTTGTTATTCGCCCGAGTACCTTTTTGGAAATCAGTGAGCTTCCTTTTGTTCTTTCCAGATGACTCCACATGAGTCTCCTTCTTCTCGTCAGGTGTCGCACCCTGGCTTTTGTGGAAGCGTGGTTTATTTGGTGTGACTTCTTAATATCATAGCAACAATCACAACAATGCTATATGATAAAAACGTAAGATGTTCATCCATTAAAATAATTTAGAAAATGCATAACTTATTGTCTTTAAAAATATCAACCATTGAATACGTTACAAACCATGATTTGTTTAAAAGGAGTCCATAAGACTCGACGAAAGACTATTAACAAAACGAGGATTTGAGACATGCAACCCGTCCAGGAAGGAGTTACACCCCCCAAACCTATGACCCTGGATGACATCCCTATTTAGTACGCAGCTAACATGCATCACTTGCCAGATCCAATTAATTCCCTGAAATACATGTAGTTTGAAAAGTCAACAAAAAGTTGAGCGAGTTCATGTGTATGTGAGTCTGTATAAATCGTTAAAGTGTGTCTGTATAAATTGTTAAAATGTGTCTGTATAAATGTAGGTCTTTGGTATGTAGCAATAAGGAAAAACAGATCAATTAATGTGTAGCTAATACATTAATAAGTGACATGGCCTAGGAAGCACTCAAACATGTACGCGTATTTCGTACCGGCCCCTCCGGCGGAACGACATAGTCACCACATGCAGCCACTCGCAGGCCCATGGATGGGGCTCGCAACACCCAATAGATCTATCACTCATGCCCCTCGGTCCTTATACAACGATTAATGGTCTTACGATAATAGCCTACCCATTCACGTGATCTAGCAGTAAATTCGCTAGCTAATCATACCATGTATAAAAAGGTCTGTAAATGTCTATAAATGTCTGTAAATGTCTGTAAATGTCTGTAAAAGTCTGTAAGTGTCTGTAAATGTCTGTAATAATTGTAACATGTATTTCACCCCCGAAGTATAAAACTGAAAACAGTTAAGAGAAAAGGGGGACATGAACTCACAGTATTGCATCTTCGGTACTTGTAACCCAAATCTCTTCAGCAAACACGACTCCCTACAACGTACTAGGGTCTATTAGATGAACGGGCCGTGCCTTGCCTTTGTATTTATGTTTTTGAGTTACGTTTATGGAATTATTCCAAGTTATAATAATTATGTTTTAGCTTTGGAATAATTGTTTATACAATAATTCTGTATTAATACTTCTCAAGTATTTTAGCTTCGTGCTTCCGTCCCAAAGGTGGGGGTATTTATACATGTATTTTGTGATTAAGGTATTGACATTATACATTCCTAAGTCCCACTTTAGAAAAATATACAATAGCTTATTTGTCCAAAAATAACACATACATAATGTATATTTCCCTGTCTTCTAGAAAAATATATCATAACTTTCAAACTAATATATTTCTACTTGATTCATAAATACGTTTTATGTTGTGATAAATTTCATTTATCAAAATGTTATCCATCCAAAATATCCTAGTAACGGTATTTTGTTACAAAAATTATAGCGAGTTTTATGTTTGCAAAACATAGTCAAAAATATACTAGTAAACTCTTGTCTAGAAAATATTTACTAAGTGTTAGGATTTTCGGAAAATTTCGCCGTAGTTTCCTTTGTAAATAGAGGTGCCCATGCTTAATTAGCATATCATTTTCCTTTACATATATCCCGTAGTTCATTTTCAATAATCAAACCGACCTATGGACATACAAAACATTACATATCTCATTTCAGCTTTATTACTCGAAACCGGACTGTTTTCGGGGATTTTTATAAAATAGTTATCCTTTTCCAAAAATTCTCAAATTTTTATAGAAGGTTCCATATGCTCCTAAATTTATTATGTAAAAATATCAGAGACCAGTTCGTTACCCATATTTTATAAAAAAATCATTTTCTCGACCGCAATCAGATTTGTTACTTTCTGATTGTAGTTTACGGAATAATTCACTAAAAATTAACCGTAAGCCCGATTGACGAAATTCCAGTTGGAGGGTCATCCTGACAACGGTGTCCATCTACTGTAAAACTTCCGTGAGTCGGTTTCACTAAGGTTTCAAGTTATGACTCCGAATATGACACACTTTTTCTGCAGTAAAAATGCAGCTTGAGCTGCTGTCCATAAACAGTCTTTTAAAAATAGTAAACGGTTTCGAAAAATTACGATTTCAGTGCCACCTGTTTAGTTACTCCAAAATACACATTTTAGGCTTCAGAAAATCAGTTTTTCGATTTAAAATGGTCCCATTACAGCCTGTTGAAGTTGGCTGGAAATTCAACTCAGCTTGCTATTTGCAAAGTAAAAGTTACTAAAAATGCATCAACAAAGATTCTAACTATGGTTTATCGATGATTTAATGATCCAACCTCAATCATGCTTTAACCAACCCTAAACCAACCAAATTTCAACTTCACGCAAACCTTTTATATAGGGTTTTTATGCAGAATTTCATGTTCATCTTTTTAGGGTTCATTTTCTTGTGTTGCTTGATTATCATCATCTTACTAAACATCATAACAAAGAACAAGATGAAACAATGGTGTGAAGGAACTTACTACTAGCACAAGGCTAGGGTGAAAATCTTTGGGCAAGGATGATGGAGAAATGATAGTGACAAAGGCTTGAACAAGGCTTCCTTGAGAGTCCTTCAACTTGTAACTACAATGGATGATCTTCAAGCTTGGAGAGGGATCTTGTAGTGAAGAAGATGGAGGTAATGGAAGGTGATGGTGGTGGTTTCGATTATGAAGAACCGAAATAGGGGAGAGAGAGTGAGGTGGAGTGTGAATCTTAAGGTCATGATGAGTATTTCTTGGAATTCTTGAGCCACTCTATACCCTAATGTCATGATTAGCAAGCTCTTGGCCAACCACAATTTAGGAGAATAATTACAAAATCTAAACAAAGTATAATGAAATGATGAGGGCTGAAATTCGGTTAGGGGCGGGGGGGTAATATGAAATTTTTTGGTAATTTGTAGGTAATTAATTAGAAGGTTAAGGGTATTTACTAGAATAGTGGGTGTATGTCATGTTTCTATAGTGTGTGGGGATTTATTGTGACCATGATTATTTAAGAATAATAAAATAATATTTCTGACAATATTTTGGTGTCCCGGGTAATGTCTGGTTGTTCGGTTGCGTATCGTTCTATTAAAGCGTTTAATTGTACCGTATAGTGTCTTTTATGCATCTTTTTGTAACGAAATTTATGTCCAACACTTAGGAAAGCGTTCAGGACCATTTAGTCAATACTCTGTAAAATACGAGTGTGTTAAAAGCTGAATTGTTACAGGAAATGCAGAATTCTGTACTTAAAACGAGTTTTAGGCACTTTCCTGCACTCAAACTATCACCTAGTGACATAGCCTTATGGTCCTCACTTCCCTACACTCCATACCAGTGTAGTACTCTATCCCTGGCTCATACTGGCCATAATAACATTGTCTGTCTAAGTGCTGGTATTGTCAGCATAAATCCTGAATCAACTGTTCAGTGTGTTAACTGTGCTGAGTGCATCAAGTATGTCACTAATGTTTGTGTGAAATAATTAGAGTGACAATATAAAATATGATGCATGAGTATGCATGATATAATGATCATAGAGCAGTTTTAAATTGTCAGTTGTAATCTAGCACAGTCATTAAGCACATAATCGAAATTAATTAATTGTACAGTACCTGTAATTGTGAGGGTTGTCAAATTCTCCCCCCGTTAAGAAAATTTCGTCCTCGAAATTTTACTACCTTAATTCCTTAGGGTTTCGTTAGGCATGTATGTATATGAATAGTACCGAGGTAGCTAATTACCAAATCGAATCAAACCTTATTCACATTAAGTGAGTCCAAGAATATATATATATATATATATATATATATAGGGGGCTGCTAGAATGAGAACCACCCCGAGTTGTAAGAACCGCGAGAACTACACCCCACGGAGCGCCGTTCGCCATGATTTTTTTTTACAAGTAGATGTGTGTATTATAAACACAGCCGTAAAAAATCATGGCGAACGGCGCTCCGTGGGGTGTAGTTTTTTACACCACAAGTTTGGTGTTTTTTAATTTTTTTTCTTTTTTCTTTTTTTTTCACCAAACTTGTGGTGTAAAAAACTACACCCCACGGAGCGCCGTTCGCCATGATTTTTTACGGCTGTGTTTATAATAAACACATCTACTTGTAAAAAAAAATCATGGCGAACGGCGCTCCGTGGGGTGTAGTTCTCGCGGTTCTTACAACTCGGGGTGGTTCTCATTCTAGCGGCTCCCTATATATATATATATATATATATATATAACACTACGAATCCAATGTTTAAAAGGTATGTGCTTTTAGCATTCAATGTCAAGGGCACAAGTCGTATTGACGTGTAGTCTAGTGTAATCCAGTTTACAGGGGTTCCACAAAAGAGGAGTTTTGTCCAATAGGATTCTCAAATGATTAGTCATAGTATGCAAATTTTCACAAACCATAGCATCCGCTACATGAACTCAAAATCAATAACCCAAAAGTAGTAGTAAAGTGATCTGTAAATCTCCCGACTAAATGAACGGAAAGGTTTAGTGTGTTGGCACTCTTAAGTTTCGTAGGTACACCGAATGGAATACAAGCGAATTTTGGTGTATCACGGTCTTGATTCATAGTTGCATCAGAAATGTTTAAATGACAAGTCAACAAAAGTATATGTAGTTTTGGGTGAAACAGTTTGACCATGATTAGCACAAGATAATGACACCACAGGGTGTCGTAATGACGAGATTCAATAATGGTGGTGACTAAACAAGTTTACCGTGCCTGAAATCAAATGAAAATGTACAAAGACAACCCGAAGGTTTCATTTACACAATGTCGTAAAGTTTCCAGTTGAACAAAGAATATCAAGGAGCCACTGTTTTTGATCGAAGGTGAAAAAGTATTTTACCGCAAGGTATTCGATTAGTCAATGAAAGAATCGTTAAGAGGTACATTGTGCTATGGAATGAATCTATGTACCATTGCCTTGACACACAACTGTGTTGAGACTGCTTTAATTGTGATAAACTACACGGATTCAGAGCAAATAAATAATTTAAATCCGTATATGAAGTGAGTAACCAACTTAGCGCAAGCCAAATTTTGTGAAGATATCACCGCAAGGTATTGAAACCAATCAAACGATTTATTGGAGTCGTAGACCAACCGAATCTACTACGACTCGTAACGAAAGAACTTTTGCAAAAATATTTGAACATGATGCTCCCAATACATCATATTGCGTCTCAAATCAAAAGTGTGAAATAGATAAGTTCAAACAATTGAACTTAGTTTCAGTGTGACTCGCCAATAAACGTATGTATCAACAAAGGAAATCTCAGCATGGTTACAAAATTAACCATGAATGTATCTTGAAACAAAAGAAGTTTTCAAGAAAGTGTGTTGACTTGATAGCAAAGAGTCAACCGTTACAATAATGTAGGCCATTCGAATCACGAACCAGTAGTTAGATTTAGCAACATCATATTTGAATTTTAATGAAGCGTTCGAAATGAAACCGTATGCGTAGCAGATGGTGCACGCGTAACATGTGAGTTTTCAAGTGATGAGACAATGAGTATGAGGTAATGACCAAGTATCGAAGCAAATGTGTGTTCGCTCTCAGCGAAGAAAATCAAAGCGATGCAACTACTTTAAGGGGAGTAGATATGCAAACATCTACTCGGCTAGAAGCGAAAGTGAAGATTTAAACGAAAGAATTTCAAGTACTTTCTGTTCTGTTAATTGAAATGATATATGTCAGGTTAATGGTGTTCGATTGAGTTAACAGATATGGTGTCTAAGTAACAACCTTTACATGTTTGGACCTGGGTTCCCAAGGGTCCTAGTCATATGTTTTCTAGATCCTCAAGGTTTCGTATTCTGTGTAACTCAGTTTTGTGCATTGTGTAGGAAACACCATCTTGTGTGCGTCTAAAGACAAGTTATCGTCCCACGATTTCCCCGGTACTTTCTTCCTGAATTCATCGCTAACGACACTTGATCATCAATCAGTCGTGTAATAGTAGTTGGATCCTCACAGTTAGTTAAATACGTAATTCGTTAATCCTTAGCGAGAGTCACCGACTCTCGTGGGTTAGCTCGTTCGGCTCCTAGTAATTGATGCTCATTTGAAAGTCACATCCTTCTTCTTGATGAGCAGAGCTGGGGTTACCCAAAATGGGAAACTTGGTCTGTTATCTTCCTTCTCTATCAGCTACTGAAGCTACAATGTCGATCCTTGCATGTCTGAAGGTGTAAATTGCAAGGTGTATTGGCTGCAAGCACGGCGCCTGGAAATCAAATCGATGCAAAATTCGACTTGTCATTGAGTAGATAATTCTGGCAAGTTTTCGGGGATGGCCTCAGGATATTCTTTTATCACAGGGATATCTTCGAGTTTTGGTTCTTCGGTTCCCTTGTCCACGACATGAGCCCAGAGGGTAACACACCCATTGTGCGAAAGCTTTCGTATCTTCAATGCCTGATAATCCGTAGGAGCGTATCCTGCTCCATGAATCACGGTCGTTTCTCCGTTCGTCATCTGGATGCGGATAACCATCTTCGCTTGGTTGTTCGACCACCAGTTCATCCCAAGCATCACATCGAAGCTTCCCTTAAGCTAGTTTGATCGAATATTGGATATCAATCTTACTTACTATTAAAACAAGTATATTCTGAAGCTAAAATTTGACAACAATATCAAATTGCACAGGCGCATAACATTGATTACTATGAGGCGTACCGATGACCATGTTTGGATCCTGGCGTGCTTCCCTAGCTCCGGTGTTAGACATTTTTCCCACGATCTTGTTTAATCTCCCTTGGGGAAATCTTTCCTAAAGTGCCTCGTGTCACTGCGGTTATAACACCCTTTACCTTTCTTTCCACGCCTCGTCTCATGCCAACACGTTTCCTTGTTGTGTCCCACTTTGCCACAGTTGTCACACTTTCCATTTTTACATCGCCCGGTATGATGTCGTCGACACTTGTCGCATTGAGGTAGTTTACCCATGTATTCTTTTCCCTTTTTGGCCTTGTTGTTGTTATTCGCCTGAGTACCCTGCTTGAAGTTTGCGAACTTTCTCTTGTTGTCTCTAGATGACTCTACATGAGTCTCCTTTTTCTCCTCAGAGGTTGAAAATTTGTTCAACCTGATTGCCTCTCCAGTCAAGGCCACACTTAGATTAATGGCTTCAGTGATCCTTGTGGGTTTCAATGTCGTCACCATGCTCATGATTTGGGGTGCCAATCCCCAAATGAAACGCTCAATCTTCTTAAACTCTGGATCTACCATGTAGGGGACAACACGCGACAGAACGTGGAACTTCTCCACGTACTCAGCTATTTTTGGACCTTCCATCTTCAAGTTCCAGAACTCAGTCTCCACTTTCTGGCTTTCTGTTCTCGAACAGTACTTTTGATGCATTAGCTCTTTCAGTTCGTCCCATGATAAAGCATATGCAGCAGCCTCTCCCATCGTCTGAACCTGGAGTTTCCACCATCACAGTGCCCCATCTTGGAACAGTCCGGAAATGTACGTGACCTGATGCTCTGGGGCGCACTTGCTCACACGCAAAATAGAATCTGTTTTCTCAACCCAGCGCACGAAGGCTACGGCACCCCCAGTGCCGTCCAAATGTAGGGGCTGGCAGCCTAAGAACTGCTTGTAGGTGCAGCCATTGGGTGGGTTACTTCCTAAGGTACCTCCGTTGCGCTCAGAGCGGAGGGCCTCGTATTGTGCGATGACCTGTATAAGGCGTTCTTGAAATTCCGCCTCTATAGTCGGCAGAGGGTTGCTGGTTTCGGTGTTTCCTTGAATTGACATCTTCTAAGAGGAAGATCGGATAGGTCAGGTTTCTTTAAGAACATAAGCACAAAAGCATCTACTTAACGACTGAAACCCAGGGGGTGTATTACATATATGTATATACGTAGTTGTTATAACAATCAATCACATATCGTCACAATTATAGCACATCTTGTAGATAGGAACGTAGCAAGTAAGCATGTAGTATTATAGTTATAGCACAAATATGCAGGTCAACACGTATTTAGTAAGAACATAGCGACTGAGCTTTCATCATTTACCACCCATAATCACAGTGTCTACAAAGCGTATTACATCAAATGGGACACAGGGTCACCCTACCCTTGCCCAATAAATCTATCAGTGTATCCAAATCACGTGGTCAAAAGTAGTCTTTAAAAGTTTCCACAATCCCGACTTATCATTAGTGTCTTTACCCAAATGTAATGCAATCCACATAATCCAGAATCCAATTATACTGGTGACTGAGGTGGAGGAGGAAAGAAAAGTAAATCGTTATGATGCGTGAAGCCCTCCGCGAGCTTGTATATACGTTGAAGTAATTAACTGACCTGTCGCTCGACAGTAAAGAAACAAGCCGTAATAACCAAGAAGGCGTAATAGCAGCAGGTGAGTGTGCCAAAGAAGACAGTGATGAATGTGGAGGATCAAAGTATACTGGCAATAGAGAGGGTGGAGGGCGTGGTGTCTTACATAAACTTTTCAGGCAATATGCTGTCTTGTGATGTAAATACTTAAATCATGTTTTCAATTATGCAATGTTTTTGCATTTGAAGTTACCAAATGTGGTGTCAGCTCAAGCTCCAACACTCTGCGACTCATATCCTCAAACTGTAGCTGATGTGACAGGTGTACTCATCCCGTGTGTAGCCTCCATAATGTGAGGGATGACAAGGGTCTAAAATCAACATAGTGTAGCATAGGAATCCATCGAAATGACTTGTCCAGCGTTGTAGAGGTGAATGTAGCAAACGGTGCGTCTTGTAAAGTTTAGGAAAAATGTTGCCGCAGCAAAAGAATCGTTATGCGGGTGCTGACCTGGAGCGCCTTCCCGGGGTGCGGGTATGTCTTGAAAGGGAGCGGTAGGCATGTCGGTGTAATGGACGTCGGTCTTCATAGATGCAACATCAGCGGGTGCAGGTGCGGTAGAAATGTCTCAACAAAAGGAGATTCAATAGATGCAGGTACTGGGTCTGGTAAGAGGAGTGCAAGGTATAGTAGTCCAAAGGAAATAATGTCACGTTTAAACAGGTTCAGCAGGTGCAACATCAAGCTGGCCCGCAAGGAACTGCAGCTGCCTCAGGGGTAGGTCCTGGGGAGTGTGAGGGTATGTGATCTTGAGCAAGTGTTAGTGCAGTAGTCAAAGCGGCGTCGTCGTCCGTGTCTGGAGCAAAAAGCGGTAACCTGCCTGTTTGTAAAGTCGTAAATGTCGCAGACTCAAAGGAGTCCGAAATCGAGTGTATACTAGAATCAGAGGATAGTTTGATAATAGGGATCTCAAAACGTAGAGTTAGTAACAACGTCCTCATCTAACTTTCCATCATCCTGGGTTTCAACGGAAGGATCATCAATAAGCAAATTAACGTCGTCATCAAACAATTTGTCAAAGAGGTAGATTCTTGGGGAAAATAATCATGAGAGGTACGGCGTCGAGAATCGGAGCCACGATGTGCTCGTCATCGAAGTGTCCAAATGATGAGGTGGTCGTGGAACGAAACAAGGATGACAGGAAGTTTCTTGTCAAGGAAACCATCAGCAAGGTTAATTCATCACCAGAGTCTAGCAGCGCGGATGGTTGGCAGTTGTCCTCGTTCTTGGTCAACATGTCAGGGTCACTATCAGTGTCTGACGTAAATATCTCCGGCGCAGGTACAGTCTCGTCATCTGTGGCGGTGGCGGTAGGGTCGTCAATGCTTGACAGCCCGCTTTTTGATCAAGGCGACATGTGTATCGGTACATGGTAGTCATAGTATGTATTTCCATAGTAATTACTATCAGTTAGCGTATGCAAACAGCTTCCACATATGTACGTTTATCAATAATCAGCAATTAAGCATGTATGTGATAACAATGTAAGCAAGTAATCATCCTAGTCTTCCCTAGACTATCCCACCCAGTCTCTTAGACTGAACTCCCTAGTCTCTCAGACTAACTCCTTGGTCTCTAAGACCAACTCCCTGGTCTCTAAGACCAACTCCCTGGTCTCTAAGACCAACTTCCCCAGTCTCTAGGACTAAATCCCTGGTCTCTAAGACCAAACCTCCCAGTCTCTAAGAATAAATCCCTGGTCTCTAAGACCAAACCTCCCAGTCTCTAAGACTAAATTTTTCCCCAGCCTCTAAGACTGAACCTCCCCAATCTCTAAGGCTGAACCTCCCTCAATCTCTAAGATTGAATCCCTCAGTCTCTAAGACTGATCCTCCCTCAGTCTCGAAGATTGATCCTCCCTTAGTCTCTAAGACTGATCCTCCCTCAGTCTCTAAGACTGAATTATAAATATAAGTTTTGGAATGTGTTGTTGTGCCTTTTGTTTGTAAAAATGTTTGTTCCCTGGATCTGGACTTTTAGTGTATGCAATGTAAAAAGTGTTTGAAAACGTTTTCGTGAGAGCCCTAATGATCGTAGTCTAGACTCGAGAAGGAATCCTAGTTCGCTACGATCGAAGCTCTGATACCAAGTTGTCGCACCCTGGCTTTTGCGGAAGCGTGGTTTATTTGGTGTGACTTCTTAATATCATAGCAACAATCACAACAATGCTATATGATAAAAACGTAAGATGTTCATCCATTAAAATAATTTAGAAATTGCATAACTTATTGTCTTTAAAAATATCAACCATTGAATACGTTACAAACCATGATTTGTTTAAAAGGAGTCCATAAGACTCGACGAAAGACTATTAACAAAACGAGGATTTGAGACATGCAACCCGTCCAGGAAGGAGTTACACCCCCCAAACCTATGACCCTGGATGACATCCCTATTTAGTACGCAGCTAACATGCATCACTTGCCAGATCCAATTAATTCCCTAAAATACATGTAGTTTGAAAAGTCAACAAAAAGTTGAGCGAGTTCATGTGTATGTGAGTCTGTATAAATCGTTAAAGTGTGTCTGTATAAATTGTTAAAATGTGTCTGTATAAATGTAGGTCTTTGGTATGTAGCAATAAGGAAAAACAGATCAATTAATGTGTAGCTAATACATTAATAAGTGACATGGCCTAGGAAGCACTCAAACATGTACGCGTATTTCGTACCGGCCCCTCCGGCGGAACGACATAGTCACCACATGCAGCCACTCGCAGGCCCATGGATGGGGCTCGCAACACCCAATAGATCTATCACTCATGGCCCTCGGTCCTTATACAAGGGTTAATGGTCTTACGATAATAGCCTAACCATTCACGTGATCTAGCAGTAAATTCCCTAGCTAATCATACCATGTATAAAAAGGTCTGTAAATGTCTATAAATGTCTGTAAATGTCTGTAAATGTCTGTAAAAGTCTGTAATTGTCTGTAAATGTCTGTAATAATTGTAACATGTATTTCACCCCCGAAGTATAAAACTGAAAACAGTTAAGAGAAAAGGGGGACATGAACTCACAGTATTGCATCTTCGGTACTTGTAACCCAAATCTCTTCAGCAAACACGACTCCCTACAATGTACTAGGGTCTATTAGATGAGCGGGCCGTGCCTTGCCTTTGTATTTATGTTTTTGAGTTACGTTTCTGGTATTATTCCAAGTTATAATAATTGTGTTTTAGCTTTGGAATAACTGTTTATACAATAATTCTGTATTAATACTTTTCAAGTATTTTAGCTTCGTGCTTCCGTCCCAAAGGTGGGGTATTTATACATGTATTTTATGATTAAGGTATTGACATTATACATTCCTAAGTCCCACTTTAGAAAAATATACAATAGCTTATTTGTCCGAAAATAACACATACATAATGTATATTTCCCTGTCTTCTAGAAAAATATATCATAACTTTCAAACTAATATATTTCTACTTGTTTCATAAATACGTTTTATGTTGTGATAAATTTCATATATCAAAATGTTATCCATCCAAAATATCCTAGTAATGGTATTTTGTTACAAAAATTATGGCGAGTTTTATGTTTGCAAAACATAGTCGAAAATATACTAGTAAACTCTTGTCTAGAAAATATTTACCAAGTGTTAGGATTTTCGGAAAGTTTCGCCATAGTTTCCTTTGTAAATAGAGGTGTCCATGCTTAATTAGCATATCATTTTCCTTTACATATATCCTGTAGTTCATTTTCAATAATCAAACCGACCTATGGACATACAAAACATTACATATCTTATTTCAGCTTTATTACTTGAAACCGTACTGTTTTCGGGGATTTTTATAAAATAGTTATCCTTTTCCAAAAATTCTCAAATTTTTACTGAAGGTTCCATATGTTCCAAAACTTGTTATGTAAAAATATCAGAGTCCAGTTCGTTACCCATATTTTATAAAAAATCATTTTCTCGACGCAATCAGATTTGTTACTTTCTGATTGTAGTTTACGGAATAATTCACTAAAAATTAACCGTAAGCCCGATTGATGAAATTCCAGTTGGAGGGTTATCCTGACAACGGTGACCATCTACTGTAAAAATTGCATGAGTCGGTTTCACTCAGGTTTCAAGTTATGACTCCGAATATGACACACTTTTGCTGCAGTAAAAATGCAACTTGAGCTGCTGTCCATAAACAGTCTTTTAAAAATAGTAAACGGTTGCGAAAAATTACGATTTCAGTGCCATCTGTTTAGTTATTCCAAAATACACATTTCAGGCTTCAGAAAATCAGTTTTTCGATTTAAAATGGTCCCTTTACAGCCTGTTGAAGTTGGGTGGAAATTCAACTCAGCTTGCTGTTTGCAAAGTAAAAGTTACTAAAAACGCATCAACAAAGATTCTAACTATGGTTTATCGATGATTTAATGATCCAACCTCAATCATGCTTTAACCAACCCTAAACCAACCAGATTTCAACTTCACACAAACTTTTTATATAGGGTTTTTATGCAGAATTTCATGTTCATCTTTTTAGGGTTCATTTTCTTGTGTTGCTTGATTATCATCATCCTACTAAACATCATAACAAAGAACAAGATGAAACAATGGTGTGAAGGAACTTACTACTAGCACAAGGCTAGGGTGAAAATCTTAGGGCAAGGATGATGGAGAAATGATAGTGACAAAGGCTTGAACAAGGCTTCCTTGAGAGTCCTTCAACTTGTAACTACAATGGATGATCTTCAAGCTTGGAGAGGGATCTTGTAGTGAAGAAGATGGAGGTAATGGAAGGTGATGGTGGCGGTTTCGGTTATGAAGAACCGAAATAGGGGAGAGAGAGAGTGAGGTGGAGTGTGAATCTTAAGGTCATGATGAGTATTTCTTGGAATTCTTGAGCCACTCTATACCCTAATGTCATGATTAGCAAGCTCTTGGCCAACCACAATTTAGGAGAATAATTACAAAATCTAAACAAAATATAATGAAATGATGAGGGCTGAAATTCAGTTAGGGGGGGGGGTAATATGAAAAATTTTGGTAATTTGTAGGTAATTAATTAGAAGGTTAAGGGTATTTACTAGAATAGTGGGTGTATGTCATGTTTCTATAGTGTGTGGGGATTTATTGTGACCATGATTATTTAAGAATAATAAAATAATATTTCTGACAATATTTTGGTGTCACGGGTAATGTCTGGTTGTTTGGTTACGTATCGTTCTGTTAAAGCGCTTAATTGTACCGTATAGTGTCTTTTATGAATATTTTTGTAACGAAATTTATTTCCAACACTTAGGAAAGCGTTCAGGACCATTTAGTCAATACTCTGTAAAATACGAGTGTGTTAAAAGCTGAATTGTTACTGGAAATGCAGAATTCTGTACTTAAAACGAGTTTTAGGTACTTTCCTACACTCAAACTATCACCTAGTGACATAGCCTTATGGTCCTCACTTCCCTACACTCCATACCAGTGTAGTACTCTATCCCTGGCTCATACTGGCCATAATAACATTGTCTGTCTAAGTGCTGGTATTGTCGGCATAAATCCTGAATCAACTGTTCAGTGTGTTAACTGTGCTGAGTGCATCAAGTATGTCACTAATGTTTGTGTGAAATAATTAGAGTGACAATATAAAATATGATGCATGAGTATGTATGATATAATGATCATACAGCAGTTTTAAATTGTCAGTTGTAATCTAGCACAGTCATTAAGCACATAATCGAAATTAATTAATTGTACAGTACCTGTAATTGTGAGGGTTGTCACATCAGGGGTTGAAAGTTTTTCCAATCTAAGTGCTTCTTTAGTGAGCGCCACACTTAAGTTACTCACATCGATAGTTGTTGGAGGCCTTGATGCTCTCCTCAAGCTCAGAACCTGAGGCGCCAATCCCCAGATATATCGTTCCATCCTCTTAACCTCTGGTTCCACCAGATATGGAACTACTTGCAACAAATCGTGATGTCTCTGCACATATTCCACCACCTTTGGACCTTCCATCTTCAAGTTCCAGAATTCAATTTCCAGCTTCTGGATTTCCATCTGAGAACAATACTCCTTACGCATCAATTCTTTCAACTCATCCCAGGTTAAAGCATACACAGCAACCTCGCTCATTGTCTGAACCCAAAGGTTCCATCGTGACATAGCCTCATCTTGAAACAATCCAGAAACGTATGTGACTTGTTGCTCTAGAGTACATCCGCTCATTCTCAAAACAGAATCCGTATTCTCGACCCATCTTACAAAAGCTACGGCACCTCCAGTGTCGTCGAAGTTCAGAGGCTTGCAGTCCAAAAACTGCTTGTAGGTACAGCCTGTACCCAAGCAACATCATCACAGAAAGCAATAACACAGCACACTTGGAAATGTCCAAATGTATTGTAATGTGTCTTAGGTGACTTAAACATTACCGTTAGGTGGGTTATTCCCTGAGGTACTTTCACTGTGTCTGTAGCGAAGAACCTCGTGCCGAGCTATGGCCTGTGAGATGTGCGCTCATAATTCTGCCTCAATCAGTCGAATGATCTCTTGAAGAGGCATCTTCTAAGAAGGAGTTCGGATTGGTCAGGTCTTTTTTTGTTCAGGAAATGTATATAGTTTTCTAGAGGTCGTGTGTACATATACCTAATAATTCATCTCAAACAATCATATAACATCATAATCATAGCACAAACACGTAAATGGGAATATGTTTAATGAGAACATAACAAGCAAGCACGTTGTTGATTTACATGTTTAATGAGAACATGACGATTGGGCTTTCATTAATCATCAACCACAAAGTATTGTTACATGTTTTACAAAGTGTATCATATCAAAAGGGAACACAGGGTCACACTACCCTTGTCCAACAAGTCTACCAATCTACAAAAGTCTTATAATCAAAAGGTGGTCTCAAAAAGGCTTCACAAGCTCAGCTCAAAAGTGGTGCTCTCACCAAAGGTAATGCATCTGCATAAGACCAAAAACCTACTGTACTGATGGCGGGGGAGGAGGAGGGAGGAAAATCAAACTGAGAACATGTGCGAGCTCCTCCTCGAGCTTGTGCACATGACGAAGCAAATAACGGACTTGTTGCTCGACCGTAAGAAATCGAGCATCAAACTCTGGAAAAGGAGTAAGAGGAGCAGGTGGACGTGTAAAAGGAGGCGGTGATGAACGAGGGGGAACGGAAGCATGCTGACAAGGACACGGTAAAGGACGCGGTGTCGACTCAAGCTCCAAGAATCTGCGACTCATAACTTCAAATCGAAGCTGAAGCGAATAAAGTAACTCATCCTGTGTATAGCCAATAAAATGCGAGGGATGGTAGGGGTCTGAGGTCGGCATGAATACGGTGGGAACCATCGGATTGGATCATTAAATGGTGAAGAAGTATAAGGAGCAAAGGGTGCAAACTGAGGGATATGTGGGAAAGCTGCTAAAACATGAGGGTCATGACTAGGCTGCTGGCCTGAAGTACCTTCCCCTGGACGGGGTGCGGGTATGTCCTGTAAGTAAATGATAGGTAAGTCAATACGATGAACATCAGACTCCACTGGGTGAAAAGGAGCAACATCAGCGGGTGCGGGTGCAGGTGGAGGAATGAATGGCTCAACAACAGGAGAGTCAATAGGTGCAGGAACTGGATCAGGTATGAGGGGTGCAATGTCAGGTATGCCAAAAGGAATACGGTCATGATCAGGTAAAGGCTCAGGATCAGCGGGTGCAATATCGGGCTGATCAATAGGAACAAAATCTATTTCAAGATCGAGCTCAAGGTCGTGTGGAGGAGATGGTGCAACTGACATAGCCGTATCATCGTCAGAATTAGTAGTGTAACGTCGTAATCCAGCTGTCCGTAAAGCTGAAGACGTCACAGACTCAAAGGAATCTGAGACAAAGTGTAAACTAGAGTCAGAGGAAATCTCAATAATAGGGATCTTGAGAAGTGGTATAGCAGCATGTTGGTGCACTGATGTCTGTTAACTTCGTCGTTACAGAGTCTTGTATTGTATTAGATAGATCAGGGAACGGAAATCGAGAAATGTAGTTTATAGGTAATTCCGCATGGAATTGTAATTCCGCTTGGAATTGTAATTCCGCTTGGAATGATAATATCGCATGAAATGTAATCCCGCTTGAGTTAATTCCGCACGGAATTAAATCTCGCTTGGTCCTTTCAAGCGGAATTAGCCGCCTATAAATACTGAAGTGCCTGTGTCATTTGGAACGGAATTAGTGTGTGATTCAGAGCCGAGGTGCTGCCGGATTGTTATTTGAATTGTAAAAGCTCAGGAAATCAATAAAAGAAGATAATTAGAAAGTGTCAAGCTGTGTTACGTCGATTTCATTGATTCTGCCTTTGATTTTGATGTTGAACTCTTCAGATTGACTCGTTAGGGTCACACGATGATCCAACAAGTGGTATCAGAGCTCAGGACGAGGAGTTCATACCAATTCAGCTTGATCTCATCGGATTCTCTCACTTCTACTCCTTCTTTTCTGATTTGAACGAAATTTAACGGACAAAATGGCTTGATTTTCACATATTATAAGCGAAACATAGTTTTAACTAATCCGTGAAAGAATTGGACCTTAATTCGAGCAAATTCTGATAAAATTGATAATTTCGTTTGAACAACTGATCGAACATGCTGACGTCATTGTAATTCCGTTCGAAATCATCATTGTAATTCCGCACAGAGTTACACTTTTGGTCTAATTTCGTTTGAAAAGTTTTGATAATCTCACACGGAATCAAATTTCGTTTGAAGAGTTCAAACGGAATTACTAATTCCGCACCAAAGTAACTAATTTCGTTTCAATTGGATTAATTTCGTTTGAAACTAATCTAATTCTGCAAGAAATTAGATTCTGTTTGGTAATTTCGTTTGAAATACCTATTTCCGTTTGAGTGGGTATTCCGTTTGAAGCAGTAATTTCGTTTGAAAGGTTATTTCATGCAAAAGGGCTTAATATCTGATTTCGCTTGAGTTCATAATTCCGCTTGAACTGATTTCGCTTGAAAATCTTAAAAACCAAAAATTTTCTAAGTGTTTGTTGATTGTTTCAGATACGTGAAGATGGATGAGTTTATGAATCCTTTCAGTGACATGTTTGCTTTCGCGGGAAACACTGGAGATGATACTTCAAACAACACAAATGAAAACACTCCGAGTGCGAAGAAAACTCTATCCGATGCTTTAAGTGTGGAGAGTGCATATGACACATACAACAAACCTCCTAAACTGATGGCGATTGAAGAGTACAATAGGTGGGCCAAAAGATTTGAAGAGTGGTTGAAAGCGTTTGCGTATCCAAGCTGGAAGAGTTTAAAAAATGGTTTCAATAATGGAAGACCAGATTGTGAAAATTTGACAGAAACTGAAGATATAGAGAATTTTGTTGCTGAACAAAAGTGCATTGCATTGCTTCATCAGTCTGTGAGAGACGACATAATATCTTTGATTTAGTACAAAAATGCTCAAGATCTTTGGGAAAAATTAAGAGTGAAATGTGTGGGTAGTGCTGAGATAGTAAAAAACAAAAAGAAACTGTCACTACAAAAAAATGCCATTTAGTGGCAATCAAAATGTGCCACAAAATACCTAAAAAGTGCCGCTAAAGACCCTTGTAGGAATGAGTGGCACACAAAAAAAAGTGCCACTAGAAGCAGTGCCACTAAAGCCCTTTAGTGGCACTTTTTTGTTTGCCACTACAAACTCTTAGGCCTTTAGTGGCACATAATTTTTGCCACAAAAACTGGCCTTTCCTACATTAGCTTTAATTAATAATAATTATTATTTATTACATAAAAACAAGAATAAAACTTTAACATGTAGAAATCATAATATAATAACTTCAATTGAAAGTTTGATTGTCTTCCTCACATTGCAAATATTTCAAACAAATGTCAAATAAGTATCAACTTAAGTCTATATCAAACAAACAAAACAAATAACTAATAAACCTTTGAATAAAAACTCAAAACTTCATTGCACTTATAAACCTCTTTCACAATCTTCATGCTAGTTAAATGATTGCTATTATCAATCGCATTCCCCTGACCAACAGTGAAACCACGACTACCAGGCTGAGAAACGCCACCAATAGGTCCATGTACTCCATGGTTGGTATAACGTAAGGCTGCGGACTACCACGATAAGTTGGAAGAGGAACCTGGGGCATTAGATACGCAGATGGATGTAGACTAGGTTTGTGACATCATTGGGTGGCGGTCCAGATGGCATCTACTAGCCTGCACACAAACAAAATGATTAAAATAAATGAAAACCATCTTATGTGATTAGTTAAACAAGAACCAGAGTAAAGAAAAGAAGGCATTAAAGACAGATGTACCCTGGAACTTCTATTCCTTCCATAAGCTCCTGAAGCAGATTCAGCTTCAAGCTTTCAAATGCATATTTTATTTAAATCTACAACCCATCTCTATAAATAAACACATATAAATAAAATTTAGAACAAGGAATACTCAAAGATACACACAATATTAACATAGAATCATGTCCTGTGATGACTAGACTCACATCTGCCATATTAGTACCAAACAAAGTCTGGTAGACATTGAACCACATCCTGAATAGAGGTCAAACATCCTCATCACAAGTATTTTGTCCACTTTAATTTTGTATACCTTGGTGACAATTACATTAGAATTAGACTCAGAAGATGTGATTGAATCAGACTCATTTCTATCTACTTTGCCATCTGCAAACAAATAAAGCTGGTCAAAAACCAAAAAATCTATTTTTGTTAATATATCAAGTATCCAGAAAAAAATTATTTAACCACACTTACCAGGTGATAGGTTTTGGTAAGATGAAAATGGTACCAAATATAGCATGTCATAATAATAGTATCCATTTGAAAGTATACGCATCTTAGTGGCACATGAAGAAAGCAACTAAAGTTCTAAATGACATGGCTCATAAGCCTAGCCTGCATCGCCATATGAGCATCACCCATTTCACCATCAAGTTAACTTTTAGGGACAAGAGCATCAAACTGGCAGTACATTAACATACTGTAAGCAGAAGACAAAACTGGTTAGTAAACACTTGCCTAGAGAAAATAGGATGCCATTTGTTTAGAGAAAAAAAAAGAACAAATGTGCCACATTGGACATTATCATTTCAATCGGCATTCAATATTCCTAAAATTAACATTAACAAATAACCATTAAAAGATAAGCTGCTTATGAAATTTAGAAACAAATAAACGGGCAAAGAACTTACTTTAAAAAAGTTAAGAACCAAGTTGTTAAGTCATAATTTATTCCACTGTCGTGCCTTTGCGCGGGTGGTCGGGTTTCCGCGCATCTGGGAGACCAAGGGGCTGGCAGCGGTCGAGTAGTGGACCTTGACCACAACGCCCGGTGTCAGGGTGGTTGGCACGTCATTCCTTGCCATTCAAAAAAAAATTAAGTGTAAAAAATATATCTTCATTTGTAAGCAATCTACAGCCAAAAGAAACTCCCATTAGCAAATTAGAAACACATTATGAGTTTTTTTTTCCTCAAACCATGTCTTTTTTAAGAGCAACTACATCATCATCATCATCATACTCAGTAAACCCCACCAATAGCAAAGCTAAGGTAGGGTCTGAGGAGGGTAAGATGTAGACCGCCTTACCTCTACCCTATAGGAATAGAGAGGTTGTTTCCAATGAGACCATCGGCTCGATAGTAGTTTTGCATGAAGCCTTGGACATAAGGCACATAACACTCGGCAAACTTATGGAATCAATGTAGCTTCCCTAAAAATGTTGCTTATTTTGAGGATCCTTTAGCCGATATCCTTAAATCTTTTCTAAAATTTAGATAAAATAAGTTGTTAGTATTTTAAATTAAAAACAATTGTAACCGTTTTTTGTTCTGTTTTAATTCAACCTTACTAGGTCTGGAACCTTTACATCCCCTTTAGATAAAATCAAATGTCAAAATCAAGGTCATATCTATTTAGTGATTAATCATATCAAAACAAGCATTCGTGACCTAACAAAAAAATTATCCTAGCGCCAGAAGAAACTAACACTAAAAAGTAAGTACAGATCGCAATTGACGCATCAGCTATCGTTATACCAGATCAACAAATAAGCTCATTGAAATACAGCGACTGAACTCGAAAACTCAACATCGTTAAGCCAGACAGCAAACAAACGCATTGAAATACACAGATTAAACTCAGAAAAACTCAACGCATCAGCAGTTGTTAAGCCAGACATCAAACAAACTCATTGAAATATACGACAATTAAACTCAAAAATAGAACGCATCAGCAATCGTTAAGCCAGATCAACAAGCAAACTCATTAAAACACAGCGATTAAACTCAAAAAACTCAACGCATCGACAATCATTAAACCAGAACAACAAACAAACTCAAAAAAACACACTGATTAAACTCGAAAGACTCAACTCATCAGCAATCGTTAAGGCAGACAACAAGCAAACTCATCAACACACACCGATTGAACTCGAAAATCTGAACCGCTACACAACAATATCAATCAGATCCGAACACTGAAGCTTAATCAACAACAAACACAGGTAAGCGTATCAATCAAATTAAAAACAATGCAATAATCAAATCAACTGGATAAACAGATCGACTGAACTCAAAAAACTAAACGAATCTGAACCGATACACAACAATATCAATCTGATCCAAACACCGAAGCTCAATCGAGTATATCAATCGAACTAAAAACTACACAATAATCAAACCAAATAGATAAACAGATTAAAACTGATGAATCTGAACCAATACACAATGATATCGATTAGATCCGAATACCGAAGCTCAAACAGCAGCAAACCCACTTAAGCATCTCAATCGAACCAAAAATTACACAATGATCGATCAAATTAACTGGATAAACAATTAGGTCAAACGAAACACACCAATTGAACTCAAAATCCACAACAAATCTGAACCGATACACAACAATAATGATTGGATCCAAACAACAAAGCTCAATCAACAATGAAACTGGATAAACAATTTGTCTAATGAAATACACCGATTGAACTCAAGAAAATCAACGAATCTGAACCTATACACAACAATATCGATCACATCAGATCCGAACACTGAAGGTCAATCAACAACAAACACACTTATGCACATCAATCGAACTAAAAACTACACAATAATCAAATCAATTCGTCAAATAGACTAGGTTAACGAAAATCGATGAAAATGTTACATACCAAACGGGAGAACACAACCCAAAAGACTAGTCTGATGGGTGAGAGAGCCCATTTGGTATATAAACCCCACATCAGTTGCCCATACAACCGATGTGGGACAAGTCCGATACCTTGCAATGGTATATTAGTCCATAACAGAAAATGAGACAAACCTGAGGGAAACTAGCGGATTGAGCCCAAATACGGCCGTCATGACCGATAATAGCGGCAGCAGTGAGGTGATTGCCTTCGATCTCGCACATCAAGTGCTCATTGACGTACGCTTGCCATGACATGTTCTCGCTAAAATATCTGCAAGTTTTTGTGTGAAGTTTGTATGTTTGTTGTAGACTTTAAGAGCCACTGCATCTAAAACTTAAAAACATGAGAATTCTGTAAATTTATAGACCTTATGATCCTTTTAAGAATCCTTCTACGGATTCCTTGACTTTGTAAAGAAGAGATTACCTACAAAGTTACTGATACAAGTTTACAAGAACAAAAATATAAATAAGAGAATCCAATATATCAACCATATTGACTTTCTACATGTAAATGAATCACTAAGATACAAATTCGATTTAATTTAGTTTACCAAAGATGTAATAAACTATCAAGAAAAATTTGAATCAAATTTATGCCAAAATCAATTGCACAGGGGATTAATTTGCTAGGAAAACGAGAAGATGAAATTAGGGTTTTTACCATGAAAGCAAAAAATTGAAGAGCAGTTAATGCACTTTCAGACAAAGATCTACCAACCAAATCGGACTACTTATCCACTAATTAGCATCAACGGAATCATTCGCTTATACCAATCGCAACCAACACTCGATTCCGGTAGCTAGGTGACTAGTTTTGATCTGACAAAGGCAGAAATAGCGATGGGAGGGAATTTGCCAGCAATCTGACCTTAGAAGATGAGGATGGAAGAATTTTAGAATTCAAGTTGCCCTAGTTTGTAGAGGGAAGTTGATTTTGGAATGGGAAATTGATTTTGGGGGGAGATTTTAAAATTTTCTAATATATTTGGGAGGGAAGAGATTTAGGGAAAATTTTTATTAAACAGTTTTAGTGAGGGAAAAGGAAAACTTTTAGAAATGCTTCAATTTTATTTTATTTTTTTTAAAATGAAAGATTTTATTCAAAAACACAGCCCCTACACGGGAATCACCACAAACAACCCAGAAGAGAACTTACATCACATCAAATGAACTACGCTATTCGAGCTCGGCTTGAAATAAAACTGAAATGAGTCGAGCTTAAATGAGCTCAAGCTAAGTTCAAGCGTAAAAATATTTTTTTTAGTAAACAAGCCCGAGCTTTATTTATCGTGCTCAAGCCAGCCCGCGAGCCTAAACGAGCCTATTATCTCTATAGTTTTAATAATTGCTATTTATAAAGTTATGGAAAAATAACTAGATTATGACCCTAATTTCGTAAAAACTACCTACGAGCTGGGTTCGAGCTCAAGCCCGGGCTCTGCTTAGCTCGATTGCACCCCTAATTTCGAAGCACATGTAAAATGTCATTAAAAGTTTATTAAATGTTTTCGTGGCATAGGAAAAGTGTCATTAAAAACCTAATTTAGGGGCATAAAAGCTAAATGCCACTAAAAGTGGGTGCTAAGGAACTATGGCACACGCAATGTGCCATTAAAAACCTAAATTAGTGGCACAAAACGTAAATGTCATTAAAAGTGTGTGCCACTAAATGACCTTTTTTTTGTAGTGTGTTAAGAAAAGAGTTTGATTTATTTGGCTGTTTGAAAAACGAATCTGTTTCTAAGATGATTGAAAGATTCGGGCACTTGAAGTTGGAGCTGGCAAGACACGGGGTTGTATATTCTCGAGAAGAATTAATTGAAAAATTGTTTGACTCGCTGTCGGATGAGATGGATTGGCAATACTTTGCTTTGATGTTGAAGAATATGATAAAGTCGGAGGATCTGACAGTTGATATGTTGATTGAAAGACTGGAGAGTCATGAGCTGGAGATCAAGAAATCAAATAAAGTGAATCATTTCTCATATCAGCAGAATGTGGAGCTGTACTATCCAAAAAGTATGATTCCCAAGAATGTGTCTCCTAAGACAACTTTCTCTTCTGAAAATTCTAACACATCAAGTAAAGAGAGTTCAAGCAGTGGTTTTCATAGTGGTTCTTCATCAACTTCAAGCCAATCAGCCTCAAAGAACTTGTTTCAATGTAACATTGTTGTGGATTTAAAGAATGCTCAAAATTTCAATGAAGAATCCGCAAAGCAGCAGATGGTGTTCTTAGCTTCTGTGCTAGAGTCCTATGAGAGCCTTGTGGCAGGCAAGATTGGAAATACTAACCTCACCAAGGAGGACTACAATCAGATCGACCTTGAAGAGATGGAGTTGATCGACATCAGGTGGTGTATGGCTAGTGCAGTCCGACGAGCACAACGGTTCATGGAGATTACTGGTAGACATTCTATCGGAGGGCCGTCCACAAAACTTGGCTTTGAGAAATCAAAAGTCACGTGCTTCAGGTGTAAACAAAAAGGGCATTTCAAAAGAGAATGTTGAAACGCACCAGCTGATGATACTGCAAATCCATTTCGTGAAGATTACTATAAAAGAGCAATCTATCATCAGAACAAATCAGAACCGCCCAGAATGAAGCAGCTTGAAGATAACCCCAAAGAAAAATCTAGAGCTCTTGTTGTTATTCATGAGGATGAAGGTTTTGACTGGAGCGAATTGTTACCAGAGGAGGATGCGGTAGGATATACATTTGTGGCAAAAATTGTTCCTTTTAAAGACAACAGAAAAGGAAAAATTTGTCAACAGAAGGATGAAAGCCCAAACCAGGATAAGCAGAATCTATAACACATACAAAGAAGCTAAAAGAGCAAAAAGATGGGATGCCGACAGAGAATGTTACCTTGTTAGGATCCGAGGCTCTCATGATTGTGCTTGTTTGTGATGTTTGAACAAATCAAATAGATATGAGCAGTTTTAAGTTCAGCGGAAATGGATAACAAACTTTGTAAAGACAATCAAAGGAGAATATAGTTTGACAAACAATTGCTTTTTCATAGAGTCGAAAGATTACATTAAAAGCAAAAGGTTACAATGCAAGCTTACAGACTAAAACTCCCCCTCAGCCTGATACTCCAGGGTTGGTTGCACAAGATGAAAGGATTGAATTGAGGAGAAGAACTCACTCAAAACGAATCAAATATAACAGTATAGAGTACTGTCATATTTTTAGGCAAACCAAACTACTGATGTACCTCAGCTGACGTCACCATGATAGTGACATCTAACAGCCTAACAACCTATAAACACTGATCTATACAAAACTACTGATGTCTAACAACTGATTGATAATATAATACAAAACAAGTCTAACACTGTTCACGTTCCACTGTTGTAGCCTAAGCACTGATTACTTGAACATCAGTGCTTTCTTCAAAAGGTGATCAGTCTTTGAATGAGCAGTGCTTGGATCTTTAGCAGTACTTAAGAGACAGCAGTAGATAGAGCTCAGCGTTTGCCTTTTAGCAGTCTTTAGTTGTTTCATCAGTGTTTGGTTCATCAGTTGTTCTTTTGAGCAGTGTTTAGAGTGTATCAGCATATAGGTAACCACTGTCAAGGGGAGAGCTTAGTGTAAACATCTGCTTATTGTGAATCCACTGTTGTGATCAGGTTTTGGCTTTACATTATCTGTTCCTCTGGTAGGGTTCAATCCCAACAATCTCCCCCTGGAACAGATAATGCCAAAACCTGTCATTATTCTGGATTTTTATTCTTCATCAGAAGTTCCTTTGCTTTTCTTTTAAATTCTTCTTCAAACTCTTTGGAACTTAAATCAGCCTCATCCCTGCACAGTGTAAGCTCAAGGAGATCTTGTAGATCTTCAATACTTAGGCCTAGTGCTTGATTCCTTGATATATGCCTCACTTCTCCATTGGTTCTGATCAGAGTCAATACGTGGGTCTTTTGATCAGAGAGCCACTTTAGTATTTTTAAACCAAATGGGTTTCTTGGGAGAGGTTTGTTGACTGATGAACTTAAAGTGTTTGGCCTAGAGAAGAAGTGTAGAGCAGTATCATGAGCTTCAGACACTCGTGTGAATGCTTTTTCAATAATCCCATTAGCTGCAACTATGTCTGCTTCAACTTCTTTGTCAGACAGCTCACTGTTTGTGACATCTGCCGATGACTTTTGGCTTACTACTTTGACCCTTTTGGCAAGGTCTTGTAGTTTTGCTAATCTTTCTTTATTTGAAGCTATTTTCTTGATAGCTTCTTCAATCTGATCAGCTTCTTTATTCTTTTCTTCTCCAGCAGACAGCATTTCCTTCCTTTCTTTTCTCAATTTTGTGACAAAGGCTTCTGCTATGCTGATCTGTGTTTCAAAGGTCTTGACTTGCTCCTGTAGCTTTTTGTAGTTAGACTTTTTAGGAATGTCAGAGACTTTCAACCTCTGCTTCTCAAGCCTTTCATAAGCTTCATCAGTTTGCTGCTTTGACCATTTTGCTATGGCATCCGCAGTATCCACCTTTCCATCTACCAACTCCTGCTTCTTTCTTTTATGCTCGGAAATAAGATCAGCTATGAATTTGTTGTATTTGTTCCAATTTGGAGCTGTCTTTTTCTTCCGTGGATCAAGTTTAATCTTTTCAATTCTGTTAGCCTCATGCTTTAGTGCAACGATTGGCCAGTCTTTGAATTCTGTTTCTTCAGTAGGATAGAACTTTTCTTTCATTATGTATGCAAGATATTCTTTTCTCAATTCATTTCGTTGTTCTTCAGGGAATAAACTTGACATTTCTTTGTTCAGATTACTTGCATATTCTTCTATTTGTTTGACTTTGTTGAGCAGGAATTCCCTTCTTTCCAAAATGGCTTCATCACCTTGATCCTTGCATTCAACTTTGGCTCTTATCCTTGCTTGTCTTGCTTTTATTTCGAGATATTCATCCATGTTTTCTGGAATTATGAAACCTATGAGAGAAGGAAATTTCCTTTTTGTAGGATCATCTTCAGTGTAAAACTGTTTCATCTCATTTTTCACAGCTTCTAATTCCAATGGATATTTAGCAGCAACAGGATCATACTTTTCATCAGTAGCCTGTGTTGTTTCTCTTTTTCTTTTGTGAGGCTTTGGAGGTTGTGGTGTCGGAATGATGAGATCAGTGGTGGATGTTTGACTAACAGTGGTTGAAACAACTGGTGTTTCAACCGCTGTTTTCATTACAACTGCTGATATGTCAGCAGATGTCTTCTGCTTTTGAGTAGGGGATGGAAGATGTGACTCATCATCAGGAATGAAAACCCTTCTCCTTTTTGATGTAGAAGAGGCTGATGATGTTTTGGGTGGATCAGTGGTTTGAGATTGGATAGCAGTGGTTTGTGATTATGATTGACTGACAGTGGTTGAAACAACTGGTGTTTCAATCACTGTTGTCATTACATCAGATGTTGTAACATCTGCTGTCTTCTGCTTTATGGCAGGAGGCAGTGGTGGTGATATGATTGTAGATGATGATAGTGGTGGAACAGTGGTTGTGATGGTGTGTGATAGAGTGGTGTGTGTGTTGATGACATGGCAGCTGTTTGGCTACTGACAGCAGTTTTTGTAACTACTGATGTATCAGCTGTTTGAATTGAAGTTTTGGATTTTGTGGTTTGAGGTGATTTAGATGACTGTTTTTCTTCTTCTGGTTCAATATACAGCCCATCTTCTATTCCTTTCTTTCTCAACTTGATTTTCTCCCCATTTTTGGCATTATCTGCAAGGGGTGTATCCATAAAGAAGATGGAAGATGGAACTTTTCCACTATGGGCAGTCTTTTGTATGCTAGCCTTTATAGCCTTGATATCTGCTTGAGTGTCTTTAAACCTTGATTCCACCATGTTGGTCAGCATTTGTACTTGAATAGCATGCTTTTGATCAGCCATATGTTGCTGTTTTTCAAGCATGGGTTGAAAAATATTCCAAAGCTCATTTGCAGCAAATGCATGTTGTGCAGGTGCTTGAGCAGGAACAGCAGTAGCTTGTGCTTTTTGAGCTTTTAAAATCTCTTGCACCATATCTTTAATTTCAGCAACTGAATCTTCAAGTTTTTCAACTCTTTCCGTCAATTCCTGATATTTTGAATCATCACCTACATTAGTAGGATCATCTGAATCCCCACCAGTAGTGGTTGTATCAATGTGTGACTTAGGAACTGAGTCCCAAAAATCATCCATTGATGCCCCTTGTTCTTGGTACTGGGGACTTCTTTCTTCAGCACTCGATAAACCTTTGATGGTACCGGTGGTTAAAATCAACTCACTGGTGGTTACCGATGTTGCCATGGAAGAAATTGCCTTCAAGGGAGTCTTATTAATGAAACAACTGTCCAACTGAAGATCTGTTGATCCATCAGTTGTAGTTGCTGCTCCACTTGAACTACCACCGAGAGTTACTTGTAACTCGGGGGGTGTAACCTCCTCAGTTGTTGCTGGGATAGCAGAGGTATAAGCATCAGACCTAGTCACTTGTGGAGGTATACTCTCAGTAATGGGTGATAGATAGGAACTGGTTTGTGTCTGTGCAATAACAACTGCATGCAACAGGGGTATTATTGATTGTGGCATTATGATTGGTGAGGGTATGGGTGTTGAAAGAGACATGTCCTTGGGATCAGGACTGTGGAAGATAGATCCGAGTGGATCCAGAGCTTCATAATTTGGTGTCCCTGTGATTACAACCTGATCCTTTTGTGAGGATGCAGGAGGAGTTTTAGGCATAGGTTGAGATCTTTCTTCCAACTGCTGTGAGAAAGTAGCAGCAGTGGTTTGTGGTGACATTTGTTTTGTCACTGGCAGTTGCTCTGGGATCTCATCTTCCAGAGTTGCCTTTGTTTTGGGTTTGGTGGGTTTTCTGGATGTTTTTCTTTTGGTCTTTTTGGTAATGTCAGGTGTGGGTTTCAGAGCAGTGGTTGTGCTGCTCTGATCACCTGGAGCAGTGGGCTCAGCAGAAGTTGCCAGAGGATCAGTGGCAGTTTCCAAAGTCTACTCAAGCTCCTTTGCTTTTAATTTTATTGGTGCCATCATTCTTGAAAATGTTTCAATCGTTAAACTTTTTATTTGAAAATGGACACCTTGTTTGGGCAGATTTTCATCCTCTTTTTCAAATTTTTGTTTAAAGTAATAGCTCAGAAATCTTGGAAAAAGGAGAAATGATTTGCTGTCAACATTCTTTACCATGTCATTGAAGATCTCCTGGGAATAGTTGTAATCTTTATTGTTTAGAATAGCATATCCCAGGCATTGAATCTTCAATGGTATTTCATTAAACGCTGTTGTTTTATTAGAAACACAACTTAAAAGTGTGTGGAATAAAAATCTGGGTGCAGATGGAAAATAACCTTTTTGTAAGGTATCTACCTTTGATTGTTCTGCATACCCTCTTTTCAGAAAATCAGCTTTTAACTCGTGTTTATCAAAAGAAGTTTTACCTTTCAGATCATTGAGTTTGAAGACCTCTGAGATTAATTGTGGGGTGATTTGAAATGCTTTACCCTGTATCGAGGAGATAATGGCTACTACTTTTCTGTCTTGTTTTTCAAGATTTGCATTTTTCCAAAACTCTCTCTGGGTTTGCAAGTAAATGGGAGCATCTACTGTCAACAAAGTTTTGTACTTTGATGCAGATAGTGTATCAATGATGGAGTCGAAGGTGTGGTTATCGGTAGGTTTTGTGAGGAGACCCACGTAGTTATGAGGTGATTTATATAGGATTTCAATGGTTTCTTCGGTCGTTTGAGCGACCTCTTTTGAAGATGATGGTGATTTTGGTTTAGATTTTGATTTTGATTTTGACTTCGTCATTTTGATGAAGAAGAATCGGAGAATGTTTTGAGAAGAAAGGTTGGAAACTGCTTTGAGAAGAGAACTTTGGAATTCAATTCGACAGTGTAAAACCCTGTTTTGGGGGTTTAGGGCAGGGTTTTTGTTTAGGGAAAAAGTGATCGCTGATGTGGCAGCGGTTATTTTGATCTGAAGGCTAAAAACTGACCACGTGTCAAACACAGATGAAACGGATGAAGGGTGGAGAACAGTTGTTTTAAGAGCCACTGATGAATCGAGCATCAGTGGTTACAACGGTAATAATGTGAAAACAGTGGAAGATTTTTACTATCAGTGGATAGTATATCAGTGGATAAGACACTGATTTTGAGTATCAGTGCTTGTCTTAGCAAAATGAGGAATCAGTGGTTGACTTTCAGCAGTGGATAGTATTTAGTGATCAGATGTTTGAACAAAACAGTGATTAGGGTAAATGATACAGATTTGAAGAACAAATATTTCAGCAACTGTTTTGAGAATTTTCATTCAAGGTTTTTGCCACATGTCAATTTTGAAGAACAGTGGTTAAGTACCCCAGATGATGAAAACTTTTTACTAAGGCATCTCATTATCGTTTAATATTCAAATTAAAACATAAATACCTCAGTAGTTTAAGCACTGTTTAGCAATCAACCTTTGATGTTTAAAACAACCCTGAAAATGACATGACCTTGACATATGTACCTTTTCCTCTTGACCCATTTATGAGGACAATAATACCAACAAAAATAAGGTATTATATCCTGACAGGTAACAGAAACTATCGCCAACAAAAACAAGCAAAAGTTCAAAATACATTATTAAAAAAATGAACAATATATCCTGGTTATTTGAGAAAATCCTTTGAAGAAAAAAAAAAGATTAAAGGATTTTCTGAAAACAACATCAAAGAGGATCTGGTAAACTTTTCAATAAGATACGTGATCATATCATTCTTAAGTTTAACAAAATGGTCACTGGTTTGGCAGTAGTTGGTAGAACATTCTGAATACGTTCTGACCACTGTATGGTACCATTTTCTTTGTCAGTTGATTGCAAACATGAGGACACATGGATGAGAAAAAAAATTCAAGTCCTCTTTGGAGTTCATTCACCGGAATCAAAACCTTTTCCTGAGCAAGTGGATGCACACAGTTGCTTAATGATTATTATTACTCTAAACTATGACTCATAAATGTTTTATGTTTATACTCTTTTCTTTTGACTTGAAAAGTTTTGAGATAAACACACTTCTGAGTTTTTGTGAATTTTCTTCTTCCCTTTTTACCCTTCCCAATCATAGTATTGAAATACTTAGTGAGGGGTATTTATTGAAGGAATACTTGTTCCAGAATCATTTTGTAGTAATGTTTTGAGAGATTTGGTCATTTCTGCACATGCTTATGCCAACCTTCTCATTACCTATGATCTGGACATTTTTGACTCCTGATTTTCTTAATGTATTTTAACATAGTTGATTTTGTCCTTTTGAGGAACTCAACCTGTTTTCAACACATAAGATCTGAATGACTAAAGTTTTAATTTCCCTCTTTTATGTTATCAAAAACACTAATGTTTTAAAAACATAGGTTTTTCTTAATCTGAGGTTCATACTTTAGCATTTAGTGAAAACATCACAAATATCAAAACAACAATTGAAATCAATTTTGAAAATATCGAACGATCCCATAATTTATCAGATATTTTACAGATCTGAAAACTATGAGTGACTTGTGCATGATATCACTTGTTGCATGAAATTTGTGTGTCATATGACATCTTGGTTGATTTACAGAGTTTCTGAATAACCATTTTGATCATGATTCACTCGTTACTCTGTTTTTTCAACTGAATACAACCATCCTTAGTATCAATGAATTTTGAGCCGAACTGTTTTGTCAAATTGATTGTTAGATCGAATTTGACTGGCCAAGCTCTGATACCAATTGTTAGGATCCGAGGCTCTCATGATTGTGCTTGTTTGTAATGTTTGAACAAATCAAATAGATATGAGCACTTTTAAGTTCAGCGGAAATGGATAACAAACTTTGTAAAGACAATCAAAGGAGAATATAGTTTGATAAACAATTGCTTTTTCATAGAGTCGAAAGATTACATTAAAAGCAAAAGGTTACAATGCAAGCTTACAGACTGAAACTCCCCCTCAGCCTGATACTCCAGGGTTGGTTGCACAAGATGAAAGGATTGAATTGAGGAGAAGAACTCACTCAAAACGAATCAAATATAACGGTATAAAGTACTGTCATATTTATAGGCAAACCAAACTACTGATGTACCTCAGCTGACGTCACCATGATAGTGACATCTAACAGCCTAACAACCTATAAACACTGATCTATACAAAACTACTGATGTCTAACAACTGATTGATAATAAAATACAAAACAAGTCTAACACTGTTCACGTTCCACTGTTGTAGCCTAAGCACTGATTACTTGAACATCAGTGCTTTCTTCAAAAGGTGATCAGTCTTTGAATGAGCAGTGCTTGGATCTTCAGCAGTACTTAAGAGACAGCAGTAGATAGAGCTCAGCATTTGCCTTTTAGCAGTCTTTAGTTGTTTCATTAGTGTTTGGTTCATCAGTTGTTCTTCTGAGCAGTGTTTAGAGTGTATCAGCAGATAGGTAACCACTGTCAAGGGGAGAGCTTGGTGTAAACATCTGCATATTGTGAATCCACTGTTGTGATCAGGTTTTGGCTTTACATTATCTGTTCCTCTGGTAGGGTTCAATCCCAACATACCTTGATCCACAAGGAAACATTGCGGTTGATCCAGATTCCATTAGTATTGATGCTCTCATCTAGCAATTTGCTGAAGAAGAAGAAGAAGCCAGACATAGAGAATGGTGGGGAGGTGGAGAAGAGAAAGTAGAAGAAAAAGAAAAGGAGAAAGAGCAGCAGACAAAGAAGATTGATGACGGGATTATTGATACGTCACAAGAATTCACCGCTGAAAACTTGAAGAAGATGGCTGACAAAGTTCTTGCTGCAAAAGAACAAGAGGTAGTTTCTGGTTCTGGAACTGAGTCCAAAAACAAGGTCAGTTCAAATGATACACATGAGTCAGGTAAGAAATTTAAATCTGAGAATGACTGCAAAAATTGCATGAAAGAGTGCAAAGTTTGTAGTACAATTGCTTACCTTAGTGGTAAGAAAGTTGAAGAACTGACTGGTAGAGTCAGAAGTGTTGAAGATCAGATCTTAAACCATGATAAATTGTTAAAAGCTTCGAATGACGGATTAAAGGAATTAACTGAGAAAATCGAAAATGATAAAAATGACATAGAAAGAATTAGGAAAGAAAATGAAAAACTAATTCATGAAAATCGTCAAATCTCAGAAAATTTTGAGAAGCTAAAACGTACGGTTAAAGATTCTGATGAAAGAAATGGTAAGACAACCAAAGAAAATCTTCAACTGTCAGGAGTTCTTTGGGTGAAAGAAGAGTTAATCAACCAGCAATTGGATGAGATTGCTAAGTTGAAGCTTCAGTTTCAAGAAGCTAAAATTGAAAATGAACGCATCCAGTTGAAACTGAGCAGTTACAACTCCGCAAGCTTTGTTCTCCAACATATCGTCCCCAAACCAATTGGAAAGAACAAAGCAGGCGAAGATGTATATTCTGATGGAACCGGGGTGGGTTATCATCAAGTTCTATCACCAGTTCTAAACAATTTTTCAAAGAAACAATTAGGGTTGGTAATTGATGAAGAAAATGAGGTGAAACTTCTGGACACAATTGATGTCACATTCACTTCATCGTCCGATGAGGATAGTGTTCAATCTGAAATTGTTAAAAGCATGGCTGAAAATGTTTTAAAGTATGAAAGTGACACTACCGAGGATGATGAATGTTTCTTGGACAAATACATTCCGAAATCAAAATCCAAAAACAACTTAAATGAAGAACCTACTCTTGTCATGTACAAGATGTCGGGATCGGATAAGTTGTATTCGGATTCTGAGTTTCCACTGGAGAATGTTAATGTTTCTAAATTGACAAATGTGTTCAAATTGGTTGAAATTGATCTGTCTGAAGTAAAAAGTTTAAATCAGACAAAGAGGCAAATGAATTTTGAAAAAGATAAAGCTTATTACAAGAAGCCTATTGTTCCACCATGTTTTTATAACAACAATCAAAACAAATGGTCGGGTGGATATCAGGGTGGTAAGAATTATCAGAAAAAGAATGTTCAAAACAGAAGGTTTGCTGAGAAAAAGGTGTTTGTGAAAAGTTCAAGTTCGAGTTCACTTTCTGATGAAGAATCTAAAATTTTTTCAAAATCAAACAAAGAGTTCTTTGAGAAGAAGGCCTCACAGCCTCAGTCTGAAGGCACAAGTCGGGTAGTTGACACCCGAACCTGCTTCAAATGCAATCAAGTTGGACATATTGCACGAAAGTGTACCAACTTGAAGCCTAAGACTGAAGTTGTTGAGATTCAGAAAAGGAAAGTTGATGTGAAAGGAAAAGCTCCAATGGTTGTTAAGCAAAAGGTTTTGAAAAATGAAAACATCAAAGTCAAAACTGAACCTGTTAAAAATGTGGTAACTAAAAATGACAAGTTTTACAAACGGGTTTTGCGTCATCTCGACAAACATGGAAGCCAAAAGTTGTTGAAAAGAAAACAAGTTCTCCAAAACCAAAGGTTTCAGAGTCAGAAAAACAATCATCTTCTACTACACCGGTAAAGATGAATGTTCCTTTGGATTATTATGAGAGACTTGAAGAATAAATGCTCATTTCTGAAAAGAAAAATGTTCAAAAGAAAGACCAACCATCTGGTCAACCTCCTAAAGATGAGTTTTTCTTATACAAAGAGGTTGAGGTTGGATCTGAAGAGCGCTTAAAAATGAATGACAAGAATTTTCCACCATTGTTCACCAAAAGAACTGTTCTTAATTTCCAGCTACCCGAGTTAAAAGAGGCTTGGGTGGCATCAAAATCTAACTAAGCATTGGTGACTTGTGCAGGAGCTTCCAAGATCCGTTTCGTGATGGATTATGGATAGTGGAGCTTCTCGGCACATGACGGGGAAGAAGACCCTGCTGTACGATGTTAGAGGGTTTAATGGAGGTTATGTGGGTTTTGCAGGAAATCAAGGTGGTAGAATAGTTGGTGAAGGAACTTTATCCAATGGTATTGTCACATTTGAAAGAGTGAACTACATTGCTGAGCTTGAGAATAATCTTCTAAGTATTTCTCAAATCTGTGATAGAAAGTATACAACGCACTTCACAGACAAAGAATGTTTGATCTTGAAACCAGGATTTGTTGTTCCCGAAGAATGGTTTTTCATGAGAGCACCTAGAGTCAATGATCTGTACGTGTTGGACATGAGTGTTGCTACTACTACCACGGGTCAGGCTCATTGCTTTATGTCAAGAGCAACAGAAAAGGAATCGACGTTGTGGCACCGAAAGATGGGTCATATTCACCTATGAAAAATGAATCACCTGGTGCACAATGTTTTAGTAATTGGTGTTCATTTTAAAAGTTTCCATCTGGAAGGGGAGTGCATTAGCTGCGTCAAAGGCAAGCAGAAGAAGAAATCACACCCTCAAAAGAAAGTCAATTCAGTCTCAAGACCTCTAGAGAGACTTCATATGGATCTTTTTAGTCCAGTGAACGTCAAAAGTATAACTGGTGATCTCTATTGTCTTGTAGTAACTGACGATTATTCCAGATTTTCGTGGGTATCATTTCTGAAATCTAAAGATAAGACGTTTGAAAGTTTGATGGCATTGTTCAGAAAGATTGAAAACTTGTACCAAACTCGAATCAGAAGAATCAGGAGTGACAATGGTACTGATTTCAAGAACAACCGAATGGAAGAATACTGTGATGAGAGAGGTATATTACAAGAATTTAGTGCTCCTTACACTCCACAACAAAATGGAGTAGCTGAACGAAAGAACAGGACGCTAATTGAAACGGCCAGGACGATGCTTGCTGATTCAAAGCTACCAGTAAATTTTTGGTCAGAAGTAGTATCAGCCGCTTGCTATACGCTTAACCGGGTTCTCACTGTCAAGAAATTCAACAAGACATGTTTCGAGCTGATCAACAACCGCAAGCTGAACCTAAAGTATTTAGAGCCGTTTGGGTCTCCCTATACTGTTCTAGAGCCTTTTGGTAAATTTTGTCCAAAGAGAATCGAAGGGATTTTTGTGGGTTACTCAAGTCCACTAAGACATGTCTTTGTTCCAAGCTTAAAACGAATCATCGAAGCATCAAATGTTGAGTGTCAAGGTTATACAGTGCCACCGTAGAATCCAGGAGACTCATGGCGATTTAATTATGATACTTTGTGGGATTCGTTTAACATGGAAGAAGAAACAGAGGAAGAAATGGAGTTCTTTGATGAGTTGGATATTCTGAGAGAGTATGAGTCATCAGGAGAAAGGTTTCCAGCTGAGTACTCTAGGCAACCACAACAAACTTCAAATGATGATGAAGCTGGTCCAAGCAATGCTGGTGAACATGATGATATTCAACAATCTTCAGAACAAGAACATGCTCATGATAATCAGACGGCAGTCAATGATAATTTAGAATCTGATAACATGCCAGTATTTGATCGTGGTGATTCAGATTTAGAGGGGGAGCAGATCCAGATTTCAAGTCAAACAAATCCAATTTGTGAACAAGATGTAAACCAGAATATCACTAATTTGGAAGGCGAGGTAGATGTTCCAGGCGAGGTGATGCCAAGAACTCTTTCATACCATCCAGAGGAGTTGATTATTGGAGAATTGCAGTCAGGCGTTCGCACAAGACGACAAATTGACCAAGGACTTACTTGTTTTTTTTCTACAGTAGCACCTTTCCAAACTGAGTTTTCACTAAGTTGTTTTATTTCGAAGATCGAACCGCGAACTTACAAAGAGGCGCTAACTGAAGATTCTTGGGTTAATGCTATGCAAGAAGAGTTGAGTCAGTTTGAGAAGTTAGGAGTGTGGAAGTTAGTAGATTTGCCTGATGGTCACAGGAAGATTAACACAAAATGGGTGTTTAAATGCAAGAGAGATGATCAAGGGGTTATTATTCGAAACAAAGCTCGACTCATAGTCCAGGGATTTAGTCAGCAGAAGGGTATAGATTTAACCGAAGTATATGCTCCCGTGGCTCGACTAGAAGCGATTAGAATTTTTCTGGCATTTGCATCGTGGAAGGGATTTAAAGTTTTTCAGTTAGATGTTAAATCGGCTTTTCTCTATGGGAAGATTAAAGAGGAGGTATTAAATAAAGAATTAAATAAAGAAACGATAGTTGAAGAGTTAAAAATGGAAGATCAAACAAGTGAAAAACCGACACATGAGTTAAACAACGAAAGATGTGAGGCCGATAACGTTAAAATCCAAGAAGAGTCTAATTTTGAAGAAATTAATCTCTTGTCACCTTCTTTTGAAAACCATTGTTTAGTGTCAACTCATGCTAAGTTTTTAAAGGATCTAAACACTAACGCAAAAATTGAATAAATGGTAAGTGTTAAGTTAACTAATGATCAAACTTCGCTAATAAAAGAAGACCCTTTTGAAATTAACATTACACCGGTTCCATGTTTTTTTCAAAATTCATTTATTAGTAATGTCACCATTGATAAGGATCTTTGTGTTAACATAATGCCTAGTTACCTTTTCGTAAAATTAAGTATTAGTGATTTTGCCCCACTTCAAATACCCATTTTTCTATCCAATCGGAGAGTAATTAAGTCAATCGGTGTAGTGAAGGACATCTTAGTTCAAACAAATCAATTGGTTATTCCAACCGATTTCGTCACCCTCGATGACGCTCCTCTAGTGTTGGGAAGACCTTTTGTAAAAGCTCATGAAGCTTTGAAAAACCGGAAGTTTAATAATCCACCTCTTCAATTAGGGGCATTCAAAAGGAGCATAGATATTGAACGTTCAATGAAATATCCTTTTGGCAATAATGACCCCCTAATTGAAGATGAAGATGAGCCAACCGATACAAGTGAAAAAGTTGACCACTTTCTTGAAGAAGAGGTCGCCATAGAACAAACCTTTAAAGTTCTTAATCTAGATGAGCCCCAAAATAAGGAGTCTTCTAAAGACCCACCTCTTGAGCTCAAAGAACTCCCAAAGGTTTGGAATATGCTTTTCTAGACTAAGATGGTGGTTCTCATGTAATTATTCATCTAAACTAAATAATATAGAAAAAGAAAAATTAATTAAACTTTTGAAAAAACATAAAAATGCGATCGCTTGGAAGCTTGTAGATATAAAAGGAATAAGCCCTTCCATGTGCAACGCAAAATTCTGATGAACGATGACTACAAATCCGTGATACAACCACAAAGGAGAGTAAATCCAAATGTCCAAGAAGTGGTTAAAAACGAGGTCATCAAACTGCTTGACGCCAGACTTATTTATCCTATCTCCAATAGTCCATGGGTAAGTCCAGTCCAAGTAGTCCCAAAGAAGGGAGGTATGACGGTAATAACTAATGAAAATAATGAATTAATACCAACGAGAACCGTCACAAGATGGAGAGTATGTATAGATTACAGACGATTAAATGAAGCAACGAGGAAGGACCACTTTCCTTTGCCCTTCATTGATCAAATGTTAGAACAACTATCCGGTCATAAATTTTACTGTTTCTTGGATGGTTTTTCAGGTTACTTTCAAATTCCAATAGCACCCGAAGACCAAGAAAAGACAACTTTCACATGCCCCTATGGAACTTTTGCTTATCGTCGCATGCCATTCGGTCTATGTAATGCCCCCGCAACTTTCCAACGTTGCATGGTGGCCATTTTCCATGACATGATAGAAAAGACAATGGAAGTCTTCATGGACGACTTTTCTATCTTTGGAGATTCATACGACCAATGCCTCGATAACCTCGAACGAATGCTATCCCGATGTGAGGAAACTAAGCTCGCCCTTAACTAGAAAAAATGCCATTTCATGGTAACGGAGGGAATAGTACTTGGTCACAATATCTCGAGCAAAGGAATGGAAGTTGATCAAGCAAAGATTGACACAATTTCTCGATTACCTCCACCATCCTCCGTTAGAGCAATCAGAAGTTTCTTAGGGCATGCCGGATTTTACAGACGGTTTATCAAAGACTTTTCAAAAATTTCAAGACCTCTAACAAAATTACTTGAAAAAGATGTGCCTTTCATCTTTAACAAGGATTGCAATCAAGCATTTCTAACCCTCAAAGAAATGCTGGTCAATGCACCTATCATGATAGCGCCCGATTGGAAACTACCTTTCGAAATCATGTGTGATGCAAGTGACTTTGCTGTTGGAGCAGTCCTGGGACAGAGAAAAGAAAAGCATTTCCACCCAATTTATTATGCTAGTAAAACACTTAATGATGCACAAGAGAATTACACAACTACTGAAAAAGAATTACTAGTCGTGGTATTTGCTTTTGATAAATTTCGTTCTTACCTTGTTCTTTCTAAAACTGTAGTCTATACAGATCATGCAGCTATCCGATACCTCTTCAAGAAACAAGATGCCAAACCCCGTTTGATCAGGTGGATTCTACTCCTCCAAGAATTTGATATTGAAATCAAAGACAAAAGAGGAACAGAAAACACAGCAGCATATCATCTTTCGCACCTAGAAGACCCAGCTTTGGAGGCAATCAGGGACGAACAAATCAACGAAAAATTTCCAATAGAGTCCCTGGAGATGGTGGAATACAGACAAGAACCATGGTATGCCGACTATGCTAATTATTTAGCTAGCGGTATAGTCACCAAGGGATGGCCACATCACCAAAGAAAGAAGTTCTTTGCTGATGTAAAGCATTACTTTTGGGAAGACCCTTATCTTTTCAAAATGTGTGCTGACCAACTCATCCGAAGGTGCGTACATAGGAACGAAGCAAGAAGAATTCTCCGCCATTGTCATGAAGGTCCTTACGGAGGACATCATGGTGCCGCTAGTACAGCATGGAAGGTATTTGATTCAGGATTTTATTGGCCGACCATTTACAAAGATGCGAAAAATCTTGTCAAGACATGTGATGCTTGCCAAAGAACAGGTAATATTTCTTCCAAAAATGAAATGCCACAAAATGGTATTCTCGTTTGTGAAATTTTTGATGTGTGGGGACTCGACTTCATGGGACCTTTCCCACCGTCAAAAGGAAACAAATATATACTTGTGGCAGTTGATTATTTGTCTAAATGGGCCGAGGCCGAAGCACTTCCAACAAATGATGGAAGAGTTGTGGTAAAATTTCTGAAAAAAATTATTCTCTCGTTTTGGAACACCTAAAGCATTAATAAGTGATAGGAGTACCCCTTTTTATAACCACAAACTCGAAAAAATCTTAACAAGTTATGGGGTCTATCATCAGGTCTCAACAGCGTATCACCCTCAAACAAACGGACAAGCCGAAGAGACTAATAGAGGTTTAAAACGAATACTTGAAAAAACCATAGGATTAAATAAAAAGGAATGGGCGGATAAATTAGATGATGCTTTATGGGCATTTCGTACTGCTTATAAAACCACTATAGGCACAACCCCATATAAGCTCGTCTATGGAAAAAGTTGTCATTTGCCGGTAGAAATAGCTCACAAAGCCTACTGGTCAATAAAAAATGTAAACTTAGATCTAGATATTGCAGGTAAAAATCGATTTTGTCAAATAAATGAATTAGACGAACTAAGGAATTATGCATACTCTAACTCGGAAATTTATAAGGAAAGAATGAAAAACTTACACGACAAATACATTAAACCTAATGAATTTCGAGTAGGAGATCAGGTTTTGTTGTTTAATTCAAGACTTCGATTATTTCCGGATAAACTAAAATCTAGGTGGTCAAGACCTTTTTCCATCACCCATATTTTTCCTCACGGTGCAGTAGAAATTAAATCTCGAAATGGAATCCCATTCAAAGTCAATGGCCAACGGCTAAAGCTCTATCAAGGATCCATTGAGGATGAAGAGGAAGAAATCTCGCTCCAAACGGTTGACGACTAAAGGCATCAGCATCATACCTGGTAAGTTACGAACAAGCAAGTAAACATCGAAAACGGTAAGTCTTCGAACCAAGTTTCTGGGAAAACAGGGCACTCACACGTACACTTAAAAAAATATTTTTAAAACTTTGCTCGGCACGGGGCCGTGTCCGCACAACTGTCGGGATAAAAACCCCCTTTTTCACAAACAGTTTCATTCCACACGCCCCGTTTCCCCGAAAAACGCTCTGGTCCAGGCGATTTTCCGCAGATTTTCGACGTCTCCTCTCATTCTAACAACATCAAGGTATGATTCTATCATCAATAGTGGTTAGATTAGTTACTTGCATGTAGTTAAAACATCAAAATTTGGGGAAAAATCTAGGGTTCTTGAAGTTCATCCGAATCAAACCTCAAATTTTTGTTTTAATCTGTTAGCATTAGTTTATATTAGTATAATGGGAAGTAAATACACTTATATTGTTGATAGATTTGCCCAATTTCTTATGTAAACCCCAAACCCTTGTTTTTGAACCAAAAAAGATAAAATCGAAGGGGTAAACGGTTTGTTTTGGGAAAAAAAGGCCCTTGGGGTTTTATTTTCAGGGGAAACCGCACCTACTTGGCCAAAAATTTTCAGATTTTCGAGACCGAAACGAAAAATGAAATTTTTGAGTAACAGAAGCCTGGACACGGGGTCGTGCCCGCTAAGCACGGGGCCGTGTCCAGCTGACTGTTTGCTGTTTTTTCTGAAAATTCCACTGTTTCGTGCTAACTTTTGGTGTATTCTTTCAGATGTCGAAGAAGTTTACGAGATTCAACGCTAATGAGCTTGATGCTAGGGCCAGATATGATACACTTCAAACAAGACCCGAGGAATACCCAAGGCAAGCATGCACAGACCTGTTACTCATGGTGAACCAACTTGACCGCTTCAACAACCTCGTTACCGGCCCGCTCAGGGTTGCTTTGACCACTCGACTCCGGTCGGTACACGAGTGCACCTTGGAGTTCTACAGTACCTTCACCTTCACTTCAAGGTGTGACCCGTTCGACAATGAGGGGGTTGCATTCCGATGTGGTGGGACAAGGTATTCGATCTCTATGGCGCAATTCAGGGCAATAGTGGGGCTGTATTCAGAGGAAGATTCGAAAGGTGAAGAAAACACCGGGGGAATGCGAGAGTTGGATGAAAATGAACGCCAGGCTGTATGGGCTCAGATTGGTGATGGGTTTTACAATCCGAGCAGTACTAAGAGCACTAAGCTAAGGGATCCGCTCTATCGCTACATTCACAGGCTCCTTACTTACTCTCTTAGTCAGAGACATGACAGCAGCGGCGTTGTTGGGTTGAGAGATTTGGTAGTCCTACACTGCATTCACACCCGAAGAGCCCTCGATGTTCCATTCCTCCTACTCCGAAACATGCATCTGAACCGGCTTGCTCATGCACCAACCCCTATCTTCTATGGGGGGATGGGTGTACCGCCTCTTCAAGCACTTCACGAACATCCCTAGGTCCTTCCAGAGAAGCCCATGGTCGGGACGGGTTGATGTACACATTTGTCGCGCCATGAACCTAATCTATGAGGCGGAAGATGGATCGGTAAGCTTTCAGAGGATGCAAGGCTATGCATGGAACCCGCAAGAGGCGCTAGTCCTTCACGCTCCACCTCCCCAATACCAGTACCAACCCCACGGTGATTCGGGGCAGTCCTCCTCACAAGGAGGTGGTTTTCCTAACCTTCAGAGTTTACATGATCTTTTGCAGGAAAACCTTATGTGCACCAGGAACACCTACAACCTCGCCAACAATACTTACCACCAGGTCGGAGCCATTGAGAGAAACATCACCGATATCCAAGATGACATCGGAAGCATCCGGGAGTATATGGCGGGGCATGGGGGAGGAGATGATGACAGTGATGAAGACATGGACTAGGCTGGTGGAGTAGGAGTAGGAGCAGCTGGTTGGTGAGCCCACAGGTTAATTTCCCTTTCTATCAGACAATTTCCGGCCTGCGTGTCGAAGTGTTGAACAATTTACTTTCCCTAACCTATTTTTATTTTCTGCTTTGATTTTTACTTTTAACTTGATCGTTTGATGTTTGACTTGGTAATTTAGGACGTTTGGTATTGTTTGGTGTGGTATTTATTGATAGAATAGGTACAAACAAGGCTTAGAGTACTAAACATTAGTACTACTAAAGCCAGGACAGGAAAACCGAAGAAAGAAACATGTTTTTCAGCCTTGCAGACTGTCCACACGGGGTCGTGTCCAGCCAACACGCCCCCGTGCCCACCTCCCAGACCTGCTGTTTGTTTAGTTTTCTGCAGATTTTTACCAAACACGGGGTCGTGCCCAGCCAACACGCCCCCGTGTCCAACTTCTGTAAGTTTTCGTTACTGGCACCTGAACACGGGGCCGTGCCCGGTCCCCACGGGGCCGTGTCCAGACTGCCAGCAACATAAAATTTTGCCTTTAACACCATTTTACACATTCAATCAACCTAAAAACTTATTTTTAGGACACATTGAGGACAATGTGTAATTTAAGTGTGGGGGGGATGCTAAAACCTTGAATTTTGCAAGTCCTAATAACAAGCCTTAGACAAAACTCTATTGGAACCGCTAATCACCCCAAATTTTTTCCAAAAATTTTCATTTTTTTTTTACTTGTCTAAGTTTAAGCTGGGAATTCAAGTCTTAATAAGGTTATATTTTTACAAATTTACAACCGACAGCGTCGTGATAAAAAGAACCAACATAAGAAAATTATGAAAAGGCATGACAAACTTAGTTAAAATACGATTATATATACTTGATCACATAAAAAACCCTTTTCCCACAAAAGTGAGTTTTGAGCCTTTAACGAGCATACAAATATATATATCTTTACTCTAAATGCTCATTTTTCGTTTCTTGTGTGAATAGCCGCTTGGTTCATACGACTCTAGAACTTGCCACAACAATACATTCCCAGTCCTTACCAACTTAAACCCGAGTAAGTAAATGATGGAGGCATTAGGACTAACCCTTTTTCATTCTACACCATTATTTTTCTTTTTTTTTTACCACCTACCCAAAGTCCCCCTAGTTAACCCCTTTGAGCCTAAACCTTTTCATTTCTTAACCCAAGACAACCCTTTTTACCCACCTAAACCTTTTAATTTTATTTTATTTTTTTAGTAACAACGTTCGGTTCTCTTATGACTTCCTTAAAAAAAATCGATGAAGCTAAACAAACAAACAAAGTTTATCAAATATCTTTGTTTGAACAATTCATCGAAATAAAATAAAAATATGAAAAATAAAAAGTCTTTCAAACCAACGTTTGTTACGCCTTTCGCCCTTTTTACTAACTACTAACCCAACCACCCACCTTTAGCCCAAGCCAAAAAACCCATAAAGTCCTCTTGATATTTACAAAGGTATATAGTTAAATAGGAGGAGGATTGATTGCTTGGAAAGCTTATGGTAGAAGTGAGTTCCATGCCGCTCTCGAGTGATTCACTAAAAAAATACACCTTCGGCCGAGTGTTGAGTGATCTCCCGTGAGGTATGTGAACTTGTATATATATATGAGATTTTAAAAAAGGTATGTTATGCCCAAATAAGTAATTTATCTTAAAGAATGTTCTTAATAAATCATTCCGAATAGGATTGTAAATAAATAAAAATAAAACCTCAATAAAGAATCTTGGAAATTCCGACACTCTATGACAAGCCCAAAAACCTTCTCTTCTACCCATTCCATTTGGGAGTAATAAAGCCACATTATTAAGAGTTTTGCTTGAGGACAAGCAAAGATTCAAGTGTGGGGGTATTTGATATGCGCAAAATGCAACATATAAATTATATCAAATGTGGCATAAAACTAACCCTTTTTTAGTACTAATGTTGGAAAAAGTGTGTTTTTGTCTTCCTTTTGTATTTTCAGGATTAAATGAGCTCAAATTAACAAAAGAAGCAAAAAGACAGCAAAATCTAACATAAATACAAGAAAAGGAGCTAAAGTGGAATGCCCGACCCCTCAACAGCATCTTCCAAAGCAAAACCAAGAAAACAGAAGACTGAACATGCCCCGTGCTCAGCGAGCACGGGGCCGTGCCCAAGAAGCAGCAGAAAAGACAAACCTTTAGAAGCTTCTATTGCCCACCACGGGGCCGTGCCCAGTGGACACGGGGGCATGGTCAGACTCCTGCAGGCGCATTTATTGTAATTGCGAATTACAATTAATGAGGTGAGAGACAAGGATGGACACGGGGCCGTGCCCAGCGGGCACGGGGCCGTGCCCGAGCTTCTGTTCAGCCTATAAATAGGAGTGCTTGGAGACATTTAAACTCATCCCTTGGCACACCACCTCTCTCACACTTCACCCACCACCCACCACCACCATAACACCATCATCCACCACCATCAGCCATTGTCCATCATAGAGTGTGTGAGTCGTCTCGGGATCCAAGATTGATCGTAAGAGTTCTTGACAATCAAAGGCCATGTTTGCCTAAGTCTCTTACATCACTTGGTGAAGACAAGTGTTTAGTGTAATACTTTTTATTTTTAATCTTTTGCACTTTTTAATTGGTTTTGTGTTAATGACTTTAATTACTAGTTTCTTATGTTGAAGGTGATTCTTCCTTATTGTTTGTCCGTTGTGTCTTGACATTATTTTACTGTCTATATAAAATAAAAGATTTTCACCATTCATATCTCCACGGTTTATATGGAGGTATGTTGACTACCTGGTCGGGGGTTAAGGGAACGGTTTGGTAAGAGTCTTGCCGTTGTTCGGCGTTTAGAGATCCTGCAAGAGACCTGGGTCAAATTTAGTAGGACCTCCTTCAATACCCAAAGGTATTGGATGGCGGGGGTCCAAACTCTTTGATCCCCTCATAAGTTAAACTACTATCAAAACTTTAACCCAGCTATTTAGGACTGTATCCCTGCTGACTCGGACTACTTAGCTGAGGGTAACGTCGCCTTCAAAAGAGGGGCTTACCACATTATGCATTAATAACTTAATTAATTATCTTTCAATAATCCGACCCTTTAGGATTGTATCATTGCTGACTCAAACTACTGGGTTGAGGGTAATGTCGCCTTCAAAAGAGGGGCCTACTACAATAACTAAGATAATCTCTTAAACAAGTGCAAAAGTGCAAAAATAATCAAAGGTTACACTAACACACGAGTCGGATCCAAGTGATTCATCTTGTCTATCTGTTTTTTATTTTCAGCATTTTAGTTAGTTTTATTTTCTTAGTTTAAAATCTTTTTCTAACATTTTGATTTGATTAGACGTTGAGGATAAACCGGTACTAAAAGCTCTTGTGTCCTTGGACGACCTCGGTATGTTACCAACACTATACTATGTCCACGATGGGTGCACTTGCCCATATGTGTGTTTAGTGTTAGTAAATATCGTGTTTTATAAATTTAAAACTTGGCTAAAAGTGTAAAAAGGGCTTAAAATATACATCTAAATTATAACACACTTCACGCACATCACCAGGATAGGATACACACTCCAAACCACTCGACATCGGATGACATCTTTTATTTCTAACAACACTTGAAACCTTCAACGCCCGCCAGATCCATACTTAGTTTCCTGAAATACATGTAGTTTGAAAACATCAACAAAAGTTGAGCGAGTTCATGTGTTTAGTGTGTGAGCTCGAGTAAACTTTGTAATCATTATAAGTAAGTATGTATTCGCAAACCCTGGTATGAAAGCAACAAGGAAAACAGATCATTAATGGTTTGCAAGGCCATTAATATGTGTGACGTGATGCAGGAAGGCTCAAACCTAGCGGATTTTGCCACGACTTCAGTTTGTGGACATAGTAACCTCATGGGCCAAACCCCGGTCCACATGGGTGTGGGCTCGCTACACCCAAATAGATATATCACTCATGTCCCTCGGTCCTACAACGAGGATTAATGGTCTTGTAGGACCGGTTTTGACACCGTTCGATTGCGTAACGAACGTTCAACGTGCGGAATCCGTGAACGTACTTGATCGAACACACAATAACGTACAAGAAAACGTGATTATATTAATGTGACGTCGTGTACAATGCCGGGAATCACGTAGAGAGACTTTCTCTCTCTAGACTTTCTCTCTCTAAGCTCTAAGCTCTTAAATCTCCAAATGAACTCCAAGTCTTCCAAAAGTCTTAAATGAAACACTATAGCTCCCTATTTATAGGCACAAGGGATATAATGAGAAATCTCATTATTTACAAAATTGCCACCTTGCCTTTCTAACTAGATATAACACTAAAAGCTTAGAATTCTTCGGTTTCTGCTACGGACTAGATTGACGGAGGTGATAGACAGATAATGCACTAACAGGTCTTAAGCGTTATACCCACCACTCACATGATCAAGTAGTACCCTTCCTTAGCTAACCATACCACATATAATCGTTTGTAAATAGTGTGTAACATGTACTTCACCCCCGAAGTTATAAAACTGAAAACAGTTAAAAGAAAAGGAGGACATGAACTCACAGTTTTGCGTTCTTCGTAATCAACTGTAACTCAAAGCTCCTTTGGGTGTACACGACTACCTACAACGTACTAAGGTCTATTAGACGAGCGGGTCGTGCCTGGACTTAGTATTAGTTAGTGTCTTTGAGTTACATTCTTTGTGTCTTCAATATTATTCCAAGTTATATAATTATTTGTTAAAATAATAAATATTTTAACTTAAATTATATTTATTAAATTTTTGGAATAATAGTTAAAACAATATGTTTTAACTTGTTACTTTCTAAGTATTTATACATGTATATCCTTCCCAAGGATGGGTGTATTTGTATTTATATCCTTATACTTGTATATTTTTGCCATGTATTGGGGTCGTATTTCGAAGTGTATTTATAAGTACGAGAATACGTATTTTCTTGTAATTGTTTTTTTTTGGGTAAAGGGTTACCCCGGTGATTCTATATATAGACAACCGCCAAATAAGTACAAGTAGTGAGGATGAGTTCCACACTAGTTCATATACATGACATGCCCCATATATGTAAACAAAAATGCAAAAACCAAGACATCACATCAACCTAGCCTACTACAAACCATGAATATGACCTAACTAATAGACAAGACAAAACCCAAAAGACCAACATCTTCATCCTCCATCATCAAAAATGAAATTGCCACCAAAGAGCAGCCCCTTTGCATGACCCAACAAAAATCTAACCATTAGAGTATTTTGTGGCAAAGGTGCTTGCCCCTGTTCTGGAAGGCGAGGGATATGTACCCGATGTCATATACTCCTTGGTTTCATCATAGACAACCTCAACCTCTTCTTCATCCGACTCCTCATTAGGATCTCGACCCCCTTTATTTTGCCTTTGGAGAGACCCACCATTCTCACCATCAGAATCAAGAACAGAAAACGGGTTATGAGTTTGAACCTTAGAGGACCTAGTACCCTGCTCAGATGCACAGGAGACACTCCCTACTGTTTTCTTTCTATCCACCGGTCTATACTCGAACTTGGGCTTCAGATTATTAACATGAAACCCATTCTTCTTTGCAATCTTTTTAGCCTTAACTTCAGAAAAACCATCATCATCTATTTTCGACCTGTTATTAGTAGGTTGCGATATTGAGCCAATACCATTAGGACAACCCTCAGAGTCATGCCCAAAGAGACAGCAATGGACACATCTCAGGGGATTCCATTCATATTCCACACGAATAGTCTCATTCACATATTTCTTCCCATCTAATTCAGGAATAGCCATGGTTAGAACCTCTTTTAAATCTTGTTCAGCCGATATTTCAATAAGAGCCCTGTTGGTGCATTACATCTGCTGATTACGTCTTGTATCGAGTCATAGTCTTAGGATGTTAGATCTGGGCACGAAATACGAAAAATAGTGAAATTGTATAGGTTTAAGATAGTTGGTTCGCTCATAGAGTCAAATTAAGGTTGGATCACTCATTTGGCCCTTTAGGGTTTGGTCCGCTCGAACGGACATATGTTAGGTCCGCTCGAACGACAACAATCTGGACCGCTCGAATGTCATTTAGCCTGGACCGCTCAAGTGTCACATGTCTGGATCGATTTTTAGGCTTGTCCAATGAGCGATCCCAAAGGCCTATAAATAGCCTTTGAGCGATCTCATTTGTAGCTTTTGCTGAATCTCGTACTGAAGTGCTGCTAGATCGAGAACTGATTGTAATCGCTGTCAAATCAATACAGAAAGAGTTTAAAGTGAATCGCAAGCTATTCCTACGTTGATTACTTGTTTTCCGCACCTGTAATTGACGAAAACGCCTCTGATCGACTCATTCGGGTCGTGATACGATCCTACAATTGGTATCAGAGCTTCAGGAGGAGGAGTTCTGCAGAGAATAGCTGAAAATCATCAAAATTTCTGTCTTCTACACCTTCTTTTTCTGTTTCAGACACTTCCAACGGTCGAAAATTGCTGAAAATCTCAGGGATTATGCACGATAGTATAGAGACAAACCCTTGAAAGTTTGGAGCCAAAATTCGAAGGAAAAACAGGTCCGATTGGTAGTTCGCTTTTTCGGACAATTGTGGTCCGCTTATTTGACCATAGGTGAACCGCTCGTACAACATTTTTTTGGCCCGCTTATTCGGTCAGGTGACCTGGTCCGCTCCAAATTAACTCAGTTGGTTCGCTCTTATGAACATTTTTGATCCGCTCGTTTGAACAGTGATTGGAACCGCTCGAACAGACAAGTGACTGGAACCGCTCGAACGAACTTTGTTTGGAACCGCTTATACGGTTGGTTTGGACCGCTTATTTGGACCCATCCGGTCCGCTTATCTGATTCTGTTGGACCGCTCTTTTGTCAATTTGAACATTTAGTCCGCTTTTGTGTACAGTTGACATCCCCAGTTCGCTTTTAAGGCTGATTGTTGAGTTTTTTTTAAAAAAAATTGAAAATGGATGAAGATTTTTATAATGCATTTGCTACTCCAAGTACCCCCCATCACCGCTATTCAAACCACAATGTTAGAAAACGAAACAGGGACGATGCAAAAACCTCCCAAACTAATGAACATCGAAGAATATAAGGGTTGGGAAGGTCGATTTGAAAATTGGGTGCAAGCGAATTATCTTGATGCTTGGGAATGTGTCGAGACAAAATATGTTAGACCATTGAATGATGATGAAGAACCCGTTCCGATCAAAGATCTTACTGCTGATGCTCGGAAAAAGTATAAAGATGAGAAAATGATGCTTAGTCTTTTACAACAGGCAGTGAAGGAAGATATTATGGTTCTTTTACAACATAATGGAACTTCTTATTCAATCTGGAAAGCATTACGTTCAAAGTTTAGAGGAAGTGAGGAGATGGTCAAGAGCAAGAAATCGCTTCTAAAGAAAGAGTTCGATTTATTTCGAGGATTGAAAAATGAGAGTACGAGAGAAATTATTGAACGATATTGTAATCTGCTTGCAAATATGAAAAGATTGAGTATTGAGAAGAGTAATGAGGAGTTAATTGAAAAACTTGTTGATGCGTTGCCATATGAGAGTTGGGGCACCTACTTGATGATGCTCAGAAACAAGAAAGGTTTTAGCAATCTGACGCTCAGTAAGTTCATCGAAAAGATCGAAGCTCAAGAGATGGAACAACGGAAAGTGATTAGAATGAAAGATTTCGATGGTGAACAAGACATCGGGTTATATTATAAAGCTGGGGTAAATGAGAAATCATCAAATTTATCTCCAAAGGTTGTGACTGGCATGAGTGCCAAAAGTTCATCTGAAAGTCCATCATCTGGATCAAGCAGCAAAACCAGTTTTACTTCATTTCCATCATTTGATCCAAACATTTCAGCAACTAAAAACAGGAGAAGATTACAGTGCAACATTGTATTGAATCTTGAAAATGATCAAGATTATTCTGAGGAAGTTGCCAAAAACCAAATGTCTTTATTAGGAATGGTTTTGGAATCTTACACTTGTTTTGTTGCAGGTCGTATCGGCAATCCAATGTTGACCAAAGAAGACTACGACCAGATAGATGCTGAAGAGATGGAACTGATGGACATAAAGTGGTGTCTGGCTAGTGTTTTACGGAGAGCTGAGAAATTCAAACAGATCACGGGGAGAGATGATCTTCGTGATGCAAATGTTTCTACTTTAGGTTTTGACAAATCTAAAGTCACTTGTTTTCGATGCAGGGAAAAAGGACACTTTAAGAGGGAGTGCACAAACCGAGAAGCAAGTGGAGCTCAAAATCCGTTCAACAACAACAACGATTATTATCGGAAAGCTATCTATCACCAAGTTGGTCAATCATCTCAACAACAAAAACATCAAGCTCAGACTGCACATGGAAGAGATGTGGTTGAAGATACAGGAAAGAGAGCTTGTGTGAGCAGTTATGGTTGTGGTAAAAGAAGGGATGGTAGTGCTTTGATAATTGATCAAGATGATGAGAGATTACCAGAAGGTTTTAGCTGGGCAAATTTTACTTGGGATGATTACATTCCTGATCAAACCACAGCGTACACTGCTTTTACAGCAAAGATTGAAGATGATAGTGATGATGATACAGAATATTGGGCGAGAAAATACAGAGAAGATATGAAGTTGCTTGCTGAGAGTGACAGTGAAGATGAAAGAGCAAAGAAGAAAAAGAAAAAGATCAAAACGCCGGTGAGTAGTGATGATGAAGAAGTGCCGGTGGTGAAAAGGCAAATTGTGAAAGAAGTGCCTAAGTTCAAGGTTGAAGAAGGTGTTGATGCAAAAGAGGTTCCGGTGAAGTGTGAAAACTGTGAGATTGTGAAAAAGCAGAACAGCACGTTGATTTACAACTTAAACAGTCTGAAGGAGTCATATGATGTACTGAACAAGACAATGAATCAGTACAATCAAACGAGTGAAGAACAAGCAGTTGCTATGAAGACACTTCAGGGAGCGTTTATGACAAAACAAAAAGTTGTAAACAATTACATTGAAAAGTGTGCTGCTTTAGAACAAAAGCTTGAGCTGCAACGAATCGAAACGGAGAGAGTTAATCGTTTATTAAAAAGCTACTCATGTACTTCCTATGTGATTGACAGGATTTATCCTACAGTTGAAAGCATGAAGGTCTGGGAAGAAGATGAGATAACTGAAGAAAAAGCAGCTGAAGTTAGTATTGATGAAAAACTTGTTGAAAAGAAGAAGAATGATACGAAGAAGAAGAATGACAAGAAGAAAGACACTGAAATGATGTTATCTGGTAAGAAGAAAAGTGTCAGTTATAACAAATGTCCACCTCCGCTGGAAAATGGATATTTTCCTAGACATCCTAACGATGAAAGAGTAAAAAAGGCCACAAATCTACAGTGGGAGTCTGAGTCGTCGGTTAATCTTCCAGATAATATTGATGTTGTGTTTACACCATCTGACACTGATCAACAGTCTCAATTGATGAAGAAAGTCATGGATCATGTGTTAGATAGTGATGACAGTGAAGAGTCAAAGTCGGAGTCCGCGTCAGAGTCAAAATTTGAGTCAAAAACTCCGAGGCAAACAGAAAAACAGGGAAAATTAGTTTATGATAGAAAATTCCTGTTATCAAAGTCTAATTTGGATGATGGGTTGTTTAAAGTTGCTTATACTTTGAATAATTCGGACAAATTATATTCTGATGAGGAATTTCCAATAAGAGGTGTTAAAACTGAACTGATTAAAAAGGTTTTCATACTCACAGAAATCAATATTTCTGAAATAAAAGGCTTATGTCTTATTGATAAACCTAAACCTTACACCTCAAGAGTTCAACAGAGATTAAACAAGAAAAAGAATTACGGTTCTGGTTCAGATTTCCAAAAGAGATCAAACCATAACGGTAATTTCAAAAGGAAAGGATTAGGTTTTAATCCTACAGAAAAACAGAAAAATGAAAAATATGTTCGTGATTTTAAATCCAAAATGTCATTTGTTTTAGGTACATCAACTGATGAAGAAGAAAAGACAAACTTCTGGAAAGAATCAAACAGTGAGTTTCTGACGAAGAAGCAAGTTGAGTTGAAGAAGATAGCTGAGCAGAAGAGAGATACGAGAACCTGTTTCCGATGCAACACTGTGGGACATATTGCAAAAGATTGTTCGAATGCGATACAATCAAAACAGGGAGTATTTCGTAAAATCAAAGATAAAGTGTTTGCTTTCGAATCACCACTTGATAGAACAAAACTGTTTAAAGATTCTATTTTTGAAATTGGTGAGAGTTCGAACAAGTTTTACAAGAAGAAAGCCAAATCTGACAATCAGAAATGGGTTGTTAAGAAGGTTGGTGAAAGCTCTAGCGATGATTCTGATGGATCAAAATCAGAGGAGTTATCTTCAGGCGATGAAACTGATTCCACAAAGTCAGTTGAGCCACAAATTGTTTCAAAATGTGAAGCTGATGTAAAAGATGAGAACTCAGTTCCGATTGTGAATGATGAGGAGTTTCCATTACTTCGGGCTTAGAATTATAAAAAGAAAATTGGTAAAGTTGAAATTTCTAACCAATTTTATCATGATGAACAGGAATTTGATGCTGAGAAGGTCTTTAACCCCAAGGTAAAACACATCTTTGGCAAGATGATTGATCGAAAAGTCAAAGGGGTTAAGGAGTTTTTTGAGAAGAAAACAGAGAAAGAAAAAATTGAACCATCCCTGGTTTGTGACTGGGATGGTACATATTTCGAACAATAAGTCTCAGGACTTGCCGGAGCTCCCAGGTTGGTAAGCGTGGAGCATGAATCGACATCTTTCTTGAATTTTATTCGGTAACGTCAATCATACAAACGGTAAAGAGGTTTGTTTATGTTTGTTGGTTATAATTACAAGTGGTTAGATGGTTTGATTGCATATGGTAAATCAAGGACATTAATTTGTACTTGTGTTTTCCTACATCTGGTTGGAAGACAAGATGATGAACCACATCCCCGAACATTTGTTTGATCAACCTACAAGTGGTAAAATCAATCAAACTTATTTTCCGGAAAAAACCATTTTGATTAAAACAAACTTAAGTGTTTTGAAATATAAATGGGAAAATAGTTTGTTGATAGGGGGAGTTCTGATTGTTTATGCCTAGTGAATGGCGATTTGAGGTGATTTGATATCGGTTGTCATGTTTCTGTACAGTTTATTTTCATATTTTTGTTAATGTGTTTGCATTTTAGGGGGAGTAAGAAAATTTCAGAAAATCCAAAAACATTATAAAATTTGAAAAAGCCAAAAACATGATAAAATCAAAAATGAGTTTTGTTGCGAAAAAGAGGAAATGATAGTACATCAGTGGACTATCACGACACGCTAAAGAATTGGAAAGTCAAAATGTGATAAACGATCTTACTGCGGATGTGTCAGTAGATTTTCGCACATTTAGTAAATTGAAACGCGATATAGACCTAAATCAAACTTGCTTGATTTGTGGGTAACTATTCTTGGATATATGGGTAACCCCCGAAATCTTGTTTGAAAGGTCCCGTATTCTGAGATACTAGGTCTTTATACTCAGTGATATCTGGGTATTATCCCGGGACTTCTGCTGTATGGAAGTACTGACCTAGTCCCCGGATAATACTTTTCGCAAAATGCTTGAAATATAGCATCGCCCTCAGCAAGCTGATGAAACAATAAAATTGATAGTCGCTGCTGTTGTAATCAAAAGATCCTCTAAAGGGGACCCACCAAAAGTCGAAGCCGTCATCTCTCTACGTATACGGAAGTATCGACCTGAGCTCTCACGGCCCTCGCACATAACCCCTTTACAGATATCATCTGTGGTATTCTCACCTGTAAGACTGAATATTTGGGATCTGGATACAGGAGTATATTCAAGTGGAGTGATACACAATTAAGTTTAAGTCTCTAAAACATTAATATCGTATCTCGAATCAATTGAAGTCTGTGTGAAGATTTAAGTGGACAAACATACTGACAATCTAGGTAAACTGTTTAGAACTAAGAATGTTTAAAGCTTAACGGTGTTAGTGATATGTCTCAAAACTGATATGATCCTCTTGCACGAGCTCACAAAAATATTGTCTGTAAATATTTTCTGTTATTGCATTTCAAGTTTCTTTATTTCAAAATCCAAAAAGATTTTCAGTGTGTTTTAGCATAAATTTTTGAAAAAGTCAAAAAGATTTTCGACAACTGATGTTGAATAGCTGATTTTCATAATTCCGAGTGCTAAACATGATGAGCAATACTTGAGGGGGAGTGTTTGTGTGAAATTAAATGTTTTCATAATCTAACCTTTCAAATGGTTCATCAAAATCTGTATTTGTTTTGAAGGAGAGTCTAAATTGGTGCAGTGTTATATGTTTGAAATATACGTGAAAGAAATTTACTTTGAGGTAGAGCTTATGCAGGATAAGATGAGAAGCAGTTAGACGGAAAGCCAGACAACGATCCTGAAGATGTTACTGTAGAACAAAGGAATACCAGTAAATCGAGAGGGGGAGTCTGAAGATAGAGAGAGAGAAGCCCAAAGACTGATCAAGACTGAAGATGTGAAGACACAGCATTGTTGTGACTCGATAGTCGACTCCATCAACATCTGAGGGGGAGTCTGTTGGTGCATTACATCTGCTGATTACGTCTTGTATCGAGTCATAGTCTTAGGATATTAGATCTGGGCACGAAATACGAAAAATAGTGAAATTGTATAGGTTTAAGATAGTTGGTTCGCTCATAGAGTCAAATTAAGGTTGGATCACTCATTTGGCCCTTTAGGGTTTGGTCCGCTCGAACGGACATATGTTAGGTCCGCTCGAACGACAACAATCTGGACCGCTAGAATGTCATTTAGCCTGGACCGCTCAAGTGTCACATGTCTGGATCGCTTTTTAGGCTTGTCCAATGAGCGATCCCAAAGGCCTATAAATAGCCTTTGAGCGATCTCATTTGTAGCTTTTGCTGAATCTCGTACCGAAGTGCTGCCGGATCGAGAACTGATTGTAATCGCTGTCAAATCAATATAGAAAGAGTTTAAAGTGAATCGCAAGCTATTCCTACGTTGATTACTTGTTTTCCGCACCTGTAATTGACGAAAACGCCTCTGATCGACTCATTCGGGTCGCGATACGATCCTACAAGCCCTAGCATAGCTGCTCCTACCCCAAGCCTTATTACACATATCAATGGTATATGGATCCAATCGCACAGGAGACCCAATTTTTGACGCCAACATACTTAATCCATCATCAGGATACGCCACGAGAGGGACATCGTGCAATTTGACCCAAACCGCTACCTTCTTAAACTCTTCTTTTTAAGGGTATTTGTAGGAGACCACATGTTGAGAAATAATGGTTTGTTACGTATCATCCAAGGGCCCCCTTCAAGAACAGTATTCATACCTTTTCTATCTTCAAACTTGAAGAAAAAGAACCCATTTGAATTCATCATAGTTTTCTGTAGACCATGTTTTTTCCAATTTGTTCTCACAAAATACTCAACAATTGGATAAGCAATTCTATCCCCCAGGAAGTAACCATAAAGAGTATTAGCTAACCTGTCATTCACCTGTCGAACAGCATCAACAGGTAACACTACATCCGCTCCATCCAACGAGACTTCTGACTTTAGTGTTCGAAAATTGATTTTATGAGTTTGAGCAGCCGAGTTATTGGCAATTGTAACACAATCATCAGCATTCGGAATCTGATTTGAACCAATATCCATCTTAACACCACGTTGTTCTACCTGTTCGTTTAGGACTACCTCCGCGTAGGATTGTTGTTGAACATGTGCAGCTTGTACCTGTTTCTGATTTTGTACTCGTGTAACAGGACTCGCATCATTGAACGGTAGCACAAAAGGTACCTTTCGTTTGTCAAAGACCTTAGCATAAGTCTAATTAGGCGAATCAAAACAACCTATATCGATGTCAGTGTCATTTAGCGGAAGCATAAAACTCACCTTTTTCTGCTGCAGATCAGAAACCCTAGCCGCCATATGAGACGACTGTCTTGGCTGAAATAGTTTCCCGTCAATGTTCTTAATCTTTCTCGCAAAAATGTTTGAGTTGTCTGCATCTTGAGCATCCATATCGACAGCCACAGGAGAAAGACTGGTTGTCAAGCCCTTTATGTAATATGGATGATAACTCGAATGAATCAGAAACTGTTAAAACAGAATGCCAATCAATCAGCGACTAATGGAATTGAAATTGCTGAAATTTTAATACAAATCGGACAGCCGAAACATGTAATAAGAACCAGCCCTTTAAACCCCGTAATCAGAAAACAGCCGATCGGAAATCAAGTGAAAACAAAAACCCTAATTACGTAAGCCCTAATCAGATTACAGTTGGTTAGAGAACGAAGGAGCAATTCAGAATACAGAATCTAAACCCAAGCTTCTAAGCAAAACAATCACGACCAGGATTGGATTGAAGAACAATTAGGGTTTCATGATTTTCCCCAGGTCGCCCTAAATCGCCCAGAGCCCTCCATTTTCTTGTAATTGTTAAGTATTCTTATACTTAATTTTGTATTAATTTTCCTGGAATAATATTTCTAGTAAAAAATACATTAATATATATTTCCAAAATATATATTTTAAGAATTATTACTTAGAAAAGTTATTTATAATTTTTCCCTTTGCAAAAATATTTGTAAATTCCATACAAGTCTCAAAAATAATATATTTTCAAGTCTAACTTGGAAAATATATATAAACTTATTTTTCTTCCAAAAATAGTATATTTCAAGTTTATTTAAGAAAATACATTTTCTCTCAAAAATAATGTATTTCATGTTTGTTTGAGAAAATATACATTTCTTCCAAAAATAATATATCTTCTAGTAATTCCAAGAAAATATATTTTTATTCACAAAAAAATAATTAATTTTCTTCTTGTGAAAAATATGATATAACCTTGTATAAATTGTAAAAATCATATTTTTGTTCTCTTGGTGTCCAAAATATTATTTACCAAAAATATACTTGTGAATAAATTTTCTGGAATATTTTTGTGAGTTATATTCATTTGTTCAGTTCCACCAACAATTTGGGTATTCTTTGTATATTTATTCCTTGGAATTTTTGGTAATATTTTGGATTGTAATTTTTGGTATTTTGATGAGTTATATTATTTCAAGTCCTAAAATAATATAACTAATACACATAATATACAAATAATCACACATATGGTGCCTTCTAAATATATATTTCCTAAATACATATTTAGTCACTTTTATTTATAAAAACCAACCTCCAATATTTGTAATTTATGTAAGAAAAATTATGGCAAACTTTATGTAAAAATTCATGGTTTAAAAAACACTTGTAAAGATTTGTTTAGAAATATTTTTCTAAGTGTTTAATTTTTAAAAAAATTTTGCCATAGTTTCCCCTAAAAATGGAGGTTTCCATACCTTGAAGGTATATCATTTTCTTTTGTATATCAACATAATCAATCCAAAATCTAACAATAAACAATCTATACTTACCAATTTTGCCAAAAATAAGCATAAAATACCACTTCATGAACTTGAAAATTTATAAAAAATTGTTGTAACTTACTAGTGTCTTTAGTAAGTCTTGTTACCCTTTAAAGCGTGGTTGTTTCTTTAAAGACATCATTTTTAAAGAAGTTAGTTCTTTACAACTTATAATTACATTTTCTAAAAATGTTTCTTCATGGATTTTTCTTGTTACACATGTGTTTCTACACTTTATTAACCACAAAAAATGAGGGTTATTTATTTAAGAACCAAGATTAAGTAAAACTTGTATTTTTAATTTGGTTTCTTGAAAAATCATCTATGAAATTTGTAGATCTACAAGACTTACATCTCATTTTAGTCATCTTTTTACAAGAAAACATTATATTCTTTCAAGTTCATGTCTTTCATGAGGATGATCTATTAGTCTTTAACATTTCTATCCTCTCATCTTGCTAGATTACGTTTTTAATCATGATCTAGAAAGATCATATGATGATCTACATCATTTACATAAGAAATCAATAATCAACAAGTAAATCAACACATAAATAATGTTTGTCTATGTACTGAACTCCGTCAGCAATTTTTCTGATTTGTCTGATAACTGTGCTACCGGTGCTTTGTGCATCTTTCGAATCAACAAAGTTTGAATGTAGTAATGATATGTCATTTGCAATATATGATGCACATGTATGGAAATGGTATTAATCAGAAAGCAATTCAAGTAATTAATTGTAATTTAGCACAGTCATTAAGCACTAATCATTATTTAATAATCGTACGAATGCATGCAAATTTGACAGTTGTCACAGAGAAAATGATGGAGATGTGTGTAATGAAGATGGAAGTACAAGATTTAGGAAGAAAACTAAGGGAATCGCTTGGAATCGAAGGAAAAGTGCTTGAGAACCAAGTGAGAGCGTGTTGGTCGGATAAGACTGTCACATCAGTGAATAGTTGATGTGACAGGTGAGTATTTATAGGTGAGAGGGAGATAAGGCGGTGGAGAGTGTGGGTCGGATGGTCATCCGGTCGGATGCCCATTCGATCGAGTGGTCATTTGATCCGACGGCCGGTGCGGGTTGGTTTTTTGACTTTTGTTTCGAGCGTTAAGCGTTGCGTTTAAGGGAGTTGCGAGCGAGCGTTGTGATAGCATTAAACAAGTAGTTACACAAATAACATAACACATAAAATGCATAAAAGTAAATATGCGTTTCGAGTTTGCGATGAGATTGCGATGCGATGGCGTTGCGATTGTGTTCGCGAATAACATCCCAAAACATATATATAAGGCACACACAAGTAAAGCACATAATAACACACACATAGAACAATACCAATTACTGCGTTCGAGTTGCGATTGCGTTGTGATAGCGTGGAGTAACAATGCGATAAAGAGCATTTTAAATGCGTTAACTGCGTTTTGAATATGCGTTGCGAAACATAGTTTAAAATATCGTTTAAAATCGATTACCCATATATCGTTTATCGAATCTCGAGATTACAAAGCAATAATTAAGCAAGAAAAAACAGATCTAAATACTAACATGTCTTGACTTTGACTTTGACTTTGACTTGTACTTTGACTTTGACTTAGAAAGTCGGGTTGTTACAATCGATTGGTGGAGATACACTCTTGCAATCAGGCGATTCGTCCTACCTTTTGACCACAGAAGGAGGGTGTATGTTAGGACAATCAAAGCAATTTTGAAGATGGAAGAAGAGGTACAGAGGGCTATCCTATCGCTTGGCATCGCTCTGGATAACGAATGTCATGAAACACATAAGCTTATGAAAACATTAACAAGGAAATTTGGACCAATCAAAGCAGATGGAAAATCGGACCCAGTCATGACATCATGGCGTTTTGATGAGAAAACAGACATGGTGTCCGTTATATATGACAGCGGAGAGCAGGAAGACTACCTGCTTGAAAACATCATGAAAAAGCAGGGGATTGGGTTCATGGAGGAATTGCACATCACAACTTGTTTGAACACAGACATGGACTCAAAAATGGCGTTGATGCAGGACATGTTCAAATGGGGGCTTGAGAATCTTCAACAACAAGAAGCCGATGAAAGTGAAGGTGATGACATGGATGAAAGTCTAGATGAAGACTCTGATGAAGAAGACGATCGAAGTAATGGATACTTCTCGGATAAAGTACCTTCTAACGAGGAGTTTTAATTTTTTTTGGTTGGTTTTCTTCTGTGTAATCTTTTTCTTTCTTAAGATAATTAAATGCTATATTTCTCCATTTAGTTGCAAAATGACAAAAAAATACTACAAAAAGTTATTGCTTACAAAACGCCAAAAATAATAAAAAATATTTTTTCCTGTTTAATATTTTCTCAATTTTTGTATTTTGTCATCTTGGTCTACATAACGCCATTTAAAAAACGCCAAAACAGTAAATACACACAGTAACTGAAAAAGACGGTTACTTTATTACTATCATTTATTATAATAAAAATCCCGCCTAAACTACGCGCCAAAAAACTCCTATAAGAGAGACGTCTCTACACAATGAATTGATCATACCCAGAAAATAAACGCCATATTCCCTAGAAACCACTCACTTTAAATGCCAAAAAATAGTAAAAAAAAAAACAGATGGCAAAGCTTTCACTGAATGGATTCTTCTTTGAAGTGGGTATCTCTATAAGCTTTTGCTGAATGAGAGATGGACAAATATTCATAAAAAAGAAACTGATGACAGTGATATGTTATCATGTGAGCTTTGTTCTTGATGACTACATGCATGGCATGAAGGGATCAATACCAGTGTAAAATTCTATTTTGAACTCCATTATTATAAATAGCATTCAAGCAGGAGTGATCTTCAATGACATGTCACCAAACAAGAATATTACACCAAAAAACAGGATGCCACTAACAAGCATCGTCTAAAAAGATGGGCGTTATGTAGGAAAGTTGGCATCTAGCTAAGGTATTCAAAGGCTCAAAATGCCAAAAACCAATTCAAGAAAAAGACGCTGATGATAGTGAAGATTTGGATGAGAAATTAGATTACTATTTTTAATTTTTTTTTCATTTTCTATTGTTTTGTTATCTAATTATCTGTTGTTTGTTATCCAATTCTCTACTGATAAAATATATTATTATATAAAACACCAAAAACTACAAACACCAAAACGCTAATAGTATGACAACTATGAGAACGGATGCTGGCAAACCACCTTGTTAATGTATTAAACGCTAAAAAAATTGACTAAACGCCATAAAAAACATTAGGTCTTATTGTAATCTTATGAAAATATTAATGAATCATAATGAATTATTAACAACGCCACGAACACCAAAACATTGACCAGGGAAACGCTATAACGTCAAAAAATTATCTATGTGACACAAAACAATTAATTTAACATGACAAATCTAAGAAACAATAAAACGCCAAGTAGTTAATGAATATAATTAACGCCAAAATAATCTTAGACGCCAAAAATGAAGCAGCATGTTACGCAAAATTGGGAAATAAACGAAGATTGAAAAGACAAAAAAACCCCACACGCCCTGATCATATCCAGCGCCATGTGTTGGGCCAGGATGCGTTCTCACACTTTAGGGCGTTTTGTCCTGATCTCGTACCTATATATATATATATATATATATATATATATATATATATATATAAAGGGGGTTCTGTTATGAATTCTACCCTTCCCATTGATTTACACTTGTGTATTGATAATCAAGGGCTAGGATTAGTTTACTAGTGTTCACAATTAAAGGGGTTGTTCACTAATCAACCTAATCCTATATATATAGGGGAGCGCTAAAATGAAAACCACCTCCAGTTGTAAGAATCGCGAGAACCACTCTTAACCAATCAGAAAAAGGGGTAGTTTGGTCATTTCCTTTAAATGTCCAATCTATGATCTCTCTTCTCTCCTCTCTCCTCTTTAAAGTTGCAGACCTTTCTCTCATCTCTCCTCTCTCCTCTCTCCTTTTCGTCTTCATCTTCAAAACACAAACAAACATCATCCCTGTTCCCCCTCTCTCTCGATGACATCCAGCCCCAATCTCACACCCACCACCACATCGGAACCACAGCCCCCCACCCCCCGTTACACGTTGAAGAACCACCGACCACCACCGCCACCGTCTGGTGTTGGTGCGATGAGGGAATTGAGAAAGGAGGGTGGCGGCGAGGATATGAGAGAGAACGATGGCGTACGGCCGGGAGATGAAATAGATCAAAGAGACGGGGAGAAAGAGGAAAGAGAGAGACCCGAGAGGCAGAGATGAGAGAGAGAGACCAGTGGCGAATTCCGGCGACGGCGCCGCCGCCACGGCGGTGATGACGGTGGTTGCTTCTGATGAGGATGAAGAGTTACGAGGATGATGATGGTCCGACAGCGGCAAGTGGTCGCCAGAGTCAGCGATGGCGGTGGTGTCTCCGAGCTCCGGTCGCCGTAATTCATTCGGTAAGTAACTAATCTTCTTTGATTTCTGATCGGAAAACATATTCCCCTCACCTTTCTCCTTGTTTTCCTAGTGATAGTGGTAGTTCGGAGTTACCGACAGTGGTGGTTGTGAGTGGTTCAAGATTTGGATCGTTTCATTCTAGTTTCGGTTTCAGATTTTGGGTTTGGTTTGGTTCGAGGTGACTCAAGGTCAGGTTGTTCGATTCAGTCAGATTACTCAAGGTCTGGTGCGATTCTCGGTTTGGGTTCGGGTTTGCCCAGTTCAGTTTCGGCTCGGATCTTGGTTCATTTTCGGTTCGACATAGTTCAGTTACGGTTCACTCGGTTAAAGTTCGGTTCGACAAGAAAACAGGGTGGTGACACAGTTCAGTAGCGGCTCGGGTTTCGGCTCGATGCGGTGCAACTCGGGTCAGTTTCGGGTTTTGGTTTGGGTCGAAACAGTCAACGGACCTGGTTCGGGTCAGCAGCAGTCAAACAAGTCAAAGATGGTCAACTGAGGACCGGTAAATTTAAACGTAGCGAGTTATTATTACGTTAGTTTAGATTTTATTTAGTTAACGCGCACCGAGCTCGAACCGATACTTTAATGACTTGTTAGTTTGGCATTTTGATAGAAATTTTATATATTGTGTTAATATTGTTGAAAATTGTTGAGTTTTGAAAAGATAACGATAACTTGAGTTGTCGGCTTATTCCAAAAACAGAGGAAACTCTGTCCGTTTTCCGTAAAAACGAAAAACGTAAATAGTTTAACATAAAACGTAAAACCTAAAAAGTTTAACGTAAAACGTAAAAATTTTAACGTAAAACGTAAAAAGTTTAATGTAAAACGTAAAATGTAAAACGTAAAAAGTTTTACGTAAAATGTAAAAAGTTTAACGTAAAACGTAAAACTGAAAAAGTTTAAAAAGTTAAACGTAAAATGTAACGTAAATTTTTTAATGTAGAAAGTAAACTTTTTAACGTAAAACGTAAAATTTTTAATGTAAAAACGTAAAGTTTTTAACGTAAAACGTAAATTTTTTAACGTAAAACGTAAAAAGTTTAACGTAAACTTTTTAACGTAAAACGTAAACTTTTTAACGTAAAACGTAAATTTTTTTAACGTAAAACGTAAACTTTTTAGCGTAAAATGTAAAGTTTTTAACATAAAACGTAAAACGTAAAGTTTTTAACGTAAAACGTAAATTTTTTAACGTAAAACGTAATTTTTTTAACGTAAAACGTAAACTTTTTAACGTAAAACGTAAACTTTTTAATGTAAAACGTAAAACTTTTTTTTATGTAAATTGTAAATCGTAAGGGCGCGTAAAAAATTGCGCGTTAATAAAACGACACGTGAAAAAGTCGGGCGTAAAAACGGCGCTTAAAAGACGACGCGTGAAAAAGACGGACAGAAAAACGGCGCGCAAAAAAAAGTTGTTTTGTTAAAAAATCTAAATTTAAAATGGATTTTTAATAAAAAAATCTGTTTAAAAAATAGCAATTAATATAATAATACAAAAATAGTAATAAAAAACAATAAAGAAAAAAAAGACAAAATTGAGTAAATTTACTAAACTAACCTTTTGAATTAAAATATTAAAGTCATAATAAGATAAAAAAATATTTAATAATATTTTTAATTACTTTTAATCTCATCTATTGATCTTGAAGATCTAATGGTTGAAAAGTGGTTCCCTCAGTTCTTACAACTGGGGGTTGTTTTCATTTTAGTGCTCCCATATATATATATATATAGGGTTGAGTTCATTTCTAATAAACAATCATTCTATATATAAGTTTTTGTATTTAGGATGTTTTTATCATCTATTATATGTATTTCTTTGATTACATACATGTTAAAAGTAGTTTACATATGTTTAATTGTCAAAATTATATATATGTGTCATAACTAATTACATATATGTAAAAAAACTAGTTTACATATGTGTAATTATAAAATTACATATAAAAATGATAAAATTACTCTTAACATGTACGTAATCGTAAAAATACACATAATAAATGATAAAATTATCCTAAACATAAAAATATATAAATAAAAAAATTGTTTATTAGGAGTTCTGCGAATTCTGTAAATATTTATGGTTCTTAAATGATCCTGGACCTATATATATATATATAGGGTTGAGTTCATTTCAGAACTTAAAATATTGTGAGAACTTACAGAGCTATTTTACACCTTTAGATCATTTGATCAATGGCTTAAGTTAATAATGGCATTCATATAATTAATAAAACTCTAAAAGACATTTTAATAAATATTAAGGGTATTTTGGTAAGATCCAAAAAATCCTCTCTCACTAACCATTCTTACAAATTCTCCTCTTTTCACTCTCTAAAAATCATGATGCGTTTTCGAATTATGTTTACTTCAACACCAGCGTTTTTTTTTCTTTTGATTTGATGATGCATGAGAGACAAGGATAAAGGAAATTCCATGCAAACAAATATTATTTGGAGATTTCTTTTTGTTTGGTTTCTGGTGAGTTAACAAAACCCACTTGTAGCACCACATAAAAGGATACCTCACATGAAGCTTTTGCATATATATTAATTCTCATATTACTGTTTTGTTTCTATCGATTACTATTTTATTCTCATCAAGTCAGTTTATTTTGATCTGGATAAAATAAACAAAGTAAATCTAAGTATTATTCGAGGGTTATGTAAATTTGATTTTCGTTGTAAATTTTGTTTCCAATATTCTGTTTTATCATACCATGGATCAAGATTAAAGGTGTAACTGGATATGAAGATATGATTACATATATGTAAATAGATAACCAATTTGAAGATTCACATATATGTAAAAATAGAATCATTTAGGTAATGCTAAAATTTATTTTTTAAAACATGTAATATTACAAAAAAAAAGTTGCAATCATTAGGGTGTAATATATTTTAACAAAACACAAAATCTACAAAACAAAATTTAAAAACGTATATTATAATTAGCATATGTGTTTCTTATGTTTACATATGTGTAATAAAAAGATTACATATGTATAAATAACAAATGTGTTGGTTACATATGTATAACTACATAATTGTACATGTGATTACTGTATTGTGTATATGTCAACATCAATTACTAATGAGTTGGTAAAATCTTTATATATGTATAATAAATACTTGTTTTTGATTTACGTAGATCTAAAAAAACCGAGAAAAAATTAGAATTGAGTCAAACACAACTATTGAAATTGAGAGAAACAAGGATATATAAAAATGTTAATTTTCTTTCATACCCTTTATTAATAAAATAAAGAAAAAATTAAACAAATTAAAATGAGTGGCTGTAAAGAGTTCTGCAAGTTCTGTAATTTTTTTTGTTCTGAAATGATCTTGATCATATATATATATATATATATATATATATATATATATATATATGGTGGAGTTATTGTAAAAAAGACCAAAAGTGTGAGAAAGGTAAGAAAGAATCTCGACCATTAGATCTAAATTAATTGAAAAGGGTATAATTGTAAATGCACTAACAAATTCAAATATGGTAATCCTTGATTTAAGAATTTGGAGAGAGAAAATCCTTGATTTAAGGAATTATAACCGTCCATAACATCATTCATTTTATTTTTTTTTTTGCATCATTCACAGAATCAGAGCATGTTCATGACATGGTGTTTTAAAAAAATTCATAGTTCAATTCATAGTGTTTTTACAAAAATAATATAACACCATTCAGTAAACAAAAAACACCATTCAGAAATAAAATAACACCATTCAGAAACAAAAAACACCATCCAGTAAACAAAAAATAACATCATTCAGTAAACAAACAAAATGACACCATTTAGTAAATAATATAACACCATTCAGTACAAGAATATAACACCATTCAGTAAATAAATATAACACCATTCAGAGAAAGAAAAAAACACTATTCAGAAACAAAATAACACCATTCAGAAAAGAATAACACCACTGAGTAAAAAATAACACCATTCAGTAAAAAATAACATCATTCAGTAAAAAATAACACCATTCATAAAAGATAACACCATTCAGTAAAAAATAACACCATTCAGTAAAAAATAACACCATTCAATAATCCTTACATCTTTGTATCATCTTCTTCTCCGCTGCCGGCACCACCACTACCGGTCCGCCACCGCCGTCGTCGAACACAACCACCCGACGGTAAAATCTCATGGTTCCCAACCGCCGCCGTCATCTAACCCAACCACCCGCCGTCGTCGAACCCAACCACTGCCGGTCGGCCACCGCCGTCGTCGACCACCACTGCCGGTCCGCTTCAGATTGATGTTTGATCTTCCGATTGATGTTTGATCTTCGTATTGATATTTGATCTTCAGATTCGTGATGTTTGCAGGGATTATGTTCTGAATATGGAAGAAGAAAGAGAGAAATTAAGAACGTATGATAGAGAGAGAACGAAATTGCAGGGATTTTGGATTGAATTGATTTACAAAATGAAGATAAAAAGACACAATTGCCCCTAAATATTTCAATTCAATCCAAATTAATATAAATATTTTACATTTTGGTCCCTATTGATTTCAACCATTAGATCAAAAGATCTAATGGTTGAGATTCTTTCTTACCTTTCTCACACTTTGGGCTTTTTTTACAGGATCCTAACTCTCTCTCTCTCTCTCTCTCTCTCTATATATATATATATATATATATATATATATATATATATATATATATATATATATATATATATATATATAAAGTGGAGGGTTCAAAGGAGAAGAAAACTTTTGTAAGAATAAAAAAAATAAATTTCAACCAATAAGAATGCTTAATTTTACTTTATTTATTTTTGTATTTAATATTAGTGTAAGGGTATTTTGGTAAACCTAGATAGATCATTAATTGGTAGTCTTCCTTTTTAATAGCTAACTACATTAAATTTATAACGTATTTAAAATATATATATATATTCAAAGAAGAAAACAATCAATTTAAAGTGTAGTAAGAATTACGAGCTGTGTAGGATAAATTTCAATATATGTAGAATAAATTTCAAAACGTGTAGGAAAATTTTAATATGTGTATCAAAAATTTTACTGTAGAGAATGATAATCTTTATAACTAATTAATTAGTTAAAAGTAATAATAAATAAGATAAGAAAAAACTTATTTAATGTTACAATGAGTTTTGATTACTCAAGGACACTCCATTAAAATGGGATGTCCAAGTTAATATAATTATTGTTGTCATCACTATTTGTATTTAGGGATAAGTTTACGTACAAAGTGTCTTATCGTACAAAACCTACGAAGGGCATGAAAAAGCCAAAAAAAAAAAAAAACACGTTGGCATTTTCGTAATTATTTGCTCGTAGGGTAATTATCAAAATTACTCTACAAGTGTATCAAAATTACTCTTCATTAAAATTACTCTATAAGTGTATTAAAATTACTCTGCAAGTTTATCAAACAACATATAATTCAAAATTACTTTACAAAATCATTTATAGAGTAATTATGATACCCTACAAAATTACCTTACAAGATCAAAATTATCATATAAGATCATTTGTAGTGTAATTATGATACTATACAAAATTACTCTATAAGAAAATTACACTACAAGAACATTTTACAAAATTACTCTACAAGATCAAAATTACCCTACAAGATCATTTGTGGAGTAATTTTGATAATTACTCTACGAGTAAATAATTACGAAAATGCCACCGTGTTTTTTCAGCAAAACATTCAGTTTGTACGTTTTGTACGTTAAAGTTAAAGTTATTTGTATTTAATCTTTTTTCTTTGTATTTAAATGAGGCAAACGTCAATTCTATAAAACAAAAGCGCATGTATATAAATGGATGCAAATGTTAAGCCTCTAAAACAAAAGCGTTTACGCATGCCGCATCCTTATCTATTTTAGATTAAAAGGTATATAAATGTAAATAAAGATTAAATTATAAGCTTAACCAGGGCCGGCTCAATAATAACCCCTGCAAAATCTTCCTACAAATTGCCCCAATTTACAACCAAAACTTCAAATCGACACTCATTTACAGTCACATACCTCATAACTTCATGAAATGGAAGGCGGTTGTGCCTAAGGATAGTGGTGGTTGTGGTGCGGTGGAATGTGGACATTCATATTACCGATGGTAGTGATTGTTTCTCTTCCCCATGGCCGTATATCTTCCCCATTCAATTGGCTTGCCGCCCTAACCTACATGGCTGCAACTCTAATCGCATGAAGACAAGGAATGGTCCATATAATATAATTTTTTTCTTTGAGTAAATTACAAGTTTTGTCCTTTATGTTTACACCAAATTGCAGGCGGTGTCCTTTGTCTTTAAAATTGATAAGTTTTGTACTTAATGTTTGAGAATGTTGCACGTTATGTCCTTTAGGCCTAACTCAGTTTATTTTAAACGTTAAATGAGATCATGTGACATTCACATGAGGGTAGATTTGTCTTTTCCACTACTTTCTCTATTTACCCCCACATTAAATCAACCTAAACCCTAGTTTATTTGCCTGTCCCAAATTTTCCATTCTCCTCTCACCTCTCTCCCGTTGCCACCACAACCTACCATCTCTAACAGTTAACACAACAAAATTATATATACAAAAGATGATTTATTTGCAAAGAGAAGATGATAGGAATGCACTGAAGAGCTCAAACCATTAATCGTTCAATCCTTTAGCAATCGAATCGAGCCCTGCGGTTCTACTATTTTCAGTTCTATGGATTTAATCCATTATTTAACCCTCCATAAACAATCCTCAACTCGTTTCCTATAACCACGATTCAAGCTTGATTCTTTCTCATCAAGCATCCCAATCGCCAAATCTATAAACAAGTGTATCCGTATAATTTTTAATCATTCACCTCGCCGGAAAATCACAACACCTCGGCCTTCAACTGGCGGTCCTCCTAGACGTCACCGGAATGATTTGTGCGACACGTTTGGATATGCTTCTATATTGCCAGAAAATCAGATCTGAGACAGTTCTGCGATGGTGGTTGGATGTTTGTAATGATGGTGGTTGGGTGGTTACAGGTTGGTTCGTGGGTTTTGAATGGTGTCTGGTGGCAGAATTGAGAGAAAGAAACAAGGCAGTTGAACTAAACTTATATATCTGTGTATATAATATCAATTTCACATTTAGTTTTGTTTTTTTATTATATTATTTTAAATAAATGGGTAAAAAGACTAAAATAGCCTTATGTGACCAGATTTAACTGGAAATATTAACTGAGTTAGGCCTAAAGGACATAACGTGCAACATTCTCAAACATTAAGTACAAAACTCATCAATTTTAATGACAAAGGACACTGCCTGCAATTTGATGTAAACATAAAGGACAAAACTTGTAATTTACTCTTTTTTTTTTTGAAAAACATGGAGGTCCTCTAGATTTGGTGGCCCAAGGCCCAATCCTCAAAAAACTTAGGCTTGGGCCGACCCTGAGCTTAACATATAAAACGATTTTATGTGCTTATATACATATAGGGTAAGGTTAATGCGAGAAGCACCTTCATTGTGAGAACCGCGAGAACCAATGTGAACATAACCTAAAATAGCTAAAAAAAACTAACCCCCACCCCCCCTCCCAAAAAAAAAAAAAAAAAAAAAAAAAAACCTAACCCCCCCACCCCCCTAAGCTAAATGCTAAAAACTAAACCATCCCCCACCCCCCGCCCAAAAACCTAAAAAAAATCTAACCCTCCCCCCCCCCCCCCCAAGCTAAAATGCTAAAAACTAAACACCAAAAAAACCTAAAAAGATCAAAAAAACACACAATTTTTTTTTAATATTTTTTACATTAAAATCGCTACTTTTAGTAGCCAAAAAAATTTAAAAAAAAATTTTTTTGGCTACTAAAAGTAGCGATTTTTTTTTATAAAAAATATTAAAAAAAAATTTTTTTGTGTGTTTTTCAACTATTTTTAGTTATTTTTTGTTGTGTTCACATTGGTTCTCGCGGTTCTCGCAATATAGGGTGGTTCCTAACGGATCCTTCTCCAACATGTGTGTGTGTGTGTGTATATATATATATATAGGGTAGGGTTCATGCGAGAACCACCTTTATTGCGAGAACCAATGTGAACACATGACATTATTGTAAATACATAATAAAAATTAAATCAGCTGCCTCTCCTCCTCCTGGACTTCAAACATCAGATTAAACCATCATTTATTTTCAGTTCACATCCGGATTTAATCTCTACACAATTCATCATCTCAGTTCACGTCACACTCCAAATCCCCCAAAATTCATCATCTCGATCTTATAATTCATCATGTATTCGTCATCAAAGTTAGTCGATATCAGTGCATTAACAACATAATCACCGATTACACATTTGTATTCCAGTCTAAATTAGGGCAAAACAATCGTAATGTACAAATAGGGATAATCGGAAGAACACAAGTCGTCCAACGGACTATCGATCCTCTGTTGCACCGTTTCGTGAAATTGTAAGTTCATACACCTTGTTTTGTAGTCGTATATGATAAAACAACTATCAACCGTCGATTCAGACATGTTATTATGTGGTTATTACATTTAAACAATTGTTTCATAAATGAATTATTGAAAATCGTGGTATATATATATGACTTTTGAGTGAATAGAATAGCTAATGTTGTGATGAACTATGTGTAATGTGGTACTGATGTGTTGTTTTATTTATTTTTTTATTAAAGAATGATGTTACGTGCATAATGTTGGATATGATTGGCAACACGGAAGTTGATTTGGCAAATGATAGTGTTTTACTACTGAATTATGACTGTCGACAAGTTATGTGGTGTTAATGCACATGTGCATTAACACGACAGAATAGGCTTATACAGAAAAGGTAGAATAGGCTTATACGAAACAGGATAATAAGATAATTTTATGATATATACAGTTAATGCACATGTGCATTAACACGACATAACAGGCTTATACATAATAGGTTTATACGGAACATGAATAAACTAATTTTATGTTCTATACAGTTATGCACATGTGCAAAGTTTGACAAACTACAATTACACTGAATAAGACAATGAGGTGTGTGATACATTGTTGGTGCACTACATCTGTTGATTTCGTCTTGGATCATGTTACACATTGTATTGTATAGATTAGGGCGCGTTTTACGAGAAAACTGGAGAGTATATGTGTTTTAGAGAGTAGGTCCGCTTATACGGACATAGTAGGTCCGCTTATGTGTCAGGTCCGCTTATACGGACGTAGGAGGTCCGCTTATGTGTCAGGTCCGCTTATACGGACATAGTAGGTCCGCTTTTGTGTCAGGTCCGCTTATACGGACATGTCCGTATGTGGGGACCTACCAACACTATATATACCCATAAGCGAATCTCATTTGTAACGTTCTGATTTTCCATACCGAGGTGCTGCCGGTGTGAGAATTGATTGTAAAGGCTGTTATATCAATCAACAAAGTGATTTAAGTGAATATCTAGCTGTTTCTACGTCAGGTACTTGTTTTCCGCATCTGTATCTGATCAAAACTCCTCTGATAGACTCGTTCGGGTCAAAACACGATCCTACAAGTGGTATCAGAGCTTCAGGAGGAGAAGTTCTATTGAGATTTGCTGGATTTCATCTAAAATTCTTACTTCTACACCTTCTTTCTTCGTCAGAACGAGATTTTACGGTCAGAATTCGCTCAAAATTTCACAGATTGTGCGTAACAGTATATTGTCAAATCCTTGAAAGTTTGAGGCTGAAATTCAAAATAAAAACGGGTCAAAACGTGTTCCGAAGTAGGTCCGCTTTTACTGTATCACATAGATTCGCTCCAAAGAAGTTGATTTGGTTCGCTTTTTCGTCATATTTTTCATAGATCCGCTCAAAAAATCATAGGTTCGCTCAAAATATTATAGGTTCGCTTCAAGAAATCAAAGGTTCGCTTCAAAAAACCTTCATAGGTCCGCTCGTGTGACACATGGTTCGCTGTTAGTGTCAAAGTTCATTAGGTCCGCTCATAAATTCAATAGTGGTTCGCTTTTATGTGAATTCAACACCAAGGTCCGCTCGTATAGCAAATCTACATCTAGATTCGCTTTTATGTCACTTCTTAGGTTCGCTCATAAGACATGTTCTGTTCTTTAGGTTCGCTTTAATCAGGTTTGTTTTTTTTACCAACCAAGACAAGTGAAGGTCCAATGAATGTGTGATGAATTAAAGGGTACATGTCGGCCATTGTTGATTAAAGGTCTAATAACATTTGAGCTTATATAATTGTCAGATTAGATAAAAGGAATTTTGTTGTTGTGATTAGCACCGACCCACTGTTCAATAAAAGCCCAATCATGTGCTGAGTATCGATAGGTTAAGCGGCCCAATCATGTGCTGTTATCCACTTGTTGTCAGCTATTGTCTTTGTGTGCAGCCCAATAAATGATTTTAGAATGAAATAGTTGTCGGCCCAAATTTGAAACACTTGAATTGTTTAATAATCAATCGGCCCAATCATTATCCAACAACACTTGAAGTGTTGGATTTGTGAATTTTTCGATCATATTGTTTTCATTCAAAGGGCCTAATTAGAATATTGATAAGTTTGATCTATAATTTGAGTCGGGCCGATATAAAATTTTAAGAGCTGAGTTTAGTTGGTTCGCACAGTTTGAACACAGGTTGTTTGAAAGTATCTTCAGTCCGAAAAAATTGAACAGTCAAATCGCTAGAAACAGTTCACAAGAGATGGTTCAGTTCATTTGAATTCAAATTTGTTCCAGGTCGTGTGGTCTAGTGAGGTCATTTGAAAAAGGTCGTCTGAATTTGATCCGGGTCATAGCAAGTCCGCACAGTGTGTCAATCTTCAGTCCGCACGGAATATTCATCAGTTCGAGTGATTCAGTTTTCACAGAGTATCAGTTTGATTCAGTTACTTTGATTAGTGTTTTAAACTGATTGTGTTGTTTTGTTTGTTTGTTACGTCAGGTAATCCGAGATCGTCAGGTATTTCTCGAAGCATCATCTGAGTTTTGAAACATGGCTGAAGAGTTCTACAATGCGTTCGCGACACCCGTTGCCCCTGTAACTGCTACTGAAGCGTTGTATAATGAGAATGAGACGGGAACTCATCAAAAACCACCGAAACTCATGTACATTGAAGATTTTCAGGGTTGGAAGAACCGATTCGAGAACTGGGTTCAAGCTTACAGATTCGACGCATGGTGTTCTTTACTGAAAGATTACAAGAAACCAAAGAATGAACGTGGTTTGGAAAAGGGTTTCAATGATTTTACTGAAGCTGATAAGTTGAAGTACACTAGTGAGAAAATGATGATCAGCATTCTTCAGCAAGCGGTTAAAGAAGACATCTTTGTCTTACTTCAACATAATGGTACAGCTAGATCAATCTGGGAAGCGTTGATTCAGAAATTCAGAGGGAGTGCTGATATGATCAAAAACAAGAAGGCATTATTGAAGAAATCGTTTGACATGTTTACTGCATTTGATCATGAAACAACCAAGTAGACTATAGATAGATACTGTCATCTAGTATTGGAAATGGGTAGGTTGGATATCAAGAAAGAGGACGATGAGTGGGTCGACAAACTAGCTGAGGCGTTACCACAACATAAGTGGGGAACATATTTGATGGTTGTGAAACTTATGAGAAAGTCCGAGAGCATGAATTTGGCCCAGTTTATTCAGAAAACCGAAGAGCAGGAGCTGGATATTCAAAAGACAGCTATCATGACAAATCCAAATGCAAAGCAAGATGTTAGTCTGTACTATCGAGGGAACAAGTTTGAGACCACTCCTAGTCAAAGTCCAAAGATTAGTACTGCATTTAGTGCTGATGGTTCTGCAAGTCCAAATGCAAGTACTACAACTCAAAGTGGTGGATCTACTTCATCATTCTCAAGCTTTGATCCAAACTGTAACACACCTAGCCCTCAGAAGCAAAATTCTACAAATCTGCAGTGTAATGTAACCTTGAACATTCAGAATGGTCAACATCTTTCTCCTGAGGTGGCAAAGGAACACATGGCATCTCTTGTCGCCATGTTAGAGTCATATGAAAGCTTGATAGCAGGAAGAATTGGTAATCTGATGCTCACAAAAGAAGATTACGACCAAATCGATGCAGAAGAGCTAGAGCTGATGGATGTGAAGTGGTGCTTAGCTAGTGCATGCAGGAGAGCTGAAAAATTTCAACAGATTACGGGCAGAGACGAGTTTCGTGGAATGGCTACCTCTCCACTTGGTTTTGACAAGTCAAAGGTAACCTGTTTCCGATGTAAAGGAAAAGGTCACTTTAAACGGGAATGTAAGAACCGAGAGTCAACTGGTAGTCAAGAAAAGAGCAATTACTATCAGAAATCAATCTTTCATCAAATCGATCAAAAACCTCAACAAAAGGAACCACAAACTGCTCATGGGAAAATGATTGAAGAAGCCAATAGGAAAGCTTATTATGGGATAATAGATCAGAGTGATGAGTTTGTTGCACAGGGGTTTAGCTAGGACAAGTATATACCTAGTGGAATTAAGCCTGATGTGGCACTTGTTACCAGGATTCTGGATCAAAATGAGGATTGTCAGAAAAGGATTCCGATATTTCCAGATCTTGGAAGTGATGTTGATACGGATGATGAGGAAGATTATCTTAACAAATGTCGAAAAAGCATTGATCCTGACAGTTTTAATTTTTTCTATGCAGATAAAGTTGAGATGCTGAATCAGAAGAAGATTGCTCGATTGCAGAAAGAGCTAGAAGCAGCAAAGTTACTCGCTGATGAAAAGGCGAAGACTGAAGCTGTAAAAAAAAAAGATGAAGCAACTACTGTTGCAGGTCTTGAAGCGTTCAAGAAGAAAGAAAAAGAAGAGGATACTGGTAAGAAACCAAGTGTCAAGTATAACAGATGTCCGCCTCCTATCTTTGAGAGTTATTCCCCCAGGAAACCAAATGAGGAACAAGTAGACAAGGCTCTAAACATCAAATTAAAGTCTGAAATCACTGATGAATTACCAGACAATATTGATGTTACATTCACAGCGTCTGACACTGATCATGAGTCTGAGTTAGTTAAGAGAGTTGTCGATCAGGTGTTGGATATGGATGAAGAGTCAAAGTCGGAGTCTAAGTCAGATAGTTCGAGTTCGTCTGATAAAAGTCCGAGTTCGCCAGTTACAATAAAGAATTTCTGTTATCAAAATCTAATTTGAATGACGAATCAATCAAAGTAGCATATACATTGAATGATTCAGACAAATTATACTCTGATGAGGAATTCCCAATAAGAAGTGTCAAAACTGAAATGATTAAACAAGTTTTCAAATTAACAGAAATTAATATTTCTGAAATAAAAGATTTAAATCTTGCTGAAAAACCTAAAAAGTACACTTCAAGAGTTCAACAAAGATTGAACAAGAAAAAGGGTTACGGTTATGGTTCAGGTTATCGAAAGAAACCAAACCATAATGGTAATCTCAAAAAGAAAGGTCTTGGTTTCAATTCTTCAGAAAATTATAAAAATAAGAAAATTTATAAACCAAAAACAAAATTTGTTTCAGGAGGAACTTCAGAGGATGAACAGAAGAAACCGTTCTGGAAGCAGTCGAATCAAGAGTTTTTTGCTGAAGTAAAGAAGAATGTGAGGAAGTTTGCTTCGAGAGTTGATAGAAGAACCTATTTCAAGTGTCAAAAAGTTGGACACATTGCTTGGAACTGCCAAGAGTCCATTTATTCAAAACAGGGAGTGTCTTCTAACTCTGATATGAAAAGGAAATGTGTTGATAAATCGACTTTGGAAGTTTGTGAAACTTCAAAACGTTTTTACAAAAGACAAGTCGATTTGAGTAAACAAAAATGGGTTGTAAAGTCTGAAAGTAATTCTGACAATGAATCTGATTCCATAAAATCAGAGGAGTCATTGGTTGATAAAAAGATCGTGAATTCCGTTCCAGTGGTGAACGATGAGAATTTTCCGTCACTGTCAAAGGAAAATTTGATGAAGAAAGTTGGAAAGGTTGAGATCTCAAATCAATTCTTCGCTGATAAAGGAGAATTTGATGTTGAGAAGGCTTTCAACGGGAAAGTCAAACATATTTTTGGGAAGATGGTTGATAAGAAGGTAAAGGGTGCTAAAGAATTTTATAAATCAAAATGTTGGTGGGACAGATGTGTTCCAAAGTCACCCAAGGCTGGTGAGGCTTGGGTGGACATTATGTTTGAGTAAAACTCCGGACTTGCTGGAGATCCCAAGTTGGTAATCGTGGATCAGGAATCGGCATCTTTCATGTTTAATTAGGATGATTTGAAAATGTTTGAAATTGTCAAAATTTTACAGGTTAAAGGACTATGCCGGAGCTTCCAGGTTGGTAAGCGAGGAGCAGGTATCTGCATTTTTCTTGAGGAATTTACTACGGTAATGTCAATCATGCAAACGGTAAAAAGGTTTGTTTGTGTTTGTTTACAAGTGGTTAGAAGTTTTGATTGTGCATAACTTGTGCATACGGTAAATCAAGGACATTAATTTGTACTTGCATTTTCCTACAAGTGATTGAGAGACAAGATGATGAACCACATCCCCGAACTTAGTATTGATATACCTACAAGTGGTAAAATCAACCAAACTTATTTTCCGGAAAAATCATTTTGATTAAAACAAACTTAAGTGTTTTGAAATCTAAATGAGAAAATAGTTTGTTGATAGGGGGAGTTCTGATTGTTTTATGCCAAGTGAATGGCGAATTGAGGCGATTTGATATCGGTTGTCATGTTTCTGTACAGTTTGTTTTCAATTTTCGTTAATGTGTTTGCATTTTAGGGGGAGTAGAAAATTTCAGAAAATCCAAAAACATTAGAAAATTTGAAAAAGACAAAAACATGATAAAATCCAAAAATGAGTTTGTAGTGAAAAAGAGGAAATGATAGTACATCAGCGGACTATCACAACATGCTAAAGATTTGGAAAGTTTAAAAGTGTTAAACAATCTTACTGTGGATATGTCAGTAGGTTTTCGCACATTTAGTAGATTGTGACGAGATATAAACATAAATTTTTAAACTTGCTTGTTCTGTGGGTGATATTCGCTAATTTACACATATTTTAGTCCCCCGTTTTACCCCTATTTTATGCGTTTTCGGCCGTAAAACCGTCATTCGGATACTTAATTATCTATATTTTTTTGTTTACAGGCCTAAAACAGCATACCAGACAAGATGATAGCGAAAACGAGGACTTTCTGGACAAAACGACAAAGCTGCGGACATTCTGTTAAGGATTCTGAACTGGGCCTGTGGAACGACCGTTCCACCTGATGCACGGTCGTGCATCTCCGACAAAGTTGATCAACCCGGCAATGAACGAGAGGTGCGACTGGGCGTTCTAGGAAAACAAGGCGGCTCGGCGAAGAACGGTCGTTCCATATGAAGAACGACCGTGCGTATCCGATGAACCAACAGAGTCTCGGTGATGAACGGTCAGTGCGACTCGGCGTGCAACAACAACCCGGAACTGAACGACCGTTCCATCCAAAGAACGGTCGTGCGATTTCGAATCTGGTCAAACGATCTGATGACGTCATACGGTATGGTGGACCACCACCAATAATTGCTTAAAGTGCACGGCCGTGCCAAACCAAGAACGACCATGCAACTTCGAAAAAGCATAAAAACAGAACAGAACCATTCTATTAGTAACTCTGGAATTTTGGAGAGCTTTGCAGGCGATTTTGAGGCTCCGAAGGCTTCTGCTTTCACCCGGATTCATGCCACATTGCCCGGTTTTTCTCGTTTACTATCCGGATTCTTAATCTTATGCTTGTTTATGGTTGGGTTTTCTAATCTTTCCATATTTTTGTTAATGTTTCAAGCATTTAGATTAATATTTATGTATTATTGTAGCCTTTGGGCAAAAACACAACAATCCCTTGCTTGATTATAACCATTAGTATGTTAATCTATGTTTGTAATAAAATTTGGAAGTGTTTTCTATGATTATCTTTGATGATTAGTTTGCAACCTTGTTATTGATATTGATTTCTTGATTATAAGTAATTGTGTTGGATGATTGGTGCTTGGTTAGGTAAGATAGTTGAAAAATGAAGCTTATTTAATCATGTATTAGTAAACTTTTAATTTGGTTAACTAGCTTAACTTGGTTAAAATGTGGGCACCATGATACTCTAACGGGTTAGTGGTTTAATAAAAAGTAATTATTGTTAATCAAGAAAGCTTGCCTTCACGGAAGGACTCTAACGGGTTAGATGGTGTTGTTACGAATTCTTGCCATGATTTGTTAGCTTAGTTAGTAGTTTCGGCCAAAATTGCTATCTTGGTGAATTTATGCGTAAGATTTGTAAAATGAACTCGGTTGTGATTTAATCTAGTTTATGCTTGTCTCGGTGGTTGCATTGTGTTTATCGATGTCGCTTTCCTTGATTAAGTGAGGTTAGAAAACTCCTAACAGATGACTAACTTATTTTTAGGAGATTTTCACAGACATTTATCAATTGCACGTTAAAGAACAATTTTAGGTGGTTAAAGTGTGTTTATCGTTTTAACTATCCGAATGATTGTCATGTTAGGATTCCCGAAAGGGATACTAATTGTCTCGAAATGGAAAATTGACCGAATGCTTCCAGTGCCAAAACTGACTTAGTTGACATGCTTTGGTTGTGTATTAAGCAAGGCTATTTATATATAATTTACTATGTTTTATAAGTTTTTATTTATGCTTACTTTAGTTTAATTTAAAACCAATACAACTTATGTTTTTACTGGTAATTTAGTGACAAAGGTCTAGTATTATTTCTCCGCCCATTTCCGTGGATCGATACTTGGTTCTTACCGATACTTTACTACATATATGACGGGGTACACTTGCCCTTTCGTGTGTGTTTTGATGTAAAAGTAATAATCACTTTTATAAATTTAAAACCAATTCGTGTGTAATTTCATTGTAAAAATATGTGTAGTCACGCACGTACCAAGTTTTTGGCGCCGCTGCCGGGGAATGGCGAGTTTTAGGAACGACCCGAGTCATTGTGTTATCGGTGTATATACTTGTTAATATTTATGTTTATTTTCATGATTATTTATTTGTTGATTTATTTGTTAATATTTCTAGCTTTTAATTCAATTTATTCATTTTCGTGATTCTTTTGTACATTTGTAAATTTTTATTCTATTTATTTGTTCAAATCCAGATTTATTTATTCATTTATTCATTGAGTTTTCGGCTCTTAAAAATCATTTTCATACTAGCCGATTCGATTATTTTCGTTGCTTTAATTTTTATAAAAATTTCGGCCCATTTTGGGATTTTTATAAATTTTACAGCCCATATTTATACATATTCTGCTTCTATTCAGCAAAAAAAAAGCATTATTATATTAATAAAATATTCATTGTGTCAGTTTTTCGTTTGCAGGTTGATGTCCTCAACTCCCGCGCCCGCTATTGCTGAGCCGACTGACGAACCAGCGCATAATCTTAGAAGAAGTAAGAGGCTGCGCGAAAGGTCACTTGTCATTGCACAACGCATAGCAAATGTAATCGACGAGCCGGTGATTATCTCTGAAGACGAAAGCTCAGGGGACGAGGAGAGAGTCGTCATGGCGGACGACGACCGACCGTTGAATGAAACAAATCAGCCCGGAAGGGCAGGCCTGGAGCCGAGTATCCTTCAGCCCACTATAGATGCACCTACTTTTGAAATTAGATCTAGTATTATTAACATGGTGCAGAATTCAGTACAGTTTGACGGATGTGAGCATGAGGATCCCGGGAGGCATATCGCTGCTTTTCTTGCTATTTGTTCGACATTTAGGATTACAGGTGTTTCGGAGGATGCGATTCGGTTGAGGTTGTTTCCGTTTTCATTACGTGACAAAGCTAGAGCTTGGCTTATGTCACTTCCTGCCGGGTCCATCAGGACCTGGAATCAGTTGGCGGAGCAGTTTATGCAGAAATATTTTCCACCTGAGAAAACGAACAAACTACGGAACCGGATTGTTTCCTTTCGCCAGGACGAGGGAGAGTCGTTGCATGCGGCTTGGGAGAGATTCAAGGATTTGTTGATTGATGTGCCACATCACGGCTTCTCCAAGCGACAGCTGGTTTTGACGTTCTATCAGGGGCTCAGCTATAATACGCAAGAGCGATTAGACGTGAACGCGGGAGGCGATCTTGGAACTAAGACGCTGACTGAAGCGTATGATATTATAGAAAAAGCTGCGTTGAAATCCAGCTCGCGTCGGGACGGAGATAGAGGTCGGGCATCATCATCATCATCTCGTTCAGGAGTTCATGCTGTAGACGACTACACGGCCATTACTGCACAAATCTCGGCTCTTGCATCGAGATTCGACAGATCCCAGATGATTGCGCATGCTGGCTCGGGATGTGACCAGTGCGGAGTGTCACACGAGCCTGGGGCATGTTTTCAGGGAGTCGTATATGAGGGCCACGAAGAAGTAGATTTCGTGAGTAATCAGGTAAGGCCGCAGAACAACCCGTACAGCAACACCTATAATCCCGGTTGGAGAAATCACCCAAATTTTGGGTGGCAAGCGAACACAGGAAATCAGAACCCATTGGGGTTCACTCAGCGTGCTCCAGCGCCTCAGCAGGGTCAGCAGTACCAGTAGTACAACCAACCCTACCAGCAGCGTCCATATTCGTACCAGAATCAGGGCACTGGGAGTAGCTCCCAGCAGCAGGCCCCTCAGTCTAGTTCCAAGCTGGAGGATATGATGACTCAGCTTCTCTCTAGCTCTGAAAAACGATACCAACAAAGCGAAGATCGTTTTCTAGCTAACGAGGGAGAAATGAGGAGTCAGAAGGCCTCGATTCAGAATATCGAGAATCAGGTTGGTCAGCTGGCACAGATGATGTCCAAAAGACCCCCAGGCGGTCTTCCGGGTAATACAGAACCAAACCCGGGCGGACACAGGGATGTGAATGCTGTCATGACCAGGAGTGGAAAAACTACCGGACTCGTCATATCGGACTCAGCACCGATCACTGAAGCGGTCCCGACTGACACACCGGACGAGGTGCAAGCCAGGCTACGCCCAGCAAGTACAGCACAAGTCCAGGAGCCGGTCAAAGATTACACTCCTCCAGTACCTTATCCAGGCAGGCTGAAGAAGCAGAAGAATGAAGAACAATACGGTAAGTTCCTTGACTTGTTTAAGAAACTACACATCAATATACCGTTTGTTGAAGCCTTGGCCCAGATGCCAAAGTATGCGAAATTCCTTAAGGATATCCTCTCGCATAAACAGAAGCTCGAGGATATATCATGTGTGGTGATGAATGAAACTTGTTCCGCCGTTCTGCAAAACCGTATGCCCACGAAAATGGGAGATCCTGGTAGCTTTACGCTCCCGTGTTTGATTGGAAACATGTCTGTTAGCCATGCATTGGCTGACTTGGGAGCGAGTATCAACCTTATGCCGTATAAGGTTTTTACAAAACTGGATCTGGGTGAGCCGTCACCCACTAGGATGAGCATTCAGTTGGCAGATCGCTCAATAAAGTATCCGCGCGGATTTGTGGAAAACATGCTTGTAAAAATCGATAAATTTGTTTTCCCCATGGATTTTGTTATCCTTGACATGGACGAAGATTCAAGGGTACCTTTGATACTTGGACGTCCTTTCCTCAATACAGCGAGGACGATTGTTGATGTGGCAGCTGGCCAAATCACGCTCCGAGTGAATGATGAGCACGTGACATTCGATATCAAAAGATCGATGCAGCATCCGCAATGTCACGATGACATGCTTTACTATGTCGACATTGTCGATGCATGTGTGTGCTCTCATTTTCAAGGTACTATTGACGAGATTGATTCGGACACACGGCTGTCGTGTGGGGACCTGATTGGCATTACGCAGGAGGGCCACGATTTCGAGCAGCCAGTCTATCAGATTGGTAACGATGGTTCCCAGAGTCCGGAGAGATTTCTTGAAATTGACCATGTGAAAAAGGAGTAAGCAGAGCCTTCGGTTGAAAATCCGACGCCTTTGGAGATGAAAGAACTCCCACCACATCTCGAGTATGCATTTCTGGACGAGGAGCGTCGCCTACCGGTCATAATTTCGGCATCATTGGAAAAGGATGAGAAAAATCAGCTTCTCGAGGTTCTGAGACTTCATAAGAGAGCCATTGCATGGAAAATCATGGATATCAAGGGCATCAATCCTTCTTTTTGTACTCACAAGATTCTGATGGAAGACGAGTACAAACCATGTGCACAGCATCAGAGGCGTTTAAATCCAAATATGCAGGACGTGGTGAAGAAGGAGGTGATTAAGTTGTTGGATGCCGGCATGATTTATCCTATTTCGGACTCTGTGTGGGTGAGTCCGGTGCAGGTTGTACCTAAGAAAGGTGGTATGACTGTAGTTTCAAATGATAGGAATGAGCTAATTCCTACCCGTACCGTCACTGGGTGGCGAGTTTGCATTGACTACCGCAAGCTCAATGATGCTACTCGCAAGGATCACTTCCCGCTTCCATTCATCGACCAGATGTTGGAACGTCTGTCGGGGAAGTTGTATTACTGTTTCCTAGACGGATTCTCTGGGTACTTTCAGATTCCTATCGCTCCTGAGGATCAGGAGAAGACTACCTTTACATGCCCCTTCGGCACATTCGCCTACCGGCGGATGCCTTTCGGGTTATGTAATGCACTAATGACCTTCCAGAGATGCATGGTTGCAATTTTCCATGACATGATCGAGGATTCCATGGAGGTTTTCATGGATGATTTTTCGGTATTTGGGGATTCCTTCGATCATTGCTTGGAAAATTTGAGAAAAATGTTGAAGAGGTGTGAGGATACGAATCTGGTCCTGAACTGGGAGAAATGCCACTTCATGGTGAAGGAGGGCATAGTTCTGGGACATAAGATTTCGCATGCTGGTATGGAGGTCGATCCAGCCAAAGTGGATATCATTTCACGACTTCCGCCCCCCACCTCTGTTAGAGCTATACGGAGCTTTCTTGGTCATGCCGGGTGTCACACCCCCAAAATCCACCTGCGGAGTATCACCGCTTGGGAGCGTGACTGACCAGGATCAAGCCACCAATCATATCGAACATGTAATTAATGACAAGTATAAATAATGTAAACAATCATTCAATACGATTGATGTTCCAACAAAACATAGTTTAAGTTGCGGAAGCGTAACAATGAAAGTCTAATGTATGTAAATTGTTCAAGTGTGGTAAGGTATAACATAACATCCACGATCCAATCTCCACAACGACCTGCTCCTCCCTGTGCAAGCTCCATATGTACCTAATATCCTGCAAGGCATGCAGCAGAGAGTCAACAACTAGTTGAGCGAGTTCACAGTTAACAATTCAGTAATAGTATAGTGTGAGTAGCAGTATGTTCGTTCGTTATGTCATGTATCGTATTGGTTTCCATCGCGGCCTCCCAGGCAGGTATGCGAAGATATTAGGGGGATGTCCATCCCGTATATTCTAGACTAGGTTTATTTGTATCGCGGCCTACCAGGCAGGTATGCGAAGAATAGTAAATTACAGTTCGCGGCCTTCCAAAGGCAGGTGTGCGAAGTCAGTCATAATATCGCGGCCAACCCTTGGCAGGTGTGCGAAGATCAGTTCAATAAGTGTTACTAGTCTAGTATTAGTTCTCACAGTGGAGTATGTACAGTAGTTCATCAGATCACATCACTACGTTCCCGTATAGATAAGTACCAGTAAATAATCAAATCCCATTCCCACCCTGGGAACCCCATGCCTTGGCTGTGTGAACTCACCTTGGTTTGCTCGGTATGCTATTGCTTCTAGGGTTCATAAACCTCTAAGTCCGTATCACACGACCTAGGATGTGTTGCACATGATACGATGTAAGTGTTTGCATCAACTAGGGTTTACAAATCATTGACATTCAAGTAACTGTGTTTTGTGTGCTTATTGTATGCAGGATAATATCACATAGATCGTTCATTCATACGGGATTATACAGTCGCATTCAGTATCATACAATCATATACAGAATCATACATCATACAAGCAGTCAATTCTATTCACGTGATTCGTGCGTAGTGTCCCTGATTTCATGGTTTAATCTTACGTGTTCATTATTCTAGTGGTCCCTGTTAACACTCTTTATACCTTTAACAGTGTGAGCACTTCACATGTTTAACGAAATCAAGGAATCAAAGTATCATACAGGCTTAACAGGGCTAACATAATATCATGTAGCTACTTGTTTCGATTTGGCAATGACACAGCATCAAGCAGTTACACAATGTCAGGCAAGTGGGTGTGGGGGGGGGGGGGTTTCCCCTGTTTGAAACTCGCGTAACACATGACATAGCATACAACCTCGGACCTATAATTAACATACAAATTCGGACATGGATGATCATGTTTTAAACTCGATCCAATAGATAATCATTTAAACTCGGTTCATTAGATAGTCATTCAAACTCGGTCCACTTAGAAAGTCATTTAAACTTGGTCATTCTTAACTTAATATACTCGGACCTAATGTGATCATTAAACTCGGACATCTTAACTTATTATACTCGGAATTCACTTAACAAATAAACTCAGGCCCTAAATATTCAAGAAACTCGGACAAGAGGGGTTCCAAGCTTAAACTCGGACAACATAAACTCATTAAGGTCGGACCCTAAATTAACCATAAACTCGGGCAGCCTTTAAGGTGTTTAAACTCGGACAAAGGATCCCTCAATAACTTCGGACAAGATCAATTAAACAAGGTCGGACCTCCTTGATTCCACATTAAACTCGGACAAAGGTGGGGGGGGGGTATTAGATTAAACTCGGTCATTTGTGGGCTCTTTAAACTCGGACCATAGGAGTTTCTTATTCTCGGACAACATGATGGGGTTAAACTCGGACTGCACAAGGACTAGGAAGCTCGGACCACATCTAATAACTTGAAACTCGGACATATAACCCCCTTACCAAACTCGGATACCCCTTTCCCCTCTTTTAAACTCGGACTAGAAGTGTGCATAAGAAACTCGGACCCTTTAGCTTGATTGAAACTCAGACAACAATTTTCTCATACGCTCATTGAGATTATAACAGTTACATTTTATTGTTCATACGATCTGGACAAACCCTAATTTCATACAATGACGGCAGAACATAACGATTCACCAAAAGCTAATCAACAACAATCATCACAAAGATAATCTATCGAGCATGCAACCAAGCATCATCATAATCACAATTATTCAGAATCAAAACAAAATCACAGAATATTATATGAGGAACTAGGGTTATAATCAAGAATCAAAAGTTAATAAGAATCAAGCAATCAATAAACAGTAACCATTTACCTTGTTTTGATCCTAGGGAAGAAGAGAAATCAATCTTGTGATGATTTGCCAATGATTTGGTGATGATGATTGCTAGAGACAATGAATGTACGTGCTTTGGTTTTTGTGAATGCTTAGAGAATAATCAGTGAAAGAGTTTAGGGTTAAGTATTACTAGGATTCCACTAATTGTCCTCTACATCCTCGAGTATTATATTTTACAATAGTGCACTATTCCAATTAATTACACAGTTTCACCACCAAGTTTACACATTTGACAAGTTTATCATAATTAACACATAGTCATGCACAATCACACAATACACTTCATTATACCAACACGTATACAATTCTATAGTAATCAATTGTGCAATTAAACAGCTAAACAATACTTGAAGGTGCAATAAATGCGAAATAGAAATCTTGGAAATTCGAGTTGTCACATTATCCCCAACTTAAAAGAAATTTCGTCCCGAAATTTGGTACGCACTCACTGAGGAAGCTAGGTAAGTTACATCGTTCACTGGTTTTCCTGGGGTGTCACATCATCCCCCCGTTGATTTGGAATTTCGTCCCGAAATTCAGTATTAGTAGCTTCAGCCTCAGTAGTGGTTGCATTGGTTTCGAATAACTGGGGTACTTTTCTGTCATCTGGTCTTCGCATTCCCAGGTGTACTCTGGGCCACGTCTGGAGTTCCAACGAACTCGAACAAGAGGGATTCTCTTGCGTTTGAGGACCTTACATCCCGGTCCGTGATTTCAACTGGCTCCTCGACGAACTGCAACCGCTCGTCGATAGTGAGTTCCTTAAAAGGAACTGTGAGGGTCTCATCTGACAGACACTTCTTCAGATTCGACACGTGGAATATGTTGTGAACTGCACCGAGTTCAGCTGGTAGGTTCAGTCTGTAGGCTACTGGGCCTATTCTTTCAGTGATTTCGAACGGTCCAACATACCGTGGATTGAATTTGCCTCGTTTACCAAATCGAACCACACCCTTCCAGGGTGAGACTTTTAATAACACCCGGTCCCCGACCTGAAATTCTAAAGGCTTGCTACGCTTGACCGCGTAGCTTTCCTGACGGTCGCGTGCTGCCGTCATGCGTTGTCGTATCTGTGCAATTCGTTCAGTAGCGTCAGCTACCATTTCTAGTCCTGTAATCTAACTATCCCCCACCTCTGCCCAACCGAGAGGTGACCGGCATTTACGTCCGTACAATGCCTCGAATGGAGCGGCTTGAATGCTGGTGTGATAACTGTTATTATACGAAAACTCCACCAAGGGAGATGCTTTTCCCAGCCGTTGCCGAAATCAACAACACATGCCCGAAGCATGTCTTCAAGAGTCTAGATCGTTCGCTCAGACTGCCCATCCGTCTGAGGATGATACGCTGTGCTCATGTCTAATCGTGAGCCGAAATATTCGTGCTTCGCTTGCCATAGTTCTGACGTGAATCGTGCATCCCGATCCGAGATGATGGAGGTGGGCACCCCGTGCCTCAAAACAACTTCTTAAAGGTAGATGTCTGCGAGAGTGGAGAACTTATCCGTTTCCTTTATAGCCAGGTAGTGTGCAGACCTGGTGAGTCGATCCACGATCACCCATATAGTATCCTTCCCACGCTGGGATCTGGGTAGGCCTGTAACGAAATCTATGGAAGTTTCTTCCCATTTCCACTGCGGTATCTTGGGTTGCTGAAGTAAGTCTGAGGGTTTCTGGTAGTCTGTCTTGACTCTCGCACAAGTCAAACATTTGCAATGTGGGCCTTCATGCTAGGCCACCAATAAGTAGGCTGTAGCGCTCGCACGCGCTTAGGTAGGGCGTCTTTCCGACTGAGGGCGTCAGCCACAACATTGGCCTTGCCTGGATGATACTTGATGGCGCATTCGTAGTCGTTCAGTAATTCAACCCATCTCCGTTGACGCATGTTTAAATCCTTCTGCTTAAGGATATGCTCGAGACTCCTGTGATCGGTGTAAATCGTGCACCTGGTACCGTACAGGTAGTGTCGCCATATCTTAAGCCCGAAAACAATAGCTCCCAGCTCTAAATCGTGCGTCGCGTAGTTCCGTTCATGAATCTTTAGTTGCCGCGAGCGTAAGCAATAATCTTATCCCGTTGTGTCAATACAAAATCGAGACCCTGTATCGATGCATCACTATAAGCCACGAAGTCATCTGTGCCCTCCGGCAGTGAGAGAATAGGTGTGCTGCAAAGCCTATCCTTAAGGTACTGAAAAGCGGTCTCTTGGGAATCTCCCCAACGGTAGGTGACACCTTTCTGTGTCAGCATAGAGAGCGGTTGCGCGATCTTCGAAAAGTCTTTGATAAACCGCCTGTGGTATCCCGCCAAACCCAAGAGTTGGCGTATTTCTGTTGGTGTACGCGGTGCTGGTCTGTTCCTGATCGAATCTATCTTGGATGGGTCGACCTGGATCGCATCCCTGTTCACTACATGGCCTAAGGAGTGGACTTCACGTATCCAGAAGTCGCATTTTGAAAACTTTGCGTACAGCTGCTCCTTTCGAAGAGGTTCCAAGATAAGACGTAAGTGCTGTTCGTGCTCCTCCTGACTCTTGGAGTAGATCAGAATGTCGTCGATGGAGACAAGGACAATTTGTCCAGGTAGAGTTTGCACACCCTGTTCGTAAGGTCCATAAATACGGCAGGTGCGCTCAATAATATCAAAACATCCATCATACCAAACATAAAATATAATAGGTAAAATAATTCATAAAACCCCAACACGATTAATGTTCAAACCAAACTTTGTTTGAGTAGCGTAAACATAATAATGAAAATCCAAGATAAGTTATGAGTTCAATTAGCGTTCATTGCGTCTCCTCCTCCTAACATGAAAACTCGACCTCTTGCCTCGTTGCCGTTGTTGTTGTTGTTTCCCCCGCTGTTGTTGTTGTTCCCGTTGCCCTGGTTATTGTTATGGTTCTGATTCTGGTTCAACTGAGGACAATCGCGTTTGTAATGACCTTCTGCCCCACACTGGAAACATCCCCGGTTTCCACGCTGTGGTTGCTGCTGCTGGTTCTGCGGAGCTGGTGGTGGGAGTTGCTGGTTCTGATTCGCTGGCCGAGAGCTTCTACAATCCTTAGCCTCATGACCCATCTTGAGGCATCTTTGACATTGTTCCCTGCGACATCTTCCGCTGTGGTGTCTGTTGCACTTATTACACAGTGGGTGAATTCCCCGATATCCACCCTGTCCCTGACTGCCAGATGATTGCTGAGTCGAATTCTGGTAGTCATTTGTCTTGCGCTGCTGAGACTGAACAGTAACCGATCCCTTGCTGGAATCTCCCTCCCATTTCCTCTTGTTGTCACTGGGAGTAGCAGAAGTGGTGACAGCAGTAGTGGTAGCCTTGACACGCTTTGGCAGTCTGTTCTGATCCACTGCCTGATCTGTAATACGGTGAGCGAGGCGCTGAATAGCCTGAATATTGTCAAGATTGGCCGATGTCACATGGCTCTGGATCTCTGGCGCCAATCCCTTGAGATACATCTCAATGCGCTTGTACGGAGGGTCTACCATAGTTGGACACAGCACGGCCAGCTCGTTTGACCGTTTAGTATACGCTTCGATCTCAGATCCAACCATTTTCAAATTGTACAGCTCGTCCTCCAACTTGTGAATATCTTCACGCGTGCAATATTCCCTTTTGATAAGTTCCTTGAAATCGTTCCAGGGTGTGGCGTTAGCAGCTGCCAACCCTAAGATCTGTACTTGAGCGTTCCACCAAGTCAACGCGATTCCTTCCAAAGTGCCAGTGGCGTACTTGACCTTGCGAGCCTCAGGGCACTCGCACATTTCGAATACTGACTCTAGCTTTTCAAACCAATGGAGGAGTCCCACTGCCCCCTCGGTGCCACTGAAGGAATTTGGACGACAGTCCATGAAGTTCTTGAAAGTGCAGACAGGCTGCTGCGCGTGTTGACCTGCTTGAGCTGCTGCAACTGCCGCAGCAACTTGAGCTTGAACGAAAGCCTCTAGCTGGGCTTGTGTCATGCTAATTCTTCCAGACATGATCTTCATAGTAAAAGTAAGGTAAGTGAGAGTGATTCGCGAGTAGGGCGATGACAGAAAAGTGTAAGCACGTAGGTGTTCTCAAGCAATAACAAGTAGTGAGCAAAGTAATGTAAGCATACTACGAGCAAAGTTCAATGCAGTTCTAGCAAGCAGGTAATAAACATAAACCTTATTACCTAGGATGTCGAGTCTTGCACGTGGAGCGAAGCGTCGTTGTGGATCGTTGAGAGCACTGTTCTGGTTATAGTCCGGTTTTAATAAAAACGTTTTCCCATATTAAAACCAAGTTCTCTATAACCAATGGCTCTGATACCAATCTGTCACACCCCCAAAATCCACCTGCGGAGTATCACCGCTTGGGAGCGTGACTGACCAGGATCAAGCCACCAATCATATCGAACATGTAATTAATGACAAGTATAAATAATGTAAACAATCATTCAATACGATTGATGTTCCAACAAAACATAGTTTAAGTTGCGGAAGCGTAACAATGAAAGTCTAATGTATGTAAATTGTTCAAGTGTGGTAAGGTATAACATAACATCCACGATCCAATCTCCACAACGACCTGCTCCTCCCTGTGCAAGCTCCATATGTACCTAATATCCTGCAAGGCATGCAGCAGAGAGTCAACAACTAGTTGAGCGAGTTCACAGTTAACAATTCAGTAATAGTATAGTGTGAGTAGCAGTATGTTCGTTCGTTATGTCATGTATCGTATTGGTTTCCATCGCGGCCTCCCAGGCAGGTATGCGAAGATATTAGGGGGATGTCCATCCCGTATATTCTAGACTAGGTTTATTTGTATCGCGGCCTACCAGGCAGGTATGCGAAGAATAGTAAATTACAGTTCGCGGCCTTCCAAAGGCAGGTGTGCGAAGTCAGTCATAATATCGCGGCCAACCCTTGGCAGGTGTGCGAAGATCAGTTCAATAAGTGTTACTAGTCTAGTATTAGTTCTCACAGTGGAGTATGTACAGTAGTTCATCAGATCACATCACTACGTTCCCGTATAGATAAGTACCAGTAAATAATCAAATCCCATTCCCACCCTGGGAACCCCATGCCTTGGCTGTGTGAACTCACCTTGGTTTGCTCGGTATGCTATTGCTTCTAGGGTTCATAAACCTCTAAGTCCGTATCACACGACCTAGGATGTGTTGCACATGATACGATGTAAGTGTTTGCATCAACTAGGGTTTACAAATCATTGACATTCAAGTAACTGTGTTTTGTGTGCTTATTGTATGCAGGATAATATCACATAGATCGTTCATTCATACGGGATTATACAGTCGCATTCAGTATCATACAATCATATACAGAATCATACATCATACAAGCAGTCAATTCTATTCACGTGATTCGTGCGTAGTGTCCCTGATTTCATGGTTTAATCTTACGTGTTCATTATTCTAGTGGTCCCTGTTAACACTCTTTATACCTTTAACAGTGTGAGCACTTCACATGTTTAACGAAATCAAGGAATCAAAGTATCATACAGGCTTAACAGGGCTAACATAATATCATGTAGCTACTTGTTTCGATTTGGCAATTACACAGCATCAAGCAGTTACACAATGTCAGGCAAGTGGGTGTGGGGGGGGGGTTTCCCCTGTTTGAAACTCGGGTAACACATGACATAGCATACAACCTCGGACCTATAATTAACATACAAATTCGGACATGGATGATCATGTTTTAAACTCGATCCAATAGATAATCATTTAAACTCGGTCCATTAGATAGTCATTCAAACTCGGTCCACTTAGAAAGTCATTTAAACTTGGTCATTCTTAACTTAATATACTCGGACCTAATGTGATCATTAAACTCGGACATCTTAACTTATTATACTCGGAATTCACTTAACAAATAAACTCAGGCCCTAAATATTCAAGAAACTCGGACAAGAGGGGTTCCAAGCTTAAACTCGGACAACATAAACTCATTAAGGTCGGACCCTAAATTAACCATAAACTCGGGCAGCCTTTAAGGTGTTTAAACTCGGACAAAGGATCCCTCAATAACTTCGGACAAGATCAATTAAACAAGGTCGGACCTCCTTGATTCCACATTAAACTCGGACAAAGGTGGGGGGGTATTAGATTAAACTCGGTCATTTGTGGGCTCTTTAAACTCGGACCATAGGAGTTTCTTATTCTCGGACAACATGATGGGGTTAAACTCGGACTGCACAAGGACTAGGAAGCTCGGACCACATCTAATAACTTGAAACTCGGACATATAACCCCCTTACCAAACTCGGATACCCCTTTCCCCTCTTTTAAACTCGGACTAGAAGTGTGCATAAGAAACTCGGACCCTTTAGCTTGATTGAAACTCAGACAACAATTTTCTCATACGCTCATTGAGATTATAACAGTTACATTTTATTGTTCATACGATCTGGACAAACCCTAATTTCATACAATGACGGCAGAACATAACGATTCACCAAAAGCTAATCAACAACAATCATCACAAAGATAATCTATCGAGCATGCAACCAAGCATCATCATAATCACAATTATTCAGAATCAAAACAAAATCACAGAATATTATATGAGGAACTAGGGTTATAATCAAGAATCAAAAGTTAATAAGAATCAAGCAATCAATAAACAGTAACCATTTACCTTGTTTTGATCCTAGGGAAGAAGAGAAATCAATCTTGTGATGATTTGCCAATGATTTGGTGATGATGATTGCTAGAGACAATGAATGTACGTGCTTTGGTTTTTGTGAATGCTTAGAGAATAATCAGTGAAAGAGTTTAGGGTTAAGTATTACTAGGATTCCACTAATTGTCCTCTACATCCTCGAGTATTATATTTTACAATAGTGCACTATTCCAATTAATTACACAGTTTCACCACCAAGTTTACACATTTGACAAGTTTATCATAATTAACACATAGTCATGCACAATCACACAATACACTTCATTATACCAACACGTATACAATTCTATAGTAATCAATTGTGCAATTAAACAGCTAAACAATACTTGAAGGTGCAATAAATGCGAAATAGAAATCTTGGAAATTCGAGTTGTCACATTATCCCCAACTTAAAAGAAATTTCGTCCCGAAATTTGGTACGCACTCACTGAGGAAGCTAGGTAAGTTACATCGTTCACTGGTTTTCCTGGGGTGTCACACCGGGTTCTATCGGCGATTCATCAAAGATTTTTCAAAAATCGCCAGACCCATGACCCGTTTGTTGGAGAAAGACGCTCCGTTCATATTCAGAGATGATTGCTTGAGAGCCTTTGACCTTCTCAAGCAAAAGTTGATTGAGGGCCCTATTTTAGTTGCACCGGACTGGAGTTTGCCGTTTGAGATTATGTGCGACGCGAGTGATTACGCTATAGGGGCCGTTCTTGGCCAAAAGAGAGAAAAGCACTTTCACCCGATCTATTATGCGAGCAAAACTCTTCACGACGCTCAGGAGCATTATACCACGACAGAAAAAGAGCTCTTGGCGGTCGTTTTCGCATTTGACAAATTTAGATCGTACTTGGTGCTTTCGAAAACCGTTGTATATACTGATCACGCTGCCATCCGATATCTCTTCAGCAAACAGGACGCTAAGCCACGTCTGATCAGGTGGATCTTGTTGCTGCAAGAGTTCGATATCGAAATTCAAGATAAAAAGGGTGCGTTGAATGTAGCGGCTGACCATCTATCTCGGTTAGAGCATGGAGACATCGTGGACGCGCGTTGGGATTCCATAAATGACAACTTCCCGTACGAGTCTTTGATGAGTGTTGAGATATGCGATGAGTCGCCATGGTTCGCCGACCTTGCGAACTACCTTGCTTGCGGGATTCTGATTAAAGGATTGACTCACCAGCAAAAGAGGAAATTCTTTTCGGACGTCAAGCACTACATTTGGGATGACCCTTACTTGTTTCGGGTTGGTGCTGATCAGGTGATCAGGAGATGTGTTTCAGGGAAAGAGGCGACCGATATTCTGCGCCACTGTCACGAGGGACCTACCGGAGGCCACCATGGAGCCAACTTTACCGCCAAGAAAGTGTTGGACTCCAGGTTTTATTGGCCGACTATATTTCATGATGCGCAGAGTTGGGTTAGAGCGTGCGATGCTTGCCTGAGGGCGACAAATATATCGGCACGTGATGAAATGCCTCAGACCTGGATTCAGGTTTGTGAAGTCTTTGATATCTGGGGGATAGACTTCATGGGACCATTTCCCCCCTCACGAGGTAATAAGTACATCCTGGTCGCGGTTGACTATGTATCGAAGTGGGCGGAGGCACAAGCCTTACCCACCAATGATGCCAGGGTGGTCGTGAGATTTATGAAAAGCTTATTTGCCCAGTTCGGCGCTCCGAAAGCGCTTATCAGTGACAGAGGGACGCATTTTTGCAATACTCAGCTCGAGAGAGCTTTGTCCCGTTACGGTGTGCATCACCGTCTATCCACGCCCTATCATCCACAGACAAGCGGGCAGGTGGAAGTCACGAACCGGGGGCTGAAAAGAATCCTTGAGCGGTCGGTAGGTGCAAACCGCAAGGATTGGTCGGATAAGCTTGATGAAGCGTTGTGGGCTTTCCGTACGGCTTACAAGACGCCTATCGGGACTACTCCCTTTAGGCTTGTATACGGAAAGGCATGCCATTTACCGGTTGAGTTGGAGCATAAAGCGATGTGGGCGCTAAAAACCGCAAATCTGGACCTAAAAGCCGGAGGTGAAGCCCGGTTTCTCCAGATTCATGAGTTGGAAGAGTTGCGACAACGCGCTTATGAGAGCTCGGTGTTGTACAAGGAGCGCACGAAGAGATTGCACGATAAACGCTTGAAGGACCACAAAGAATTCCAAGCGGGCGATCTTGTTCTTCTTTACAACTCGCGGTTGCGCTTATTTCCCGGGAAGCTTCATTCACGTTGGACAGGCCCGTACACGGTTAAAGAGGTATTTCCGTATGGGACTGTTGCAATAGAGAACGCGGACGGCGTTATTTTCAAAGTAAATGGCCATCGCTTGAAGTTATACGTTGCCGGGCCGACAGAGTCGGTGATGGAGGTTATTGAACTCCAAACCCCGCACACATCATAAGTGTGGGGAGGAGAGAGTCTACGCTGCTGACTCGCTGACAAAAATGCAGCAAGAGCGTATTTTACGCTTTAGGGGTAGTTTCGTCATTTAGGATTTATTTTCTAGTTTTAGCTTGGAGTCTTGCTATCGAATCGTCGACAAAAATTTAGCATGAGTCTACGCTACTGACTCGCCGACAAAAATGTAGCAGGAGCGTCTTTGGCGCTGTGGGGGCAAAATTGTCCGTTTTTATGTTTTTGTAGTTTTAGCGTAATTTAGGTTAGTTAGGTAGTTTCCGTTAGTTTGTACAGTTTCTATTCGTGCCGAGCGAAGGTTCTATGTTGCAATATTGTTAGAACAGTAGGCGTGTTGAAAAAATGGCGAAAAACGGCCAAAACAGTTGCTGGAAATGGATTCTGCAGAAAAATTCTGATCTGCAGCTGATGCACGACCATGCCAGGATTCGCACGGTCGTGCGTTTCCGAGATGCTGGCACGGTGGATCGCACCCTCGGTGCATCACCGAGAAAAATGAAAGTCGTCGGAGACGCACGACCGTGCCAAACCGCGAACGACCGTGCCTCAGGCTGAGGGCATTTTTGTCATTTTGCACATTATATATACCCTCATCTGCTGCAAAATCCCTCATTCGCGAACCCTAGCAACTGCAGTCGTTCCAGAGCGGTTTTTACACCAAATCGCACGGTTTTTAGCACGATCTTGCACCCAACTTCGCACGGTACGTCTCTAGTGTTAGATTTCTTGTTTTCTTACTTTCTAGGTTAGATTTCTTCCGATTCTTCAAGGAAAATTTTAGGGTTCCCTTCATAAACAAATCGAAACCCTACCCCTTGTTGAATCGAAGTATCGTGAACACCCGGTTGACTTTCAGACCCCTGTTGACCCAATACTTGTTAAAATTTGGCAAAAATCAGGTTGTTCTAAGTACAGGGGTCGAAATCTGCAGACACTGTGTCGCACGGACGTTCCTTAGATGGAACGATCGTGCAATTCCGGCTTGTTCATGATATCTGCTGTTGTTCGGTGTGGCACGACCGTGCGACTCGAAGAACGACCGTGCATATCCGACAATCTCTGGGCTTGGTCTGTTAGTTCTCGGGGATGCACGACCGTGCGTCTCGAAGAACGACCGTGCCGTTTTGACCAGTTCAGTTGGACAGAAGCTTCATAATTTGCTGCTCGGCTGTTTTCAATTCAATTTTCTCCTGTTTCTGTCTTTCTAACAATGTTCCCCATTACAGATGAACCATCCCTTCCTTCAGTTCAACCCCGACAATGAGCGAGAAGCTTTATGCATTCCAAAAAGAGACGCATTATGGGCCCGGAGGGGGCAGTTTGGAGTCCCTAGATGGCTGGATTGGGAAGTAATGCAAGAACTAAATCAGTATGATCGACTGGAAAACATGATGAGTCGGCCACTTACAAATCTGGTCGGTTGCAACCGACCTGTTTACTTGGAGCTAACCATAGAGTTCTTTGCATCATATGCTTACGAAAAGCCGGTTGCTGCTCGATGACCCAAATTCCGCCACAAAGAGCGGATAGCTTTCAGATTGTGTGGTAGATGGCACCGGTGGTCGGTTGGTCGTTTGGGAAGGAGACTCGGGATTTACACTAGGGAAGACATGGATGATCCCGAAGTCTTCACAGAGCAGTTCACCTTCCCGTCTGATGCAGCACGGGATGCGTTTTGGGCTGCAAATGCCGTTGGGGACCCATACAACCCAAGGATGTCAAAGGCCTCACGACTTAGAGACCCTCTGGTGCGAGTGATGCACCACGTGTTTAGCCACACTATATGCGGTCGCATGGACAGTCTTGGTAACTGTCCAACACCAGATTTGATTTTTCTATACGCATTGGTGGAGAAGGCGCCCATCAACTTAGCGGCGCGAATGGCTGAATACTTTGTGAAGTGCTCAGGGAGGACTTCTAACAGTCAGATACATGGCGGTCAGTATGTGACCAAAATTGCGTACAACGAACACCTTATGACTAAGGAGGTACTTCAGGGTCTCACTCTGATAACCGAGGGGGTTCATGTTGACATCAGGTCACTGAAGGCGATGGGGGTAATTTTGAGACTGATCACGGGGATAGGTTAAGGGGGCTCAACAACGAGGTCTGGGACCCGCTGCCCCCACTCCCAGAAGAGGAAGAGGAAGAGGATGTAGAGATGCAGGGGCAGCACGGACCACACACACCACCACACCATACACCGCCACACCAGCCGCAGCACCATGAGTACTACCAGCATCAGCATCAGGATTGGCCTGAGTTTTATCAGCAGTTCCAGCAGATGCGTGTTACGCAAGAACAGCATGGTACGTACATCGACCAGATTAGGACTAGCCAGGACCAGATCCGGGCTAGTCAGGATCAGCTCAGGGCCACGCAGGATCAGCTGAGGCATAGCCAGGAGAGCTTATACCAGGGGGTGAGTGCCGGATTTTCGTACCTATTCGGGGAGATGCACCATGCATATCCCGACTACTTTCAGCACCCTCCACAGTTCCCACCATGGAACCCACCTGGTTATGGTGGTGCGGGCCCATCCTTCACGAGAGACGATGACGGTGACGACGAGTAGGAGTTGGTGGTTTTTATTATTATTTTAGTACTGGTCATTTCGGGTGTTCTTTTTGCTTAGTATGTCGTACACCCTCGGATTGTATTGTATTTTAAAACACTTTACTTTATGTTATGTCTTTATTTGGATTGGTAGTATTTATGTACATTATGGTTTATTTGTGTTTATTCTGTTACTGTTCTGTTTTGCTGTACCATATGACACACTTGCAGATTTTGGCTATCAAGTCTTTGACCGGAGCATATGACAGACACAGCTTTGGAAGTCTCGATTCATCAGATATCATCTTGAGGGGAGTACTATTATCATTTTTCTCTATATTTCGGGTTTCGCATTGGGGACAATGCGAAGTTCAAGTGTGGGAAGGGGGTTAACTTTGTTAACTTTGTTTGTCCTCATATATTTATATATATAAAAAAATAAAAAAATAAAAAAAATTAGAAAATCAGAAAAATCATTCAAAAATACCTGTATTTTGTATATATTTTAGTAAATAAACCGGTTGGTTGTGTTTTAGAAAGCTTCGGACTTGATAAAAACTCGACAAGCAAAATATTTTTGAAAAAGGAAACCGGAAAGCGTGACTGTAGGATCGGACTTCGACCTAAACGAGTCGTTCGGAAGAGCTCAAATCCGTTTCAGCGGCGGAAACAAAGAAACGGACGTATACACAGCTAGATTCACACTTTAATCCTCTTGTATATTGATTTTACAATGTTTACAGTACAAGGAAATACCGGTAGCACCTCGGTAGCAAATCTGAACAACGTTACAAATGAAATGACAAATGAACCTATATATAGTAGTTGGGAACCGCCCATAGAGACATGCCACAAAGGCGGTTCCAACAGATGCCGAAAAGGCGATTCCACATGCTTGCCGTAAAAGCGGTTCCACTCTCTTGACCTTCAAAAGCGATTCCAACAATTTAACCATTCAATATACTTTTGTCTTTAGTGAACTCTCATATCATTGGCCCTTTGTTTGGTGAACTCTTATTGGACCTCCATTTGGTCCAATAACATTGATCGGTCACCATTCACTTTCAATTCATATATGCATTTGTCATTTACTTGTATTTTGATATGTAGAAAGCATGTGATGACATCACATGTGATGTCATCAAGATGATGTCACATGTGATGTCATGTCTGACCGGATCCGCAACAAGACCGAGACTCGACATTAGACGTAGTCGACAGATGACTGCACCAACAGACTCCCCCTCAGATGTTGACGAGTCTAAAGTGTCGAGTCTTCAACGACTTCAGTCTTTATCAGTCTTTGGACTTCTCTCTCTCTATCTTCAGACTCCCCCTCTCGATTTGCTGGCATTCCTTTGGTCTTCAGCAACATCTTCAGGATCGACGTCTGGCTTTCCTGCATAAACTCTACCTTAGAGTAAATTTCTTTCACATACATATTTTAAACATATGAACTTGCACCAATTCACACTCTCTATCAAAACAAACACAGATTGTGATGAACCACTTGAAAAGGTTAGATTATGAAAACAATTAATTTCATACAAACACTCCCCCTCAAGCATTGCTCATCATGTTTAGCACTCGGAATTTTGAAAATCAGCTATTCAACATCAGTTGTCGAAAATCTTTTTGAATTTTCAAAAATTTATGCTAAAACACACCAAAAATCTTTTTGTATTTTGAAATAAAGAAACTAAAATGCAGAAATAAACTATTTACAAACAATATTTTTTGTGAATTCGTGCAAGAGGATCATATCAGTTTTGAGACAAATCACAAACACCGTTAAGCTTTAAACATTCTCAGTTTTAAACAATTTACCTAGATTGTCAGTATGTTTGTCCACGTAAATTTTCAACACAAATTTCAATCGATTCAAGATACGATATTAATGTTTTAGAGACTTAAACTTAATTGTGTATCACTCCACTTGAATATACTCCCGTATCCAGATCCCAAATATTCAGTCTTACAGGTGAGTATACCACAGATGATATCTGTACAGGGGTTAAATGCGAAACCGTGAGAGCTCAGGTCAGAACTTCCGATCAGCAGAGAGATGACGGCTCGACTTTTGGTGGGTCCCCTTTAGAGGATCTTTTTGCATTTCAACAGCAGCGACTATCAATTTTATTGTTTCATCAGCATGCTGAGGGCGAAGCTTATGTTTCAAAGCTTTAGCAGAAAGTATTATCCGGGGACTAGGTCAGAACTTCCATTCAGCAGAAGTCCCGGGATAATACCCCAGATATCACTGAGTATAAAGACCTAGTATCTCAGAATACGGGACCTTTCAAACAAGATTTCGGGGGTTACCCATATATCCAAGAATAGTTACCCACAAATTAAGCAAGTTTGATTTTGGTTTATATCTCGTTTCAATTTACTAAATGTGCGAAAATCTACTGACACATCCGCAGTAAGATTGTTTAACACTTTTTAACTTTTCATTTCTTTAGCGTGCCGTGATAGTCCACTGATGTACTATCATTTCCTCTTTTTCGCAACAAAACTCATTTTTGAATTTTATCATGTTTTTGGCTTTTTCAAATTTTCAAATGTTTTTGGATTTTCTGAAATTTCCCTACTCCCCCTAAAATGCAAACACATTTTAAAGAAAATTTGAAAACTTCTAAATTTTTACCTACTAGAAACATAAAAAGTAAAACAAACTATACAGAAACTTGACAACTGACACTGAATCACATCAAATCGCCATTCACTAGGCATAAACAATCTGAACTCCCCCTATCACAAATCATTTTCTCATTTAGATTTCAAAACACTTAAGTTTGTTTCAATCAAAATGATTTTTCCGGAAAATAAATTTGTGTTGATATCAACCACTTGTAGGTTTATCAATTTTAAAACGGGGATGTGGTTCATCATCTTGTCTATCTTTTGTCATGAATAGTAAATCAAGTACAAATTAATGTCCCTGATTTACCATTTGCCTCTAAGAACCTTCTGTATCACTTGTAAATGTAATCACTTCACAGTATCCAAGCATCTCAAAAATTTAACCACAAATACCACTTGTGGGATCAAGATTACCACTTGTAGATACAATGGTTACCACTTGTAGGAATGTGACCTCTACATTACCATTTTTCAACCAGAATGCCGATTCCTGCTTCACAATTACCCACCTGGAAGCTCCGGCATAGTCCTTCAACCTGTAAACAAAAACATTTAAGCATTAAACACAAACATTCAAACTTCTCAAATACTAGAAGGATGCCGATTCATGATCCACGATAAAAACTTGGGATCTCCGGCGTAGTCCTTTAGACTATCATGGAAAACAAACATCCATCCAAGTTTTCTCAGACTTGATGGATTTCAACTCCTGAGCAGTCGGGTTATATGTAGCATTTTTCGTGGCGTAAAAATCTTTGACCCCCTTTGCTCTTCCAATCAACATTTTTCCAAATATCTTTTTAACATTCCCATTGAATGTTTTTTCGACATCAAAATCATTCTTTTTTTTGTAGAACTGATTCGAAATCTCAGTTTTTCCCACTTTCTTCTTTACTTCCTCAAACTTCAATGATGGAAACTCCTCATCATTCACTAAAATCTTTTTCTCAACCTGTGGCTCTTCTGGCTTTGTGGAACCAGATTCATCGCCAATGATCACATCATCTTTCTTCGCAACCCACACCTGGTTGTCTTTTCCTTTCTTCTCGTACTTGTTCTTTTGTGAACATTCACCAACCTCGAATTTTGAATTCTCAAACATTCTAAGTTTTTCAGTCGGTGGTTCAACATCAACAACTTTCTCTTTCAACTTCTGAGACACTCCCTGTTTTGCTTTGGTATTCTGTGTACAGTTCCATGCAATGTGACCAATTTCATTGCATCTGTAACAGGTACGAGTCTCTCTTTGATAAAACACTTCAGCTCCATTTCTCTTTCTTTCAGCAAGAAACTCCTGGTTTGACTGTTTCCAGAACGGTTTCTTCTGTTCTTCATCCGAACTTCCACCTGACACAAATTCAGTTTTTGTTTTAGAATTTTTATCATTTTTATGGTTTTCTGGTGGAATAAAACCAAGACCTTTCTTTTTGTAGCTACGATTTTGGTTAGGTTTCTTTTGAAAACCAGAACCAGAAATGTTGCCCTTTTTCTTATTTAAACGTTGCTGAACTCTAGAAGTATATTTTTTAGGTTTTTCAAAACTTTTCAAACCTTTTAATTCTGAAATATTGATTTCTGTTAGTTTGAAAGTTTTGTTTATTAGTTCCGTTTTAATACTCATTATAGGGATCTCTTTATTGTAATATAATTTGTCCGAACCTTTCAAAGTATAAACAACTTCGAATGATTCATCATTCAAATTTGACTGTGAAAGCAAAAATTCTAAATTATAAGACCGTTTAACCGACGAATTTGAACTTTTGACTGACGACTTTGACCCTTCAGACTCAGATTTCGACTCGGACTCCTCATCAATATCCAACACCTGATCGACCACCTTTTTAATTAACTCAGACTCATGATCAGTATCAGACGAGGTAAACGTGACATCAATATTGTCTGGTAAAACTTCAGTTGTGTCGGTTTTTAACTGAATATTAACTGCTTTCTCCAATTGCTCCTCATTTGGTTTCCTAGGAGAATACCCATCCCAAATTGGAGGTGGACACTTGTTATAGCTAACAGTCGTTTTCTTACCACAGTCATTCTTCTTCTTTTGCTTCTCATCTTGAAAAACTTCTAAACCTGCAACAGTTGGATAAACACGATCAATAAGATAATCAGAAGTAGTGTAGCTTAACAACAACCTCCTAATTCTCTCATTTTCTATCTTTTCGATTTCCAACTCCTTCTTCCATTTGGCACTCTCTTCAATGTAAAAATTTATTGCCTTTTGTTTCGACATCAAAGTAGCATTCATCATGGTAAGCACTTGTTCTCTCTCTGAGTTTGTTGTTTGAAGACCAGTTATTGTTCTGTTCAACACGTCGTACGATTCCTTCACATAATTGAGGTTGAACAATAACTGCTCCTTCTTCTTTTCATACTCAGATATGATGTCGTCTTTAGCTGCACAGTTCTTGCAATCTTCCAAGCACTTCTCGCACGGCTTGATGACTTCAATAATCTTCTCAACTTCGATTGTTTTAACAACTTCAATCACCTTTTCCACTTCAACCACCTTCTCTACTTCAATAACAACCTCAGTAATCTTCTCAGCAACATTCTCAGCATTTTGAACATCACCTTCAGATTCAGTTTGTTGTTCTTTAGCAGCTCGTTTTCCCTTCAGTTTCTCCATGCAATCTGCAAAATAAACATGAAAACTTTTAGGAGAAAGATGAGTTTTAGCAACATTTATAAATTTTTCTCCCTCATCATCACTGCTGTTGTGAACTGGTGATTGATCAAAGTGAACAGATTTTTCAGACTCATTATCAGATAAATCAGAAACAGTTGGTGATTTATCAAAAACAACAGCCTTTTCTGAACCAATCTCATTCTGAACACTCTCATCAGAACTAACTGCATATTCAACATTTTCATCTGAATCTGTTGAAATTTCTCCAGATCTTTCAGAAATTTTATCATCAACACCATCTGAACTTTCATCAGATGACACAGATTTTTCCTCTCCACTTGACACATTCTCTCCAATAGATCTCATCCAAGTAACAAACAAATTTGGCTCTCGGACGATCTTTGCAATGAAAGCTTTGTATTCTCCCTTCTCATCCACAAACATATCCCAACTGAAACCTTCTGGTAGTTTCTCATCATCTTGATCGATAATGCGTGCTGCTGTGGCTTCGGATGGTATATAATCATTCCAGCTAAAATCTACAACACATGCTCTTTTGGAATCTTCAATTTTTCTTCCGTGAGCTGTCTGAGGTTCCTGGGATTGACCAACTTGCTGATAGATAGCTTTGCGGTAATAGTCATCTTTCCCGAATGGATTCTGTGCTCCGCTAGCTTCTCTTCCTTTGCACTCCCGCTTGAAATGGCCCTTCTCCCTGCATCGAAAACAAGTAACTTTAGATTTATCAAAACCTAAAGTAGAAACATGTGCATCAAGAAAGTCATTTCTCCTGGTAATGGTTTTGAATTTCTCAGCCCGACGAAGAACACTCGCTAGACACCATTTGATATCCATAAGTTCCATTTCCTCGGCGTCTATTTGGTCGTAATCCTCTTTGGTGAGCATAGGATTTCCGATCCGACCAGCAACTAGACCTTCATAAGATAACAGAACTGAACCCAGCAGTGCCATGTGGTCTTTAGCAGTGTCTTCAGAGAAGCTTTGACCTTCTGGAAGGTTGAGAGCTATGTTACACTGAATTATATATCCATTTCCGGTTTTCGTACTCTGAGACTGAAAGCTTGTGTTAGTCTCTTTCGGATTCACACTCGGAAACGATGAAAACCCGCTGCTAATCTTGTTTGAACTCTGATCAGCCTTTTCTGATGAATCTCCAGCACTGAAGGCGGTTTGAATCTTTGGACTTCTTTCAGCTTCAGAAACTGGAACACTACCTTTATAGTACATTTTAACATCCTGTTGACCACTAGGATTATTCATCCTAGCGATCTTTTGCTGTTCAAGATTCTGAGCTTCTAATTTTTCAATAAATTGCCCAATTGTCAGTCCGTCATAAACACCCGTGTTCTTCAATATCATCAAATACGTTCCCCACTCTTTCTGAGGTAACGCGTCAGCCAATTTATCCACATACTCTTCACGTTGTTTATCAACACCAATCATTGTTAATGATCTCACTAAGTGACAATATCGTTCAATTAGCGCCTTAGTATCCTCTCCTGGTAAACTGCTAAAAAGATCGAACTCTTTCTTGAGTAATGCCTTTTTGCTTTTAACCATGCTCGCACTACCCTCGAACTTGACCTGAAGAGCATCCCATATTGACTTAGCAGTTTTGTCATGTTCTAACAGAATGAATATATCTTCTTTAATCGCCTGCTGTAACAAACTGATCATCATTTTTTCTGCTCTGTACATTGCACGTTCTTGATCTGAGAATTCGGATATTTCTTTTACAACATTCATCTCTGTTCTCGGTAACGAATACTTCTTCAAAATGCATTCCCACGATCTGAGATGATTTGCCTGAACCCAGTTTTCAAAACGATCTTTCCACCCGTAGTATTCTTCAATACTCATAAGTTTCGGGGGTTTCTGGGTGGTTCCCGTCTCATTTTCAAGATTCATGGCTTGAGCAATCGCGGCTGGAGTACTCGGTGTAGCAAATGCGTTGAAGAATTCAGAACTCATGCTTCAAGAATCAGATACTACTTCGAGCAATACGGTAATGCTTCGGGAAAATACCTGAAAGACAAACAAACAACACAATCAGTTTACGGTATTATCAATTAATAGAAACGAACTGGTACTCGAACTGATGATCAATTCTGTGCGGATTTGAAAGTTGACAAGCTGAGTGAACTAAACGTTGACCAACTGTGCGGACTGAATGACACACTGAGCGGACTGCTTTGACTCGGATCAATTTTCAACAAACAAACTCGGTATGAGCGAACTGATGAACTTTCGGACAACGTGAACAATTTTTGAACTCCAAATCGTACAAACTGACAATTTCACTCTAACTGACCACACTAAACAAACTGACTGTTCAAACAATCTTGATCAATCCGTGCAAACTTGAATTGCCTTTTGTGTGAACTGATAGACACCAAAAACTCAAACCACGCGACTTGACTGACAAAATGACTGATCGAACCGTTGAATCGACTGAACTTTAAACCTTTTGACCTTACTTTGATGTGTACTGAACAATTTTTGGTATGACCTAACAACTCATGCAACCTGGATACTTACTTATCACCACAAAAAAAACAATATCACTAACACAACATATGCAATTTTGATCTACTAAACAAAAAAAATGGGCGGTGGATTAAAGATGCACATGGGACGGTGACAATCTGTTAAAAAAACATGGGCTTGTGGGCGGTGACTAAAGCATGGGCTTGTGGAGTGGACGGCAACCTTTTTAATTTTTTATATATCCGATGGTTCACATGCAAATAGGTGATGCTAGATGTTGAATGATGGATGATGTTTATAGGCGGTGCAAGGGGCCAATATGTTTTATGGACTGTAATGGGAAATGGGCGGTAGGAATAAGTGGATTGGGCCAATAAAAAGGTGATGTTTTAAAGTGGGCGGCTATGATTTTTAATTGGATGATGTTTAGTGACAAACAATTGTGGAACGGTGCATTTAATGATGGAGCAGTATATATGTGGATGTCATAAAAGCGAGTCACATGAAGCAATCCTATGAGCGATCCAGGTAGGTCTAATGAGCGGTTCTCAAATATCAAATAAGTGGTTCTCAATTTGTTACCCAATGAGCGGTTCAAGTTATTCCTATGAGCGGTTCACAAACGGTGGGATCGCTTTTTCAACATCTTGTCAGTTCGCTTATATGGTCAGAATGTCAAACCGCTTTTATGTCAATGTATTTCGAGCGGTTCCAGACGGTGTTTCGAGCGGTTCCAGACTATATTTTCGAGCGGTTCCAGAAATGACGTCAGCAAACACGAACCGCTTTTAGAGCGAAAATTCAATTTTAACCAAATTTAAGCCGAATTAAGGTCTGAAAATTTCCAGGCTTTGTTAAAACATGATTCCGCACACAATATGTAAATTTGAAGCAATTTTGACCGTAAAAATTTGCGTTTTTCGGAAAAGAAAGGTGTAGAAGCAGAAAAATGATGAACAACGAGCTGTATATGCGAGATCTCCTCCTCCTTGGCTCTGATACCAATTGTAGGATCGGACTTCGACCTAAACGAGTCATTCGGAAGAGCTCAAATCCGTTTCAGCGGCGGAAACAAAGAAACGGACGTATACACAGCTAGATTCACACTTTAATCCTCTTGTATATTGATTTTACAATGTTTACAGTACAAGGAAATACCGGCAGCACCTCGGTAGCAAATCTGAACAACGTTACAAATGAAATGACAAATGAACCTATATATAGTAGTTGGGAACCGCCCATAGAGACATGCCACAAAGGCGGTTCCAACAGATGCCGAAAAGGCGATTCCACATGCTTGCCGTAAAAGCGGTTCCACTCTCTTGACCTTCAAAACCGATTCCAACAATTTAACCATTCAATATACTTTTGTCTTTAGTGAACTCTCATATCATTGGCCCTTTGTTTGGTGAACTCTTATTGGACCTCCATTTGGTCCAATAACATTGATCGGTCACCATTCACTTTCAATTCATATATGCATTTGTCGTTTACTTGTATTTTGATATGTAGAAAGCATGTGATGACATCACATGTGATGTCATCAAGATGATGTCACATGTGATGTCATGTCTGACCGGATCTGCAACAAGACCGAGACTCGACATTAGACGTAGTCGACAGATGACTGCACCAACAGTGACAAACAAAGAAAGACTTACATGATAGTTTTCACACTTTTACCCATTCCATCCGTTACGTGAGCATATTTGAGCCTATTGTTATATATTTGGTCATTTCGGATATAGGAGTGAGCCGGATGTTATGTGTAATATAGAACTTGTCACTAGTATGCTTGTTAAAACCATGAACTTGTGGATTTGTGTAAAAGTGATAGAGGCACGTAGATTACCCCTTTGTTGTAAACCTTGTTCTTTGTGTTGTGCTCCCCGTTCACCTTATATTACCCTTTAGGATTAACCATGTCGAGCCTTCCCGTTTACCTTTGTTTACCCACATTATCGCCCACTTAGCCAAATTTAGCCTTTGTATGTTTTAAACCCTTTTTAGTGTTGAAACTCGGACAAAATAGTCGTTTAACTAGCGTTTGTTTCAGTTTATTGTATAGTTTGCTTAAAAAAAACACCCTAAAATAGGGTGAAGTTGATAAAACCGAGCAATTTTGAACACTTAAATGTTAAAATTTCGTTGATAAGCTCGATTGCGCAATAGTCGCCTTTTTAAGGCATTTGTATGTATAGTTGTATACGTTGCTGCTAGTTAAACGCTACTACCGAGTTTTAACCATTTTCGCCACTTTATATGTCTACTTCCATACCCTTCACCCAAGCCTAACGTTACAACCCGTAAAGACCTCTTGATTTACACTTATTTGCATGTTAGTTGGTGGAGACGAGATCTTATGACAAGCTTATGATATTGCATGTTTCATTGACGAGGCATTGAGTGTTTGCACATACACATTATATGTATGTTTCATAAATAAAACCGAGTGTGTGTGAACATTGTGAGTCACGTGAAGATTAACATATTGAGTCGATTAAATGTGAAGTCACGGCTTTTTGGTTGTCGCTTTATAATTGCATATGCTTGTTGGGTTTGAGTCTTTTGATGTTGTCTTTCGACAAACCGGCTAACCGTTTATAGTAGTTTTCAATAAAATAGTGTGTAAATTATCGTTCTTGTTTGTTTCCGTCTTTTATTGCTTTTTAGTTCAGCTTGCTTGAGGACAAGCAAGGTTCAAGTGTGGGGAGATTTGATATTCGCTAATTTACACATATTTTAGTCCCCCGTTTTACCCCTATTTTATGCGTTTTCGGCCGTAAAACCGTCATTCGGATACTTAATTATCTACATTTTTTGTTTACAGGCCTAAAACAGCATACCAGACAAGATGATAGCGAAAACAAGGACTTTCTGGACAAAACGACAAAGCTGCGGACATTCTGTTAAGGATTCTGAACTGGGCCTGTGGAACGACCGTTCCACCTGATGCACGGTGGTGCATCTCCGACAAAGTTGATCAACCCGGCAATGAACGAGAGGTGCGACTGGGCGTTCTAGGAAAACAAGGCGGCTCGGCGAAGAACGGTCGTTCCATATGAAGAACGACCGTGCGTATCCGATGAACCAACAGAGTCTCGGTGATGAACGGTCAGTGCGACTCGGCGTGCAACAACAACCCGGAACTGAACGACCGTTCCATCCAAAGAACGGTCGTGCGATTTCGAATCTAGTCAACGATCTGATGACGTCATGCGGTATGGTGGACCACCACCAATAATTGCTTAAAGTGCACGGCCGTGCCAAACCAAGAACGACCGTGCAACTTCGAAAAAGCATAAAAACAGAACAGAACCATTCTATTAGTAACTCTGGAATTTTGGAGAGCTTTGCAGGCGATTTTGAGGCTCCGAAGGCTTCTGCTTTCACCCGGATTCATGCCACATTGCCCGGTTTTGCTCGTTTACTATCCGGATTCTTAATCTTATGCTTGTTTATGGTTGGGTTTTCTAATCTTTCCATATTTTTGTTAATGTTTCAAGCATTTAGATTAATATTTATGTATTATTGTAGCCTTTGGGCAAAAACACAACAATCCCTTGCTTGATTATAACCATTAGTATGTTAATCTATGTTTGTAATGAAATTTGGAAGTGTTTTCTATGATTATCTTTGATGATTAGTTTGCAACCTTGTTATTGATATTGATTTCTTGATTATAAGTAATTGTGTTGGATGATTGGTGCTTGGTTAGGTAAGATAGTTGAAAAATGAAGCTTATTTAATCATGTATTAGTAAACTTTTAATTTGGTTAACTAGCTTAACTTGGTTAAAATGTGGGCACCATGATACTCTAACGGGTTAGTGGTTTAATAAAATGTAATTATTGTTAATCAAGAAAGCTTGCGTTCACGGAAGGACTCTAACGGGTTAGATGGTGTTGTTATGAATTCTTGCCATGATTTGTTAGCTTAGTTAGTAGTTTCGGCCAAAATTGCTATCTTGGTGAATTTATGCGTAAGATTTGTAAAATGAACTCGGTTGTGATTTAATCTAGTTTATGCTTGTCTCGGTGGTTGCATTGTGTTTATCGATGTCGCTTTCCTTGATTAAGTGAGGTTAGAAAACTCCTAACGGATGACTAACTTATTTTTAGGAGATTTTCATAGACATTTATCAATTGCACGTTAAAGAACAATTTTAGGTGGTTAAAGTGTGTTTATCGTTTTAACTTTCCGAATGATTGTCATGTTAGGATTCCCGAAAGGGATACTAATTGTCTCGAAATGGAAAATTGACCGAATGCTTCCAGTGCCAAAACTGACTTAGTTGACATGCTTTGGTTTTGTATTAAGAAAGGCTATTTATATATAATTTACTATGTTTTATAAGTTTTTATTTATGCTTACTTTAGTTTAATTTAAAACCAATACAACTTATGTTTTTACCGGTAATTTAGTGACAAAGGTCTAGTATTATTTCTCCGCCCATTTCCATGGATCGATACTTGGTTCTTACCGATACTTTACTACATATATGACGGGGTACACTTGCCCTTTCGTGTGTGTTTTGATGTAAAAGTAATAATCACTTTTATAAATTTAAAACCAATTCGTGTGTAATTTCATTGTAAAAATATGTGTAGTCACGCACGTACCAGTGGGTTAACAAAACTGCTTGGATATATAGGTAACCCCTGAAATCTTGTTTGAAAGGTCCCTTATTCTGAGATACTAGGTCTTTATGCTCAGTGATATCTGGGGTATTATCCCGGGACTTCTGCTGTATGGAAGAACTGACCTAGTCCCCGGATAATACTTTCTGCAAATGCTTGAAAAAGCGCCGCCCTCAGCAAATCGATGAAACAATAAAATTGATAGTCATTGCTGTTGTAAAAAAGATCCTCTAAAGGGGACCCACCAAAAGTCGAGCCGTCATCTCTCTGCTGAACGGAAGTTCTGACCTGAGCTCTCACGGTTTCGCACCTAACCCCTTACAGATATCATCTGTGGTATATTCACCTGTAAGACTGAATATTGGGATCTGGATACGGGAGTATATTCAAATAGTGGGACACACGAATAAGTTTAAGTTCTTAAGACATTAATATCGTATCTCGGATCAATTGAACTTTGTGTGAAAATTTAAGTGGACAAATATACTGACAATCTAGGTGAATTGTTTAAAACTTAAAATGAAATGAAGCTTAACGGTGTTGGTGACTAGTCTCAAAAACTGATATGATCCTCTTACACGAACTCACAAAAATATTGTCTGTAAATATTTCTTTACTGCATTACATGTTTCTTTTTAAAATTCAAAAAGATTTTAGTGTGTTTTAGCATAAAGTTTCAAAAACTCAAAAAGATTTTTGACAACTGATATTGGAAAGCTGATTTTCAAAATTCCGAGTGCTAAACATGATGAGCAATATTTGAGGGGGAGTGTATGTTTGGAATTAAATGTTTTCATAATCTAACCTTTCAAGTGGTTCATCAAAATCTGTGTTTGTTTTCTGAGAAGTGATTCTGAAGTAGTACATGTGTTTATGTTTGAAATATGTATGTGAGTGAAACTTATGTTTTGGGTAGAGAATTTGCAGGTGATCCAGTTGCAGGTGATCCAGGTTGTGTTGCTTGAATCTGTTATAAGCCAGATAACGATCCTAATGCTGATGATGCTGATGAACTAAAGAAATGCCAGCACATAGCAAGGGGGAGTCTGAAGACTTGCGTGAACAGAGATAGAGAAAAGCCCAGAGACTGATCAAGACTGAAGATGTGAAGACACAACATTGTTGTGACTCGATAGTCGACTCCATCAAGATCTGAGGGGGAGTCTGTTGGTGCACTACATCTGTTGCTTTCGTCTTGGATCATGTTACACATTGTATTGTATAGATTAGGGCGCGTTTTACGAGAAAACTGGAGAGTATATGTGTTTTAGAGAGTAGGTCCGCTTATACGGACATAGTAGGTCCGCTTATGTGTCAGGTCCGCTTATACGGACGTAGGAGGTCCGCTTATGTGTCAGGTCCGCTTATACGGACATAGTAGGTCCGCTTTTGTGTCAGGTCCGCTTATACGGACATGTCCGTATGTGGGGACCTACCAACACTATATATACCCATAAGCGAATCTCATTTGTAACGTTCTGATTTTCCGTACCGAGGTGCTGCCGGTGTGAGAATTGATTGTAAAAGCTGTTATATCAATCAACAAAGTGATTTAAGTGAATATCTAGCTGTTTCTACGTCAGGTACTTGTTTTCCGCACCTGTATCTGATCAAAACTCCTCTGATATGTCACACCCCGACCACGTAAAACATCAAATCGTGGCGGAAACGTCGGGGAGTGTTGTAACAGAATTATTGTTTCACAACCATGGCATTTAAAGTATTATCTTATTCATCACCCGAGGGTGGAATTCATTGTTCAAACAAGAACCAACAAGCCACATTGTCTTAAAACTACAGAAATAAAGAGCACATGACGAAATTAAACTACGTCTAGTTTTGTTTTATGTCACTAAGGCCCAAGTCCACCCTAGCGTGTCACGATCATCCTACGCATTTGCTCCTGAAACACATGTGAAAATAAAGTACGTTAGCATAAAAATGCCAGTGAGTAACATAGGTTTTGTGAAAATAGGATTCATGACTTAGGTTTTAGAAAAGGGTTGTTTAACAAAGTCAGTCATGATCCTTGTAACATGTTTTGTTTTATAAATTATTTGAAAAGCGATGATAAAGTAGATGATATGTGAAAAAGTAATGTAAGGTTAAATGAATAACTAAGTAAAATGAGTTTGTATATATATTTATCGAACAGTGTTGTAAAACAATGTCTTATGAAAAATGTGTTATTTGTAAGAAAAAATGATTAAGTCCAAGTTGAATGACTTAAATAACCCACCCAATGAAAGTTGCCCATGTCTAAACCATTTGCCCAATGTTATTGTGAAAACCATGTCAAAATGTATATATATCAATATCAACATTGTCTATGTCAAATATCAATCATGTAATGTGTAATCAAAATGTCAATGTATGGTTAGTGAAATATGTATCAACTAAACCATAGGAAAAATGCACAAAACAATGTATTGAAATAAAACATGGTTTAAATCAACGCTATGTTTTGTGGAAAATGCATGCTATAATGAATACAAACATTTATGCGGTATTGTGAAAATGCATACATTCAAGCCTTGCAACTGTGGTGATAAACCTTTAAACAAATTAAAGGTCTATCTGTCTAAATGTTTTAATCGAATTCGGTCATTCCTTCCAATCCAAACATACCCAGGATTTCAGGAATGGGAGTTGTCAATTCCTATGGTACCATTACCTACTAACGAGCGGCGTGATCAATGTTAATGAATGTATATTGTCCCACTTAAACAAACCAAATGTCATACCCAAAATGTAAGCATGAAAATGTCATGTAAAACAAATGCACTAAGTATGATGAACATACATAGCGTGAAAATGTCATGTAAAACAAATGTATTAATGAACATAGCAAGTATATGATATGAAAGCATGAAAAGAATGAAAGTAACAAGTAGGCACATGTGTTTCACCCCAAAATGTTTGGAAAACAGTAAAAGAGGGGACTATGTACTCACTTGAGATTGCTTAGAAGTCGTAGAACAACCACCAAGCAATGTTAGAAGATCACGGAATCAAACAGCACCTATAAAGGCACCTACATTAATAACCGGACCTAACGGAGGATCGGGTAGTATGAGGGTTCGTAAACCAAATAAGTGTGGGAACTTATGTAATATGGTTTGACAAAGCCTTCATACCAAAACGAAACCTAACCTAAGTGATTTTGACCCATTACGACCCGCTTAGGTAGCTTATGCTACTTTAACGCGTCGTTTGCGTAAAACGCGCTTGAAACGCCTAACTAGCCCTATGACAAGCAAGATATGCCTTAACACACTTAATATTGTTGCTAAATCAGTTTAGGTGTCAAAATTTATGTTACATAAGTTTAAAATGAATTTTAGTGTAAAAAGGGCATTTTGGTAATTTACCTAAAGCATAAGAGCCACTTGTCATACAACTACTCAAATGGCGTGACCATAAGGTATAACCTTGAAAGGTTATTCCCTATACACTATGGTCACCTAATGTGTTTGGTCGGATCCTAATGATCGACCAAATGGGTCGGGTTCTTAAGTATAAGCGATTGATTAGATCGCTTACCCTTACGACCCTAAACAAGCACAAAACTAAAAGCGACGAGCTAAACATGTTAGAACATGTTTAGAAAACAGGTTTGGTATTAAAACAAACGGTTTTAATACCCTAAAGTAGTTTGGTTACAAAATGCGCAAGAAAACGCATTTTGACCGAAACTACGACTCGTCACTAAGCCTAGATAACGTGGTAATCAGTAGGTATAGTCGCTAGGGACTATAACCAACGTGATTACGCTCACGTTATGAAGTTCAAACGAACTTCGCATTGACCATAAACTGGTCAATGCAGAAAGTCAAACAAAGTTTGACTTTCGGACTCGAAAAGCAATAAAAGAACGAAAGAATACTTACAACGGGTCCCCGCAAGATTGAATTCCGAGTACTCTCAGGTATGAAGTGTCAAAGCACCCCAACTTAGAGAGCAACCTCTGAATTCAAGTGTGAGGGAAATGGGCAAGACATGGAGGGGTATATATAGGATTTGGTGAACCGTTAAGATCGTTTCTCGCAAAGCGTGCTTCGATCTTGGCCATCCATGTGTACCCATAGTTTTTAAAAACCATTTGAGCCCATTATTTCAGTCCCCTGATTTGAAAATACCATTTGCAATGGGTTTAGAGGTGCAAGACAGCTGCATATAGCTGTTTTCAACAATTTTTCGTATCTGGGGACCTCACGCGGCCCGCCTAAAGTTTGGGGGAATCCTTACGCGCCCCACCTGAGCAAACTTTGACAGATTTGTCAGTTTTGGTCCCTGCAGCTTAGAAACATGCGTTTTGGCCCATTTTTGACACGTTTAAGCCCCGTTAACCTCATTTCAAGGCTCTAAAATGAAGTTAAAGTATAGGGGACTCAAAACATGCTCAAAAATATCTCGGATGTCAGTTCGTTTGGTCGTACGATCGCGATGTTCGCTTAATTACGATGGAATGCGCATAAGCGCGAAAAACGATCCAAATTGCGCGACGAATGGATTTTTCTCATGCCAAACATTAAAACATAATATTTTAATGCTTACATAAATTTTTGGATGTCCGGAAGCATTCAGAACGTAAGATATGCGCGAAAGTGCAAACTTATGCACTTTTTGACATTTCTAGTCCCTGAATGAGCATAAAGTTTATTTTAGCACACCGAACCCCTCAAAGCCTATTTCTAAGCTATGTAAAGGATATTTAAGGTGTGTTTAACTTATGATCATGTTCCGGAATGTTCGTTACAGTTCAAATCGGCATACTTTCGCAGTTTGTCAATTTTAGTCCCTGTAAGCGAATTAACTGAATTTTGCCATACCAAAGCCTTCGAAACTTATTTCTAAGTTATGTAAAGGCTATTTAAGGTATGTTAAGCATAAAATGATGTTCCGGAGTATTTGTCGCATTCAACTGATTACGCTTACGCACCAGTTTGCATATAATTCTCCAGAAAGCGATATAGAGTTTGAAATCGAATAAGGCCAAAACATGAAAAACATCAAACATGAATAAACAAACATTGGGATCAAATAACTTTATTTCATTGATAACCGAACTGTTTACAATGATTACAAGCACAAATGTCACAGTCTCCCCTACTTGTGGGAATTTCGTCCCGAAATTCGTTTAGAGGAAACTCGTGGGAATAGATGTGGATACTTCGCCTTCATTTGATCTTCACGTTCCCAAGTAAACTCAGGTCCACGTTTAGATTCCCAGCGAACTTTAACCAACGGAATGCGCTTGCGTTTAAGCCATTTGACTTCACGATCCATAATTTCCACAGGTTTCTCAACAAAATGTAGTGTTTTATCAACACGAATTTCGTCAAGTGGTATGTGGAGGTTCTCATCAGCTAAACACCTTTTGAGGTTGGATACGTGAAAGGTTGGATGAACATTTCCAAGTTCAGGAGGCAATTGAAGTCTGTAGGCTACCTTACCGATTCTTTCAACGATCCGGAATGGTCCAACGTATCTAGGTGCAAGTTTTCCTTTCTTTCCAAATCTGATCACACCTTTCCAAGGTGAGACCTTAAGTAATACTCGATCACCGACTTGAAAATCCAAGGGCTTGCGTTTTAGGTCCGCGTAACACTTTTGACGGCTTCGAGCTGCCTGTAAGTTATCACGAACTTTCTTAACCTTGTCAGTTGTCTCCAGAATGAGGTCAGGTCCAGTAATCTGAGCCTCACCTATCTCATTCCAGCAGACTGGTGAACGACATTTTCGACCATAGAGAGCCTCGAAAGGAGCCATGTTGATGCTGGAGTGATAACTGTTGTTGTAGGAGAATTCAATCAATGGAAGATGTGAATCCCAACTACCATCGAAGTCGATCACACAAGCTCTAAGCATATCCTCCAAAGTCTGGATTGTTCTTTCAGTTTGGCCATCAGTTTGTGGATGATAGGCTGTGCTCAGATTGAGTTGGGTCCCCATAGCAGATTGCATGGTTCTCCAAAATCGAGAAGAGAAACGAGCATCCCTGTCCGAAATAATGTTCAAAGGAACACCATGTCGAGATACAATTTCATCCACGTAGATTTTAGCCAAATCATCAGCAGAAAAATCCTCACGGATTGGCAAGAAATGCGCTGATTTAGTAAGACGGTCCACAATTACCCAGATGGCATCGTGACCTTTCTTAGTGCGCGGAAGTTTAGTAATGAGATCCATAGCGATGTTTTCCCATTTCCAAACTGGAATCTCTGGTTGCTCCAAAAGACCATAAGGATGCTGGTGTTCGGCCTTAACCTTAAGACAAGTAAGGCATTTTGAAACGTATAAGGCAATGTCTTTCTTCATACCAGGCCACCAATACTGAGTACGAAGATCCTTATACATTTTGTCTGAGCCAGGATGGATAGAATAACGAGATTTATGGGCCTCATCCATAAGCAAAGTACGAAGATCATCTTGGCTTGGGACCCACAAACGGTCCATGAAATAATACGACCCATCTTCCTTCAGAACAAGATCAGGCTTAATGTGATAGGGTAATTCCTTACCCATCAAGTCTTGTGAAACACAAACATGCTGAGCCTGAGAAATGCGGGCTTGAATATCGGATCGAGCTTGGATAGCAGTTTGATCACGAATACAATGAAGCATAGTACGTTCCTTACGACTTAATGCGTCAGCCACGACATTCGCTTTACCAGGATGGTAGCGAATTTCGCAATCATAGTCGTTTAGGAGTTCGACCCAACGTCTTTGCCTCATGTTGAGTTCTTTTTGATTGAAGATGTGCTGGAGACTTTTGTGGTCAGTGAAAACCACGCATTTTGTACCGTATAAATAATGTCTCCAGATTTTGAGAGCGAAAACAACTGCACCTAACTCAAGATCATGCGTGGTGTAGTTTCTCTCATGTACTTTCAATTGTCTAGATGCGTAGGCTATGACTTTGTTCCTTTGCATTAGAACACAGCCAAGACCCAATTTCGATGCATCACAGTAGACAACGGAATCATCGTTGCCCTCAGGCAGAGTTAGAATAGGTGCATCACAAAGCTTCTGCTTCAAGGTCTGAAACGCTTCTTCTTGCTTAGAACCCCATTCAAAGGGTTTGTTCTTCTGAGTTAGAGCAGTTAGGGGAACTGCAATCTTCGAGAAGTTTTTAATGAAGCGGCGGTAGTAACCCGCAAGACCAAGAAAAGAACGAACCTCAGTAGGAGTAGTTGGCGTATCCCAATCCTTAATCGCACTGATCTTGGAGGGATCTACATGAATACCTTGTTCGTTGATAATATGTCCCAAAAATTGAACTTCCTTAAGCCAAAATTCGCACTTGGAGAATTTGGCAAAAAGTTGTTCTTTCTTTAGGAGTTCCAGAGTAAGACGAAGATGTTGCTCGTGATCAGCTCGCGTCTTAGAATAAATCAAGATATCATCAATGAAAACGATGATGAACTTATCTAAATAAGGCTTGCAGACCCTATTCATCAAGTCCATGAAAACAGCAGGAGCATTGGTCAAACCGAATGGCATGACTGTGAACTCATAATGCCCATATCGAGTGCGGAATGCTGTTTTGGGAATATCCTCTTCATGCACACGAAGTTGATGATACCCAGAACGAAGATCAATCTTCGAAAAGCAAGTAGCACCCTGTAATTGGTCAAAGAGATCATCAATGCGAGGTAGGGGATATCGATTCTTGATGGTAAGCTTATTCAGCTCACGATAATCGATACACATTCGGAAGGATCCATCCTTCTTCTTGACAAAGAGAACGGGAGCACCCCAAGGAGAAAAGCTAGGACGGATAAAACCTTTGTCAGAAAGCTCTTGAAGCTGCTTAGATAGCTCTTGCATCTCAGATGGTGCAAGGCGATACGGAGCTCTAGCAATAGGATTTGCACCAGGTACGAGATCGATATGGAACTCGACTTGGCGTGCTGGGGGTAGACCAGGCAATTCTTCAGGAAACAGCTCCGGATAATCCCGAACAACAGGGATATCTTGAATAGACTTACCTTGGTCTTTATCTGCCGTAACATGTGCCAAGAAGGCCACATAGTTCTTTCGCAGATACTTTCGAGCTTGAGAACAAGACATAAGCTTGAGGCTACTAACAGGTTTGTCACCACGAACCTGTAGGATCTCACCTGACGGGAGCGGCACACGAACGATCTTCTCGAAACAAACCACTTCTGCGCGATGCTTGGCTAACCAATCCATACCCACAATAATGTCGAAACTTCCAAGACGCATAGGCGTGAGGTCAATAGGAAAAAGATGGTTGCTAAGGTTTAATTGACAGTTGCGAAGAATGGAATTAAGAACAATGGGTTCACCATTCGCAACTTCAACAGTTAAAGGCTTACCTAGTTTTGTTCTAGACACGCGAAGCAATGGTTCGAAAGATAAAGACACAAAACTTTTATCGGCCCCTGAATCAAAAAGAATAGACGCAGGTTGATTATTAACTAAGAACGTACCGTTCACCACCTCGTTGTCTGCCTGCGCCTCAACAGCATTCATATTGAAAGCTCGTCCACGAGCCTGAGCCTGAACTGGATTTGCATTAACCAGCCTTGGACACTGGTTTCGATAATGAGTCAGGTCTCCACAATTAAAGCATGAGCCGGGAGGGTAGTGAGGTCGTGCAGCTTGCTGTTGAACAGGTGGTTGAGCTACCTGATTTCGAGCAAAACGACAAACTTCTGCAAGATGACCTGACTTCCCACAGTTGGTACAGAAACGACACGGGAGTTGTTGCTGATGATGACTATTGCACCTATTGCACAAAGGTGCATTCCCTTCATATCGTTTCTTCGCGGGAGGCTGCGCTGGCTGATTGGGAGCTGCCTGGTTCTGTTGGGCAGTGATGGCAAAATTTTGGGAAGCCTTTCGCTTCCTAGAGCCCCTTGATGAGCCAGAATCCTTCCCCTTCTTACCTTTCTTGCTATCCTTCTTGTCAGAATCCTGCTTCTTACCCTTGTCACCCTTCATATGCAATTTACCCTTTCTGACCTGCGATTCTGTCAATGTCGCAGCTAACTCAATGGCCTGACGGACAGTGGTAGGTTTACTCCCGGTAACAATGTCTTGCACAGAATCAGGTAGACCATCGATGTATCTTTCGATAGCTTTGTCAAGTGGGGTGACCATTGTTGGGCATAGCAAACTCAACTCTTCATATCTATCAGTGTACGCCCGGTGCTCACCACTAACCTGTTTCAGATCGTCAAACTCCCTTTCCAACTTTCGCAATTCATGACGAGGACAGAACTCACTCATCATGAGAGTCCTTAACTCAGCCCACGTTTGTGCTAAAGCGACTTCAGCACCACGATCTCTCATAATCCCGTTCCACCATGTCAACGCCCTCTTCTGAAAGACACTTGAAGCAAACTCGACCTTGCGATTATCAGGACACTGAACATGACGAAAAGTATTCTCAATGCTCTCAAACCATTGAAGAAGCCCAGTTGCTCCTTCGGTACCACTGAACTTGAGTGGTTTAGCCGAATTGAAACTCTTAAAGTTACAAGGAGCGTTCTGATTGACGTTTGCTTAGTTAAACTGAGCAATAAGATTCGGGAACGCCGCAGCCATATGTTGTGCGATGATTTCCGCCAGTTCGGCATTGGGTAGCTGATTTTCGCGTCGAGGAGGCATGCTAAAGAAAAGAGGAAAACACGAGAGGAAACGAGTGAGATGATTAGATGAAAAGAATGAGATGAAACAAAATCAACAAAGCAAGGATGGTGGTCATTTGTCCGTATCACAAAGCAAACAAATGACGCACAGTGACTAATCAAAGTAAATGGATCCATAAACAATGCTTAACGAAGACATGCTCGCCTATAAGTGAACACTCACCCCAAGAGTTCCCAGGTAAGAGTGACTGGTCCGATTATGTGGATTTGTACGAACACTCTAGCCTTAGACAGAAAACTCAGGGTACAGGCATTCACCCTTCCAGTTTGCACGTGTTCACATCATTTAGACCCAAACTTTGACGAGATTTTGAAAACTCGAAAGGCACAAGGCCAAAAGAATCATTAAAGCAAATGATAAATTTCCAAAATCAATTTGAAAAGTCAGAAGGGTTCAAAACAATAAAATAGATCATTTGAAAAAAAAAACAGAGGATTGTTTTTCAGAAATCGTTTTAGAAATCTGGGTTCTTGTTTTGTTGATCACCTAAGGATAGGTGAAGTGCATGTTTTAAAATCTAAACACAAGACAACTTGTGTTGGGGTCCTAGAAAGGTTATAGTCTAGGTCAAAGCATTACTAATAACCTAATTCCCTATAACCATTGGCTCTGATACCAACTCTTCTGTCACACCCCGACCACGTAAAACATCAAATCGTGGCGGAAACGTCGGGGAGTGTTGTAACAGAATTATTGTTTCACAACCATGGCATTTAAAGTATTATCTTATTCATCACCCGAGGGTGGAATTCATTGTTCAAACAAGAACCAACAAGCCACATTGTCTTAAAACTACAGAAATAAAGAGCACATGACGAAATTAAACTACGTCTAGTTTTGTTTTATGTCACTAAGGCCCAAGTCCACCCTAGCGTGTCACGATCATCCTACGCATTTGCTCCTGAAACACATGTGAAAATAAAGTACGTTAGCATAAAAATGCCAGTGAGTAACATAGGTTTTGTGAAAATAGGATTCATGACTTAGGTTTTAGAAAAGGGTTGTTTAACAAAGTCAGTCATGATCCTTGTAACATGTTTTGTTTTATAAATTATTTGAAAAGCGATGATAAAGTAGATGATATGTGAAAAAGTAATGTAAGGTTAAATGAATAACTAAGTAAAATGAGTTTGTATATATATTTATCGAACAGTGTTGTAAAACAATGTCTTATGAAAAATGTGTTATTTGTAAGAAAAAATGATTAAGTCCAAGTTGAATGACTTAAATAACCCACCCAATGAAAGTTGCCCATGTCTAAACCATTTGCCCAATGTTATTGTGAAAACCATGTCAAAATGTATATATATCAATATCAACATTGTCTATGTCAAATATCAATCATGTAATGTGTAATCAAAATGTCAATGTATGGTTAGTGAAATATGTATCAACTAAACCATAGGAAAAATGCACAAAACAGTGTATTGAAATAAAACATGGTTTAAATCAACGCTATGTTTTGTGGAAAATGCATGCTATAATGAATACAAACATTTATGCGGTATTGTGAAAATGCATACATTCAAGCCTTGCAACTGTGGTGATAAACCTTTAAACAAATTAAAGGTCTATCTGTCTAAATGTTTTAATCGAATTCGGTCATTCCTTCCAATCCAAACATACCCAGGATTTCAGGAATGGGAGTTGTCAATTCCTATGGTACCATTACCTACTAACGAGCGGCGTGATCAATGTTAATGAATGTATATTGTCCCACTTAAACAAACCAAATGTCATACCCAAAATGTAAGCATGAAAATGTCATGTAAAACAAATGCACTAAGTATGATGAACATACATAGCGTGAAAATGTCATGTAAAACAAATGTATTAATGAACATAGCAAGTATATGATATGAAAGCATGAAAAGAATGAAAGTAACAAGTAGGCACATGTGTTTCACCCCAAAATGTTTGGAAAACAGTAAAAGAGGGGACTATGTACTCACTTGAGATTGCTTAGAAGTCGTAGAACAACCACCAAGCAATGTTAGAAGATCACGGAATCAAACAGCACCTATAAAGGCACCTACATTAATAACCGGACCTAACGGAGGATCGGGTAGTATGAGGGTTCGTAAACCAAATAAGTGTGGGAACTTATGTAATATGGTTTGACAAAGCCTTCATACCAAAACGAAACCTAACCTAAGTGATTTTGACCCATTACGACCCGCTTAGGTAGCTTATGCTACTTTAACGCGTCGTTTGCGTAAAACGCGCTTGAAACGCCTAACTAGCCCTATGACAAGCAAGATATGCCTTAACACACTTAATATTGTTGCTAAATCAGTTTAGGTGTCAAAATTTATGTTACATAAGTTTAAAATGAATTTTAGTGTAAAAAGGGCATTTTGGTAATTTACCTAAAGCATAAGAGCCACTTGTCATACAACTACTCAAATGGCGTGACCATAAGGTATAACCTTGAAAGGTTATTCCCTATACACTATGGTCACCTAATATGTTTGGTCGGATCCTAATGATCGACCAAATGGGTCGGGTTCTTAAGTATAAGCGATTGATTAGATCGCTTACCCTTACGACCCTAAACAAGCACAAAACTAAAAGCGACGAGCTAAACATGTTAGAACATGTTTAGAAAACAGGTTTGGTATTAAAACAAACGGTTTTAATACCCTAAAGTAGTTTGGTTACAAAATGCGCAAGAAAACGCATTTTGACCGAAACTACGACTCGTCACTAAGCCTAGATAACGTGGTAATCAGTAGGTATAGTCGCTAGGGACTATAACCAACGTGATTACGCTCACGTTATGAAGTTCAAACGAACTTCGCATTGACCATAAACTGGTCAATGCAGAAAGTCAAACAAAGTTTGACTTTCGGACTCGAAAAGCAATAAAAGAACGAAAGAATACTTACAACGGGTCCCCGCAAGATTGAATTCCGAGTACTCTCAGGTATGAAGTGTCAAAGCACCCCAACTTAGAGAGCAACCTCTGAATTCAAGTGTGAGGGAAATGGGCAAGACATGGAGGGGTATATATAGGATTTGGTGAACCGTTAAGATCGTTTCTCGCAAAGCGTGCTTCGATCTTGGCCATCCATGTGTACCCATAGTTTTTAAAAACCATTTGAGCCCATTATTTCAGTCCCCTGATTTGAAAATACCATTTGCAATGGGTTTAGAGGTGCAAGACAGCTGCATATAGCTGTTTTCAACAATTTTTCGTATCTGGGGACCTCACGCGGCCCGCCTAAAGTTTGGGGGAATCCTTACGCGCCCCGCCTGAGCAAACTTTGACAGATTTGTCAGTTTTGGTCCCTGCAGCTTAGAAACATGCGTTTTGGCCCATTTTTGACACGTTTAAGCCCCGTTAACCTCATTTCAAGGCTCTAAAATGAAGTTAAAGTATAGGGGACTCAAAACATGCTCAAAAATATCTCGGATGTCAGTTCGTTTGGTCGTACGATCGCGATGTTCGCTTAATTACGATAGAATGCGCATAAGCGCGAAAAACGATCCAAATTGCGCGACGAATGGATTTTTCTCATGCCAAACATTAAAACATAATATTTTAATGCTTACATAAATTTTTGGATGTCCGGAAGCATTCAGAACGTAAGATATGCGCGAAAGTGCAAACTTATGCACTTTTTGACATTTCTAGTCCCTGAATGAGCATAAAGTTTATTTTAGCACACCGAACCCCTCAAAGCCTATTTCTAAGCTATGTAAAGGATATTTAAGGTGTGTTTAACTTATGATCATGTTCCGGAATGTTCGTTACAGTTCAAATCGGCATACTTTCGCAGTTTGTCAATTTTAGTCCCTGTAAGCGAATTAACTGAATTTTGCCATACCAAAGCCTTCGAAACTTATTTCTAAGTTATGTAAAGGCTATTTAAGGTATGTTAAGCATAAAATGATGTTCCGGAGTATTTGTCGCATTCAACTGATTACGCTTACGCACCAGTTTGCATATAATTCTCCAGAAAGCGATATAGACTTTGAAATCGAATAAGGCCAAAACATGAAAAACATCAAACATGAATAAACAAACATTGGGATCAAATAACTTTATTTCATTGATAACCGAACTGTTTACAATGATTACAAGCACAAATGTCACATGATAGACTCGTTCGGGTCAAAACACGATCCTACATACATAGTTATGCACATGTGCATAAAACGTAATTGTATGTTAACATGTTCAATAATTTGAATAGGATTCACTTAATTAATCAATATAATAAGGTGATTTTTTGTTTATATAGTTATGCACGTATGCATAAATTGTCATAGTTGGTTAATATGCACATTAATTTGAATACTAATCTCAATTATTTATTCATATATGATATATAATTTGTATGTATTGTTATTTTGGTGTTGTTTTTTGTTATGACAAACAGTTATGCAGTTATATTATTATGTAATCAATTATATTCTGAAGTTATATGAACCTGTAACTCATGGTTGAATATGATAATAAGGTAGCATTAGGTGATATACAGTTATGCACATGTGCATAATTTTATAGAATAGGTTAATAAGGTCATTCATGTTGATGTACATGTGCATAGTTTGCCATAATATGCTAACAAGGCCAGTCATGTTAATGCACATGTGCATAATTATGCACAAAACCCGTTTCCCAAATATATTTAGAATGGAACAAGAGAAATGATGACTGGTGGCGGACTAGTACAATCAGGATAATATAAACTTTATGGGGGTTTGGAATTTGTCGAGAAACCCAAGCTCTGCCGAATAATTACTGTAATGGCATGAGTTGATTGGGCTCCTCGATAATGTCACTTTGTCCGATGGCAAAGATGGTAGGGAACGGTTGGGAGGTAATGACTCTAATTTTTCAGTCAATGCTGTCAAGAACTTCCTGTATAGCAGCTCCGATTTCAGCAGCAGGCACGTTGTGAAATGGTCGTAATAGGTCCCAAAAAATGCAATATTTTTGTTTTGGAGGGCGGTTTTAGATCGTATTCCGACGCTGACTTCACTCTGGGATCAGAACTGTTGGGGCGGAGACGTGAAATGTTGTCTGTGTGAAGATGGCGATGAAACAACTGAACACCTTCTTTGTTCATGCAGGGTAGCGTAAACTATCTGGTATCACATCATTCAGTGGTGCAAGGTGAGTCCTTTTATTCTGTTTTCAGCTAAAGATATCGTAATTGCATCTGAGCTTTGCAATCTGGATAGAGAAGTGAAAGAAGCTTTACATGGCATTATGTTCGTGACAAATTGGTGTATATGGTTAGCCAGGAACAATAAAAGTTTCCCGGAGAGATTATCCGTAATATTAAGTCCGTCAGTTTTTTATGGTATAAGGATCGGTCCAAAAATAGGTCCGTGAGTTGGGAAAAATGGTGTAGGTTCTGTAACACCCCGAAAATATAAATATTATATTATAAACTAAACATCGGTAATAGTCAAGATAAAATAACTAGGAATAAATAACCTAGTTAGTTAGTGTCTTGACATAATAGAACAAACATGGTTAAAATACCCTTTACAAAACTTGAATAAGTAAAGGGGCTAATGTTGAACAAAAGGTTAAAATGGGTTTTATTTATTAAAAAAACAAAACACCAAAAGACACACTATAGTGTGTGTTCTGGTCGTGTAAATCACAGGAGCCAAAAGAGCTCTCAAAAACCCAAAACCTAGCTTACAAAATTGATTAAATCAAGAAGGCAAATCAAGTTCAAATAAAAAACCAAGTTCAAACTAGTGATCACTCAAGTGAGGGGATCACAAGGTATGTTGAATTTAGTCTTTTGGTTTCGTTTTGATTTCTTGATGAACACATGAAGTAGAAATCTGAACTTGCATGTTTGATTTTGGAATGAAGTTATGATAAATTCATGATTTAGAACAAACCCTAGTCAATAATTTGATGCATTAGTGTCAATAGATATGAGATTCATAATCATCCATTTATGTGTTAAATGGGTTTTGTAGAAAGATGATGAACACTAGAATTATGATTATTAATCTAGTGTTACTTGAGCTCCATGAAATAAGTCTAGGTGTTGATGTATAACTAGACATTTGAATTTGTGAAAAAATGCTCAAAATTGGCTAAATAACTAGTCATGAAACTTGGTTATTGATTTAGCAAAATTATGCCCTTTAGGTGTTTGTTGAAATGCATAAAAGAAAAATAGATGTTGAAATATTGAGTAAAAACGCATTTTGAATGTTATGGTGAATTATGCGTTATATGAAATAATAAGAGTTCTAAACAAGTCATTGATTGAACTCTATAGGCAAAGGAATTGAATCTTCAAGCGGACGAGCCGGAGTTGATGCGCGCTTGAAGGAAAAGCACTAAAGGTACATAACTATTAGTTTCGTTACGTTATGCAAGAATATTTAGTTATAGCTTGTTAATAGTATCATGGTGTGATATGCACGTTTGATGTGTCATTGAAGTGACGAAGTTCACTCGATAGATCAAACGGGTCAAATTTAATGATTAGAGTATATTTGGTAAGCGGTGGAAGTGACGAAGTTCACTTGGCAAACCAAATGGGTCAAAGTAAATGGTTAAAGTATGGTGGGAATAAACCATACGGGTTGAAATGAACGGTTAGAATCGTTCGGTGTATCATAGAGAACGGGTCAAATATTGGTTAGAAATAGTTTGGCTTGACATTAAAGTGAGGATTTTCACTCGTCAACCAAACAGGTCAAAAACTATGTCCATATATTGATTCTTGCGCGTAAAGATTTGAAAGCCTCATATTGCGCTGGTGTTAGATAGCAGTTTTAGTAATGAATGGTTATACTAAGTTAAGGTTATGAATCCGTGTTATCGGGTCGAATGGTAGAAACTAGTTGTAAGAATTGCATAAAGTGGCAATGCTTGAATTTATAGAAAACAAGCATGAAATTCGAATACGAGCATTAAGCCATGTAATGGTACGGATACGCCAAGAATTTCAAGCCCGGGGAATGGGTAAATAAGATTAGAATGCCAAAGAATAAATTGGCGAACAATTTGCACACATAGTTAACGGGTCGAATAATCGAAACAAGAATTTTGTGGGCCATTCGTTCATAATCCGGGTTTGTTAAGTGAAATTTATATGGTTAGATCCGTAATCTTAATACGGACATATAGGAAAAAGAATCGGCTAAAACGGATATGTAAATAAAAAGTTATGAGGAATAAAGCGAAAAAAATAATAAAGAAGGCTGAGCTGGGCGAACCGTAGGCCACGGTTCTGAACCGTGGCTCACAGTCTGGCAGTTCTGCTTTGAGCTGGGCGAACCGTAGGTCACGGTTCTGAACCATGGCTCACAGCCTGTCAGTTCTGTTTTGAGCTTGGCAAACCGTAACCTACGGTCGGTTTGAAATAAAATTTTGATTTTGTTTGTTTTTCGTTGTTTAGCAATAGAACTTGAATTTATTTGATATTATGATGTCAAAACTAATAATTGATGTGGTTTTGACCTTAGGTAATGCTCGTTTCATTGTGGATGTCGATCAAGCAAGGAAATCAAGAACTGAACACAAGTTTTGAATGCTTCCGCGATAATCTAATCTAGTTCAAACCATGTTGTTTTGTAAACACTTCTAAACGTTGAATATTTTAATCTAGTTAGTTGACTATGTTCAAATGCTATAATGAAGTACATCTTAGTTTATTAACTAAGTTTTTGTTAACTATGTATTTGGTTTTAAAAAGTCCGTATTTTATCATTAAACAATAGAATTATATGAAGAGTGTTACAAGTTGGTATGAGAGCTCCAGGTTGTCAACAAAGTGTGTTTGGTTCAAGCTTGATCAAACATTCGGTAAGAATTAGTCATTTAGTAAATTTTATTTGAATATTAGAAAAAGGAAATTGATTTGACATGCACGGGAGGAGCGTGTTAACACACACAAACCCGGAAAGTGCAGTAAACATGAATGGTTTAAGCAAGTGGTAAACTTGGCTAAACCAAAGCGAATGATGCATATGTTATAAAACAAAATGTTTAATAGTGACATAAACATTACGGATTCGAGATGTCTAGTGTTGATAAAAGATGATTAGGTAGTATAAACCCTAACCATAGATTGACTATGAAATAAGTACTTATGAAATAAGTATATTTAAATGCCTCGTATAATAAGACGGGCAACACTGAATAGAAAGATTAATAATAAATTGGAAATGTTCGAATGAATGATATGATAACCGCAACTGAAGATGACGGTAGATAAATAATCTAAATGAAGGAAGGTTCGGAAGCATGACAAAGAACATGCTAGCAAAGAACTCAAATCAAGCGATGACTTGAGACAACAGAGTACATCAGGGCGAATATCAATCAGATACACGTATGCAATAATTCACATAATGAACGATAGTTGCATATGAGCATATATAATTATTCAAATGAATGAATTATGTAAAAATATATATATATATATATATATATATATATATATACATAAGTATATATAAATAAATAAATAAATAAATAAATAATGACGAGTATGTGAAACCGAGGTAAAAGTAATCTCGATAAATATTGCAATGGGAAGGAGTGCATGTACACTCGAACCCGGGAACTTAATGAAGTGAATAAATGTTGTGTTGGGAAGTAGTGTAATTACACCCGAACCCGGAATTTGTAATAGTAGTAAATGGCGAAGACAAGGTTATAGATGTAACACCCCGTGTTTTCGAATGTCAAAGTCAAAGTCAAAGTCCAAGTCAACTTTGACTTCTTTGACTGTTAATGTTTCTTTTTACTTTTTGTATTATGTGGAGTAAGTGTTGTCTAAATGAATGATCGAATGTTTAATCAATGCGACCGATTTACGACTGTGAATAGTAGGAAATAACAATGCGATAAAGTTAATCAATCAATAATCAAGCTAATCGATTCATCAATCAAACTCGAGACTCGAATTATGTGAACCCTGGTATTGTATTACGTGTGTGTGCCTTATGTGTTACTTGCGCGTGTTTACTTATATGTTTGGTGTGGTATTCAAGCGAATCAATCGAAAATCGAATCGAAACTCGAAAAGCAATCAAACTCAATCGAAACCGACATCGAAACGTGACTTGTAGAAGATTGTATGTTAGATATAGTGGTTGGGACTGAAAGTAATTTGACTAGGAACTCTATCGTATTCGTATCATCGTCCATCGAAATCGAAACATCGAAACTCGTCGCGAAACGCTCAAAAGTGGGTCGCGGATCAAACAGGAGGCATCCTGGTCGAACAGGCCAGCCGATCGGCTAGCATCTTCCTAGCCGATCGAGCAGCCCATTCGATCGGAGCTCCTGGCCGACCGGCTGCCACTTTCCTCTTTTGGAGCCTATAAATAGGGCTGTCATTGTCACACTTTCTATTTTTGGAAAGCTCTGACCGAACCAGCCTTCTTCTTCACCTTTTCTCAGATTTCTCTCAACTCCGGTAAGTTTTTACTCTAATTCTTGTACGTTCTTGATCATTGCATGATTCTACACCTTTCTATCTTTCAAAACTTGATTTCTAACCGTGAAATCACCAAGATCTAAGTGTTCTTGGGTGATGTCATCATGGTGTTCTTCAAGAACACCAAACTTTGGCCTCATTCAACTATGAATAGCTTAGATCTGACCGGTTTCCACATAAACAAACTAAGATTTGTAAGAATCTTAACATTTTTATGAATAATTTCCAACTTTCTTCAACCTTTTTCACTCGAAACCTTAAAACCGGTAGAAACGGAGCTTGAACCGGCTAACTAATCATTCTAACAGTTAAGAGGTTCAAGATTCGGATTCTATATACAAGGTTCACCGACGATGGGTTAAACTCTAAACCGACGTTCCGAACCTTTCACCAGCCGGACTTGGGTGATTCCTGTCCGAGCCGAAGAAACGAGTAGGAACGGAGGATATCATAGTTCAACTCGTTATCAAGCTACCTCGATATGACAACAAGTAATCAAACAGCCAAGTGTTAGACGAAAGGCCGACCAGGTCAGAAATGTTGGCCGAACGGCTAGGCTGTTCGAACAGCCCAGCTGATCGAACAGCCCAGCCGATCGGACATACCAGCCGATCGGCTAGCACATGGCGTCTCACTTTTCAAACTTTATGAAGTATGTTATTGACGAAGTGATGTTCGATCGAGCATGCTACTCGATTGGTAAACATTACTCTTCAGATCATGAGATACTATGCTTCAACACCTGATTGATTTTACAACTCGTTCGTAGTAAAGAATGCCAGCCGATCGAACAGTCTGTTCAATCGAGCGACACCCTGTTGAGAATCACTTCAAAAGTTCCCAGTCGATCGGTTAATCCGGCCGATCGAACGGACCGTTCGATCGATCGACCTGAAAGGTAAGGACATTTTAGGGTTCTCATATACTACAACGAAAACTTCAAAACTTCAAATCCTCAAACACAAACACGCCAAAGGAAGAAACAATCCACTCGAATGGCCCAGCCGATCGAGCCTACCGACCGATCGAACAGGACTATCCAAACGGACATACCAGCCGATCGAACACCCTGTTCGATCGAACCTGTCGTTCGATCGACCAGCCTATTCGATCCATTCACACTTGTCTGTCTTTCCACGTTACTCATTGTTGTGCTATCGAACTATTCAGGCTAACCCTACTCTCAGCGCTCCCTTCAATCCATAATCAATCACTGTGAGTATACTCGATCCCTTTTTGCTTTTAGCACTTTTGGGTGTTACATACGTTGCTTATATCAAAACACAAACGATCACACTACTCAAACTAATTGAACGCTAATCAATATGCATGTGTTACGTGACTTAAAGAATGCTTGTTGATTGTGTTTACACGTGGAATGCTGTCTACCTGCCTTAACGACGTAGTACTATAGTTTGGACTCAGCACCCGTTCACACGGGGGTTGTTAAGGACAATTACTTGCATCGATTATGGTGGTAATCATGTATTGCGAACCGTCTCGGACGATCAACCCGCAGTCATTGGTATCGATAAGTCCATGTTGATAATTAACATGCTTCGTTTTCCTCTGTGTACGTGCTGGTTATGCGTAAACTATTCAAACTCTATATGCTATTATCAAACTTGTATGCTCACCTTTACATATTATGTATTGACTTTATTTTAACGTATGTGACATGTATTTAGGATGCTTATTTGCTAGGAAAGCGAGGCTAGAATAAGTTTCTAGAAGCCCCCAACAAATAGTTGTCTGCCAAGAACAAGCATCTGGGGCATAGTTGTCTGCAGATCTTGTCCTCTGGCATTACAGCCAGAAAGTCAACAGAATAGGGGTCTAGAAGCAGATAAACAATTGCTGTACTAATATTTGAATCTGAGTTGTCGGAACGGAATTTCTTGTTTGGATGATTATCTGTAATGACATGTTTGTTTATTCGGGATACGGTATGGGACGTATCTTTAACTGGATTATATAAATAGTTGTTATGAAAACTTCTGAACAATCTGTTTCGCTCAGTGCCGCACCCCGATGATTCCGCCATCGGTTGGGGTGTGACAGATTGGTATCAGAGCCATAACTATAGGGAATTAGGTTAGACACGACCTAGTCCGGGTCGCTGTCTTAGAGACCTAGACTATAGTTAGGAACCAACAGACCCATTTTATGTGCCTTATTCTGCAATTCTTCACTATCACTGCACTCGAAATTTTCAATTAAAGTCAGGCGATTCAGTCAGGAATAGGTGTGAAAACCGCAAACTCCCGACTAAATTGACTGACTTATGGTGGTTTTATCCTTTCCTCATGCTTATCCTGATGTTTTCAATAACATACGAGGAGAATTATACCAAATCAGGAGTGAAATCCCCATTTTGATGAAAATTCTCCTTAATTTTTCTTAAAACAAGGAAGAAATTGCTAAGCCAAGGGGTGAAACCCTGACCTTGGCAATTTGTTCTGGACTTTATTTATCTCACCAAGGCCTCGATGGACTCCAACGACCTGAACTCACAAGTATGACCTAGGGAACACGTGTGGAATGCCCAAGAATCGAGGCAGAAACACGACCTCTAGAGTCGAAAATGATGACAAGTCTACTGTAAATAGTCGAGTTGCCTTGGGTAGTCGATGTTTAGTAGCCGTAGACAATCTACCTCTCGATTTTTATGTGTTTCAATTCTGAGAACCGCAGCCGCGTACTCTGATGACTCGTTGATTTTATGTGTTTTTGTGTGCTTTATCTGTTTACGTGTTTATATTTTGGATATTATTCGATTTTGCTGCCATTTCGATCAACACACACGACTCGCATTTGCTATTCTATCTCAATTCGACATCCAGTTATGCTATACGACTAAGTTAGGCTATACTATACGATGTTATTCGATATGCTATACGAACGACACGCGAGCTTTGAAGGATAGGTTTCTGTTTTCTGACTGCCTCTGTGATTAAGTGCGTATGTGCCTTTCGTGACTATGTGCTTCTATGCTCTACTTGCTTATGTGCTTCTGTGGTTATGTGGATTCTGTGCTTTTGTCTCTATAAGATTACGTGATATGTGTTTCGACGTGTTCCTAAGCTTTAGCAATCTAGACGTGTGAGGTGAGATTCGATTACGTTGTGTTGAGTCCTGTGACGATGTCTATTGCAGACCATGTCGTCGTCCGGATCCCGACACCATCTAACTCGCCAAGAAAAGAGAGACAGGCGTCTCGCTGCTATCATCTCCAAATCCGTGACGAAAGCTGTGAGTGAGGTGTATGAAAATGCTAGCAAGTCGTTTGAAGGATCTCATGCTGATACCCCTAAAGATTCCAGCAAGACTGCTTTTAGCTTCAAGCAGTTTAAAGCATGCCGACCGAAGGAGTTCACCGGTGAGGATGGCCCTACTGCAATGTTTCATTGGTTTGACTCGGTCGAAGTCACCCTGCGACAAAGCGGATGCCCCGAAAATCTCCGCACTCTCAATGCTACTGGTGTGTTCCAGTCCCGTGCTCTAGACTGGTGGACTGCTGAACGAAACAAGCGTGGGAATGATGCAGCTTACGAGCTGACATGGGAGGAACTGAAGGCAATCATGATCGACGAATTCTGCTCTCCTCATGAACGCCAAAAGCTGGAGGATGAATTTTGGGTCATTAAGCAGAAGGACGGAGACAACGCTGCTCTCACCGCTCGCTTCAAGCAGCTCAGTATCATATGTCCCGATCAGGTCAAGACTCCAGAAATGACCATCAAGAAGTATATTCGAGCTCTGCCAGACTGTGTAGCAGATTTTGTACACGCCTCCAAGCCAGCAACGATCGAGGAAACCTACCTGCTAGCCGCTGAGATTAACGACAAGCGGGTAAAGGCCGGTTTCTGGGATAAGCAAACCAAGTCTCTGCACCAAGCTACAACAACATCCACCGACAACACCACTGCTCAAGCCTCCAAGTCTTCAAGAAGAAGGAAGAAGAACAACAGCTCCAGCAACAAGAGCTGTGCTGCCGCAACCACTGCTGCTCCTCTACAAGCTGTACCAGCTCAACAGCAGCAACAACACCGCTCAGCTCTAGTGATCAATGCACCGCCAGCAAAGCGTGCATACACAGGCCCTCACCCACTCTGCCCAACGTGTTCGTATCATCACCCGGTGGGTCTAGCCTATCGTTTTTGCGCTCACTGCAACCTTTACGGTCATTTCACTATGAACTGTCGCTATGGTCCCCGTCAAGCCCCAGTTCAAGCCACTGTCAACCAAGCTCTACTCCCTGCCCCACCAGGCCAACAAGCAGCTCAAGCACCAGCAGCCAATGCTCGAGTCTGCTTTGCATGTGGTGACCCTAACCACTTTGCAAACAGATGCCCGAACAGGGCGGTTAAGCAAGAGCCCCAGCAGCAACAGCCACAACAACAGCCTCAGCAACGGCAGCAAGCAGCCCATGCCCGAACCTTCAACATCAATGCCCGTCAGGCTCAGGCGGATAACAACGTGGTTAATGGTACGTTCCTTGTGAATGGTATTTATGCATCATGTTTGTTTGATACTAGAGCTGATAACTGCTTTGTGTCGTTTGAATTCGAGAAGCACCTTAGTCGTAAGCGCTCTTATCTGTCCTCGTCATTCGAAGTCGAAGTCGCTACGGGAAGAACTATTACCGTTAATTCTGTAATCCGTGATTGTACTCTTGAACTCAACAATCACATCTTTCCAATCGACCTTATTCCAATGCAACTCGGAAGCTTTGATGTCATAATAGGCATGGACTTTCTTTGCGAAAACCATACTGAAGTTGTGTGCTTTGAAAAGATGATACGATTCTCGCTCGCGAATGGTGATCTATTGTGTGTGTACGGTGAAACAGTGTCGAAAGGTCTCAAGCTTATGTCATGCGTCCAAGCTAGCAAGTATCTTCGCAAGGAATACCGAGCCTTCTTGGCCAACATTGTAGTAGCGGAGAAGGAAAAGAAAAAGAAAGTTGAAGTCAAAGACGTCCCAGTGGTTCGTGAATTTCCTCAGGTGTTCCCTGATGATCTTCCCGGACTACCACCAAGTCGTGATATCGACTTCCGCATCGACCTCATTCCTGGAGCTAACCCCGTTGCCAAAGCCCCTTACCGACTCGCACCATCCGAAATGAGGGAACTCTCGAATCCACTCCAGGAATTACTCGAAAAAGGCTTTATTCGCCCAAGCACCTCTCCTTGGGGCGCGCCAGTCCTTTTCGTCAAAAAGAAGGACGGATCGTTCCGGATGTGCATAGACTATCGGGAATTGAATAAGCTAACCATCAAGAATCGATACCCCTTGCCCCGAATCGACGATTTGTTTGATCAGCTACAAGGTGCATCATGTTTCTCTAAGATCGATCTGCGTTCAGGATATCATCAGCTACGGATTCAGGAGGAAGACATTCCTAAAACCGCTTTTCGAACCCGTTATGGCCATTACGAATTTGTTGTTATGCCCTTTGGTCTAACCAACGCACCCGCGGTTTTTATGGATCTAATGAATCGCGTGTGTAAGCCTTATCTTGACCGTTTCATCATCGTGTTCATCGACGATGTCTTGATTTACTCCAAAACGAAAGCCGAACACGCGCAGCATCTACGTTTGGTTCTCGAGTTACTCAAGGGGAACCGACTCTACGCTAAATTCTCCAAGTGCGAATTCTGGTTGGAGGAGGTTCAGTTTTTGGGTCACATCGTGAATAGTCAGGGCATCCATGTCGACCCCGCGAAGATTGAAGCCGTCAAAAGCTGGATTACGCCTAAGAACCCGTCAGAAGTTCGTTCTTTTCTCGGACTAGCGGGCTATCATCAATGATTCATTGAAGGATTCTCCAAGATCGCTGTGCCACTTACCGCTCTTACTCATAAGGACAAGCCTTTTGTGTGGGGAAACGCACAAGAGACTGCCTTCCAAACCCTCAAGCATATGCTGTGCAAAGCTCCGATTCTTACGCTGCCCGACGGAAGCGACAACTTCATTGTCTACTGTGATGCTTCTAACCTGGGTCTCGGCTGTGTCCTCATGCAGCGAGACAAGGTTACAGCCTACGCATCTCGTCAGCTCAAAATCCACGAGAAGAACTATACAACCCATGACCTCGAGCTAGGCGCGGTTGTCTTTGCATTGAAGATTTGGCGACACTACCTGTATGGCACTAGGTGTACAATCTACACTGATCACAGGAGTTTACAACACATCTTTAATCAGAGAGAGCTTAATATGCGTCAACGCCGATGGGTAGAACTTCTCAACGATTACGACTGTGAGATTCGTTATCACCCAGGCAAGGCGAATGTGGTTGCTGACGCGCTCAGCAGAAAGAGTTACGTGCTCAGTATCCGAAACATCCAAGCCCAGCACAATCTCGAGACCCTTATTCGTGAAGCTCAACATGCTTGCTTTAACGAGCGTACATTGAAGAAAGAGAGGATCTATCACGATGGAGCTCAGTTGGTAAGCAAATCCGATGGCATATTCTATTTTCTGGACCGAATTTAGATCCCTAAGCGGACCGAATTGCGAAAGATTATCATGAATGAAGCCCACAAATCCCGGTATTCCATTCATCCCGGCGCAGATAAGATGTACCAGGACCTACGCTATAAGTACTGGTGGCCGGGCATGAAACGAGATATCGCCCTCTACGTTGGAAGTTGTCTAACTTGCGCAAGAGTCAAGGCTGAACATCAAAGACCTTTTGGCTTACTCGAACAACCGCCGATACCTATATGGAAGTGGGAGAGTATAGCTATGGATTTCATAACAAAACTCCCGCCCACGCCATCAGGTCACGACAGTATTTGGGTCATAGTCGATCGTCTAACGAAATCAACCCACTTTTTGCCGATACGAGAAGACTACAAAGTGGAGCGACTAGCCCAAATCTACACCGACGAGATCATTTGTAATCATGGTACGCCTCGTGACATCATTTCAGATCGTGACGCTCGGTTCACTTCGCGATTATGGGAAACGTTTCAAGCGGCCCTTGGTACGTCGCTTAATCTGAGTACTGCATTTCACACTCAAACCGACGAACAGACTGAAAGAATGATCCGTACTCTTGAAGACATGCTCCGAGCGTGTGTCATAGATTTTGGTGGTAGTTGGAACAAACACCTGCCATTGGTGGAATTCTCATACAACAACAACTATCATGCCAGCATCCAAATGGCACCTTTCGAGGCTTTGTATGGTAGAAGATGTCGATCGCCTATTGTGTGGCACGAGATCGGTCACTCGCAACTAACCGGTCCCGAGATTCTGCAAGAAACGACTGACAAAATCCACCAGATTCGAGACAACTTGGTGAAAGCTCGGAACAGACAGAAAAGTTACGCCGATAAAAGACGCAAGCCCCTTGAATTTGAAGTTGGTGACTACGTACTCCTAAAGGTATCCCCTTGGAAGGGTGTAGTCAGATTCGGCAAGAAAGGGAAACTAGCGCCTCGATATGTTGGACCTTTTAGGATTCTGGAAAGGATCGGAAAAGTCGCCTACAGACTCGAACTACCGGAGGAACTCAGTAACGTCCACCCGACTTTCCACGTCTCTAACCTCCGAAAATGCCTTGCTGATCATGATCTAATCGTACCACTCGACGATCTTCAGGTCAATGAAACGTTACACTTCGTGGAAAAGCCTGTCGAAATCATGGATCGCCAAACCAAGCAACTCAGGCGTTCTCGCATCCCGATCGTGAAGGTCCGATGGGAAGGCAAACGAGGCGCAGAGTTCACTTGGGAACTTGAAAGCGACATGAAGGCCAAGTACCCGCAGTTGTTTAAATAAATAGATCTGAAGCATCAAATTGGTAAATCACGGCGTTGTGTAGCCTTCGACCTGATTTCGGGACGAAATTCCCTAAACAAGGGGAGGCTGTAACACCCCGTGTTTTCGAATGTCAAAGTCAAAGTCAACGTGCAAGTCAACTTTGACTTCTTTGATTGTTAATGTTTCTTTTTACTTTTTGTATTATATGGAGTAAGTGTTGTCTAAATGAATGATCGAATGTTTAATCAATGCGACCGATTTACGACTGTGAATAGTAGGAAGTAACAATGCGATAAAGTTAATCAATCAATAATCAAGCTAATCGATTCATCAATCAAACTCGAGACTCGAATTATGTGAACCCTGGTATTGTATTACTTGCGTGTGCTTTATGTGTTACTTGCGCGTGTTTACTTATATGTTTGGTGTGGTATTCAAGCGAATCAATCGAAAATCGAATTGAAACTCGAAAAGCAATCAAACTCAATCGAAACCGACATCGAAACGTGACTTGTAGAAGATTGTATGTTAGATATAGTGGTTGGGACTGAAAGTAATTTGACTAGGAACTCTATCGTATTCGTATCATCGTCCATCGAAATCGAAACATCGAAAATCGTCGCGAAACGCTCAAAAGTGGGTTGCGGATCGAACAGGAGGCATCCTGGTCGAACAGGCCAGCCGATCGGCTAGCATCTTCCTAGCCGATCGAGCAGCCCATTCGATCGGAGCTCCTGGCCGACCGGCTGCCACTTTCCTCTTTTAGAGCCTATAAATAGGGCTGTCATTGTCACACTTTCTATTTTTGGAAAGCTCTGACCGAACCAGCCTTCTTCTTCACCTTTTCTCAGATTTCTCTCAACTCCGGTAAGTTTTTACTCTAATTCTTGTACGTTCTTGATCATTGCATGATTCTACACCTTTCTATCTTTCAAAACTTGATTTCTAACCGTGAAATCACCAAGATCTAAGTGTTCTTGGGTGATGTCATCATGGTGTTCTTCAAGAACACCAAACTTTGGCCTCATTCAACTATGAATAGCTTAGATCTGACCGGTTTCCACATAAACAAACTAAGATTTGTAAGAATCTTAACATTTTTATGAATAATTTCCAACTTTCTTCAACCTTTTTCACTCGAAACCTTAAAACCGGTAGAAACGGAGCTTGAACCGGCTAACTAATCATTCTAACAGTTAAGAGGTTCAAGATTCGGATTCTATATACAAGGTTCACCGACGATGGGTTAAACTCTAAACCGACGTTCCGAACCTTTCACCAGCCGGACTTGGGTGATTCCTGTTCGAGCCGAAGAAACGAGTAGGAACGGAGGATATCATAGTTCAACTCGTTATCAAGCTACCTCGATATGACAACAAGTAATCAAACAGCCAAGTGTTAGGCGAAAGGCCGACCAGGTCAGAAATGCTGGCCGAACGGCTAGGCTGTTCGAACAGTCCAGCCGATCGAACAGCCCCGCCGATCGGACATACCAGCTGATATGCTAGCACATGGCATCTCACTTTTCAAACTTTATGAAGTATGTTATTGACGAAGTGATGTTCGATCGAGCATGCTACTCGATTGGTAAAAATTACTCTTCGGATCATGAGATACTATGCTTCAACACTTGATTGATTTTACAACTAGTTCGTAGTAAAGAATGCCAGCAGATCGAACAGTCTGTTCGATCGAGCGGCACCCTGTTGAGAATCACTTCAAAAGTTCCCAGCCGATCGGTTAAGCCGGCCGATCGAACGGACCGTTCGATCGATCGACCTGAAAGGTAAGGATATTTTAGTGTTCTCATATACTACAACGAAAACTTCAAAAGTTCAAATCCTCAAACACAAACACACCAGAGGAAGAAACAATCCACTTGAATGGCCCAGCCGATCGAGCCTACCGGCCAATCGAACAGGACTATCCAAACGGACATACCAGCCGATGGAACAGCCTGTTCGATCGAACCTGCCATTCGATCGACCAGCCTATTCGATCCATTCACACTTGTATGTCTTTCCACGTTACTCATTGCTGTGCTATCGAACTATTCAGGCTAACCCTACTCTCAGTGCTCCCTTCAATCCATAATCAATCACTGTGAGTATACTCGATCCCTTTTTGCTTTTAGCACTTTTGGGTGTTACATACGTTGCATATATCAAAACACAAACGATCACACTACTCAAACTAATTGAACGCTAACCAATATGCATGCATTACGTGACTTAATGAATGCTTGTTGATTGTGTTTACACGTGGAATGCTGTCTACCTGCCTTAACGACGTAGTACTATAGTTTGGACTCAGCACCCGTTCACACAGGGGTTGTTAAGGACAATTACTTGCATGGATTACGGTGGTAATCATGTATTGCGAACCGTCTCGGACGGTCAACCCGCAGTCATTGGTATCGATAGGTCCATGTCGATAATTAACATGCTTCATTTTCCTCTGTGTACGTGCTGGTTATGCGTAAACTATTCAAACTCTATATGCTATTATCAAACTTGTATGCTCACCTTTACATTTTATGTATTGACTTTATTTTAACGTATGTAACAGGTATTTAGGATGCTTATTTGATAGGAAAGCGAGGCTAGAATAAGTTTCTAGAAGCCCCTAACAAATAGTTGTCTGCCAAGAACAAGCGTCTGGGGCATAGTTGTCTGTAGATCTTGTCCTCTGGCATTACAGCCAGAAAGTCAACAGAATAGGGGTCTAGAAGCAGATAAACAATTGCTGTAATAATATTTGAATCTGAGTTGTCGGAACGGAATTTCTTGTTTGGATGATTATCTGTAATGACATGTTTGTTTATTCGGGATACGGTATGGGACGTATCTTTAACTGGATTATATAACTAGTTGTTGTGGAACCTTCTGAACAATCTGTTTCGCTCAGCCGTGCCCCGATGATTCCGCCATCGGTTGGTGTGTGACAATAGACTTGGCCAAACCAAATAAAACGTGTAGGAACATCGTTTATATTGATAAACGATGTGGGCAAATTCCATACAACGACATGGAATAAAATGAAATGAATTGATTTATGTTATTGTTACAATGGAGTGATGTCAACCATAGTTGGCGACAATACGGTATTCCTCATGACTGAGGAGATGCGCGAAAGGAATAATGCTTGAAATAGTAAGGAAAACGTAAACTAGCAAAATAAGAATGTTAAAAACATTAAGATAAAGAACCCGGGTAATGGGTCGTAAGTAAGTATAGGTAAGAACTGAGTAACGGTAAACGTAGCACAAACCGACGTGTAAATGACGTTAGAAGTCATAGAGTTGGAAGGATAGTTCGGAAGAAAACAAATGTAGCCTTAGACTACTGTCAAGGTCCATAGAATTCAAGAATAAAAACGAATGATTTCTAAACTTAAAAAGGGTGCATTGACACCGAAAGTATATTTTAGAACGAGATGAGTAAAAGATGAATCTACGGGATCATCACAACCTTCAGGAATTATAAGTAATGTTAAGGTCTACGAGACCAGAAAGACCCTTGCGTCACAAATAGAAAGAAACAAACTGTTTGAGTCTCACCTTAAAAAGGTGGAAATCTAAGGAAATAGCCTATGAGGCTAAGTAAAAGAGAGCCTACGAGTCAATAATGTAAAGCAAGGAAACTGGTTGTAACTCCCCGTGTAAAATAATAACGGGAGGTAAGGTTAGTATAGAAGCGATGGGTTTCGCTAAGTTAATTAAATGAGTTTAAATGAAGAGATCATGAAGGGTCTGGTTGACAAAAATGAAGATTTTCGATAATGAAAAGTTTTATATAAACTTAAACATGACGTGAAGCGATCACGGTTAGGAAAAGTAATATGGAATATAATCACGTTATAGCGTGGACTATGAATTGGGGATAATAGAAGTTTGTAAGACTTAAGAAGGTAAAGTGGATATACCCGGGCGATGGGGTATAAGGTAACCGGTGACTAATAAGTCTAACCGCCAAGACGAGCAATCAATAAAGATAAAGGATAAGAGCCGAAGGTAACGACCCATGAGGCCTTACACGTAAAAGACACATACGCTTAGAAACCAAAAAGACGTTACTATAATTCCCTAGTAAGATTAGTGAACGCGAGCAATGCCCAAAGTAAATCGCCAAAATCAGGTTCATTAACTTTAACCCATTGAATTATGTGATAAAGGTTTCGAGGATGAAACCTCTTTAAGGGGGGAGACTTGTGACACCCCAAAAATATAAATATTATATTGTAAACTAAACATCGGTAATAGTCAAGATAAAATAACTAGGAATAAATAACCTAGTTAGTTAGTGTCTTGACATAATAGAACAAACATGGTTAAAATCCCTTTACAAAACTTGAATAAGTAAAGGGGCTAATGTTGAACAAAAGTTAAAATGGGTTTTATTTATTAAAAAAACAAAACACCAAAACACACACTAAAGTGTGTGTTCTAGTCGTGTAAATCACAGGAGCCAAAAGAGCTCTCAAAAACCCAAACCCTAGCTTACAAAATTGATCAAATCAAGAAGGCAAATCAAGTTCAAATTTCTATGGTTAGATCCGTTCATAATCGAAACAAGGATTTTGTGGGCCATTCGTTCATAATCTGGGTTTCGTTAAGTGAAATTTATATGGTTAGATCCGTAATCTTAATACGGACATACAGGAAAAAGAATCGGCTAAAACGGATATGTAAATAAAAAGTTATGAGGAATAAAGCGAAAAAAATAATAAAGAAGGCTGAGCTGGGCGAACCGTAGGCCACGGTTCTGAACCGTGGCTCACAGTCTGGCAGTTCTGCTTTGAGCTGGGCAAACCGTAGGTCACGGTTCTTAACCATGGCTCACAGTCTAGCAGTTCTGTTTTGAGCTTGGCAAACCGTAACCTACGATCGGTTTGAAATAAAATTTTGATTTTGTTTGTTTTTCGTTGTTTAGCAATAGAACTTGAATTTATTTGATATTATGATGTCAAAACTAATAATTGATGTGGTTTTGACCTTAGGTAATGCTCGTTTCGTTGTGGATGTCGATCAAGCAAGGAAATCAAGAACCGAACACAAGTTTTGAATGCTTCCGCGATAATCTAATCTAGTTTAAACCATGTTGTTTTGTAAACACTTCTAAACATTGAATATTTTAATCTAGTTAGTTGACTACGCTTAAATGCTATAATGAAGTACATCTTAGTTTATTAACTACGTTTTTGTTAACTGTGTATTTGGTTTTAAAAAGTCCGTATGTTCAAATGTCTAGTTATACATCAACACCTAGACTTATTTCATGGAGCTCAAGTAACACTAGATTAATAATACACAATTCTAGTGTTCATCATCTTTCTACAAAACCCATTTAACACATAAATGGATGATTATGAATCTCATATATATTGACACTAATGCATCAAATTATTGATTACGGTTTGTTCTAAATCATGAATTTATCATAACTTCATTCCAAAATCAAACATGCAAGTTCAGATTTCTACTTCATGTGTTCATCAAGAAATCAAAACGAAACCAAAAGACTAAATTCAACATACCTTGTGATCTCCTCACTTGAGTGATCACTAGTTTGAGCTTGGTTTTTGATTTGAACTTGATTTGCCTTCTTGATTTGATCAATTTTGTAAGCTAGGGTTTAGGCTTTTGAGAGCTCTTTTGGCTCCTGTGATTTACACGACCAGAACACACACTTTAGTGTGTGTTTTGGTGTTTTGTTTTTAATAAATAAAACCCATTTTAACTTTTGTTCAACATTAGCCCCTTTACTTATTCAAGTTTTGTAAAGGGTATTTTAACCATATTTGTTCTATTATGTCAAGACACTAACTAACTAGGTTATTTATTCCTAGTTATTTTATCTTGACTATTACCGATGTTTAGTTTACAATATAATATTTATATTTTCGGGGTGTTACAGATTCGATATAAAGTAGCTGCTCGTTTTCGGGGTTTTTCGATTTGCTATAGTGGTTGGTTTGACCGCCTTTGTTTTTGAGGTTAGCTTCTATGAATAACATTTGCATTTCAAAAAAAAAAAAAAAAGTTACGCACATGTGCATAGTTTGTCATAATAGTTTTGTTACTAATTGATTTTAAATATGATGGTGGTAATACGAATTTTGATTTGGTAAGGGTTAATTTTTTTTATTGAAACAAACCTGTTGATAAGGTCAGTCATGTTAATGCACACGTGCATAGTTATGCACATGTGGATATATTGTCAGATTAAGTTAATATGAATGTATTATGACATATGCAAACGTGCATTATTACCTTAAAACATAAGCATTGTACTTATTGTATGTAATATGTTTACTGCACATGTGCATACATGAAATAATTGATATAATATATGTAATGTATGTAAGAAAAAAATATTCAAAACTGCTCATGAATTGACAACAAGGACATATTTGATTAATAGGTTGACGGATGAAAAATTATCAGAAAAAGATAAACGAAGAGGCATTGAAACATGAGGAGTGTTGGAAGATGCGTAGAAATTGGAAAGAAGAGCAGAAGGTGTGAGATTGTGAACTAAAGCGAATGTTATGTGTAGGTAGTTTGTGGACATGCAATACGGATGATCATGTCTGTTAATATATGATGTATTATGTTGTTTGGTAGAGGTAATGTTGGTATTGCACATGTACAAAGTTTGATATAACATACATATTGGTATTGTATAATGTATTACGAATGGTAACATTTGTTAATTTAGGATGTCATATTTTGTTTAGTATAGTATATGCCGGTGATGCATATGTGTAATAACGATTGTTGTTCGGATTATGTGATTCCTTATGATAAGGGTGTTATATTTATTTGTTATGCAAAAGTTGTGTGATAGTGTGTTAATGTTGGTAATGCACCTGTGTATTAATTAAAAACAATAAACATGGTAGTAATGAATATGTGTATATTTTAAGATATTGTATATTTGTTCATATGATATTATGTATGTGGTACCCTATTATGTATGGGGTACCACATTATATATGTTGATGTATATGTATAGGAAACGGATTATATGTAGTTAAAATATTTATGTATGCACATGTTCATTGGTAGAAACAATAACAATGTGAGTGACAAAAAAAAGTATCATCCGTGCAAGTGCAATCATAAACATCGGAATTTGTAATCATAATATGGGAATACATAGTGTAAATGATGTTTAATCGAGTAGTTCAAAGTAAACGAGTAGTTCAACATAAACGTGTAGGTCAAATTGAATGTAAACAGAGTAAATTAAATGTAAACAGTAATTCAACATAATCAAATTGAACGCAGACGTTTGAAATTAAGTGTAAACAACACTTCAACGTAGGTGAGCAACTTGAATGTAAAACAAATAATAAAACAAAGTGATCAATATTTTGACGATGAACTTAATCAAATTTTTGATGGTTGGGTGCATTATGACGTCTGGATAAACGTCTAAGGGGTTGTTCATGTACATTTATATGTGCAGGGTCTTCAGAATCATCATATGTATGGTCATCAGTATCATATCATCATCGGAATAAGAATTGGTTTCATCGTTAAGAGGGTACGGAATTCCAGCAGCAATGGTAGCAGCCTCATTGTGTATGAATGTTCCTGAAAATATAGAAAGAATGTTAAAAAGTGAATAAAGAAATGGTCAAAAGTGATATTTAATAAGGTAAATGTTATGTGTAAAAATGTTGTATAAATGATAAACAGATTATTGGTGATGATTATAGGATAATGGTAACGTGCTGCACATGTGCAGGATGTATAGATTATTGGTGATGGTTATAGGGTAATGGTAAAGTGCTGCACATGTGCAGGATGGTGTATTTAAACAAAAATCACGTCTGACACTCGAATTGCATCAGCAGTTCTCAGTTCTCAAGCATTAGCAGTTCTCTGTAGTTCGTCTTCGTCTCGATTACATCAGTAGTTCGTCTTTGTCATAGCGATAACCATACACCATAACCCGTTCGTCATATCGATTTTACCATCAGACATTTCAAAATTCGTCATATAATTGAGGGTAGTGCTCCAAAATTCGTATGATAATCGGTATTATTGCAGTAAGAACGTAATCATATATCATATATTCTTCATCCATTGGTAATCGAGTATTCCATTCGTAATTAGGGAAACATGATCAGAATCATCGAGGAGTGTGGCACAATTAGGTTCCAGGAGGAATAATGGTAGGAGGAATGACACGATTAGGGTTACATGAGGAACAATACATGAGGAGGATCTCTACAAGGAAAAGTGAATAGTCCATGTAAAAACATGGACTGCTTGAAGGTTATATAAATGAATTCACACATCAACAAGTTTGAAGAAATATCATAAGCGTAACGTAATATTGGTTAATAGTCTCACATAAAAAATATGACTAGTTACTAAGGCAACATAAGCGAATAACAAGTTCTATATCAGCAGATACATCTTATGGGCTAACCATAAAGCATCTTACAAATATGCTAAGATTGTGTATTGATTCAAGAGTTGTATATCAGCTACAAAATACGGATGGCATTAACTTTGGTTAAAAACTGTTTAGTTGTTTGCAATGTTACCTCCATTCTCAATTTTTCATCTTTTACCCCTATATGAATCCTCACCAAAAAAACCAATTTCCCCCACTCTAATTTTTATCTCTCCAAAATCTCATAGTTGCGTTCACTCTGTTTGAATACTACCAGTTCACGACTGTACCGACGCCATTTGAATGACATTGTTTCATTAAATGTTATCGAATAGTGACACCAATACAAAAATCTTGGATCTACATGTTGACTTGTCCACATTGCGATCATAACAAAATATATAGCAATATTAGAATAGTAAAAGAATAGGAAAACAAAAAAGAATAATGATCTTTAAATTTGATTTTGAATAATGAAAAGCATTGATGTAAATATAACAGACCTAGAATATAAGTTGCTAAAATGTTATTTATTATTATATCTCCATCTTGAATTCATCTTCCCCCTTCTCGTATGAACCCTAATTAGAACAAGAGCCCCTTTCTTTAATCGCCACACTATAACCTTCTTCAAGATCCACCCTTCAAAACCCTAATTCCCCCATCAATTCCACACCGTAATCGAGTATTCTATTCGTAATTAATGAAACACGATCAGAATCATCGAGGAGTGTGGCACAATTAGGGTTCCAGGAGGAACAATGGTAGGAGGAATGACACGATGAGGGTTACAGGAGGAACAATGTATGAGGAGGATCATTAGATGTATAAGGATCGATACCCGATGAATCAGAAGACGCTACATGCCACCATAAACACTGTGCCGACTGCCACCAGTGTGAAATATGTGAACGCCGACTACCTCTCTGCCGTGAAAACCACCGTGAACGCCTCTCCTCCGCCATGAAACCACCGTGAATGCTTCTCTACCACTTGTGAAAACTGTGAACTGATGAAACCCCTTGAAACCCTAAAATGGAGAACAGTTACAAAAAAAAGGAATGCACGTGTTTTATACTAAACATATTATAATTACAAAATTGCCATGTGTTCACACTGTTCTCGTGATTCTCGCAATAAAGGGTGGTTCATAACGGATCCTTCTCCTATATATATATGGGGGGTGCCTGTGTTTGTGCGTGTATGTGACGACAAAAGAAAAGGTAGGTTGCATGAAATATGAGACGAAATTAACCTAAAATAACTAATACGAACCAAACCCGATAGAAAATAAAACTGGATTGCGTGATATTAAAACGAGATTATTGTCATGATTGATCTCAAAACGATCAGTCAACCAAACATGTCTGCAAATTGCTTGCCTTAGTGTGACACGAGTCACCTTTTCGTGGAGAGAAGCCATATATACAAAAGTAAACTAGTGGGCATCAGTGGCGGAGCTTGACAAAAAGTTTCGAGGGGGCGTGATGGGACCTAAAAAATTTTTTCCTATTGTTATGTTTCGGGTTGGGTCGGCTATCGATTCGAGTCAGGTCAAATAATAATAGTTCCAAATAAAACAAAGAAATTTCATTCATTCAAAGGATCGTTCTTACAAATAAAAACTTGCGATTAAGTTTATTGTGTGGTGGATAATCTAGGGTTAAACAAATAAGAGTTAAAATATATTTACAAAACTACCCATCACTTATATACAAAATGATAACAAACTTTATTTTAATTTATATATTGTATAAATATTTAGGATATAAAGTGGTAAGAAATTTTACTTTAATTTATATGTATGTATAAATATTTAGGAAAAAAATTGGAGGGAGGCGATCCTATATATAATTTTTAAAATTTCCGAACGAAAAATCGGAACCTATACACTTTTAACCGAAACATTGGGGTGGGCGGGTGCACCCCCGAGCACTAAATAACCTTCGCCACTGGTGGGCATGATTCATTAACCACCATCTATTTTGTTGCACAATGATGCAACTTCTACTTGCAATAGTCTTTGTGCTACCGAAATAAAGTCTACCATTTCTTCGTTGCAAGTAGCCTTTGAAATATGTCACATTCAAAAAGCAACGTTATCTGATTGTTTCCAAACTAGCCTTTTATAAACTAACCGATTATTTGGCTTTTGAACTCAATTTGGCCCTTGGAATCCAAAAGGGAGGTAAACAAATTGGCTTTTGGAACTATAAGAAGCTTCCACGTACCTGAGGTTGTACGCCATGCCCGCAAACCAAACTCACGGGAGACTAATTGATGTCTAGGAATGCTATGGATGGAGACCACGAGATTGGTGCAATACTTGGTTTTTGGGCAAGTGTAATGATGTTTGCACTCGTGGTATTTGGGATCATAATCTTTTCTTGTGCACAAGGAGCAGAACCAAGAGACAAATCCGATGATGCTGCCAACACCTCAGCATGTGGTGGTAGCGCGTGTGTAGCAGGGTGCGGTGCGGCTTGTGGTGGCTAGATGGAAGTCTAGTAATCTTGGCTAATGGTAGAATGAGTTAGAACCTTTTTTCTTTCTTTCTTTCTTGTTCTCCGATAAGACTCATATAAATGGCTTAATTTTGATCATTTGTTAAACCTGTCAAATGCGAGAGCTTAAACTGTTTATCTTTGAGTTATATGAGTGGATTCGTTCATCTCTGTATAAGCACATATCGATCAGCAATCATTTACATATATAAATCTACATGTTATAACTTATAAGTCTGCCACCACAGATGTCAATTGTCATTAGCCTGTTATATATTGAGAGATTAATAATGGAGAAACTATATTTAAGAGTAAAAAAAAAATTGTTTGACTTGAGATGATCATTTTCCTAAATTGATATATACAATAGGTAAAATGTATATACTTTAGCAAATAAATGTTATCCGTTCTTAAAGGGATGAATAAATGTTATCCGTTCTTAATGGAGAAACAACCATGATAATTAAAATTTCATTTCATTCAACAACCAAAGGTGGAATACATTGTCTCAAAACAAGAACCAAAGAGTACATAACATAATTAAACTAGTTCTATCTTTATTTTAAGCCTCTAAGGCACAGGTCCGCCCTAGTGTCACGATCATCATCCTAAGCAACAGCTCCTGAAACACATGTGAAAATAAATACGTCAGCATAAAAATGCATGTGAGATACATAGGTTTTGTGAAAATAGGATTCTTGACTTAAGTTTAAGAAAATGTTTAATAAAATTCAGTCATGAACCTTGTAAATTGTTTTGTTTTGTAAATCATTTGAAAAGCAATAAAATCAGATGATATGTATAAATAAAAGAATAATGTATGGTTAAATGAATAACCAAGTAAAATGAGTTGTATAAAATAAACTGTTTTGTAAAACAAAGTCTTGTGAAAAATATGTCTTTTGTGTAAAATGTATAAGTCCGAATTGAATGATTTAAATAACGCTACGACATGTAATACAATACAAACACTTATATATAGGAAGTACCAGCGGCGTATCCACCATGCTTGTATCATACTACCCATGTCTCGTTACTTAAGTCACTTAAACAAACCACCAATGTATAAAGTCCATGTTTAAACCAATTGTCAAAAGTTCATGTATAAACCATGTCCAATGTTAAAAGTTAAAATGTAGTCATGTAATGTGTAACAATGTTATGTATGGCACGTAAAGTGTAATCACTTAAACCAAATGTAAGAATGTACAAAACAAAGTATTTTGAATATATCAAAAAGTTGTGTTTTGCATAGTAAATGCATGTTTTATTGATACAAACACTTATGTGGTAAGTTAAGCGCATACATTCAAGCCTTGAGACAGACGGATAACCCTAAGTAAAGGTTATCAAAAGATATGTTTTCGGATTCAGTCATTCCTTTCATCCAAACAAACCTAGGATGTCAGGAACGGGACTTGTCAAGTCCTATGGTACCATTACTTACTACCGAGCGGCGTAGCTAATGTTAATGAATGTATTTAAGTCTCGTTTGTAAAAACCAAATGTTATACCAAATGTAAACATGCTATATGAAACAATGTACTAAGTATGCTAAGTTAACATATAAAGAAGAAAAGTCATGTAAATCAATGTGCTAGCATGCTCAGTCAACATACATAGCAGAAAATGTAATGTAAAACAATGTGCTAATATGCCAAGTAAACATATATAGCAAAATAATGTAATGTAAATCAATGTGCTAGCATGCTAAGTTAACATACATAGCAAAACATATATGAAATCATGTACTATATGCGTACTAGTGAACATAGCAAGTATATGATGTGAAAAACAGGAAAACACGAAAGTAACATGTGTTTCACCCCCAAAATGTTTGAAAAATAGTAAAAGAGGGGTCTATGTACTCACTTGAGGGTGCTTAGAAGTCTTGAACAACAACCAAGCAAAGCTAGAGGGATCACGAAATCAAACGGCACCCTATATAGATAACTATATAAATAACTGGACCTAAATCAGGAGATCGGATAGTATGAGGTTTCGTAAACCAAATGAGTATTGGAACTCATATGATATGGTTTAACAAAGCCTTCATACTAAAATGAAACATAACCTAAGTGCTTACGACCCATTACGACTCGTATAGGTAGCTTATGCTACTTTAACACGTCGTTCGCGTAAAACGTGTTCGGACCGCTTAACTAGTCCAATTGTTGGTGCATCCGTCTGTCGTCTACGTCTTGTATCGAGTCTTGTATAGAACATGCTAGATCAGGGCACGAGAATCGAGAAATAGTGATTTAGAGAGATTTCGCTTGAAATGACAAGTATGTCATGTTCAAGCGAAATCACTAAATTGTCTAATTCCGCTTGAGTAGTCGGCTGATTCCGCTTGGAATGTTAATGAGGATTCCGCTTGAGTGATGTTTAAGCGAAATCACTACGGCTATAAATAGGTTATCTCGAGCGAAATCAGGTATCATTTGGTTCCGGTTTGCAACAAAGTGCTGCCGAAGTGTCGAATCGCTGTAAACGTTATTATTATCAATCAAACGACAGTTTAAAGTGTAATACGTGCTGAACTGAACTCAGTTTCTTAGTTTCCGCCTCTGAAACTGAGATTAACTCTTCTGATCGACTCGTTCGGGTCTGAAAACGATTCTACAAGTGGTATCATAGCTCAGGAAGAAGAGTTCATACCAATTCAGCTGCATTTTCTGTTTTTCTACACCTTCTTTTCAAATTGAACAACTTTTCACGGTCGAAAAGTTCTGATTTTCTCAAAGTGTACTCGGAATTGCTTTTTAACAAAGCCTTAAAAGTTTCAAGTTAATATTCAATCTAAAACATGAGTTTTTAGTAATTCTGCTTGAAAATGTTCGATTGAATGATGACGTCATAGTGATTCCGCTTGAGATTTTGTCTTGATTCCGCTCAAATCGGGTGTTCTGCTTGAAAGTTCGGGTTGATTTCGCTCAAATCGGTTGTTCCGCTTGAAAGTTACTTGGTGATTCCGCTTGGAAATACACTTTTGATTTCGCTTCAAATTGTGTTTCCGTTTGAACAAGTGTTGACTGATTCCGCTTGAACCAGTGTTTAGTGATTTTGCTTGAACAGTTATTGTTTGAAGTGTGGTTATTTTGCTTGAAAGACAGTCTTGAAAATTTCTTGAAATCTGAACATGGACGAAGATTTTTATAACGCATTCGCTACCCCGGTTACCCCGATCACTATTGCACAGAACACGATGTTGGAAAACGAAACAGGGACTATGCAAAAGCCGCCTAAGCTAATGAATATCGAGGAGTATAAGGGTTGAGAAGGTTGATTTGAGAACTGGGTACAAGCAAATTATCTAGATGCTTGGGAATGTGTGGAGACAAAGTATGTGAGACCGACAAATGATGATGAAGAGGTGATTGCTATTAAAGATCTGAGTGCTGAAAACAGAAAGAAATATAAAGATGAGAAAATGATGCTAAGTCTACTACAACAAGCAGTGAAGGAAGATATTTTGGTCTTATTGCAACATAACGGAAGTTCTTATTCAATTTGGAAAGCGTTAAGATCAAAGTTTGTTGGTAGTCAGGAAATGATTAAAAACAAGAAATCGCTTTTAAAGAAAGAGTTTGATTTATTTCGAGGATTGAAAAATGAGAGCACAAAGCAGATTATTGAAAGATATTGCAATCTTTTAGCCAACATGAGGAGGTTAAGCATTGAAAAAGATAATGAAGAATTGACTGAAAAACTTGCTGATGCGTTGCCACACGAGACTTGGGGCGCTTATCTCATGATGCTAAAGAACAAGAAAGGGTTCAGTAATCTGACACTTAGCAAATTTATTGAAAAGATTGAAGCTCAGGAGATGGAACAGAGAAAGATCTCCAGGATGAAAGACTTCGATGGTGAACAAGACATCGGGCTTTACTACAAAGCAGGATTAAATGTCAAAACCACAAATTTTTCTTCAAAGGTTGAAACTGCTTACAATGCAAAGAATTCATCCGGAAGTTCTTCAACAGGATCAAGCAGCAAAACAAGTTTCTCATCATATTCTTCATTTGATCCAAATTTGACAGTGACAAAGAGTGGTAGAAAGCTACAATGCAACATTGTTCTGAATCTTGAAAATGATCAAGATTATACTGAAGAAGTTGCAAAGAGCCACATGTCTCTGTTAGGAGCTGTTTTAGAATCATATGGATGTTTTGTTGCAGGTTGGATAGGGAATCCAATGCTGACTAAAGAGGATTACGATCAGATCGATGCTGAAGAGATGGAATTAATGGATATAAAATGGTGTTTCGCTAGGGTGTTGAGAAGAGCTGAGAAATTCAAGCAGATCACGGGACGAGATGATTTCCGTGATGCATGTGTTTCTACTTTAGGGTTTGATAAATCTAAAGTTACTTGTTTTCGTTGCAGACAAAAAGGACACTTCAAAAGAGAGTGCAAGAACCACGAAGCAAGTGGAGCTCAAAATCCGTTCAACAATGACAATGATTACTATCGGAAAGCAATCTATCATCAAGTTTCTCAATCATCAAGTCAACAAGAACCACAGGTTGCTCATGGGAGGAAAGTGATTGAAGATTCTTCAAAAAGAGCATGCTTGGTGGATCACGATGAGAAAAAGTCATCAACAAATTTCAATTGGGATAAGTATATTTCAGCTGATGGCAAAGCATTGGTAATAGATCAAGATGATGAGAAGATGCCTGAAGGTTTTACCTGGGAAAACTTCAGCTGGGATGACTATTGTCCAGACAAAGAAGTGTTAAAAGCTCACTCAGCGTTTGTTGCTAGAATAGAAGAAGATAGTGATGATGATGTAAATGAGTATTATGCCAAAAGAATGGCACAACATCTGAAGATGATGGCTGAAAGTGATAGTGAAGACGAGAAAGCCAAGAAGAAAAAGAAAAAGGCAAAGACACCGGTGAGTAGTGACGATGAGACTGTACCGGTAGTGAGACAAAGAGTGAAAGAAGTTCCAAAGTTTAAAATTGATGAACAAGCTATTGCAAAAAAAGTGTCCGGTAATGTGTGAAAACTCTGAAGAAATGAAGAAACAAAACAGTTCCTTGATTCACAATATGAACCGTTTGAAGGAATCTTATGATGTGCTGAACAAAGCAATGAACATGTACAATAACACAAGTGAAGAACAGGCTACCGCAATGAAGACACTTCAAGGAGCGTTCATGATCAAACAGAAAGTTGTGAACAACTACATCAAGAAGTGTGCTGCTCTGGAACAAAAGCTAGAGTTACAAAGAATTGAAACAGAAAGAGTAAACCGTTTGTTGAAAAGTTACTCATGTACTTCTTATGTCATTGACAGGATCTATCCTACTGTTGAAGGCATGAAGGCATTTGAAGATGATGAAGTAACTGAAGAAAAGAATGCTGAAAAAGTTTCTGAAGAAAAGACTCCAGAGAAAATGACTGAGAAGAAGAAAGACACTAAGAAAAAGGCTGACAAGAAAAATTCTGGTAAGAAACAAGGTGTCAATTACAACAAGTGTCCACCCTCACTGGAAAATGGATATTTGCCCAGAAATCCAAATTCTGAAAGAGTCCAAAAGGCTACAAACTTACAGTGGGAGTCTGAGTCTACAGTCAATTTGCCAGAAAACATAGATGTCACGTTTACATCGTCTGGCACTGATCAACAATCTCACTTGATGAATAAAGTGGTGGATCATGTGTTAGATAATGATTAAACTGAGGAGTCAAAGTCGGAGTCCATGTCGGAGTCAAAGTCCGAGTCCAGCACTCCGGGTCAAAATGAAAAACAGGGCAAAAGAGTTTGTAGTAATGAATTCTTGTTATCAAAATCTTATTTGGATGATGAGACATTTAAAGTTGCATATACTTTAAATGATTCGGACAAATTATATTATGATGAGGAATTTCCAATAAGAGGTGTCAAAACTGAAATGATAAACAAGGTTTTCAAACTAACAGAAATTAATATTTCTGAAATAAAAGAATTAAATCTTACTGATAAACCTAAAAAATACACCTCAAGAGTTAAGCAAAGACAAAACAAGAAAAAAGGTTATGATTCTGGTTCTGGTTTTCAAAAGAAACCTAACCATGGTAATTTCAAAAAGAAAAGGTTGGGTTTTACTCCAACAGAAAAACAGAAAAATGAAAAATATGTTCGTAATTTTAAATCAAAAATGACATTTGTTTCAGGTACATCATCAGAAGAAGAAGAAAAGAAAGCATTTTGGAGACAATCAAACAGAGAGTTCCTTGCAAAGAAGCAAGAATAGATGAAGAATGCTGGTCAGAGAAAGAAAACTAAACAGGGAATTTAGGTTACATATGCTTAAAATGAATTTATGCGTAAAAAGTTTTCCTAAGGCATATATACTACTTATCATACGACTACTTAAACGAAGTGACCATAAGGTATAATGTCACACCCCCAAAATCCACCTGCAGAGTATCACCGCTTGGGAGCGTGACTGACCAGGATCAAGCCACCAATCATATTGAACAATGTAAATAGTAAAAGTAAATGTAATTAAACCAAACCATTCCATATGAAAGGTGTTAAAAACATAAGTATAAATTCAACGTATAGCGGAAGCAAATGTGTGAAAGCCCATTATGAATAAAGTATGTAATGTCATAATGTTTAAATCAAGCATTCACGATCCTTGTCCACAACGACCGCGCCTCCCTGTGCAAGCTCCATGTATACCTAACGACCTGCAAGGTATGTAACAGAGAGTCAACAACTAGTTGAGAGAGTTCACAGAAAGTAAGTGCGTAATAGTAAGTTCGTTTGTAACGTGTGGCTCTACTGGGCCGATATTATGTTCTATTGGTGGGGGCTTCCCATGTTGCATATACACTAGACTATTTGTAACCATAAGTGTTCTCCTTAACCCGAGAACAGTAATACGTACAAAGTTTACGTAGGTTTTACGTAAGTGTCACACCCCGACCGCGTGTAACATGCAACCGCGGCGGAAAACGCCGGGGAGTGTTGTGGACAGAATTAATTGTTATACGACCATGGAAATTAAAGTTACATTTTATTTATCAAACACGGGTGTTACATTGTCTTAAAAGGAAGTACAGAATTCAAAACATAGTTATACTAGTTCTATCTTCATTTTTTTTTGTCTCTAAGGCACAGGTCCGCCCTAGTATCGTGATCAACATCTTATGGAACAGCTCCTGAAAACACATGTGAAAGTAGATACGTCAGCATAAAAAAATGCCTGTGAGATACATAGGTTTTGTGAAAGTGGGATTCATGACTTGAGTTTTAAAGAAATGTTTAATAACAGTCAGTCATGAACCTTGTAATTTGTCTCGCTTTGTAAACCATTTGAAAAATGATAATATCAGATGATATGTATAGATGAACGTAAGGTTAAATGAATAACCTAGTAAAATGAGTTGAATAAGATAAGTTGTTTTGTAAGACAATGTTTTATGAAAGGTATGTTATTTGTATAAAATGTTATATGTCTAAACAGAAATGATTTAGATAACGCTAAGATATGTAATATTATACAAACATTTATATATAGGAAGTACCAGCGGCGTATCCACCATGTTTGCATCATATTACATACTCCACGTTACTCAAACCATTTACCCAAACCATCCACCATGTAAGATTGTTCTTGTATAACTCAATTGTCAAGTGTTATTGTGTAAATCATGTCAAATGTCTATGTTCAATGTAAACCACCAAATGTGTATGTCAATGTCAATGTGTTTATGTTCAATGTAAATCATGTAATGTGCATCCCAAAATGTATCGTGTACGGTAAGCGAAATGTATCAACTTAAACTATATGTAAAATGCACAAAACAAGTCGTTGAAGTAAAACGTGGTTTAAATCAACGTTATGTTCTGTGGAAAAATGCATGCTCTATTGATATTAACATTTATGCGGTATTGTGAAATATGCATACATCCAAGCCTTGAGACTGTGGCGATAAACCCTTAAACAAATTAAAGGTTTATCTAAGTTATGTATATCGAATTCGGTCATTCCTTACAATCCTATCAAACCCAGGATTTCAGGAACGGGAGTTGTCAATTCCTATGGTACCACTACCTACTAACGAACAACGTGATCAATGTTAATGAATGTATTGTCCCATGTTAAACAAACCAAATGTCATAACAAAATGAAGGCATGTGATGTAAACAATTGTACTAAGTATGCTAAGTAAACATACGAAGCAGAAATGTTTATGTAAATCAATGTGTCCATATGCTGAGTAAACATATGCAACAGAAATGTTCATGTAAATCAATGTGTCCATATGCTGAGTAAACATATGCAACAGAAATGTTCATGTAAATCAATGTGTCCATATGCTGAGTAAACATATGCAACAGAAATGTTCATGTAAATCAATGTGCCCATATGCTGAGTAAACATATGCAACAGAAATGTTCATGTAAATCAATGTGTCCATATGCTGAGTAAACATATGCAACAGAAATGTTCATGTAAATCAATGTGTCTATATGTTGAGTAAACATATGCAACAGGAATGTAATATAAATCAATGTACTAAGTACGCACACAATGGGCATACATAGCATGAAATGTAATGAAATCGTGTACTATAATGTACTAACAACATAGCAGGCATATGATGTGAAAACATGGAAAGCATGAATGTAACAGATAGGCACATGTGTTTCACCCCAAAACAGTTTAGAAAACAGTAAAAGAGGGGTTCAATGTACTCACATTGACTCCTCGAAAACAGGTAAAAGATGGGGGTTCTATGTACTCACCTGAGATTGCTTTGGAGTTCTTGTATAATAACCAAATAATGCTAGAGATCACGGAATATCAAACGGCACCTAATAGGTAGCTATGTTAATATACCGGACCAAATCGGAAGGATCGGATAGTATGGGGGTTCGTAAACCAAACGAGCATGGAGACTCGTGTAACATGGTTTAACAAAGCCTACATACTAAAATGAAACCTAACCTAAGTGCTTGCGACCCATCACGACCCGTTTAGGTAGCTTATGCTACCTTAACGCGTCGTTCGCGTAGAACGCGTTTGGAACGCCTAACAACGTGACCACAAGGCATAACCTCGGGAGGTTATAGCTATGGTCACCTAATGTGTTTGGTCGGATCCTAATGATCGACCAAATGGGTCGGGTTCGAAAGTATAAGCGATGCTTTGATGCTCACGAGTAGTTTGGTTACAAAATATGCAAGAATGCACATTTTGGCCGAAACTACGACTCGTCACTGAGCCTAGATAACGTGGTAATCAGTAGGTATAGTCACTACGGACTATAACCATCGTGATCACACTCACGTTATGAAGTTCCATGAACTTCGGGTTGACCATAGGCTGGTCAATGCAGAAAGTCAACAAAACGTTGACTTTCGGACTCGAAAAGCGAATAAAAGAACGAAAGAACACTTACGGAGGGTCCCCGAATGCTAATCTAGATCAAAGAGCTCAGGTATGAAGCAATGGCATCAACTTAGAGCATTTTGATCAGACTGTGTGAGTTTTTAGCAAAAAGGAGGGGGGGTATTTATAGGAAAAGTAGAGCCGTTAGGATCGTTTCTTGATTTTCGTGCCATGATCCTAAGCGTCCACTTGTCAAAATGTTGTGGTTACTGAAAATGGCCCTTGGCTCTTGATTGGGTGAAAGGGCATTGCCCCTTGAACGAACGAAAGGCCAACTGCAAGTGGATTCAATGAATCTGCTATACTGGGGACTACTTACGGACCGTATGGGTTTTGGCTTACGGTCCGTAAGCCCTTAGTTTGGCAGATTTACAGTTTTGGTCCCTGCAGCTCCAAAACTTGGTATTTGATGCATTTTTGACACGTTTAAGCCCCGTTAACCCCATTTCAAAGCTCTAAAATGATGTTAAAGTATAGGGAACTTAAAATGTGCTCAAAAATATCCCGGATGTCGGTTCGTTTGGCCGTACGGTCGCGATGTTCGGTTAATTACGACGGAATGCGCATAAGCGCGAAAGACGATCCAAATTGTGCGACGAATGGATTTTTCTCATGCCAAACACTAAGGCATAATATAAGGATGCTTACATAAATTTTTGGTTGTCCGGATGTATTCAGAACGTAAGTTATGCGCGAAAGTGCAAACTTGTGCACTTTTTGACACTTTTAGCCCCTGAATGATCCAAAAGTTTGTTTTAGCATACCAAACCCCTCAAAGCCTATTTCTAAGCTATGTAAAGGATATTTATGGTATGTTTAACTTATGGACATGTTCTGGAATGTTCGTTATAGTTCGAATTGGCATACTTTCGCAGTTTGTCAATTTTAGTCCCTGTAAGCGAATTAACTTGTTTTTGCCATACCAAAGCCTTCAAAACTTATTTCTAAGTTATGTAAGGTTATTTAAGGTATGTTGAGTATATGTTAATGTTCCGGAGTATTTGTCGCATTAAACTGAGCATGTTTAAGCACCAGTTAGCGTATAACTCTCCAGAAAGCAATGTAGAGTTTGAAATTGAACAAAAGTCAAAACATGAAAAATGTAAAACACAACCAAACAAACATTGGGATAAAATAACATTGTTTTATTGATAACTGAACTGTTCACAATGATTACAAGCACAAATGTTACAGTAAGTGTCCTTCACAACCGAGGACAGGGGTACGCGGGGGTTTACGTAGGTTTTACGTAAGTGCCTGACACAACCGAGGCAGCAGTGAGTATAAGTTCACGTAGGTTTTACGTGAGTGTCCTTCGCAACCTGAGGACAGTGATGAGTACAAGTATACGTAGGTTTTACGTATGTGTCCTGCACAACCGAGGACGATGGTAGATAGTCTAGTAACAGTGTAAGTACAAATCTATTCAATCTCATTCCTTCAATCCCATTCCCAAACCCCGGGAATCCCATGCCTTGGTAAGAGTGTGAACTCACCTTGGTTTGCTCGGTGTTAGTACATAAACGTCTGTAGCTTCCGTCAGCTTAAAGTCTTTATTTTGTTAAAGTTGTATAGTTTAATGTATAAGGCGTCAGAATACAGGGTTTGTTTTGTAAAAGTGCTGCTTTGTAAGCCGATCGGCTGGCCTAGCCGATCGAACAGCCTAACCGATCGAACAGCTGTTCGATCGGGTGGCCCAACCGATCGGTTAGCCTAACCGATCGGACAGCACTTAGCTTATTCTGACTTGCCTATAAATAGAAGTTCTGTCAGCTCATTTAGGACTTTTGAATCTGTCTGTAACCTAGAGAGCTGAAGTCTGTGATCAACTGGAACTTGTATCTTGTCATATATTTCAATTGAATTGCAGACTATTGAACATGGAAATCATATGTCTTTCTGTATCTGTATATGATTTGCTGGATTCCGCACAGCAATCATAGTGTGACATTCATTAACAGGAAGATCCCGATCAACCAGGGACCAACAAGTGGTATCAGAGCAGTGGATGTTGATTGAAGATACCAGAAGACATAGTTCATCGATTTCAGTCAAATTCTTGTAGATTTGAAGAGAGATTCAACTGAATTCAAGCGAAGATTGCATTGTGAAGAACAAATTTCATCGGAAATTTGTTTCTGATATAGTTTTCACCGGAAAACTTGCAGATCTACTCTATCTTTCTCATATTTCTCTACTGTTCTTCATCTTTTTCATCATAAAACTTGAAAAACTCAAAATTAAAACAGATTCAATGGATAAAACTTGATAAAATTACTATCAATCGGTTCGGAATCTCAAATTTTACAATCCTACTAAGTTTCATAATCAGATTCAAACAAATTCGTGTTAAAATTGAACAATTTCAATGAAAAACTGCATGAACTTGCTGATGTCAGCTGGTCGAATCGATTAGCATATTCATTCGTTTGCTGATGTCATCGATTTGAAAGAGATAATCGTTCAAAGATATTTTAGAAGATATTGCTGACATCATCTTGGTAATCTGATCGAACAGCTGATCGATCGGACTGCATTGTTGTTAAAAGGAAGTTTGAAGTTTACTAGATTCCTATTCGATCGAACAGCTGATCGATCGAACAGCATTTGTCTAACCGATCGGCTAAGCTACTCGATCGAACACACTACTCGATCGAATACCCTGTTCGATCCAAGTGTTAGTGTTAAGTGTTTTTAAAAAAGTCAAAATTTTTCTAAGTGTTTGTCTGATTTTACAGGAACATTCAAAATGGATGACATATTCACAAACCCTTTTAGTGATATGTATGGTTTCACTGTAAGCTCAGGAGGATCAGGAAATCCAGAAAATGATGATTCTACATCAAACAATACCAACACAAATCAAATCAAAGAGAAAAGGAAGGAAGCATGGGAATCAGAAAGCGCATTTGGAACTTTTAATCGTCCTCCAAAGTTAATGGCTATTGAAGATTATACAAGATGGGCAATAAAATTTGAAGAATGGCTGATGGCGTTTGCTTTCCCCAGCTGGAAAAGCATGAAAAATGGGTATGCTGCGGGTAAAAACAATGGTGAAGTATTGAGAAGTAATGAAGAGATTGATCTATTCGTTGCTGAACAGAAATGTGTAGCACTACTATTTCAATCTGTCAGGGAAGATATTATTTCACTAATCAGCTACACCAACGCCAAAGATTTGTGGGATAAACTGGGAAAGAAATGTCTGGGAAGTAAAGAAATCTTAAAGAACAAAACTAAACTACTAAAAAAGGAGTTTGATATGTTCAGTTGTTTCAAAAATGAGTCAGTCTGCAAGATGATCGAACGTTTTGGTCATCTTAAATTGGAACTTGCACGTCATGATATCAAATATCCTGATGAGGAGATAGTTGATAAACTGTTCGATTCTTTACCAGATGAAATGGACTGGAGGTACTATGCTTTGATGTTGAAAAACACCATTCCGCCAGAAGAACTAAAACCAGATGTAGTGATTGAACGACTGGAAAGCCATGAGCTAGAATTGAAGAAAACGTACAAAGTCAATCATTCATATCAACAAAATCCAGAACTATACTATCCCAAAAGTTTGATGCCCAAGGCCTCATCACCGAAAACTGCATTTTCTGTCGAAAACATATCTCCAGCTCCTAAAGAAAATCAAAGCAACTCAAACAAAGAAAGTCACAGTGGATATCATAGTGGGTCTACTTCTATTCCTACTGCCTCGACAAATCGTTCTGATTCAAAGTTCTCATGTAATATTGCTGTTGATCTGAAGAATGCACAAAACTTTGATGAAGAATCTGTGAAACAACAGATGGTGTTTCTAGCATCTGTGCTAGAATCATATGAGGGGCTGATTGCTGGAAAGATTGGGAATACTAATCTGACAAAAGAAGACTATGATCAGATAGATCCCGAAGAGATGGAATTAATTGATATCCAATGGGCAATGGCGAGTGCAGTGCGACGTGCACAACGCTTTATGGAGATAACGGGAAGAAAAACAATCGGTGGTCCTTCAACAAAGCTGGGATTTGATAAATCAAAGGTGAAGTGTTTCAAGTGCAAACAGAAAGGCCACTTCAAACGAGAATGCCGAAATGCATATGTTGAAGAATCTGAGAATCCATTCAAGGATGACTACTACAAGAAAGCTATCTATCATCAGAATAAGTCCGAACCGCCAAGAATAAAGCAATCTGAAGACAACAAAGGAAAATCTAGAGCTTTGGCAGTGATTTACGATGATGAAGGATATGATTGGAGTAAGGAAGTATTACCTGAAGATGATGCTATTGGTTATGCTTTCATGGCGAGTCATAATGAACCAATTCAATGGAAGGATAATCGTACAGAACAACAAAAGTACGAATATCGAAAAATGGTTGCTGAAGCAAAGATCATCCGACTCTCAGGTGTTTATGAGGAAGCAAAACGTGCAAACCGATGGGATCCAGATAGAGAGTGTTATTTGGATGAATATGGTAACATTGCTGTCGACTACAAGAAGATAGACATTGAAGCCATTATCCAAGAATACAAAGAAGAGGATGAGTACTGGCAACACAAATGGTGGGGTACACCAACATCGAAAATGATCGAGGAAGAAAGAGAGAAAGAAAGAAGAGAAAAGGAGAAGATAGAAGAACCTATGAAAATTGACACCGGGTTGATCAATACTGCACAGGAGATGACAGCTGAAAACTTGAGAGAAATGGCTGATAAAGTGCTTGCTGTCAAAGCACTTGAGGTAGATTCTACTTCCAATTCTGAGTCAAAGAAACAGGTCAGTCAAACTAAGTCATCAACTGAGTCAGGTAACAAAAACAATTGCAATGCTGATTGCAAAAGTTGTAATAAACAATGCAACTTTTGTACAACAGTCACATATCTCAATGGGGAGAAAATCAAGAATCTGACAAATAATGTTAGAAAACTTGAAAGTCAAATTCTTGATTGTGACAAAGAGTCAAAAGAATCAGCTGAACAAATAAAAGAATTAAAAACTGAAAACCAGAAAATTAAAGCTGATCATGACAAAATTCTTCTTGAAAGCAGAAATGTTGTTGAAAAATTTGAAAAATTGAAAAATGTCGTTAAAGAGAGTGATGATAGAAATGGAAAAACAACTAAGGAAAACGAGCATTTAAGAGCTGTTTTGATAATAAAAGAGGAAACAATCAACAAACAACTGGATGAGATAGCAAAATTAAAACTGAAGGTTCAAGAAAGTGAAATTGAAAATGAAAGAATCCAGTTAAAATTAAACAGCTATAGCTCAGCTAGCTTTGTTTTGCAGCACATAGTTCCTAAACCCATAGGGAAAAACAAAGCTGGTGAGGATGTGTTTTCGGATGGAACAGGTGTAGGGTTTCACAAAGTTCCACCGCCAATCTTAGACAACTACACGAAAAAGCAGTCTAGTTTGGTGGAAATTGAAGAAGAAAATGATGTTACATTCCCTGAGAGTATTGATGTCACGTTCACGTCTTCCAATAACGAGGGTGTCCAAAATGATGTGGTGAAAAGTGTGGTGGATAATGTGCTTAAACCAGATTGTGACACTTCTGAGGAGGATGGTTGTTTTCTAGACAAATACATTCCGAAACAGAAATCCAAAAGCAACTTACATGATGAATCTGATCTTGTCATGTACAAGATGTCAGGATCGGATAAGTTGTTTTCGGATTCCGAGTTTCCATTAGAGAATGTGAATCTGAACAAATTGGCCAAAGTTTTTAAATTGATTGAAGTCGAGTTGTCAACTGTAAACACTCGAAAGGTCGAAAAGGGTCATAACAGGAAAACTGCCTATCCATCACGTGGTTATAATAATAACAACAAAAATTGGTCAGGTGGTTATCAGGGGGGTAAATCATATCAGAAAAGATTTGATCAAAATAAAAGGTATGTCAAGAAGAAAACATTTGTGAACAGCTCAAGTTCACTTGCTGAGGAAGAACAGAAAATTTTTTCAAAATCTAACAAAGAATTTTTTGAAAAGAAAGCTTCACAAATTCAGTCTGAAGGCACAAGTCAAGTAGTTGATACTCGTACTTGCTTCAAATGTAATCAAATGGGTCATATTGCACGAAAGTGTACTGTTGTAAAACCTAAGACTGAAATTGTGAAGGTTCAACAAAGAAAAGATGACAAAAAGGGAAAAGCACCGATGTATGTTGAGAAGAAAGTTGTTCAAACTAACAACTTGAAAGAAAAATCTAAACACGTGAAGAAGTTGGTACCTAAACAAGATAAATTTTATAAGCGGGGTGCTGAAACTCAACAAGTTTGGAAACCAAAGGTTGTAACAAAAATTGAGAAGAAGGTCTCAATTCCTGAGGTGAAAAATGCTGAAGAATCAATGACAATTGATTATGATGCAAATTTTCCACCTCTTAATTCAAAGAATTTCAAAATTCAGGTTGCAAAAGTCACGGTTGTCCCTAAGGCTGATAAGGCCTGGGTGGACAACATGTTCGACTAAACAATTTGAAATGCCGGAGCTTCCTGGATTGCGAAGCATGAATCGGTATCTTTCTTGAAAGTTGTTTAAATGATGATTTGTTATGTGCAGGATCTTCCAAAACTTGTATCCAGGTGGATAATGGATAGTGGAGCTTCAAGGCATATGACAGGGAAGACCGCATTGCTGTATGATGTGAATGACATTAATGGTGGTTATGTGGGTTTTGCGGGTAATCAAGGAGGCAGGATCATAGGTGAAGGAACATTATCAAATGGTATTATCACGTTTGAGAGAGTTAACTACATCGCTGAGCTGGAGAACAACTTGCTGAGTATCTCCCAGATCTGTGACAGGATGTATACTACTTATTTCACCGACAAAGAATGTTTAATCTTGAAACCGGGATTTGTGATACCTGAAGAGTGGATCATCATGAGGGCACCAAGAGTCAACGATCTGTACGTGTTGGACATGAGCGTTGCTACTACAACCACGGGTCAGGCTCATTGTTTTGTGTCCAGAGCAACGGAAAAGGAGTCAAGGTTATGGCACAGAAAGATGGGGCATATTCACCTAAGGAAAATGAATCACTTAGTGCATAACGACTTGGTCACCGGAGTAAATATTAAAGGTTTTCATCTGGAAGGGGAGTGCATAAGCTGTGTCAGAGGTAAACAGAAAAAAAAGTCACACCCTACAAAACAAGTCAATTCAGTTTCGAGACCTTTGGAAAGACTTCACATGGATTTGTTCGGTCCAGTGAATGTTAAAAGTATAACAGGAGATTCTTACTGTTTGGTCGTGACTGATGACTACTCCAGATTTTCGTGGGTCATGTTCTTGAAAACGAAAGACGAAACCTTTGATAGTTTGGTGGTTTTGTTTAAGAAAATTGAGAATCTGTACCAGAGACCGATTTGTAGAATTCGAAGTGACAATGGTACTGAGTTCAAAAACAGTAAGATGGAGGAATACTGTGATGAAAGAGGTATACTGCATGAGTTTAGTGCTCCGTATACTCCTCAGCAAAATGGAGTTGCAGAACGCAAGAACCGGACGCTAATCGAGACAGCCAGAACAATGCTTGCAGATTCCAAGTTACCAATCAATTTCTGGGCTGAAGCTGTTTCTGCTGCATGCTATACTCTCAACAGAGTTCTTACTGTGAAGAAGTTCAACAAGACGTGTTTTGAGCTAATCAATAAACGCAAGCCGAATTTGAAATATCTAGAACCGTTTGGGTCACCATGCACGGTTATAGAGCCTAATGGGAAGTTTGGTACAAAGAGCTTTGAAGGAATCTTTGTTGGTTACGCAGGTCCTACACGGAGAGTCTTTGTTCCAAGTGAGAAGCGTATTATTGAAGCATCTAATGTTGAATGTCAGGGGTATACTATGCCACCTCAAAATCCTGGTGATTCATGGCGTTATAACTATGATAGACTTTGGGGATCGTTTGACATGAGAAAAGAATCTGAAGAGGAAGAAGATTTCTTTGATGAGCTGGATGTTTTTCGAGAATATGAATCATCGCTCAGATTTCCAGCAGAATATACGAGAAGATCTAGTGAAACATCAAATGACAATGAAGCAGGTCCTAGCAATACTGGTGATCATGAGGATGAAGTTGCTCCTGGAAATCAGTCAGTGGTAAATGATAATCAAGAAACTGAAAATATGCCAATGTTTGATGACAGTGATTCAGACCTTGAGGGGGAGCAAATCCAGGTATTAAGTCAAACAAACCAAGTTAGTGAGCCGGATGCTGAACAGATTGTTACAAATCTAGAAGGAAATGTAGATGTTCCAGATGAAGTGATGCCTCGAACTCTTTCGTATCATCCAGAGGAACAGATTATAGGAGATTTGCAATCAGGAGTTCGCACCAGACGTCAACTTGATCAGGGCCTTTCAAGTTTTTATTCTTCAGTAAAGTCTTTACAAGATGAATTCTCACTGTGTTGTTTTATTTCGCAGATAGAACCTCGCACATACAAAGAGGCACTTACTGAGGATTCCTGGGTCAACGCGATGCAGGAAGAATTGAATCAATTTGAAAAGTTGAAAGTTTGGAAGCTGGTGGATCTACCTGAAGGTCATCGGAAAATAAATACCAAATGGGTGTTTAAGTGTAAGAGGGACGACAGAGGAGTAGTAGTCAGAAACAAAGCTCGGCTCGTCGTTCAAGGTTTCAGTCAACAGGAGGGAATTGATTTTACAGAGGTATACGCTCCTGTAGCAAGACTCGAAGCCATCAGGATCTTTCTAGCATTTGCATCATGGAAGAATTTCAAAGTGTATCAGCTTGATGTAAAGTCGGCCTTTCTATATGGCAAAGTGAAAGAGGAAGTATATGTGGGACAGCCGCCGGGGTTTGTCGATCCACATCACTCAAACAAAGTGTATCTTTTGGATAAAGCTTTATATGGCTTGCACCAGGCCCCGAGAGCCTGGTATGAGACTTTGTCTCAGCACTTGCTAGCCAATAACTTCATCCGGGGAACAATTGATGCTACTCTTTTCACAAAGATTGTTGATGGTCACTTGCTGATAGTTCAGATTTATGTGGATGACATAATTTTCGGGTCAACCAACGAAAACTTGTGCAAAGATTTTGAGCAAGTGATGAAGCAGAAATTCGAAATGTCGTCAATGGGGGAAATGAAATTCTTTTTAGGATTACAAGTTGATCAGCTTCCTGAAGGAATTTTCATACACCAGACGAAGTACGTCCATGATATTCTAGAGAAATTCGGAATGTCAGACTCTTCATCTGCTGCAACCCCACTAGCAACAAATCATGGGATTCACCCAGATCTCACCGGAGACAGGGCAGACGAACGACTATATCGATCCATGATTGGTTCCTTGATGTATCTAACTGCTTCTCGGCCTGACATTATGTACCCAACATGCCTCGCAGCAAGATTTCAATCTAACCCTAGAGCATCGCACTTAATCATTGTGAAAAGGATACTACGCTACCTGAAAGGAACTCCATCATTGGGGTTATGGTATCCTAGAAAAGGCGATTTCACACTCGAGGGGTATTCCGACTCGGATTTCGGATGCTGCAAACAAAATGCGAAATCAACAACTGCAGGATGCCAGTTCTTTGGACCTCGCTTGGTCACCTGGCAGTGCAAGAAACAAACATCTGTTGCGCTATCCACATGTGAAGCAGAATATGTATCTGCAAGCAGCTGCTGTTCTCAAATCCTGTGGATACAGCAACAAATGCGCGATTACGGTTTGCAGTTTCTTAACACTCCTATTTTTGTTGATAACGAGGCTGCAATTAACATAACTAAAAATCCGGTTCATCACGCTAAAACAAAACATATAGAAATTCGTCATCACTTTATTCGCGACTGCTTCGAGAAAAAGTTGATACGAATTGAGAAAATCCACACTGATGAGCAAAAAGCTGATCTGCATACCAAAGCTTTTGACAGAAATCGTTTTAAATATCTTTTAAAACTAAATGGTATGATGCTCTTTTCAGTGGTTGATGGAATTGTTAGCGTTGATGCAGAAACCACTGTGGATGATGATGATAAACAATCTGCAATGGTTTGTCGTCTTTTTACATGTTTTGGTCTTTAGGGGGAGATAGAAATATTTGTAAATATTGTAAATATATCGTTTTAGAAAAGACAAAAACAGTAAAAAATTCAAAAAGCCAAAAACATGATAAAATTTTCAAAAATATCAAAAACAGTAGAAAATAAAAAAAAAAAAAAAAAAGAGTTAGTGTATAAAGGGAAAATGATAGTACATTAGTGTGACAGTTATCGTATGCTAAAGATTTGAAAAGTATAAAGATTTAAACAGAGCACTGATGATATGAGGATAAATTTTAAACACATTTAGTAAATTTATTCGGGATATAAACATAAATATATAAACTTGCAAAGATTTGTGGGGAACACTACTTGGATATATAGGTAACCCCTGAAATCTCGTTTGAAAGATTTCATATTCTAGAATACTAGGAGTTTCTACTAAAATGATGTCTGGGGTATTATTTCGGGACTTCTGCTGAACGGTAGTTCTGACCTAGTCCCTGGATAATGCTTTGCAGTAAATGCTTGAAACATAGCATTCTAGCCCTCAATGATTAGACAATAAAATTGATAATCATCTGTTGTAGCTGAAAAAGATCCTCTAAAGGGGACATACTGCTAAGTCGAAACTGATATCTCTCTGCTGAACGGAAGTTCTGACCTGGGATCCCTCAGTTCTCGCATTCCCTAAATTATGTACAGACATCATCTTAGTATATTCATCTGTAGATTGGAATTTTGGAATACTGGATACGGGAGTATATTCAAGAGGTGGGACACATGATTTTGCTAAGTTCTTAAAACATCTAAGTCATATCCTGAATACTTTGAAAATTGTGTTGAAAAATTTAAAATCTATCTAAGTAAAATGTTTAAGTCTGAATATGAAATGAAGCTTAACGGTACTGATAACTGATCTGATAAACTAATATGATTCCCTAACACGCTCGTCAAAAAGAGGTTTGTAAATAAGATTTACTTTCATTCCTGTTAATATTTCAGTCTTCTTTTGATCTACTTCATGCATTGAAAATACAAAAATATATTTTACATTTCTACTTTATTTTTGACAAACCAAGGTAGAAAGCGTATCATCAGATTCACAGTCTGATACAAATGCAGAAAGTTGATCCTGTACTGAAAAGGCGAGTTGGGAGCTAATCACAAACAGAGAGTTTTGGAATATCAAAATACAAGTTCATTAATTTGTAACTTGTAAATTTTCAAGAAAAGTCTTTGAAAAACAATCAGTGTGTTTTGCTTCAGGTCAACCAAGGTCATTAAGTTGAACTTGGTAGACGAATTAAGTTTCTAGGGTCATTAACTTGGACCTAGATGCTTAAATGGATTTCTCATTCACTGATAAAATATGAAAAGGTTCAAAATCAGAAAAAGGGTCAAAAAGTTATTCGAGTAAAGAGGTCATGATCTTTGAATCGAACAGCTAGCCGATCGGCTAGGCTAGCCGATCGGTTAGGCCAATCGATTAGGTCATACCTATAAATAGGCAGTCAAGGCTTCTAGAAAACTTTTTCATTTCCGATCGAACAGACTGCTACTCGATTCATTGTTCTTGAAGATTCTTGATTCCTTTTTCATTTCAAATTTGTGTTGTTGGCTCACTCATCATCACAAATGGTAAAGGTATGTCATTCAATCTTTGAATCAGTGATTTCATTCATGTTCTTAACTGTTTGATGTTCTTCATTGAGTCGATTAGAAAAATCAAGATTAGGAAAGATTAAGAAAGAGTTAGATGATTCTGAGAATAGGGTTTTGATCGGAATTGCATGATCTACAAGTTTACCGGTTTAATTTTTGCAAAATCTTTATTAAGCTTGATAGATCTAAGAATGAAAGTGACGTCAGTCGGAACTTTAGATGAAGATTTGAACAGGTTTTAGGTTGTTTTTAGAGAAAATGAAAACAGGGTTTTGATGTCGACATCAGGAAGAATAATAATCTGTGTTCAATTTTGAGATATCTGTTAGTTTGTTCTTCATGATTATTTGAATGTTCTTCATGATGAAGATGTTGCTAGCCGATCGGCTAGACCAGCCGAACGAACAGCATCATGTTTTCATTTATGAATAATGTTTAAATTTTTTTTGTTTTTCTGCTTTGAAATGTGTGCCATGATATATTTTGTCATTGTTAGAGTGAATCTGATGTATGTTGTTCTTGTTTAGTCATTTGCTAGCCGATCGGTTAGTCTAGCCGATCGAACAGCAAATGCTAGCCGATCGAACAGCATTGCATTATCTCATATATGCATGACTATCTTGGTTAATCTTTCGAGTAGTAAAATGCTAGTCGTTCGAACAGCATTCTGCTAGCCGATCGAACAGTATTTTACTAACCGATCGAACAGCATTTTACTAGCCGATCGAACAGTATTTTACTAGCCGATCGAACAGCATTCTGCTAGCCGATCGAACAGTACTTTACTAACCGATCGAACAGCATTTTGCTAACCGTTTGCATATTTCATTGCTAACCGATCGAACAGAGATTTGTTAGCCGATCGAATAGCAACTTGCTAATCAATCGAATAGCATTGTTCTAATCGTTCAAGTTGCATTGTTTGATGACCTTAGATATCTTGCATAGTCTTTTGCTAATCGATCGAACAGTATTTTGCTAGCCGATCGAGTAGACCACTCGATCGATCAGACCAATCGATCGAACAGCAAAGGTTCTTTCAACACATCATTCCTATTCGATCGAACAGCAAATACTATTCGATCGAACAAGCCATTCGATTCACTGTTCTATCACTCTAAATGTTTCAAGTGTTTCAAGTCTCTATATCTAATGTTTAAATTTTTCACAGGGACGAGGAAAAGACACTAACAAAGGACACAATGTTCCATCTGCAATTGATGAGGTCTCTACAAAAGGAACAGAAGCAGAAAAAATGGCTGAGTGCTTAAGAAAAAGCAGAATTGCTAAGGCATTGTCTGATACAACAATAGTTTATGAATCTCATGTTAGAAGATTCTGGGACACTGCAAGGTTTGAAGAAAAGGATAATAAAATTCATGCAGTAGTCAAGAAGAAAGATGAAAACAACAAGGATATTGATGTTGAAGTAGTGTTTGGAGTAGAGGACATAAGAAGGGTTCTTGATTTACAAGATTCTGACAATGATCCAACGATCATGTCAGAACGTCTTGCTAAAGGGCTATGGTGTAGATTGGGATTTTCTTCACACATCAACGGAAAAATGTTCAAAAGGAGTTTCTCGAAACAATACAGATACTTAATGCATTGCTTAGTGCATTCCCTATCTCACAGAAAGGGAGCCTATGATGAGGTGTCTGACTACATAATGAACATTGTTGTTAGTATTGTGCTGAACAGGAAATACAATATTTCACAAGTGATTTTTGAATTTTTAAAAGAAAATTGCTTAGCCGGGAAAGACAAATACATTATGTACCCAAGATTCATTATGATGATCTTGGATGACAAAGTTAAGGATTTGCCAAAGAATAATGATGATATTATGGCAATGGCTGAAGTGAATAAGACTGCTATTCTGAGAATCACAAAGGAGAAGGATGCTAAAACAAAAGAGTTGATCTGTGCATTAAAGGATGAAGCATACGTAGCTCCTGAAAATGATAGATGGAGACATGATAATAGTGATTCAGACAATGAAGACAATAAGATGAATGATTTGATTGAAAAGAAAACCAGATGGTGGTGTATCAAAGATGGAAAGAGAAAGAGGACACCAAAGTCGACCCCTGTGGTAGTAATTAAAGAAACAGCAAAGGGTACAGTGATAGGGGGAGCTATATGATTCTTAGAGTATGTTATGAAAATTGTTACTAATTTTGCTTTAAAAATTGTTTTTGCAGGGTCTTCTGAAGAACCTCAAAGAAAGCTAATTGATGAACCTGTCATAGAACCGAGGGAGGTGATTGATCAAAGTGTTGGTTTAGAAGAGACTTTGGAAAGCTATTTTAAAAAGCATGAAGAGGCTGAACAAGCACAAGCTCAAAAGAAAGTTGGTCAAGAAGAGGAAGCTCAAAAGAACTCCAGTAATGAAGATTCAGAAGAAACTTTATCTGAATCTGAACTGGTCAAAGAGACAGTGGGAAAAGGAAAGGTACAACTGAAGAAAAGACCTTTAAAGAAAAGAAAGAATTCTGAAGATGAAGATTCACCGTACAATCCTGAGGATTCCCAGAAAAACAGAAAGAAAAGAAAAGCTACTCGCACCGGTGATATTCCAAGAGTGGTTAGAGCAAAGAAACAGAATGCTAAATCACAAAAAGAAAAGGAAGGAAAGAAGAAACAGGACACTGCTGAAACTAGTCCTGTAGTTGAGATACCAAAAGAAGTTCCTTTAACAGAAATTCCAATAGAAACACAAACTTCTTATGATGATTATGTGGAGATCACCGGAGTCAAATCTGCTAAACAAACATCTGATCGTCATGATATTCCAGAATCATCACAACGAAAGACAGATTATTTCAACCTAGATTTTGATAGCCTTGGTGGTGCTACTGGAGATTTCTTTAAAGATATGCCAGAGAGTGAAGGAGACTTATTTCATGATAAAAAGATGAAAGAATTGGAAGAAAAAGTTAAAGCCTTGGAAAAGGAAAAGGAAGAAAACGAAGCTGTACAAATAAAGTTGAAGGAAATGATTGATGAGTTGGAGAAACGGCACGAAGACGTAATGGATGCAGTGTTTACAAAAGATGAGAAATTGAATGAAATGAAGGAAGATATAAAAGATAATGCAGAACTTATTAGCGCACTTACTGATGAAATTGCTGCATTGAACGCCAAAGTCAAAGACTTGCAGAATATCAATCAGACTTTGAATCAACTCTTAAATGAGATGAATGAAGCTTCGACAAATGAAATGAAGGCAATGAAGCTAGAGATGGAAGCCATGAGAGCAGATAAGGTGATGAAAGATAAGCAACTAGAAATGCTTACGGCTGTGATTGAAGCACATCTGAAGGTGAACATCCACGAGGCTTTTGAACAAGTTGACATTATCAAGGCAAATGAAAGAAGGAAAGAAAGAGAAAGACAGCTTGCTGAAGAAGCTAACCTGAAAAATAAAGGCATAGCAGAAGAAGTTGAAGTTGTTGGATCTTCACAAAATCAACTTGAGGTAGGTGGATCATCTTCTCAACCAGAAATTGAAATGGTGGATGCTCAAGATGTTACAGTAAATGATGAAGAAATGGTGGAAGCAGAAAATGAAGCAGTTCATGAACCAGAGTTTATTATGGTTGGTGAATCTGTAGAGCCTATTATTCCGGAGAATGTTTTGAGAGACGTTCAAATCATACAAAGAAAGAAAAAGGCTAAAGAAGTATTACTACTGGAGTACTCTACCGACAAGTTTGTATTAGTTGGAAAAGCCTATAGAGTGCCCTATAGTGAAGAAGAATCTGCCAAGCTGTTAAGATTTTTTGAATTAAAGGATCAAGGGAAGATAGCTAGAGGAGAAGTGGAAGAAGAATCTGATAGTGATTTTTGGGAGGAAGAAGATGAAGATGATGATAAAGATGATAAAGCAGACGATAAATCCGATGATGATGATAAGCCTGATGATGATGATGATGATCAAGGCACATCGGGTTTGCTAATCAATGATCCATCTGTTCAAGATAAAGTAAATGAACTCATGAATGATGAAGTGAATGAACAGAATGATGATGCAGAGTGTGAAGGGTCATCTTCTGGAAACCAATCCGGTGATCAGGTACATCAACTCACATCTACTTTTATTTCTCTTTCTGAATATCATCAAGGAGAAGTAGATATTATTAGAACAAGAGCTGAAATGCTTGAGGAGTTGGGGTTAGAAGATGGGAAGTTTAAATTTGATATCGAAGATGAAATCCCAGAGTCTCCGATTAAAAACTTTGAACCACAATTTCCACTTGAAGCAGAATTTTATGATAATGTGACCATAGAGACTGATTCAGATTCGGAAGAAGAAAGAATAGATTTTCACTATGAAGGTGAAGACATGGCATTTCCTACATTCACAGAGTTATTTGAAGACATGAATGCAGAATTATTGAAAAGAAAAATTGAAGAAAGAGTTGCATCTGCTGATATGCCTGAACCAGTTCCAAGAGAAATTTCTGCTGAAGAGAGAAAGAAATGGTTCAGATCAATGCCAAAGGAAAGAAAGCCTCTTAGAGCCCTACAGTATTTTACTCATGATAAAGACTTATCTTGGGGTGATATTCTTTCTTGGGGGTATCTGGAAGACTTGAATGTTTATGCAATTCGAAGAGAGCAAGGTGTTCAATACTTCAGGTGCATTTCTGATCTTGCTACCTTACCTTGGTGGGACGTAGATGAATTGGTGGTTACAAAGAATATTAAACAACTCTACTACGGTCCTGAAGTAAAACAGAGAGACCAGAAGCTGTGGAATTACATCAAGTATCAAGCAACGATCAATTATCCAGATTGGAAACCACAGTTTCCTAAAAGAATTGTGAAGTTTACAGCTAAAGGTGAGAAGGACGTTACTCTTGATGTCAAACCGCCAAAATGTTTGAAGAGCATGCCTTTAAGGGCTATTGAGCAGGATTTCTATGATTTATTTCAAGCATGGCTCTATAATCCTTCTACTGCTGAAGCTGTGATCTCTTTGTACGATAAAGACACTGGTGAAGCTAGGAAAATTTGTATTCTAGACCCGATGTGGCTGGTAAATTGCTCAAAGAAAGACATAGATTGCTTGTTTGTCAACAAGATAATCTATGACAAGAAAGACAAAGCCATTGCTCAGCAGTACCAGAGTGTAGTTGATGTCTGTTTTGCTAAAGAAATCAACTCTGGTAAGAACTGGAAAACCTCATGGAGAGAACTAGAGGTTGATGAGTTTCTAAAGATGTACAAGAGAAGTTTAAGATCCAAGGAAATTCAGAGAAAAGCTGTTGAAAGAGGAAGACGAAATCTTGGATTTGTACCTCCTACTGATCAGACACCCATAGAGTCTGAAGAGAACAAGATCCCTAAGTGGGACAGAAAAAGAGATGGAGATCCAGTGTACAGAAATTGGTGGATAACAGAGGGAAGACATAAGAGAAGACAAATGTTAGCTGAACGAGAAGAGAAGAGAAAACAAAAGGCACGAGATAGAAGACGCAACAGGAGGTAATCAAGACTTTGCTGGAAGGGACTACAGCTTCATCCGAGGGGGAGTCTGTTAGTACATAAACGTCTGTAGCTTCCGTCAGCTTAAAGTCTTTATTTTGTTAAAGTTGTATAGTTTAATGTATAAGGCGTCAGAATACAGGGTTTGTTTTGTAAAAGTGCTGCTTTGTAAGCCGATCGGCTGGCCTAGCCGATCGAACAGCCTAACCGATCGAACAGCTGTTCGATCGGGTGGCCCAACCGATCGGTTAGCCTAACCGATCGGACAGCACTTAGCTTATTCTGACTTGCCTATAAATAGAAGTTCTGTCAGCTCATTTAGGACTTTTGAATCTGTCTGTAACCTAGAGAGCTGAAGTCTGTGATCAACTGGAACTTGTATCTTGTCATATATTTCAATTGAATTGCAGACTATTGAACATGGAAATCATATGTCTTTCTGTATCTGTATATGATTTGCTGGATTCCGCACAGCAATCATAGTGTGACATTCATTAACAGGAAGATCCCAATCAACCAGGGACCAACACTCGGTATGCTAAACTATGTGCTCGTAAACAATCAATCAATCAATCAAGGCCTAAGGTAATGCATTGACACACGGTCAGTTCATGTTGGTTAAGTTTCACATACATTCTATGTCACAAAGTGCTTGACAGTTAATCTCATGTATCGTACAAGCAGTTAATCAATTTCATGTCTTTCATACTTCACATCAGAGTCTTTCACAGTTTATTCTAATATAAACATCAAATAACACACTTAATCAGGGTTAACACACTTAACTGAATTAACAAATTCAGGCCAACAAGCATTCACAAAGTTCGGATCATGAACATCTTATAAAGAGTCGGACCATTACTCCTTGTTAAACTCGGACCCCTTTAACTCCTTCACAAATTCGGATCCCCCTCATAACCTTGTAAAAGTCGGACCATGTTTAATGTATGAAAGTCGGACCATGTTTATGTAAGAAAGTCGGATCATGCTTCACAACAAAAGTTGGACCATTATTAACATACAAAAGTCGGACAAAGCACTTTATAATAAAAAAAGTCGGACAAGCATCTTATGCTAAAAAGTCGAACATCACACACATTAACACAAAGTTCGGACCAAGTCCCTTAAACCAAAACTCGGACCACCCTATTACAAGCAAAACTCGGACAACCATCTTCACCATGAAACTCGGACTGGACTCCCCTCTTAAAAACTCGGACCGAACATGTAAATTAGTAAAATTCGGACCCTTGTGTGCACAAAAGTCGGACTAGGCTTCTTAGCCTAAAACTCGGACATCTTGTGTCCTTTATAAAATTCGGACATGGCATGCCTTATAAAACTCAGACTATTTCAATCAACAAAAGTCGGACATCATGCAAGATCAAACATCGGGCAAACCATCAATCATATGAACATTCAACTACAGTGCAACAGTTACGTTTTTGTTTTCTTACGATCAGGAAACCCTAATTCATTCATGTGCATTGCAGTAATCCAATTATCAATCAATCATTCTAACATATCTTGTATCATAACATCAGGCAAATGATTACACACTAATCAAAATCATTTCACAATAATCAGAATTCAATCAATAACACAGAACTATTATGTGAAGAACTAGGGTTTACATGAACCACATAATCAAGGATTAATAACAACAGACAATCATTAAACAATTACCTTGGATTGATTCTAGATAGAGAGAGAGGAATCAAGAGTGATGAAGAGCTTGTGCCAAGAAGATGATTGTAGAGAGAATTGCAGAGGAATGGTGAAAGTACGTATGATGATTGTGAGAATGATTAGTGAAGTAGATTAGGGTTAAGGGTTTTATTTTATGTTCACAATTAACACTAAACACCCTTAAGTATTATCTATTACATACTACATGCACAAGACATAGAATTTACAGTTTCATCACCAAATTCATATATTTGTCAATTCATTCGTGAAACTTTACCAATCAAAACGTATACAGTTACAAAGCAAACAATTGTATAAGTAAGCAATTAAACAAACAGTTAACGTGCAATAAATGTGAAAGTGGAATCTCGGAAACTCGAGTTGTCACATTATCCCCAACTTGAAAGAAATTTCGTCCCGAAATTTAGCATGCTGTTACTGAGGAAGCTAGGTAAGTTGCATCGTTTACTGGTTTTCCTGGGGTGTCACATCATCCCCCCGTTGATTTGGAATTTCGTCCCGAAATTCTGCAGTAGCTTCAGCCTCAGTAGTGGTTGCACGGTTTTCGAATAACTGGGGATACTTGAGTTCCATTTGATCTTCTCGTTCCTAGGTATACTCTGGGCCACGACGGGAGTTCCAACGAACTCGAACAAGAGGTATTCTAGTGTTCTTGAGGACCTTGACATCCCGGTCCGTGATTTCAACTGGTTCCTCGACGAACTGCAACCGCTCGTTGATAGTGAGTTCTTTAAAAGGAAATATGAGGGTCTCATCTGACAGGCACTTCTTCATATTCGACACATGGAAAACATTGTGGACTGCACCGAGTTCAGCTGGTAAATTTAGTCTGTAGGCCACTTTGCCTATTCTTTCAATGATTTCGAACGGTCCAACATACCGCGGATTGAGTTTACCTCGTTTATCAAAACGAACCACACCCTTCTAGGGTGAGACTTTGAGTAGCACTCGATCCCCAACTTGGAACTCGAGTGGCTTCCTGCGCTTATCAGTAACTTTTCTGACGGTTACGAGCTGCCGCCATGCGTTGTCGTAGCTGTGCAATTTGTTTAGTCGCATCAACTACCATTTCTGGACCTATGATCTGACTATCCCCCACCTCTGCCCAACAGAGAGGTGACCGGCATTTACGTCCGTACAATGCCTCGAATGGAGCGGCCTGAATGTTATACGAAAACTCCACTAGAGGGAGGTGCTTTTCCCAGCTGTTGCCGAAATCGATAACACACGCCCGAAGCATGTCTTCTAGAGTTTTAATCGTGCACTCAGACTGCCCATCCGTCTGAGGATGATAAGCTGTGCTCATATCTAATCGAGAGCCAAAAGATTTGTGCATTGCTTGCCATAGTTCTGAAGTGAATCGTGCATCCCGATCCGAAATATGGAGGTTGGCACTCCGTGCCTCGAAACAACTTCTGTCAAGTAGACGTCTGCTAAGGTAGAGAACTTATCCGTTTCTTTGATAGCCAAGAAATGAGCAGACTTTGTGAGCCGATCTACGATCACCCAAATAGTATCATTCCCACGCTGGGATCTAGGCAGGCCAGTAACAAAATCCATGGAAATTTCTTCCCATTTCCACTGTGGTATCTTGGGTTGCTGAAGTAGGCCTGAAGGTTTCTGGTACTCCGTCTTGACCCTCGCACAGGTCAAACACTTGCCGACGTAAGTTGCTATGTAGGCCTTCATGCTAGGCCACCAATATGTAGTTCTGAGATCGTGATACATTTTATCTGAACCTGGATGTACCGAGTAGCGAGACTTGTGAGCTTCATCCATCACAAGTTCTCATAAACCGCCATATAGTGGGACCCAAATACGCCCCGTTACGTAGTAGGCGCCGTCTTCCTTCTGTTCTAATCGTTGCCTTGAGCCACGTAAGGCTTCAGCCCTTACGTTTTCTGGTTTCAATGCTTCTACCTGAGCATCTCGTATCTGTGCAGGAAGACTAGACTGAATAGTGAGCTGCAAGGCTCGTACACGCCTAGGTAGAGTGTCTTTTCGACTGAGAGCGTAAGCCACAACATTGGCTTTGCCTGGATGATACTTGATAGCGCATTCGTAATCATTCAGCAGCTCGACCCATCGTCGTTGAAGCATGTTCAACTCCTTCTGCTTGAAGATATGCTCGAGACTCCTGTGATCGGTGTAAATAGTGCACTTGGTACCGTACAGGTAGTGTCGCCATATCTTGAGCGCGAAAACAACAGCTCCCAGCTCTAAATCGTGCGTCGTGTAGTTCCGTTCATGTACTTTAAGCTGTCGCGAAGCGTAGGCGATGACTTTATCCCTTTGCATCAATACACAACCAAGACCCTGAATCGACGCGTCGCAATAGACCACAAAATCATCTGTGCCCTCTAGCAATGAGAGAATAGGTGCGCTGCATAGCCTATCCTTTAGGTACTGAAAGGCTGTTTCTTGTGTATTACCCCAACGATAAGTAACACCTTTCTGTGTTAACAAAGTAAGCGGCTGTGCGATCTTGGAGAAGACTTTAATAAATCGTCTGTAATAACCCGCCAAACCCAAGAATTGGCGTATTTCTGTTGGTGTACGCGGTGCAGGCCAGTTCTTGATCGAATCTACCTTGGATGGATCAACATGAATCCCATCATTGTTTACCACATGGCCCAAAAAGTGAACTTCACGAAGCCAGAAGTCGCATTTTGAAAACTTGGCGTACAGTTGTTCCTTTCGAAGAAGTTCCAAGATAAGACGTAAGTGTTGTTCGTGTTCCTCCTGACTCTTGGAGTAAATCAGAATGTCGTCGATGAAAACAATCACAAACTTGTCTAGGTAAGGCTTGCACGCTCTGTTCATAAGATCCATGAAGACTGCCGGTGCGTTCGTTAGCCCGAATGGCATGACTAGAAACTCGTAGTGACCGTAGCGAGTTCTGAATGCTGTCTTAGAGACGTCCTCATCGCGGACTCTCAGCTGATGATACCCTGACCTCAGATCAATCTTGGAATAGTAACTCGACCCTTGCAACTGGTCGAATAAGTCGTCAATACGTGGAAGAGGATAACGGTTCTTCACTATGACCTTGTTCAGTTCGCGGTAATCAATACACATGCGGAAGGTGCCGTCCTTCTTTTTCACGAATAACACTGGAGCTCCCCAAGGCGAAGAGCTAGGACGAATAAAGCCCTTATCCAAGAGCTCTTGTAGTTTCTTAGACAGTTCTTCCAGTTCAGTTAGAGCTAAACGATACGGTGCGCGAGCTATAGGTGCTGCTCCTGGAGCTAGCTCGACTTGAAACTCGACCTGGCGACGAGGCGGTAGACCAGGTAAATCTTCAGGAAACACTTGAGGAAATTCGCGTACCACTGGGATATCCTCTATTCTTTTCTCTTTCGTTGATGCATCAGTAACTAGTGCCAAAATGGCAGTGTGACCCTTTCGCAGACATTTCTGAGCCTTCAGGAAGGAGATGATGCCAACCACAGCACCACTCTTGTCGCCTTGAACTTCGAGAGGTTCTTTACCAGAACGGGGAATACGAATGATCTTCTCTTTACATAGGATCTCTGCTTGCTGCTTGGATAACCAATCCATAACAATGACGATGTCGAAACTACCCAGAACTATAGGAATGAGGTCGATGGAGAAAGTCTGACCAGCGAGGATAAGATTACAACCCTGAACTATGTGCGTGGCCTCTAGATTTTTACCATTAGCTAACTCTACGACATGTTTGGTGTTTAGGAGAGTTGGTGTACGTTTTAACATTTGGCTAACTTTCAAAGACACATAACTAGTATCCGCACCCGAATCGAACAATACAGTAACATAAAAGTCGTCAAGAAGAAACTTACCCATGACTACGTTGGGATCGTTCCTGGCATCACCCTGTCCCAACACAAATGCACGACCCCTAGCGCCGTTGTTCCCATCATTGTTGTTTCCCCCATTATTGTTGTTCCCATTGCCCTGGTTGTTGTAGTTGTTGTTCTGGTTTTGGTTCAACTGAGGGCAGTGCCTTTTGAAATGACCTTCAGCACCACAATGAAAACATCCCTTGTTGCCCTGTTGCTGATTCTGCTGTGCTTGTTGTTGCTACTGATTCTGATTTGCAGGTCGCGGGCTCCTACAATCCTTGGCCACATGACCCATCTTGAGGCACCTTCGACAGCGACCCTTGTTGCACTGGCCACTGTGATGCCTGTTACAGTTGTTACACCTTGGAAGGTTCCCTCGATAACCACCCTGCCTGTGACTGCCCGAAGATTGCTGACTAGGGCTCTGATAGTTGTCAGTCTTTCGCTGCTGCACCTGAGACTGAACTGAAGCTGAACCTTTGCTGGAATCCCCCTCCCATTTTCTCTTGTTGTCACTAGGGGTAGCAGGAGTAGCAGAAGTGGTAACGGTAGCAGTAGCGCTGATGCGCTTAGGCAGCCTGTCTTGTTCCACTGCCTGATCCGTGAGGCGATGAGCAAGGCGTTGAATAGCCTGGATATTGTCAAGATTAGCCGATGTCACATGGCTCTGAATTTCTGGTGCCAACCCTTTGAGATACAACTCAATACGTCTAATAGAAGGGTCCACTGTCACACCCCCATTTCCACGTGTCACCGGTGGGCCCGGTGTGGGGTACAGTGACGTAGTTGGCATCGTCATAGACAATCAACACAATATAATAATGCACAGCGGAAGCAGAAATAGATTCATTTCAACTTTACATAAACGTAATATTTAATACCACAAGTAGTTGAAACGGATCCACAGGCGGATCAAATAAAATAAGATAAATGTTCAACAGACTTTAGACGCCTAGAACTTGCAAGATTCCTTACTAACGCCCTGAGCAGCTTCCAGCCTATTACGTACTTGTACCTGTCACTTAGACTTTGGAAAATACGTCAGTTTTCACTGGTAAATACACTCAACTGACTCATTTGAAAAGAGTTTATGAAAATTGATTTAGGCGCACAAGGCACAAAACTATATTGACACTTGATTAACATGCACAAGGCAATATTAATCTTTTATACTTGGGACAAACTATATCTCATGTTATCAGTTTTACATAACTTGCTCTACATACGGGGCCCGGTCCTATGCCGGTTCAAGATTAACCGACACACCACTATTCCCTTATTGGAAATCCCATATTGGGTATAATCAAGTAATAAGCATAAAGCATCTGTCAGGTGTATGCCTACACCCCGTGCTTAGGTCGTGGCCATTTGCAATTAATGAGTCAAGGATATCCAGGACACGGTCGCATTAACCCCCAATGTTTCAGTCAAGCAATACGAATTAAAACAGGTTATTTGAATTTCCCGACACATTGGTCTTCGAATCCCATACCTGACCATGCGGTATTTATATTACCGTATCCCAAGCCCGTAATAGGGAAAATAAGTTAAGAGTATTTACCTGAGCTAGCTCCTGTCTTAAATAGCAAGAATTATAATAACTCAGCCGTATTCACTTAAGTAAGCGTAGGTACAATTTACCGGAAGGCTCTAGTCTGGAACGATGGTATAAATAACCAATTAGAATACTAACGGGTCTTTAATTAAGCATAAGCTTAGACCGGTTAGTTTTAAGGAAATATACGGTTCAAGCGCACGATTAAGCGAAGACCGGATAGAACGTTATTTAGACCCGACAAGTTTGAATACTTGTATAATATGGGTATACAAAATACATTCTGGATTTTGAGACAAAAATGATAACGTTTGACCCGTTTCGGTCAATTTACACAAACTAGTTACGTAAACCGAACCGAACGCGAAAAGGGCGATACGGGTAGACAAATGATTCAAATGCAAGTTCCCTGATATAATATGCTTTAAATATGATATAATATCAGTAAGTTATGTTCTATATTGCCCGGAATAATTTTAAACTCAATTTATGCCTTAGAAGGGCATTTTGGTCTTTAAAAGATAATAAAAGAGTAAAATTAGAAATCTGAGTTTCGGGTCTGGTTCATACAGTAAATATACTTAATATAACATATTATATCAGTAGGGTATGACCCATATACCAAATTTATCATTTAAAACCAACTATGCACCGTAGGGGTATTTTAGTAATTTCACAAGGGCTAAAACTGCCAAAAACTGGAAATCTGAGATCATATACTTATACTTACTGTTATTATATGAAAATATGCTAATTACATCAGTAGGTATAAGTCTTACATGTTTAAAACAAGTATAACGCTTACTATGCGCTTAAGACGCTAAATATGCGATTTAAGGGCGTTTTCGGGTTTTCAAATAAAATCTGAGATTTTTATATTTCCAGAATACTTAAAATAATTCATTCATCATATAAAATCAGTAGAAAAAGGTTTCGGGTCAAAAGGATGTGTAAAACTCATTTTATGGCTAAAACGGTCAAAACCGACATAAGCCGAAATGACTAGGCGATCTAGGATCCGTTCAGCCAAAAATTAATTAAAAATCATCAAAATTCCCAGAATATTATATTACTTCTGTTGGTAAAAAGTTTTGCATCCAACCGTGGCCAGAAATAGGTTATACGCGAAAAGGGCCGTTTATGTAAATTTATAATATAGTTTTACGCTAATGGCCATAACTCAAAATCTGGACCACCAACTGATCCGAAATTTTCGGTGCAAGTTTATATATTAGAAATAAAGATTTCTACTCTTTCACTTTTCTAAAAATCACGTTTTATATCAAAAAGGGCAAAATAGTCAACTTTTAAGCATAATCGGAAACATGCAAATGAATCGGCTAAGTATAGACTCAAGCAACAAAATTCCAGAGAGTTTTACCAAAATAAAAATGGTCAAAAATACTTTCCAATACAGATCTCGAATATGCATGTATGAATCCGAATCGATAGCCTACGGAATAATCGTTTTACAAGACTTTCGGTTCCGATTCGTGGCTATACTATAGATTGTCAAGTTGATGATGATTAAAACACATTCTTATATGCATTACAAGTTATTTATGATGATCAATCAGGTTGCATGTCATCTATATCATTAATCATGTCATTTTTCACAAAAATCGCTTATGTTGACTTTTTAGAAATAGGTTTGACTCGACATTTATCATGCATGTAGTGGGATTCAGATAGTGCCCTTTAGAGGGTTTGTTTCCCACATAAATACCAATCTATAACAAGTTTCAATTCGAGAAATGACTGAAAGAAATCCGTTTAATCGGAAAGTCAAAGGTTATGAACACCCAGTTTGACTTTTGCTAATAATCAAAGCAAAAACGGATTATAGAACGAATTGAAGCTTACAAGAGTCCTATAGAGGTCTAGTGAACACTAGAAGTCGGCCTTGATGATCAGATTTCCTCCAGAAAGCTTGCTTGAAAGTTCTTGGTAGAGAGCTTCTTGTTCTTTAATTGTAAATGATCAAAAATGTGGTCAATTTGGATTTAAAGCTGAGATTTTTAGGTTTACTGTAGTCATAGCCATGCAAGGAATGTTATTGGGTAAATTGGAGGTGCAAATGAGCTGTATGGCACTTGAAATCGGACCCAAATCAACCCAAACGAATTTTCTGGTCGCTGGCAGCCCCACGCGGCCCGCTTGGGCTTTACCAGGCGGGTCGCCTGACCCTGGTTCAGCCAAAACAAGTTTTAAACTTGACAGCTTTGGCCCCTGGACTTGTACGCGATGTTTCGGCTACTTTTCTCGACCCGTAAACCCCCAAACTTGGTTTTTAAGAACCTTAGGACTTTTACCAACATGGTAATATCCTCGGATAACTTTGCGCTCAACCGAAAAGCCCTGAAATTCGACGTTGACGCTTTTAGTCCTTCAAGTACGGTTTTGGCCATAACTTTCTCATACGTTGACGAAACTTCATGAAATTTTAACCACATATTCTAGTGAGTATATTTTAGCTATACAAAGCTTCGGGTCTGCCAAAAGTTCACTCAGAGGTATAAATTAAACATGTTGACACTTTTGGCCCCTATAGTTTACAATACTTCACTTTTGTGCAATTTCCGCGTCGTATGATCCATGAACCATCCGTTTAAGGTTATAAACATTATGTGGGGTTATCATAGAGTCTATTTATCCATTGTTGACACTTTGGACCCTTACGTTCCATAGTTTTCACAGTTTGTCACTTTTAGTCCCTCTAAAGTATGTTTTCACATAACGGAACCTTATGACACGTGTCAAGACATTATTGGACGAAATTTTTCGAGGTGTTACATCCACCATAGTTGGACACAGAACTGCCAGCTCGTTTGACCTTTTAGTATAAGCTTCGATTTCCGACCCAGTCATCTTCAAATGAAAGAACTCCACTTCTAACTTGTGGATGTCGTCACGTGTGCAGTATTCCCGTTTAATCAGCTCCTTGAAATCATTCCAGGGAGTGGCGTTTGCAGCTGCCAATCCCAAAAGTTGGACTTGCGCATTCCACCAAGTTAGCGCAATCCCTTCTAAAGTACCAGTGGCGTATTTCACCCTGCGAGCCTCAGGGCATTCACACATCTCAAATACCAACTCGAGCTTTTTGAACCAATGGAGGAGTCCCACTGTTCCCTCCGTGCCACTGAACGTGTTTGGACGACAGTCCATGAAATTCTTGAAAGTGTAAACAGGTTGCTGAGCTGGTTGATCTAATGCGTAAGAATAGGACAAGGTTAAACACAAGAGTTGGTTTAGGAATGTAGGATCTAAAGATCCTAGTATGAGTTATGACTGCAGGGTATACCTCCTGCGTTTGCAGCTGCAAGTGCCGCAACAACTTGTTCGTTGATAAGAGCCGTCAACTGGGCTTGTGTCAAGTTAATACGTCCAGCCATGATCTTCATAGCAAATGTAACATAAGTGAGAGAGATTCGCGAATAGTGCGATGACAGAAGAGTGTAAGCACACAAGTGTTCTCAAGCAATAACAAATAGTGAGCAATGTAATCTAAGCATACCACGAGCAAGTTCTATGTAATTCTAACAAGTAGGCAATAAACATAAACCTTATTACCTAGGATGTTGAGTCTTGCACGTGGAGCGAGGCGTCGTTGTGGATCGTTGAGCACTGTACTGGTTGTAGTCTGGTTTTAATAAAAACGTTTTCCCCATATTAAAACCAAGTTCTCTATAACCAATGGCTCTGATACCAATCTGTCACACCCCCAAAATCCACATGCGGAGTATCACCGCTTGGGAGCGTGACTGGCCAGGATCAAGCCACCAATCATATTGAACAATGTAAATAGTAAAAGTAAATGTAATTAAACCAAACCATTCCATATGAAAGGTGTTAAAAACATAAGTATAAATTCAACGTATAGCGGAAGCAAATGTGTAAAAGCCCATTATGAATAAAGTATGTAATGTCATAATGTTTAAATCAAGCATTCACGATCCTTGTCCACAACGACCGCGCCTCCCTGTGCAAGCTCCATGTATACCTAACGACCTGCAAGGCATGTAACAGAGAGTCAACAACTAGTTGAGCGAGTTCACAGAAAGTAAATGCGTAATAGTAAGTTCGTTTGTAACGTGTGGCTCTACTGGGCCGATAGTATGTTCTATTGGTGGGGGCTTGCCATGTTGCATATACACTAGACTATTTGTAACCATAAGTGTTCTCCTTAACCCGAGAACAGTAATACGTACAAAGTTTACGTAGGTTTTACGTAAGTGTCCTTCACAACCGAGGACAGGGGTACGCAGGGGTTTACGTAGGTTTTACGTAAGTGCCTGACACAACCGAGGCAGCAGTGAGTATAAGTTCACGTAGGTTTTACGTGAGTGTCCTTCGCAACCTGAGGACAGTGATGAGTACAAGTATACGTAGGTTTTACGTATGTGTCCTGCACAACCGAGGACGATGGTAGATAGTCTAGTAACAGTGTAAGTACAAATCTATTCAATCTCATTCCTTTAATCCCATTCCCAAACCCCGGGAATCCCATGCCTTGGTAAGAGTGTGAACTCACCTTGGTTTGCTCGGTATGCTAAACTATGTGCTCGTAAACAATCAATCAATCAATCAAGGCCTAAGGTAATGCATTGACACACGGTCAGTTCATGTTGGTTAAGTTTCACATACATTCTATGTCACAAAGTGCTTGACAGTTAATCTCATGTATCGTACAAGCAGTTAATCAATTTCATGTCTTTCATACTTCACATCAGAGTCTTTCACAGTTTATTCTAATATCAACATCAAATAACACACTTAATCAGGGTTAACACACTTAACTGAATTAACAAATTCAGGCCAACAAGCATTCACAAAGTTCGGATCATGAACATCTTATAAAGAGTCGGACCATTACTCCTTGTTAAACTCGGACCCCTTTAACTCCTTCACAAATTCGGATCCCCCTCATAACCTTGTAAAAGTCGGACCATGTTTAATGTATGAAAGTCGGACCATGTTTATGTAAGAAAGTCGGATCATGCTTCACAACAAAAGTCGGACCATTATTAACATACAAAAGTCGGACAAAGCACTTTATAATAAAAAAAGTCGGACAAGCATCTTATGCTAAAAAGTCGGACATCACACACATTAACACAAAGTTCGGACCAAGTCCCTTAAACCAAAACTCGGACCACCCTATTACAAGCAAAACTCGGACAACCATCTTCACCATGAAACTCGGACTGGACTCCCCTCTTAAAAACTCGGACCGAACATGTAAATTAGTAAAATTCGGACCCTTGTGTGCACAAATGTCGGACTAGGCTTCTTAGCCTAAAACTCGGACATCTTGTGTCCTTTATAAAATTCGGACATGGCATGCCTTATAAAACTCAGACTACTTCAATCAACAAAAGTCGGACAACATGCAAGATCAAACATCGGGCAAACCATCAATCATATGAACATTCAACTACAGTGCAACAGTTACGTTTTTGTTTTCTTACGATCAGGAAACCCTAATTCATTCATGTGCATTGCAGTAATCCAATTATCAATCAATCATTCTAACATATCTTGTATCATAACATCAGGCAAATGATTACACACTGATCAAAATCATTTCACAATAATCAGAATTCAATCAATAACACAGAACTATTATGTGAAGAACTAGGGTTTACATGAACCACATAATCAAGGATTAATAACAACAAACAATCATTAAACAATTACCTTGGATTGATTCTAGATAGAGAGAGAGGAATCAAGAGTGATGAAGAGCTTGTGCCAAGAAGATGATTGTAGAGAGAATTGTAGAGGAATGGTGAAAGTACATATGATGATTGTGAGAATGATTAGTGAAGTAGATTAGGGTTAAGGGTTTTGTTTTATGTTCACAATTAACACTAAACACCCTTAAGTATTATCTATTACATACTACATGCACAAGACATAGAATTTACAGTTTCATCACCAAATTCATATATTTATCAATTCATTCGTGAAACTTTACCAATCAAAACGTATACAGTTACAAAGCAAACAATTGTATAAGTAAGCAATTAAACAAACAGTTAACGTGCAATAAATGCGAAAGTGGAATCTTGGAAACTCGAGTTGTCACATATAACCTCGGAAGGTTATTCCCTATACAACTATGTTCACCTAATGTGTTTGGTCGGATCCTAATGATCGACCAATTGGGTCGGGTTCGAAAGTATAAGCGATTGTTTAGATCGCTAACCTTACGACCCTATATAAGCACAAATCTAAAAAGTGACGAGTTAAACATGTTAAAACATGTTTAACGGGGTTTGAAAACAGGTTTGGTATCAAGACAAAGGGTCTTGATACCCAAAAGTAGGTTGGTTACAAAATACGCAAGTATACGCATTTTGGCTGAAACTACGACTCGTCACTGAGCCTAGATAACGTGGTAATCAGTAGGTATAGTCACTAGGGACTATAACCATCGTGATTACGCTCACGTTATGAATTTCAAATGAACTTCGCATTGACCGTAAACTGGTTAATGCAGAAAGTCAAACAAAGTTTGACTTTAACGCTAAAACGTAAAAGAACGAAAGAATACTTACAACGGGTCCAAGAACGGAAGCTTTGCTCCGATTACTCTCAGGTATGAAGTAGATACTTCAACTTAGAGAGATGAAATCAGATTCAAAGGTGTGAGTTGCAACAAATGTATGGGGGTATTTATAGATTTCATGGAACCGTTAAGATCGTTCGTCGAATAACGTGCTTTAATCTCAACCGTACACATGTGCCCATGGTTTGGTAAAACCATGGGAGCCCCTAGAATGGCCCATAGATTGATAAATACCATTGAATACCAGCCCATGGTTTTGCAAAACCATGGGCTAAAACCATTAACACTTCAAAATTGGACTAGGTTCATTGAATCTGGTCAGAAATTTCAAAAATGGTCCATGCACTTGTAAAACTTGATTTTTGGCACTTTTTAGCCCCGTTAACCCCATTTCAAAGCTCTAAAATGATGTTAAAGTATAGGGAACTTAAAATATGCTCAAAAACATCTCGGATGTCGGTTCGTTTGGTCGTACGGTTGCGTTGTTCGGTTAATTACGACGGAAGTCGTAACGAACGCAAAAACGATCCAAATTAAGCGACAAATGGAATTTTATCATGCCGATCACTAAAATAAAATATTTTAATGATCACATAAATTTTTTGGATGTCTGGATGTATTCAGAATGTAAGATATGCGCGAAAATGCAAACTTATGCACTTTTTGACGCTTTTAGTCCCTGAATGAGCATAAAGTTTATTTTAGCACACCGAACCCCTCAAAGCCTATTTCTAAGCTATGTAAAGGATATTTAGGGTGTGTTTAACTTATGATCAAGTTCCGAAATGTCCGTTACAGTACGAATCGACATACTTTCGCAGTTTGTCGAATTTAGTCCCTGTAAGCGAATAAACTTGATTTCGGCACACCAAACCTTCCAAAACTTATTTCTAAGTTATGTATAGGTTACTTAAGGTATGTTAAGCCTATGTCACTATTCTGGAGTGTTTGTTGCATTAAACTGGTTATATTTACGCATCAGTGCGCGTATAACCTTCCAGAAAGCGATTTAAAGCCCGAAATCGAACAAGAATTGATATGTGCAAATGATACACATATTTATACAAATTCCAAGTATGAAATACAATATTTCATTGGTTTGGTATTTGTTTGATGGTTGAAGTGACACAGGTGTAACAGTCTCCCCTACTTCAGGAAATTTCATCCCGAAATTTATCTAGAGGAAACTTGTGAGAGCTTGAAACATGAAGTTGAAAAGATCAAACAACACTGGTTAGAGTCCTAAACTTCTAGTAATTTTAAATAACATCATTCTTACAATGTAGGAGGGACACTTATATATAAGTATAATAAGCGTTATTGGTGCGTCCATCGTACCTCCATTACATTGTTCTCATTTCGTTATTGTTGCCACTATCGGTTCTTACACATAATAAGTCTTACTGGGTTCCTGTGCACTGAACTTCGTAATTATGTATGCATCCATAATTACGTAATTCCTTGCATAGTCACGTAGTGCATCTTATAATGTGTAGGGGAAGAAAATAATGAACGAACTTGTGATGATTGTGACTAGACCACAATAGGGTCCTTTTAATTAAATCAATAAATGATTTAAATAGACTACCAAGGAGTATGTTCAGCTATAGCATCACATGTCATTCTTAACCAGATTCTGAATCAATCTTTTGACTTAGACCACTTAAAGGGGTCTCTTTTTGAATCATGGAATGGTACTATATAATCCAAGGGTCTTGACTATCACATAGAAGCCCAATAAGGATTTAAGGTAGTACCTTTTTGAATATCCTACTACGAATCCCTCATATGAAGATATGAAAGATTCTACGAGGATTTGGATAACGAATATCTAGAGTATACAAAAAACACAAAATGCATAAAAGAAAATACAAAATGCATAAACACATAGTCACATAACCACAAAATTGTTTATCTTGATCTTTAATTTGTTATCATTTTGTTAATTTGTTTTGTTAATTGCGCACATGCATTTAAAGCACACTAGGAATCCATTCCATGGATTTCATTTGGTACTTTAAACATGATCAAGAATCTAACTATGAAGATAGAAAGATCTTAAAGAGAAAATTCGATTCCGATTATAAGGAATCGAAATGTTCGAATTAAGGTACACAAGGAATCCAATTAAGGACTCTGATTTGAACAATAAACATCCACCAGGATCTAATTGTGAAGGCAAGGAGATCCCATATGGACTTTGGGAATTGAAAAGCGGGAGGCGTTTCAAAACCTTGCACTAGACGTGCTGAAGTCAAAACATGAGGTAATTATGTATCACTCATGAAGTTAAGACGCTAGATATGCCAAGGTGACATATGAAGCAGAATTGAAGGTTAAGTCAATGTATGAAAAAAAAATGTTTTTGAAAACTATGCATAGGGTTTCTTTTAGAAATGTGTTTAATGTTTTTGAAACCTTATATATAATACTTTTGAAATCATAAAGTAGGTGTATTAGGTTAGTATATTTATATAAAAAAATTGTTTTAAAATCATGCGAGATGAATTTTGAAATTATGTATAAGGTTTTTGAAAACATGAATGACGATTTTGAAATCATGCACTTGATATAAGTAATTATGCCGTATTAATAACATTTTGAAATCATGAAGGTTGTTTTTAAAAACATAGACAATGTTTTTGAAATCATGCATTTGATAGGTTAAGTAAATACACTATATTAAAAATGTTTTCGAACTATATACAAAATGTTTTTGAAATCATGAAGGTTGTTTTGAAAACTTATGTTATGCATGTTGAAAAATCAGAACGTAATGGGTATGAGATTTGAAAATACCCTTAGTTATCTAACCAAGGATTCAAAGGCACAGATGTGCAAAAGCACGATTACTCATAATGTCACTTTATTTCCTGTACTTTGTTTCTTAGAACGAAATGAGTACCTTAGAATTTTGAGGAAATTATGAGCGATCACTTGAATGGGAGAACTACAAGAGTAGTTTGTAAGAACGCAGTTCCTTGTCGTAGGTATCATAGGGGAATGCCATACACACATGTAACTACACTTGTATATCAGAATTGCGAACAACAATTTATTTATGAACAAAACTGATTGTTTCACATTACAAGAAAAACAAAGAAACAAAAGCATAAGATTAAAACAGCAACATCTTATACTCAGCCAAATGCTCATCCGTGGGTCAGATTTGCATTGACAATCTTTGTTCACTTGTTCCTGAAATAGCTCGTCTCGTCGTAGTTGTACCAAGTACCAGATGGTAAACGAGCTGGAGCAGGGTCGACTTGGGGTTGGTTTGGACCTTGGATTGGGTTGAATTGACAAGCATTTGCCAGGTGACCGAGTCGTCCACATGATACACACAGACGACACTATAGGTAAGCTCGGTGAGGTGCATTACACTTGTTGCACATTAGTGCAGTACCGGCATAAGGTTTCCTAGCAGGAGGTTGAGCAGCAGCAAGGTTTATAGCAGCTTTGTTTTGGGTAGCAAAGCGGCATATGTTAACCAAATGTCCCCACCGTCCACAGTAGGTACATTTGAAGCAGGGTATGAGGTTTGAATGATGACGGTTGCATCGTTTGCACCATGGGGCAGTTCCTAAGTACGGCTTCCTAGCTGGTGGCATTGCCACTTGGCTAGGTCCCGCTTGATTTGGTGCACCCGCTGCGGGTTTCCTTGAAGCCTTACGCTTCCTTGATTTTGGTGCAGGCTTGACTTCTGCTTCCTTCGGTGACTCTTGAGTGGTTTCATTGTTGAGACGAAACATGGCAATACCTAAATCCACGGACTTCAGAATTACTTCGCCTATTTGCTGGCAAATTTGGCTGTTTGCTCGGACATTTGACCGTTGCTGAGATGAAGAGACATTCTAGAAGAAAATGAAGGACATAGGAAGAAACAAGTGAAATGTTATCGGATAAACAGAATGGCAATGCATAAAAATTGCGATCATTTGTTTGTTACCTAAGGCAAACAAATGAGACGGTGACTAATCAAAGTAAACGGGTCATATTAATGTATCACTGAAGACATGCTCGCCTATAAGTGAACACTCACCCTAAGAGTTCCCAGGTAAGAGTGACTGGTCCGATACTACGGATTTGTACGAACACTCTAGCCTTAGACAGAAAACCCAGGGTACAAGCATTCACCCTTCCAGTTTGCACATGTTCACATTATAAGACCCAAACTTCTACGAGATTTTGAAAACTTAGAGGGTTCAAAACCTAGTAATCAACCACCCTAGAACAGATGATTGGTTTTCAAAGCGGTTTTGAAACTTATGTTCTTGTTACGGTTGTCGCCTAAGGATAGGTGACAGTATTGTTTTGTTATCTAAACACAAGAATCTTGTGTTAGGGTCCTAGGAAGGTTATAGACTAGGTCAAAGCATTACTAATAACCTAATTCCCTATAACCATGAGCTCTGATACCAACTCTTCTGTCACACCCTGACCACGTAAAACATCAAATCATGGCGGAAACGTCGGGGAGTGTTGTAACAGAATTATTGTTCCACGACCATGGTAATTAAAATTTCATTTTATTCAACAACCAAAGGTGGAATACATTGTCTCAAAACAAGAACCAAAGAGTACATAACATAATTACACTAGTTCTATCTTTATTTTAAGTCTCTAAGGCACAGGTCCGCCCTAGTGTCACGATCATCATCCTAAGCAACAGCTTCTGAAACACATGTGAAAATAGGTATGTCAGCATAAAAATGCCTGTGAGATACATAGGTTTTGTGAAAATAGGATTCATGACTTAAGTTTAAGAAAATGTTTAATAAAATTCAGTCATGAACCTTGTAAATTGTTTTGTTTCGTAAATCATTTGAAAAGCAATAAAATCAGATGATATGTATAAATAAAAGAATAATGTATGGTTAAATGAATAACCAAGTAAAATGAGTTGTATAAAATAAACTGTTTTGTAAAACAAAGTCTTGTGAAAAATATGTCATTTGTGTAAAATGTATAAGTCCGAATTGAATGATTTAAATAACGCTACGACATGTAATACAATACAAGCACTTATATATAGGAAGTACCAGCGGCGTATCCACCATGCTTGTATCATACTACACACGTCTCGTTACTTAAGTCACTTAAACAAACCACCAATGTATAAAGTCCATGTTTAAACCAATTGTCAAAAGTTCATGTATAAACCATGTCCAATGTTAAAAGTTAAAATGTAGTCATGTAATGTGTAACAATGTTATGTATGGCACGTAAAGTGTAATCACTTAAACCAAATGTAAGAATGTACAAAACAAAGTATTTTGAATATATCAAAAAGTTGTGTTTTGCATAGTAAATGCATGTTTTATTGATACAAACACTTATGTGGTAAGTTAAACGCATATATTCAAGCCTTCAGACAGACGGATAACCCTAATAAAGGTTATTAAAAGAAATGTTTTCGGATTCAGTCATTCCTTTCATCCAAACAAACCTAGGATGTCAGGAACGGGATTTGTCAAGTCCTATGGTACCATTACTTACTACCGAGCGGCGTAGCTAATGTTAATGAATGTATTTAAGTCCCGTTTGTACAAACCAAATGCTATACCAAATGTAAACATGCTATATGAAACAATGTACTAAGTATGCTAAGTTAACATACAAAGCAGAAAAGTCATGTAAATCAATGTGCTAGCATGCTCAGTCAACATACATAGCAGAAAATGTAATGTAAAACAATGTGCTAATATGCCAAGTAAACATATATAGCAAAATAATGTAATGTAAATCAATGTGCTAGCATGCTAAGTTAACATACATAGCAAAACATATATGAAATCATGTACTATATGCGTACTAGTGAACATAGCAAGTATATAATGTGAAAAACAGGAAAACACGAAAGTAACAAGTAGGCACATGTGTTTCACCCCAAAATGTTTGAAAAATAGTAAAAGAGGGGTCTATGTACTCACTTGAGGGTGCTTAGAAGTCTTGAACAACAACCAAGCAAAGCTAGAGGGATCACGAAATCAAACGGCACCCTATATAGATAAATACATAAATAACCGGACCTAAATCGGGAGATCGGATAGTATGAGGTTTTGTAAACCAAATGAGTATTGGAACTCATATGATATGGTTTAATAAAGCCTTCATACTAAAATGAAACATAACCTAAGTGCATACGACCCATTACGACTCGTATAGGTAGCTTATGCTACTTTAACGCGTCGTTCGCGTAAAACGCGTTCGGACCGCTTAACTAGTCCAATTGTTGGTGCATCCGTCTGTAGTCTACGTCTTGTATCGAGTCTTGTATAGAACATGCTAGATCAGGGCACGAGAATCGAGAAATAGTGATTTAGAGAGATTCCGCTTGAAATGACAAGTATGTCATGTTCAAGCGAAATCACTAAATTGTCTAATTCCGCTTGAGTAGTCGGCTGATTTCGCTTGGAATGTTAATGATGATTCCGCTTGAGTGATGTTCAAGCGAAATCACTACGGCTATAAATAGGTTATCTCGAGCGAAATCAGGTATCATTTGGTTCCGGTTTGCAACAAAGTGCTGCCGAAGTGTCGAATCGCTGTAAACGTTATTATTATCAATCAAACGACAGTTTAAAGTGTAATACGTGCTGAATTGAACTCAGTTTCTTAGTTTCCGCCTCTGAAACTAAGATTAACTCTTCTGATCGACTCATTCGGGTCTGAAAACGATTCTACAAGTGGTATCAGAGCTCAGGAAGAAGAGTTCATACCAATTCAGCTGCATTTTCTGTTTTTCTACACCTTCTTTTCAAATTGAACAACTTTTCACGGTCGAAAAGTTCTGATTTTCTCAAAGTGTACTCGGAATTGCTTTTTAACAAAGCCTTAAAAGTTTCAAGTTAATATTCTATCTAAAACATGAGTTTTTAGTAATTTCGCTTGAAAATGTTCGATTGAATGATGACGTCACAATGATTCTGCTTAAGATTTTGTCTTGATTCCGCTCAAGTCAGGTGTTCCGCTTGAAAGTTCGCGTTGATTTCGCTCGAACTGGTATTCCGCTCCAAAGTTACTTGGTGATTCCGCTTGGAAATACACTTTTGATTTCGCTTCAAATTGTGTTTCCATTTGAACAAGTGTTTAGCGATTTCGCTTGAACAGTTATTGTTTGAAGTGTGGTTTTTTTGCTTGAAAGACAGTCTTGAAAATTTCTTGAAATCTGAACCATGGACGAAGATTTTTATAACGCATTCGCTACCCCGGTTACCCCGATCACTATTGCACAGAACACGATGTTGGAAAAAGAAACAGGGACTATGCAAAAGCCGCCTAAGCTAATGAATATCGAGGAGTATAAGGGTTGGGAAGGTCGATTTGAGAACTGGGTACAAGGAAATTATCTAGATGCTTGGGAATGTGTGGAGACAAAGTATGTGAGACCGACAAATGATGATGAAGAGGTGATTGCTATTAAAGATCTGAGTTCTGAAAACAGAAAGAAATATAAAGATGAGAAAATGATGCTAAGTCAACTACAACAAGCAGTGAAGGAAGATATTTTGGTCTTATTGCAACATAACGTAAGTTCTTATTCGATTTGGAAAGCGTTAAGATCAAAGTTTGTTGGTAGTCAAGAAATGATTAAAAACAAGAAATCGCTTTTAAAGAAAGAGTTTGATTTATTTCGAGGATTGAAAAATGAGAGCACAAAGCAGATTATTGAAAGATATTGCAATCTTTTAGCCAACATGAGGAGGTTAAGCATTGAAAAAGATAATGAAGAATTGATTGAAAAACTTGCTGATGCGTTGCCACACGAGACTTGGGGCGCTTATCTCATGATGCTAAAGAACAAGAAAGGGTTCAGTAATCTGATACTTAGCAAATTTATTGAAAAGATTGAAGCTCAGGAGATGGAACAGAGAAAGATCTCCAGGATGAAAGACTTCGATGGTGAACAAGACATCGGGCTTTACTACAAAGCAGGATTAAATGTCAAAACCACAAATTTTTCTTCAAAGGTTGAAACTGCTTACAATGCAAAGAATTCATCCGGAAGTTCTTCAACAGGATCAAGCAGCAAAACAAGTTTCTCATCATATTCTTCATTTGATCCAAATTTAACAGTGACAAAGAGTGGTAGAAAGCTACAATGCAACATTGTTCTGAATCTGGAAAATGATCAAGATTATACTGAAGAAGTTGCAAAGAGCCACATGTCTCTGTTAGGAGCTGTTTTAGAATCATATGGAAGTTTTGTTGCAGGTCGGATAGGGAATCCAATGCTGACTAAAGAGGATTACGATCAGATCGATGCTAAAGAGATGGAATTAATGGATATAAAATGGTGTTTCGCTAGGGTGTTGAGAAGAGCTGAGAAATTCAAGCAGATCACGGGACGAGATGATTTCCGTGATGCATGTGTTTCTACTTTAGGGTTTGATAAATCTAAAGTTACTTGTTTTCGTTGCAGACAAAAAGGACACTTCAAAAGAGAGTGCAAGAACCACGAAGCAAGTGGAGCTCAAAATCCGTTCAACAATGACAATGATTACTATCAGAAAGCAATCTATCATCAAGTTTCTCAATCATCAAGTCAACAAGAACCACAGGTTGCTCATGGGAGGAAAGTGATTGAAGATTCTTCAAAAAGAGCATGCTTGGTGGATCACGATGAGAAAAAGTCATCAACAAATTTCAATTGGGATAAGTATATTTTAGCTGATGGCAAAGCATTGGTAATAGATCAAGATGATGAGAAGATGCCTGAAGGTTTTACCTGGGAAAACTTCAGCTGGGATGACTATTGTCCAGACAAAGAAGTGTTAAAAGCTCACTCAGCGTTTGTTGCTAGAATAGAAGAAGATAGTGATGATGATGTAAATGAGTATTATTCCAAAAGAATGGCACAACATCTGAAGATGATGGCTGAAAGTGATAGTGAAGACGAGAAAGCCAAGAAGAAAAAGAAAAAGGCAAAGACACCGGTGAGTAGTGACGATGAGACTGTACCGGTAGTGAGACAAAGAGTGAAAGAAGTTCCAAAGTTTAAAATTGATAAACAAGCTATTGCAAAAAAAGTGTCCGGTAATGTGTGAAAACTGTGAAGAAATGAAGAAACAAAACAGTTCCTTGATTCACAATATGAACCGTTTGAAGGAATCTTATGATGTGCTGAACAAAGCAATGAACATGTACAATGACACAAGTGAAGAACAGGCTACCGCAATGAAGACACTTCAAGGAGCGTTCATGATCAAACAGAAAGTTGTGAACAACTACATCAAGAAGTGTGCTGCTCTGGAACAAAAGCTAGAGTTACAAAGAATTGAAACAGAAAGAGTAAACCGTTTGTTGAAAAGTTACTCGTGTACTTCTTATGTCATTGACAGGATCTACCCTACTGTTGAAGGCATGAAGGCATTTGAAGATGATAAAGTAACTGAAGAAAAGAATGCTGAAAAAGTTTCTGAAGAAAAGACTCCAGAGAAAATGACTGAGAAGAAGAAAGACACTAAGAAAAAGGCTGACAAGAAAAATTCTGGTAAGAAACAAGGTGTCAATTACAACAAGTGTCCAACCCCACTGGAAAATGGATATTTGCCCAGAAATCCAAATTCTGAAAGAGTCCAAAAGGCTACAAACTTACAGTGGGAGTCTGAGTCTACAGTCAATTTGCCAGAAAACATAGATGTCACGTTTACATCGTCTGACACTGATCAACAATCTCAATTGATGAAGAAAGTGGTGGATCATGTGTTAGATAACGATGAAACTGAGGAGTCAAAGTCGGAGTCCATGTCGGAGTCAAAGTCCGAGTCCAGCACTTCGGGTCAAAATGAAAAACAGGGCAAAAGAGTTTATAGTAATGAATTCTTGTTATCAAAATCAAATTTGGATGCTGAGACATTTAAAGTTGCATATACTTTGAATGATTCGGACAAATTATATTATGATGAGGAATTTCCAATAAGAGGTGTCAAAACTGAAATGACAAACAAGGTTTTCAAACTAACAGAAATTAATATTTCTGAAATAAAAGAATTAAATCTTACTGATAAACCTAAAAACACACCTCAAGAGTTAAGCAAAGACAAAACAAGAAAAAAGGTTATGATTCTGGTTCTGGTTTTCAAAAGAAACCTAACCATGGTAATTTTAAAAAGAAAGGGTTGGGTTTTACTCCAACAGAAAAACAGAAAAATGAAAAATATGTTCGTAATTTTAAATCAAAAATGACATTTGTTTCAGGTACATCATCAGAAGAAGAAGAAAAGAAAGCATTTTGGAGACAATCAAACAGAGAGTTCCTTGCAAAGAAGCAAGAAGAGATGAAGAATGCTGGTCAGAGAAAGAAAACTAAACAGGGAATTTCTAAACTCAAAGAGAAATTGGTTGAGTTTGAACCGCCAATTGATCGAACCAAATTATTCAAAAACTCAAAATTTGAAATTGGAGAATGTTCAAACAAGTTCTACAAGAAGCGTGCTAAATCTGACAACCAGAAATGGGTTGTTAAGAACTCTGGTGTGAGTTCTAGCGATGATTCTGATAGGTCAAAATCAGAGGAGCTATCTTCTGGCGATGAATCTGATTCCACAAAATCAGAGGAGCCACAGGTTAAGGTAAAAGGTGAAAAGTCAGTAACTCAGATGGATGATGAAAATTTTCCACCATTGAGTGCTGAAAATTTTAAGAAGAAAATTGGAAAAGTTGAAATTTCTAACCAATTTTATGATGATAAAAAGGTTTTTGATGTTGAAAAGGCCTTTAACCACACTGTAAAACATATTTTTGGAAGAATGATTGAGAAAAAGGTCAAAGGGGTTAAAGATTTCTATGAGAAGAAGAGGAAAGGTAAGAAACCGAGTGATGATAGCTCGGTAACACCCAAGGCTGGTCATGTGACAACTCGAGTTTCCAAGATTCTGTATTCGCATTAATTGCACGTTGACTGTTTAGTTGCTTGATTGACTTCCTTGTAACTGTACACTGGATTATAATTCGAGATGACTGTTGATATACTATGTGTTTTATATAAAGTGTTTGATTTGTGAACTTGTAAACTGTAAACTGTTTAAGACTTGAACAAGCCCAAACCAACCCGACAAAACTAGTAGACGAAACAAGTGGTGTTTCGCCATGAACTTATCCACGAAACAAATGTATGTTTCGTCACAACCTCCTCGACAAAACAAAGGTGTTTCGTCGAGCCCAGTTTCGCCAAAGCCCATTAGGGCCCAACACGTAACGACGAGTATTTTAGCGAATCCACCGTTTCATTCGTCACATTTTAGCAATCAGAAACCCTAGAACTCTTTCGCAAGGGCGACGGCAACTGTGTGTGTTTCTCCAAGATTTCTATAGCGATCAAACTCTCATCTATCTCGGTTAGTGTGTGGTTGTTAAAATGGTTTCATGATGCTTTGACTACTCGATATATGTGTGTGTATATACTTGCTTGATTTCTAGAATAGATGTGATTATATGGTTATGATAATGAAAATCTTGATCTCGTTATACATGACTTAGTCGGATACGTAACTCTATACGAAACCAAATAACTGGCCTAGGGTTTTAGTGATCAGTTGTGTATTAACCCTGTGCGAAACCAGAATTTATACGATCAAATACTTGTCCGTGAATGTTGCTAGTGTGATGCTAATAGGGTTCGTTAATGTGATGTATTATGGGAATTGGTTTGTGGCACTCATGAACTAGGATTCATGCTAGACGTCAGTGCTGTGATGATCATGTTATGATGATGTTATGATTGATTCATGATGATTTATGTGCTGTATGTTTACTGTAAGATTGATGATGTTGAGGACGGCTGTTAACAATGATTAGGGTTTCTGTAATTTTGTAACTGTCACGACGTAACTGACACTCAGACGAAACACAGGTGACGGCGAAACAGAAGTGTTTCACCGAAACCCATCCAGACGAAACAAACAAGACGAAACACTAGGTGTTTCGCCGAAGACCGAAATGACGAAACAACCATGACGAACCAAAGTGTTTCGTCGAAGGGGATTTACGACGAAACATGGGTGTTTCGCCGGTTGGGTAAATCTGCACAGTAACCTTGTTTATTTCTGTTAAGAGTTAACCTGGTTAGTTAACTGCCGTTAAATGTTGAGTATAACTTGTATGAGTATGAATACGTGCTTTGTGACAATTGACGATCATTGATTCAATAAACATTAAGATTGTACTTATACGTGAACTTCGTGAATATAAACTGATTTTGTATACGTGCGTACTCTAGGACTTGATTGATTAACTGTGAGCACATACCTTAGCATACCGAGCAAACCAAGGTGAGTTCACACTCTTACTAAGGCATGGGATTCCTGGGGTAGGGAATGGGGATTGATTGATTGATTGTACTTACATGGTTATGGGAATTACGTACTACTGACCTCATATGGGAAAGGTCACTTATAGATACTGCTAGACTAGTGATACATGGGGAAGCCCCCACTACTCTTCGCACACATGCCTGTAATGGCCGCGATACTGATACTGATCTTCGCACACATGCCTGGAATGGCCGCGATACTGATACTAAACTTCGCACACATGCCTGGAGGGCCGCGATACAAATAAAACTAGTCTACAATACATGGGAAACCCCCACTAATCTTCGCAAACATGCCTGGAGGGCCACGATGTAATTATAAACGATATATGGGTTACTAAACAAGCAAACGTTTTACGAAATGAACACTATTACTAAACAACCCACTGTGAACTCGCTCAACTAGTTGTTGACTCTCTGTTACATGCCTTGCAGGTCGTTAGGTACACTTGGAGCTTGCACTGGGAGGCGCGGTCGTTGTGGACAAGGATCGTGAATGCTTTGTTAAACGTTTATGACATTACATACTTATACTTATGTTGGGTTTACTTTTAAGCTTCCGCTAAACGTTGATATTATACTTATGTTTTAAACACCTTTCATATTGGTTTGGTTAAATTACATTTACTTTATATATTGTTCAATATGATTGGTGGCTTGATCCTGGTCAATCACGCCTCCAAGCGGTGATACTCCGCGGGTGGATTTTGGGGGTGTGACAGATTGGTATCAGAGCCATTGGTTATAGAGAACTTGGTTTTAATTTGGGGAAAACGTTTTTATTAAAACCAGACTATTACCAGTACAGTGCTCAACGATCCACAATGACGCTTCGCTCCACGTGCAAGGCTCAACGCCATAGGTACTACTATTCATGTTTACTTTGCCTACTTACTAGGATTACCTAGAACTTTGCTCGTGGTATGCTTAGATTACATTGCCTACTATTCGTTATTGCTTGAGAACACTTGTGTGCTTACTCTCTTCTGTCATCGCACTATTCGCAAACGCTCTCTCACATATGTTACCTTTGCTATGACGATCATGGTTGGACGCATTAACTTGACACAAGCCCAGTTGACGGCTCTCATTAACGAACAAGTTGCTGCGGCACTTGCAGCCGCACAAGCAGGAGGTATACCCTGCAGTTGTAACTCGCACTAGGACCTTTAGATCCTACACTCCTAAACCAACTATTGTGCTTAACCTTGTCCTGTTCTTATGCACAACAGGTCAACACGCTCAGCCAACTGTTTGCACTTTCAAGAATTTCATGGACTGTCGTCCAAGCACGTTCAGTGGCACGGAGGGAGCAGTGGAACTCCTCCATTGGTTTGAAAAGCTCGAGTCTGTGTTTGAGATGTGAGAATGCCCTGAGGCTCGCAGGGTGAAGTACGCCACTGGCACACTGGAAGGAATCGCGCTGACTTGGTGGAATGCGCAAGTTCAACTTTTAGGGTTGGCAGCTGCTAACGCCACCCCTTGGAATGATTTCAAAGAGCTGATCAAACAGGAAATCTGCACACGTGACGACATCCACAAGTTAGAAGTGGAGTTCTTTCATTTGAAGATGACTGGGTCGGAAATTGAGGCATATACTAAACGGTCAAACGAGCTGGCCGTCCTGTGTCCAACTATGGTGGACCCACCTATCAGACGTATTGAGTTGTATCTCAAAGGGTTGGCACCAGAAATTCAAAGTCATGTGACGTCGGCCAACCACAATAATATCCAGGATGTTCAACGTCTTGCTCATCGCCTCACAGATCTGGCAGTGGAACACAACAGGCTGCCTAAACGTATCAGTGCTACCGATGCTACTACTTCCGCTACCCCCAGTGACAACAAGCAGAAATGGGATGGGGATTCCAGCAAGGGTTCAGCTACAGCTCAGTCTCAGGTTCAGCAACGAAAGACTGATAACTACCAGAGCCCTGGTCAGCAATCTTCGGGTAATCAAAGACAAGGTGGTTATAAGGGAAACCTTCCCAGGTGTAATGCTTGCAACAAGCCCCACAACGGCCAGTGCAACAAGGGTCGTTGTCAGCGGTGACTCAAGATGGGTCATGAAGCTAAAGATTGCAGGAGCTCACGACCTGCGAATCAGAATCAGCAACAACAACCACCTGCTCCACGAAACCAGCAGCAGCAACAACAGCGTGGCAATAGAGGATGCTATCAATGTGGTGCTGAAGGCCACTTCAAACGTGACTGCCCCCATTTAAACCAGAACCAGAACAACAACAATAACAACAATCAGGGCAACGGGAACAACAATGGGGGGAATAATAATGGCAACGATGCTAGGGGTCGTGTGTTCGTGCTGGGGCAGGGTGACGCAAGGAATGATCCTAACGTGGTTATGGGTCAGTTTCTTCTCGACGACTTTTATGTTACTGTTTTGTTTGATTCGGGTGCGGATACCAGTTATGTGTCTCTAAAAGTTAGTCAAATGTTAAAACGTACGCCAACACCCTTAAACACCAAACATGTCGTAGAGTTAGCCAACGGTAAAAGTTTAGAAGCCACACACGTAGTCAAGGGTTGTAACATTGTCTTAGCGGGTCAGACTTTCTCCATCGATCTCATCCCTATAGTTCTGGGTAGTTTCGACATCGTCATTGGTATGGATTGGTTATCCCAACAGCAAGCAGAGATCTTATGCAAGGAGAAGATAGTTCATATTCCGCGTTCTGGTAAAGAACCTCTCGAAGTTCAAGGAGACAAGAGTGGTACTGTGGTTGGCATCATCTCCTTTTTGAAGGCTCAGAAATGTTTGCGAAAGGGTCACACTGCCATTTTAGCACTTGTTACAGACGCATCGACGAAAGAAAAGAGATTAGAGGATATACCAGTTGTACGTGATTTTCCTCAAGTGTTTCCTGAAGATTTACCTGGGATACCGCCTCATCGCCAGGTCGAATTCCAGATTGAACTAGCTCCAGGAGCAGCACCAATAGCTCGCGCACCGTATCGATTGGCTCCAACCGAACTGGAAGAATTATCTAAGCAACTACAAGAGCTCTTGGATAAGGGTTTCATTCATCCTAGCTCTTCGCCCTGAGGAGCTCCAGTATTATTCGTGAAAAAGAAGGACGGTACCTTCAGGATGTGCATAGATTATCGTGAACTCAGCAAGGTGACAGTGAAGAACCGCTATCCTCTTCCACGTATAGATGACTTGTTTGACCAGCTGCAAGGGTCGAGCTACTACTCAAAGATTGATCTGAGGTCAGGTTACCATCAGCTGAGAGTCCGGGATGAGGACGTCTCCAAAACAGCATTCAGAACTCGCTACGGCCACTACGAGTTCCTAGTCATGCCATTCGGATTAACAAACGCACCTGCAGTTTTCATGGATCTAATGAACAGGGTGTGCAAGCCTTACCTGGACAAATTTGTTATTGTCTTCATCGACGACATCCTGATCTACTCTAAGAGTCAGGAGGAACACGAGCAGCATTTACGACTTATCTTGGAACTTCTTTGAAAGGAACAACTGTACGCCAAGTTTTCAAAATGCGACTTCTGGCTTCGTGAAGTCCACTTTCTAGGCCACGTGGTAAACAAGGATGGGATTCATGTTGATCCATCCAAGGTAGACTCGATCAGGAACTGGCCTGCACCACGTACACCAACGGAATTCTTGGGTTTGGCGGGTTATTACAGACGGTTCATCAAAGACTTCTCAAAGATTGCACAGCCGCTTACACTACTGACACAGAAAGGTGCTACTTATCATTGGAGTAATACGCAGGAAACAGCTTTTCAACACTTAAAGGATAGACTCTGCAGCGCACCTATTCTCTCATTGCCAGAGGGCATGGACGATTTTGTGGTTTATTGTGACGCATCAATTCAGGGTCTTGGTTGTGTATTGATGCAACGGGAAAAAGTCATTGCTTACGCTTCGCGCCAACTTAAGATCCATGAACGGAATTACACTACTCATGATTTAGAGCTGGGAGCAGTTGTTTTTGCGCTTAAGATATGACGACATTACCTGTACGGTACCAAGTGCACTATCTACACCGATAACAGGAGTCTCGAGCATATCTTCAAGCAGAAGGAATTGAACATGCGACAACGTCGATGGGTCGAGCTACTTAATGATTACGAATGCGCCATCAAGTACCATCCAGGCAAAGCCAATGTTGTGGCTAACGCCCTCAGTCGGAAAGACACTACGCCTAGACGCGTGCGAGCATTACAACTTACTATTCAGTCTAATCTTCCTGCACAGATATGAGATGCTCAGGTAGAAGCAATGAAACCAGAAAACGTCAGGGCTGAAGCCTTACGTGGCTCACGACAATGATTAGAACAAAAGGAAGACGGCGCCTATTATGTAACGGGGCGTATTTAGGTCCCACTTTATGGCAACTTACGCGAGCTTGTAATGGACGAAGCACATAAGTCTCGCTACTCGGTACATCCAGCTTCGGATAAAATGTACCACGATCTCAGAACTACGTATTGGTGGCCTAGCATGAAGGCCCACATAGCGACTTACGTTGGCAAGTGTTTGACCTGTGCGAGGGTCAAGACAGAATATCAGAAACCATCAGGCCTACTCCAGCAACCAAAGATACCACCATGGAAATGGGAAGAAATTTCCATGGATTTTGTTGCTGGCCTGCCTAGATCCCAGCGTGGGAACGATACTATTTGGGTGATCGTGGATCGACTCACAAAGTCTGCTCACTTCTTGGCTATCAAGGAAACAGACAAGTTCTCTACATTAGCAGACATTTACTTGAAAGAAGTTGTTTCGAGGCATGGAGTGCCAACCTCTATTATTTCAGATCGTGATGCACGATTCACTTCAGAGCTGTGGCAAGCGATGCATAAATCTTTCGGCTCTTGATTAGACATGAGCACGGCTTATCACCCTCAGACGGACGGGCAGTCTGAGCGTACTATTCAAACTCTTGAAGACATGCTTAGGGCATGTGTTATCGATTTCGGCAACAACTGGGAAAAACACCTCCCTTTAGTGGAGTTTTCGTACAATAACAGTTACCACACCAGCATACAAGCCGCTCCATTCGAGGCATTATACGGACGTAAATGCCGGTCACTTCTCTGTTGGGCAGAGGTGGGGGATAGTCAGATCACAGGTCCAGAAATGGTAGTTGATGCTACTGAACGGATTACACAAATACGACAACGCATGGCGGCGGCTCGTGACCGTCAGAAAAGCTACGCTGACAAGCGCAGGAAACCACTCGAGTTTCAAGATGGGGATCGAGTGCTACTCAAAGTCTCGCCCTGGAAGGGTGTAGTTCGTTTTGTCAAACGAGGCAAGCTCAACCCACGGTATGTCGGACCGTTCGAAATCGTAGAAAGAATAGGCAAAGTGGCCTACAAACTAAACCTACCAGCAGAACTCGGTGCAGTTCACAACGTTTTCCACGTGTCGAATCTGAAGAAGTGTCTGTCAGATGAGACCCTCATAATTCCTTTGAAGGAACTCACTATCGACGAACAGTTACATTTCGTCGAGGAACCTGTTGAAATCACGAACCGGGATGTTAAGGTCCTCAAGAACACCAGAATACCCCTTGTTCGAGTTCGTTGGAACTCCCGTCGTGGCCCAGAGTTTACCTGGGAACGAGAAGATCAAATGGAACTCAAATATCCCCAGTTATTCCAGAACAATGCAACTACTACTGAGGCTGAAGCTACTACAGAATTTCGAGACGAAATTCCAAATCAACAGGGGGATGATGTGACACCCCAGGAACTAGTAAACGATACAACTTAACTAGCTTCCTTAGTAACCGCATGCTAAATTTCGGGATGAAATTTCTTTCAAGTTGGGGATAATGTGACAACTCGAGTTTCCAAGATTCTGTATTTGCATTAATTGCACGTTGACTGTTTAGTTGCTTGATTGACTTCCTTGTAACTGGACACTGGATTATAATTCAAGATGACTGTTGATATACTATGTGTTTTATATAAAGTGTTTGGTTCGTGAACTTGTAAACTGTAAACTTTTTAAGACTTGAACAAGCCCAAACCCACCCGACGAAACTAGTAGACGAAACAAGTGGTGTTTCGCCATGAACTTATCCACGAAACAAATGTATGTTTCGTCACAACCTCCTCGACGAAACAAAGGTGTTTCGCCGAGCCCAGTTTCGCCGAAGCCCATTAGGGCCCAACACGTAACGACGAGTATTTTAGCGAATCCACTGTTTCATTCGTCACATTTTAGCAATCAGAAACCCTAGAACTCTTTCGCAAGGGCGACGGCAACTGTGTGTGTTTCCCCAAGATTTCTTTAGCGATCAAACTCTCATCTATCTCGGTTAGTGTGTGGTTGTTAAAATGGTTTCATGATGCTTTGACTACTCGATATATGTGTGTGTATATACTTGCTTGATTTCTGGAATAGATGTGATTATATGGTTATGATAATGAAAATCTTGATCTTGTTATACATGACTTAGTCGGATACGTAACTCTATACGAAACCAAATAACTGGCCTAGGGTTTTAGTGATCAGTTGTGTATTAACCCTGTGCGAAACCAGAATTTATACGATCAAATACTTGTCCGTGAATGTTGCTAGTGTGATGCTAATAGGGTTCGTTGATGTGATGTATTATGGGAATTGGTTTGTGGCACTCATGAACTAGGATTCATGCTAGACGTCAGTGCTGTGATGATCATGTTATGATGATGTTATGATTGATTCATGATGATTTCTGTGCTGTATGTTTACTGTAAGATTGATGATGTTGAGGACGGCTGTTAACAATGATTAGGGTTTCTGTAATTTTGTAACTGTCACGACGTAACTGACACTCAGACGAAACACAGGTGACGGCGAAACAGAAGTGTTTCGCCAAAACCCATCCAGACAAAACAAACAAGACGAAACACTAGGTGTTTCGCCGAAGACCGAAATGACGAAACAACCATGACGAACCAAAGTGTTTCGTCGAAGGGGATTTACGGCGAAACATGGGTGTTTCGCCGGTTGGGTAAATCTGCACAGTAACCTTGTTTATTTCTGTTAAGAGTTAACCTGGTTAGTTAATTGCCGTTAAATGTTGAGTATAACTTGTATGAGTATCAATACGTGCTTTGTGACAATTGACGATAATTGATTCAATAACCATTAAGATTGTACTTATACGTGAACTTCGTGAAAACAAACTGATTTTATATACGTGCGTACTCTAGGACTTGATTGATTAACTGTGAGCACATACCTTAGCATACCGAGCAAACCAAGGTGAGTTCACACTCTTACTAAGGCATGGGATTCCCGGGGTAGGGAATGGGGATTGATTGATTGATTGTACTTACATGGTTATGGGAATTACGTACTACTGACCTCATATGGGAAAGGTCACTTATAGATACTGCTAGACTAGTGATACATGGGGAAGCCCCCACTACTCTTCGCACACATGCCTGTAATGGCCGCGATACTGATACTGATCTTCGCACACATGCCTGGAATGGCCGCGATACTAATACTAAACTTCGCACACATGCCTGGAGGGCCGCGATACAAATAAAACTAGTCTACAATACATGGGAAACCCCCACTAATCTTCGCAAACATGCCTGGAGGGCCGCGATGTAATTATAAACGATATATGGGTTACTAAACAAGCAAACGTTTTACGAAATGAACACTATTACTAAACAACCCACTGTGAACTCGCTCAACTAGTTGTTGACTCTCTGTTACATGCCTTGCAGGTCGTTAGTTACACTTGGAGCTTGCACTGGGAGGCGCGGTCGTTGTGGACAAGGATCGTGAATGCTTTGTTAAACGTTTATGACATTACATACTTATACTTATGTTGGTTTACTTTTAAGCTTCCGCTAAACGTTGATATTATACTTATGTTTTAAACACCTTTCATATTGGTTTGGTTAAATTACATTTACTTTATATATTGTTCAATATGATTGGTGGCTTGATCCTGGTCAGTCACGCCTCCAAGCGGTGATACTCCGCGGGTGGATTTTCGGGGTGTGACAGGTCAGGCTTGGGTGGATATTTTTTTTGAATAGAAACTAACTTGCCGGAGTTCCCAGGTTGGTAAGAGTGGAACATGAATCGGCATCATTCTTTATATTTGATTGTGTTTTACGTACAAGTGGTAAATCAGGGACATTAATTTGTATTTGATTTCCTACAAGTGGTTGAAGACAATATGATGAACCAGATCCCCGTCCCTACAAGTGATAAAATCAGCAAAACTTATTTTCCGGAAAAACCATTTTGATTAATACAAACTTAAGTGTTTTGAAATCTTAATGGGAAAACAATTTGTTGAACGGGGGAGTTCTGATTGTTTATGCCAAGTGGATGGCGAATTGAGGCTTGAAACAACAGTTGTCAATTTCTGTACAGTTTGTTTTCAAATTTCTTTATGTATTTGAATTTTAGGGGGAGTAAAAATTTCAGAAAATCCAAAACCATTTGAAAATTTGAAAAAGCCAAAAACATGATAAAATCAAAAATGAGTTTTGTTGTCTAAAAGAGGAAATGATAGTACATCAGTGGACTATCACAACATGCTAAAGAATGTAAAGTCACAAATGTGATAAACAATCTCACTGTGGATGTGTCAGTAGGTTTTTACACATTTAGTAGATTGTGACGTGATATAAACCTAAAATTTCAAACTTGCTTAGATCGTGGGTAACATTTCTTGGATATATGGGTAACCCCCGAAATCTTGTTTGAAAGGTCCCTCTTTCTGAGATACTAGGTCTTTATACTCAGTAATATCTGGGGTATTATTCCGGGACTTCTGCTGAATGGAAATTCTAACCTAGTCCCCGTATAATACTTTCTGCAAATGCTTTGAAATATAAGCTCGCCCTCAGCAAAATGATGAAACAATAAAATTGATAATCATTGTTGTTGAAGAAAAGATCCTCTAATGGGGACACACCAAAAGTCGAGCCGTCATCTCTCTGCTGAACGGAAGTTCTGACCTGAGCTCTCACGGTTTCGCATCTAACCCCTTTACAGATATCATCTGTGGTATACTCACCTGTAAGACTGAATATTGGGATCTGGATACGGGAGTATATTCAAGTAGTGGGACACGCGAATAAGTGTAGGATCGTTGTTGAACCCGAATGAGTCACTCAGAAGAGTTGTTTATCCAATTCAAAGGCGGAATCAATGAATCAGACGCTCAAACTAATTATAATGCTTCTTTGACTGATTTTAAAAATGTTTACAACCTGAAAGCAAATCGAATGAATGAAACAATGCACTATATATAGGATGAGAGGTTTCGCTTATATGGACACGTCCATATAAGCGGAACTACTTGCTAGTGGTTTCGCTTATATGGTCAGTGTTCATATAAGCGGAACTACTTGCTTAACTTCTAACAATTTCATCTCGAACCTCGTGCACTGGTTATTCTAACATATCCTATTCTTTTACATGATACAAGACGAAGTCAATAGACGTATTGCACTAACAATAAGTTTAAGTTCTTAAGACATTAATGTCGTATCTCGAAGCAGTTGAACTTTGTGTGAAAATTTAAGTGGACCAATATACTGACAATCTAAATGAATTGTTTAAAACATAAAATGAAATGAAGCTTAACGGTGTTGGTGATGTGTCTTAAAAAAACTGATATGATCCTCTTACACCAACTCGCAAAAATATTGTCTGTAAATATTTCTTTATTGCATTCCTTATATTCAAAAATCCCAAAAAGATTTTAGTGTGTTTTAGCATAAATTTTGAAAAATTTAAAAAGATTTTCGGCAACTGGTGTTGAAGAGCTGATTTTCAAAATTCCAAGTGCTAAACATGACGACAGTTGGTTTGGGATAGTGTGTTTAAGATTTTAAATCTTTCAAGTGGTCATCAAAATTTTTGTAGAGAAAATGTTTTTGCAAATGGTAAAATCTATATTCCTACAAATGGTTCATCAGAGACTAAATGATAGATCATTTTATGATTGTTACAAGTGGTGTCTGAGTGAGTTAAAGGTTTATATTTGAAAACTTATATTTGAGGTAGAGATTGTGCAGATAACCTGAGCTGGAGGAGAGCCAGGTCACGATCTTTGAATGGATTCTGAACCTGTGAAAGCCAGACTGCGATCCCAGCTGATTGAGAGGGAGAGTCTGAATGACAGAGAGCCAGGTTCTGATCTTGAGATTGTTTCTGCTGATGAATTTAAAAAGATTCAACATTTAAGAGAGAGTGTATGTTGGTGCTGATGAATAGAAAAGACGTCAACATCCGAGGGAAGATTGAAAGAGAAGAGAGGATAGAGATTGAGAATGCTTACAGCGTCAAATACTTCAAAGAAAGAAGCCCAAAGGCTAATAAAGACTGAAGTTGCGAAGACTCGACACTGAAGACTCCGTCAACATCCGAGGGGGAGTTTGTTGGTGCATCCGTCTGTCGTCTACGTCTTGTATCGAGTCTTGTATAGAACATGCTAGATCAGGGCACGAGAATCAAGAAATAGTGATTTAGAGAGATTCCGCTTGAAATGACAAGTATGTCATGTTCAAGAAAAATCACTAAATTGTCTAATTCCGCTTGAGTGGTCGGCTGATTCCGCTTGGAATGTTAATGATGATTCCGCTTGAGTGATGTTCAAGCGAAATCACTACGGCTATACATAGGTTATCTCGAGCGAAATCAGGTATCATTTGGTTCCGGTTTGCAACAAAGTGCTACCGAAGTGTCGAATCGCTGTAAACGTTATTATTATCAATCAAACGATAGTTTGAAGTGTAATACGTGCTGAATTGAACTCAGTTTCTTAGTTTCCGCCTCTGAAACTGAGATTAACTCTTCTGATCGACTCGTTCGGGTCTGAAAACGATTCTACACCAATGACAAGTAAAATATGCCTTAACATGTCTAATATAGTTACCTAATCAGTTTAGATGTCAAAATTTAGGTTACATATGCTTAAAATGAATTTATGCGTAAAAAAGGTATTTTGGTAATTTTCCTAAGGCATATATACTACTTATCATACGACTACTTAAACGAAGTGACCATAAGGTATAACCTCGGAAGGTTATTCCCTATACAACTATGTTCACCTAATGTGTTTGGTCGGATCCTAATGATCGACCAATTGGATCGGGTTCGAAAGTATAAGCGATTGTTTAGATCGCTTACCTTACGACCATATATAAGCACAAATCTAAAAAGTGACGAGTTAAACATGTTAAAACATGTTTAACGAGGTTTGAAAACAGGTTTGGTATCAAGACAAAGGGTCTTGATACCCAAAAGTAGTTTGGTTACAAAATACGCAAGTATACGCATTTTGGCCGAAACTACGACTCGTCACTGAGCCTAGATAACGTGGTAATCAGTAGGTATAGTCACTAGGGACTATATGTGACAACCCTCACTAAACCAGGTATCCGTACGACTTAATTAACTATTAATTATTGCCTAATTACTGTGCTTAACTGAGATTTCTGATAAACTGCTACTTGATTGTTGATACATGTACATATCTGCATCATACTTTGATTTCCTGTCACTACATTATTTACTTACTGAACTCTAGTGACAAACACGATGCACAAAAGCACAGTAGCATTTGAACGGATAACCTATGGAACATGCTGATATAGCCAGCATCAGGCAAACACTGCCTCTAAAGGCCTGAAAGAGCCAAAAATATTTTACTACACCCGTAGTGTGTGTAGGAATACAAGGGTTGTATAATTGCGTCTCTAGGAATAAGATACAGAGATTGGATGTGCCTAAAACATATTCTAAGCACAAAACACAGCACTTTTATTTACATACTAGCTTCTAGCTAACTAATAAAGTGCCAAAACATGAGGAATTATTCCTGACACTTTGCAGAATAAATTGTGTCGCTAAAAATATTATTTACGACGCTTAAAGGATTACTTAAGCACTTTAACGGATTACTATCCAACCGAACAACCGGACTATACCCGGAACATAAAAATATTGCCAAAAATATTATTATCCTTTTTCTGAGCCAGTTAGGGTCCCTGATTACCCTAACACCCGCTTTATAACGCATTAAACAACTAACGGGGTTAATCCCTAAAAGTAACCGACTTAACCAAACTAAACTCTAACTGAACAATCAAGATCGAACCGGATGGCATTCCCCCTCAATGGAATCGGCCAACTAGGTGGGACCAAGGGAGTACAACTTTTTATTATTTTATTAGATTTCGTAGATATCTAGAGCATGAAACCGATGGACGATAACGCTAAAATTCTCTATATAAACACACACCCACACCACACAAGATCACACATTCACCAACCAACACACCCTCTCTCTCTCTCTTGGGTTCTCGGCCGAGAGCACCCACACTCCATCCATCCGTTTCGGTTTTCGTCTTGCAAGTTCCAAGCTCATACAAGTGTCGGGGATCACGTATAAGGAAGCCGGAAGCAAACGGAAGTTGAAGGACCTCGCTCACTTGCTTTTATCCACGCCATTTTCGCCAAAGATCTTCCCTAGCCCCGAGCTAGAGGTATAACATTTAAAACTTGTTCTTGAACGTATCTAAAGTGGTTAAAAGGATTTTTAACGGTTAAAAGTCGGTAACCCATCTTTTGAATCTAAAAAGTCTACAAAAACTCGAATATCGTTGGATAAAAGGTCACGTCTTGTGTAAATGTCTTAGTATTTGAATATGTTGATTGTAGAGACCCGATCTACGATGTGGTGGCTCTTATCATCGTTTAACCCGACTTTGTTAAGATCCCGAATCTTGACATACACTTGTTTCTTTTGTACAAGGGTTAAAAGGTGAAACTCCACCACACGGGAAACATGAACTTGTGTAAAAGTGTTTTGACATGAAAAATGGTATTTAAAACGAGCCGATCTACGTATGTATAAGTGGTACATTCGTAGAACCAAGTGTCGAGAAAATCATGTTTTTATTAGTTGGATAACATGTTTACAAAGGTGATTTTTATAAACTACAAGTGTATAAACACTTGTGAAACGAAAGATCCGACAACATAACAATTTTTATAAAAATTGTCGGGAAGTTGTAAAGAGTGATTTGTTCTAAAAACGGGGTTTTTACAAGACTAAACTATTTTATACATAGATCCACTAAATGTAACGAGATCTACACAATAGTTTTAGAAAAACTACAAGTTCATGTAATAATGTGATTTTACATACTAGTCTACGAGTTTAATGTGTTGAAACTAGTTTGAAGTATCGGAAATTGATTGGTTGATTTAAAGAAATTGTTGAATTGATTTGTAAAAGAAAATGATACGCTTGAAAGCGTGGCCACCTCCAGTTACAGGGGAAACTCTGGCGAAATTTTCTAAAAATCTAACACTTAGAATTATTTACAAGTGTTAGACTACTTTTGACATATTTTCAAATATATTTCGCCATGACTTTATTTATTAAATAATCGGAGGTGGGATTTTCACAAAAACTAAACGTGATAAATATTTATTCGATAAATATATTTTTCATCACACTGTTTATGATTATTTTGTGAAAATATATAAATATTATTTTAGAGTAAAAATAATATTTACAAACTTTGTCGAACCCAAAATAATACCAACGCCTTCACGACAAACATATAAGTTACAATGGTAATTACTATTACCACTTAATCGCCAAAAACGTAACTTACGCCTTATCCGGAAATATTCACGAATGCGGATATTGTCAACGTATTATTTTGGAAAGTATCGTGTAAAAAGAAAATATATTATTTTTGAGAAAAATAATTGTATTTTGGAATGAGAAATAAAATATATTAAGTGAGACTTAATATTATAAACGCACATGTATTAATTCCCCCATCCTTGGGAAGTAGATTTTCTACCAAGTATATACACGGAACGGTTGTCTAACTGTTTCCCGAAAATGTAAACTACTAAGCTAAAGCACGACCATCCGTCTAATAGAATTAGCACATGTAGGTCGTTGCGCAGCAGTTGGATATTTGGATTACTTGGTATTGTGACGCACTCACTGTGAGTTCATGTCCCCCTTTTCTCTTAACTGTTTTCAGTTTTATAAACTGCGGGGGTGAAATACATGTTACTATGATTATGAATATGTTTATACATGGTATGGTTAGCGTAAGGAGGTTTGTTACTCAGATCATGTGAGTGGGTAGGCACAACTTGAGGCCATTAATCCTCGTAGTAGGACCGAGGGACAGGAGCGGTAGATCTATCTGGGTGTAGCGAGCCCAGCCCCAGGTCCAGCATAACGGACCTCGGGGTGACTTAGTGCCCGACGCATAAATCCGCTAGGTTTGAGTCATCCCTACTTGCACTTCACACATATCAATGGCCTTGCAAACCATTGGTGATCTCTTCTTTTTCCTTATTTGCTACATACCAGGTTTTTGATAAAGATAAAGGTTTGTTTACGCACTTTCGCATGAACTCGCTCAACATTATTGTTGATTTTTCAACTTACATGTATTTCAGGAAACTAACGATCTGGCGCGGTATGGCTTGTTTTCCGCTGCATTAGGCCCGAGGTCATCCAGGGTTCGAGGCTTGTGACTCTTTCCTGGACAAGTCACAGTCCTTGAATCATGTTTACTTTAAGTTTGCATTTGTAATGTTGGACAAGTTATGGTTGTTGGGTGATAACCCGTTAAGACAATGTTTAACTATTTTATTATCAATGGATGATCTTGCATATTTTTAATTCATATAGCTTGTTATGATTAAGCTATGGTATTAAGAAGTCACACCAAATAAACCACGCTTCCGCAAAGCCAGGGTGTGACAGCTTGGTATCAGAGCTCTGATCATAGCGAACTAGGATTCCTTCTCGAGTCTAGACTATGATCACTAGGGCTCTCACGAAAACATTTTACTGCATACCACTTAAGTCCAGATCCGAAACGTTTTTTTATAAACAAATGTTGAGCATATTTTATTTATTATTTTTAGGCTCAGTCTGGGAGGCTGAGGCTCGGTCTGGGAGACTGAGGCTCGGTCTGGGAGGCCGAGGCTCGATCTAATGGATCGAGGTAGTTGGCTAGTGGGACTAGGGAGTCTGTCTGGGAGGCTGGGAGAATTTGCTAGTGGGACTAGGGAGTCAGTCTGGGAGGCTGGGAGAATTTGCTAATGGGACTAGGGAGTCAGTCTGGGAGGCTGGGAAAGTTTGCTAGTGGGACTAGGGAGTCAGTCTGGGAGGCTGGGAAAGTTGGCTAGTGGGACTAGGAAGGACAGTCTGGGAGGCTGGGAGGCTAGTGGGACTAGGAGAATTATGTGACTATTATTTGGTAACTTATGTGATTATCTGATTTGCTGATTATTTGTGCATACTTGTGATTGTGTTACAGACACATGGATACATCAGGCACCGGAGACTCAGATACCACTGGACCTCTACCCATAGTGTCGGATGACATTGTGTCATCAGAGCGTGAGGTGCATACCTCAGACTACACGAGCACGGATGATGATGACTTCCAGCCGTTCGCTCTACCCGACGGCATTGACGAGCATACTGATGACTCCTTGCCCTTCGCGTTACCCGAGGGTGCCTATGAGCCTATTGATGGCGATCCTGCTGAGTATCTTCCCCTTGTTGTGATTCCAGCTCCGATTCCTCCTGCTTCTTATCCAGCACACGAGCTATTACTAGACGCCGAGGCTGACGGCAACATTGATCTCTACGAGGACGAGCCTCTTGAGGACGAGGTTCCTGATGCAGCCCCTTTACCCGCTGGTGGTCTCTTGATGATTGCTGATGCCCCAGCTGGAGACTCGCCCGTCCACTCACCAGTCCCAGACTCTTTTGAGTCGGTGGCATCTGCTCCGTCTCACGAGGTGAGCACTCAGCATTTTGTTCATGACTCGGATCCTGATCAGGCATCTTCTGCCGCCCCCATTCCGAGCCTTGTATTTGAGCACGACGATATTGAGGATTCCGATCCCGTTTTTCCTCCAGGATTTGATCCTGACCGCGATATTGAGTATATTCCTATGGACCAGCATATGGAGGACCCTGTTGATCCTGTTGATCCTGCTGATCCTGTCGACCCCATTGATCCAGAGTTTGATTTTGACATGGCTTTTGACGACCCGGAGCCTGCCGTAGCCCCAGAGCAGGCAGCTGCTTTCGATCCTGTGCATGAGCATGACTTGGTACATGCTGACGTTCCTATTGAGCCCGTTTTGGCTGACCCGCCTGTTGGCGATCTTCCTGTTGATGACGTCCCTTTGTTAGTTGCTGATCATGCTGTTGATCCTTTTGTTGACCCACCTTTGATTGCTGACGTCCCTGTTGACCATCATGTTGATCATGTTGATCCTGTCATTGCTCCTTTTGATCCTGTACCCATTGAGCCTGAGCACGCTCTATTTGCAGAGCATATGGACCCACCTGATGAGGAGGCTCAGCACGGTTGGATACCGGCTGACGAGGATGTTCCACCGCTTCCACCACGTCACACTGAGGCACAGCATACTGATTTTTCATTTCAGATCCCACCGTTTGTACCTCCAGCAGGGCCTGGAGAGGGCTCTTCAGTCCACCCCTTTGGGCACATACCGATGCCTATGCCTTTCATGCCTCAGATGACACCTGTTCCATCTTCTGTTCATGTAGCACCATTCGATCCCACCAGCACGCCACTGCTTTGGTCATCTTCCTCACCGATGCCACCTACTGATCCATATCATCCATTCCATATGGGACATACCATTGAGGACGTCTTGATGTCCTTTGTCCATCAGCATGATTCCCATACACAGCGACTCCAGGAGCTCGAGAGAGCTCAGTTATCACTAGGTCCATATCTTGGTCAGACATCTTCATCTTTTCAGCCTTATCGATCACTACCCCCGGACTTTGCTGCCCGACTTACGACTATGGAGCAGCAGATCGCTTCTGTTATTTGCACTCAGCAGGCGATGGAGGAGGACTGGCTTCATTTATGCCGCTTACTTTACGCTCACTTTCCCCCTCCTCCACCCCCATCCGCATAGGGCTCATTGGTACCATAGTGGTAGGCGATGGTGAGACGACCGCGATTGTGACTGCACAGCCTTTTGGAGACCATCTGACGATACTGATTTTTGTTGATATTTGTTGATGTACTGGATGTATGTGACACTGATGTGATATTGTTTTTGACAGGGGTGATGTAGCCCCTATTTGATTTGTGATTGTATGATACAGTGACGTACTGATACCCTTACCACATTATGGTCTCGATATATATAACAATCGCCGTATTCTCACCATATCTGATTCACTTGATTGCTTATTTATGTTTTGGGACATGGGATGTTGTATATATGATATTTGCAACATGGGATTTTGGGACATGGGATGTTGTATGTATGATATTTGCAACATGGGATGTTGGGACATGGGATGTTGTATGTATGATATTTGCAACATGGGATGTTGGGACATGGGATGTTGTATGTATGATATTTGCAACATGGGATGTTGGGACATGGGATGATGTGTGTATGATATTTGTGACATGGGATGTTGGGACATGGGATGTTGTGTGTGATATATTGATAACATGAGATGTTATATGCTATTACTATTACTATATACCTATGTTTATTATGGCCTAATCGACGTACGCATCTTTAGAAGATGGCCCCTAGACGACAACCTCAGCCGATGCCTACTACTCAGGACGAATTACAGCAAGTCATTGCTGCCGCCATTGCTCAATATGCTGCCTCGCAAGGAGGACCAAGCGGAAGTAGCTCGAACATCAACGGCAACCAAAATCCTCCTCATGGGTGCACCTACAAACAATTCTTGGACTGTAAGCCCATAAACTTCGACGGCACAGGTGGTGCTGTTGCTTTCGTCCGCTGGGCAGAGAAGACCGAGTCCGTACTTCGCATGAGCAAGTGCGCTGTGGATCAGCAAGTCACTTACATCTCAGGGCTATTTGTGGATGGAGCCCTATCCTGGTGGAATCTACAGGTCCAGACCCTTGGCGAAGCCGCAGCTTACGCACTGACCTGGACAGAGTTGAAAGAGCTCATGCGCAAGAAGTACTGTTCTCGTGCTGAAATTCAGAGGTTAGAGACCGAATTCTGGCACCTGAAGATGGAAGGTTCCAAGATAGCTGAGTATGTCCAGAGGTTCCACGATTTGTCGCATGTGGTACCCTACATGGTTACACCGGAGTTCAAGAGAATTGAACGCTTCATCTGGGGATTGGCTCCTCAAATAATCAGCATGGTGACTTCTTCCAAACCTGCAACCATCACAGAAGCCATTGATCTGAGTGTGGCTCTCACCGAAGAGGCAATTCGGTTGAACAAGTTTGATGGGGTTGAGCCCAAGAAGAAAGAGACTCATGTGGAGTCATCTGGTGGTAATAAGCGAAAGTTTTCGAGTTTCAAGCAGAGCACCGGGATGGTGGTTAAGAAGGGAGAATCGAGTGCGCCAGCTCAGGATTCAGTTGGTGGTAGAAAGAAAGGGAAGGGATACATGGGTGCACACCCCAAGTGCAACTCATGCCAAAAACATCACTCTGGTCGTTGCAGCCTGAGAGTTTGTGAATCATGTGGGAAGACTGGTCATACAAAAGATTTTTTGTTGGGCTAGTGCTGGCCGGGGAGGCCAAGGAGGAAATGGGAATAGGAACAACCGTGGTGGTCCTGGGAACCGCCCACAAGGAAGCCTGGGAGGTGATGGAAACCGTGCCAACAATGCTAACCAAGCAGGCGCCATGAATCGGAACTAGGGAAACCATCAAGTTGGAAACAATGGTGGGAACGGGCAGAGGCCCGGATGTTTCAATTGTGGAGATCAAGGGCATTTCAAGAGGAATTGCCCAGAGTTGTCACTGGGAGGCGCGCCAGGATCCCAATGTTGTCACTGGTACGTTCCCTGTAAACCAACGCTATGCATCTGTTTTGTTTGATACTGGTGCCGATTATAGCTTCGTATCGCTAGAATTTAGAAACATGCTTGGTTTAGCCGCTAGTAAGTTAGATATTCCATACTCGATCGAATTAGCAAACGGGAAGTTAGTAGAAGCTAACGAGGTGATTCGAGGTTGCGTAATCGAACTAGGAGAGCGTGAGTTTGCTCTAGATCTACTACCAGTCCAGTTGGGAAGCTTCGACGTGGTAGTAGGGATGGATTGGTTATCGAGTAACAAGGCAGAGATAGTTTGTCACGAGAAGATTATTCGTATCCCGACCGATGATGGTGAGACCATTGTTGTTCATGGGGAAAAGCGTGAGGCGCCGTTAAGGATGATTAGCTGCCTGAAAGCAAGAAAGTGTTTGAGGAAAGGATGTGTTGCTTTCCTAGCACACATTGTGGATAAGAAGGCTGCTGAGCCAAAGATCGAAGACATCCCTGTCGTGAGGGAGTACCCAGAAGTCTTTCCAGAAGACTTGCCTGGCTTGCCGCCTCAAAGGCAAGTGGAGTTTCGCATCGACTTAGTTCCAGGCGCTGCGCCTGTGGCTAAGGCACCCTACAGACTTGCTCCGTCTGAGATGCAAGAACTGTCGACACAACTTCAAGAGTTGTTAGACAAGGGATTTATCCGACCAAGCTTCTCGCCTTGGGGAGTTCCAGTTTTGTTTGTGAAGAAGAAGGACGGTAGTTTCCGTATGTGCATTGACTACAGAGAGTTGAACAAGCTGACGATCAAGAATAGGTATCCCCTGCCAAGAATCGATGATCTGTTCGACCAACTTCAAGGTTCAAGCTTCTATTCAAAGATCGATCTTCGATCTGGATACCATCAGCTACGGATACAGGAGGAGAGTATCCCGAAGACAGCTTTCAGAACTCGATATGGGCACTACGAGTTTCTGGTTATGCCGTTTGGTTTGACAAACGCACCTGCAGTGTTCATGGATTTGATGAACCGAGTTTGTAAGCCGTACTTGGATAAGTTCGTGATCGTATTCATCGATGACATCCTGATTTATTCAAAGACGAAGGCTGAGCACGAGCAGCATCTTAGAGCTATTCTAGAGTTGCTGAAGAAGGAACAGCTGTACGCCAAATTCTCTAAGTGCGAGTTTTGGCTAAGAGAAGTCCAATTTCTTGGACATGTGGTAAATGAAGGTGGGATTCATGTGGACCCGACCAAAATCGAGGCGATCAAAGATTGGGAAACGCCAAAGACGCCAATCGAGATTCGGCAATTCTTGGGTTTGGCTGGCTATTATCGAAGGTTCATCGAGAACTTTTCAAAAATTGCTCAACCATTGACACTCCTCACGCAGAAAGATAAGAAGTTTGATTGGGGAATCAAACAGGATGAGGCGTTTCAGACATTGAAGGATAAGCTTTGCAACGCGCCAATCTTAGCTCTACCGGAAGGTACCGACGATTTTGTGGTATACTGCGACGCATCGCGTCAAGGATTGGGATGTGTGTTGATGCAACGCCAAAAGGTTATCGCCTACGCATCACGCCAACTAAAGGTGCACGAAAAGAACTATACCACTCATGATCTGGAGCTAGGCGCAGTGGTTTTTGCTTTGAAGATCTGGAGACACTACCTTTACGGTACAAAGTGTACAATCTTTACAGATCACAAGAGCCTCCAGCATATATTCAACCAGAAGGAGTTGAACATGAGGCAAAGACGATGGGTCGAGTTGTTGAACGATTACGACTGCGAGATCAAGTATCATCCAGGGAAGGCGAATGTGGTCGCTGATGCCCTAAGTCGTAAAGAGAGAATCAAGCCCATAAGGGTTAGGGCTATGGAAATGATAATTCAGACCGACCTTTCCTCACGCGTTCGTGCAGCACAGAAGGAAGCTCTCAAGGAGGGAAACCTTGAGGAAGAATATCTCCGTGGGATGGAGAAGATTTTGGTGCCAAACAGGGAAGGAACGTTATGTTTTGAGAAAAGGATTTGGGTTCCTCTGTTTGGTGGTTTAAGAGAGGTTATCTTTGATGAAGCTCACAAGTCGCGGTACTCTATCCACCCTGGAGCGGATAAGATGTACCAGGATCTTAAAGATTATTACTGGTGGCCCAGGATGAAGGGCGATGTTGCTATTTATGTGAGCAAATGTTTAACTTGCGCCAAAGTTAAGGCGGAATACCAGAAGCCTTCAGGACTTCTGCAGCAACCAAAAATTCCCCAGTGGAAGTGGGAAGAAATCTCCATGGATTTTATTACGAAGTTGCCAAGGACGCCAAGAGGCCATGACACTATCTGGGTGATAGTGGATCGCTTAACAAAGTCAGCACACTTCTTACCTATCCGCGAGAAGGATAATACAAGCAAATTGGCTGAAATCTACATGAGAGAGATTGTTACGCGCCATGGAGTACCTCTCTCGATTATTTCTGATAGAGATGGGAGGTTCGTATCGAGGATATGGCAATCCTTCCAGGAAGCTTTTGGCTCAAAGCTGAATATGAGCACAGCTTTTCACCCGCAGACCGACGGCCAAAGTGAGCGGACAATTCAGACGTTGGAGGACATGCTGAGAGCATGTGTGATGGATTTAGGCGGTAGCTGGGATAAGCACTTACCCCTGGTTGAGTTTTCCTACAACAACAGCTACCACACCAGTATTGGTGCCGCGCCATTCGAAGCGTTATATGGGCGCAAGTGCAGGTCGCCGCTCTGTTGGTCTGACGCAGGTGATAGACAATTGGTAGGTCCCGACGTAGTTCAGGAAACTACAGATAAGATCGCGCAAATCCGAGATCGCATTAGTGCGGCTCGTGACCGTCAGAAGACCTACGCAGATCTGAAGAGGAAACCTCAGGAGTTTGAGGTTGGGGATATGGTTTTGTTGAAGGTATCACCCTGGAAGGGTGTGGCACGCTTTGGGAAGCGTGGGAAGTTGAATCCGCGCTACATTGGTCCTTTCAAGGTTTTGGAAAGAATTGGGACCGTAGCATACAAGTTGGATCTACCTGCCGAACTGAATAATGTTCCCCGATACATTTCACGTATCCAATCTGAAGAGAAGTCCAACTCAAGTTAACGTTGCCATTCCTACCGACGAAATCCATATTGATGACACGCTCCACTTCGTTGAAGAACCTGTCGAGGTCACGGATTGGAAAGTTAACAAGACCCGACGGAGCAGTGTCAAGCTCGTCAAAGTTCGCTGGAATGCTAGACATGGTCCTGAGTTCACCTGGGAGCGTGAAGACCAAATGAAAGAGAAATACCCCCACTTATTTCCTGAGAACCCTGCTTCTACAAGCAGAATTTAAAATTTCGGGACGAAATTTATTTAACGGGGGGAGAATGTGACAACCCTCACTAAACCAGGTATCCGTACGACTTAATTAACTATTAATTATTGCCTAATTACTGTGCTTAACTGAGATTTCTGATAAACTGCTACTTGATTGTTGATACATGTACATATCTGCATCATACTTTGATTTCCTGTCACTACATTATTTACTTACTGAACTCTAGTGACAAACACGATGCACAAAAGCACAGTAGCATTTGAACGGATAACCTATGGAACATGCTGATATAGCCAGCATCAGGCAAACACTGCCTCTAAAGGCCTGAAAGAGCCAAAAATGTTTTACTACACCCGTAGTGTGTGTAGGAATACAAGGGTTGTATAATTGCGTCTCTAGGAATAAGATACAGAGATTGGATGTGCCTAAAACATATTCTAAGCACAAAACACAGCACTTTTATTTACATACTAGCTTCTAGCTAACTAATAAAGTGCCAAAACATGAGGAATTATTCCTGACACTTTGCAGAATAAATTGTGTCGCTAAAAATATTATTTACGACGCTTAAAGGATTACTTAAGCACTTTAACGGATTACTATCCAACCGAACAACCGGACTATACCCGGAACATAAAAATATTGCCAAAAATATTATTAGCCTTTTTCTGAGCCAGTTAGGGTCCCTGATTACCCTAACACCCGCTTTATAACGCATTAAACAACTAACGGGGTTAATCCCTAAAAGTAACCGACTTAACCAAACTAAACTCTAACTGAACAATCGAGATCGAACCGGATGGCATTCCCCCTCAATGGAATCGGCCAACTAGGTGGGACCATGGGAGTACAACTTTTTATTATTTTATTAGATTTCGTGGATATCTAGAGCATGAAACCGATGGACGATAACGCTAAAATTCTCTATATAAACACACACCCACACCACACAAGATCACACATTCACCAACCAACACACCCTCTCTCTCTCTCTTGGGTTCTCGGCCGAGAGCACCCACACTCCATCCATTCGTTTCAGTTTTCGTCTTGCAAGTTCCAAGCTCATACAAGTGTCGGGGATCACGTATAAGGAAGCCGGAAGCAAACGGAAGTTGAAGGACCTCGCTCACTTGCTTTTATCCACGCCATTTTCGCCAAAGATCTTCCCTAGCCCCGAGCTAGAGGTATAACATTTAAAACTTGTTCTTGAACGTATCTAAAGTGGTTAAAAGGATTTTTAACGGTTAAAAGTCGGTAACCCATCTTTTGAATCTAAAAAGTCTACAAAAACTCGAATATCGTTGGATAAAAGGTCACGTCTTGTGTAAATGTCGTAGTATTTGAATATGTTGATTGTAGAGACCCGATCTACGATGCGGTGACTCTTATCATCGTTTAACCCGACTTTGTTAAGATCCCGAATCTTGACATACACTTGTTTCTTTTGTACAAGGGTTAAAAGGTGAAACTCCACCACACGGGAAACATGAACTTGTGTAAAAGTGTTTTGACATGAAAAATGGTATTTAAAACGAGCCGATCTACGTATGTATAAGTGGTACATTCGTAGAACCAAGTGTCGAGAAAATCATGTTTTTATTTGTTGGATAACATGTTTACAAAGGTGATTTTTATAAACTACAAGTGTATAAACACTTGTGAAACGAAAGATCCGACAACATAACAATTTTTATAAAAATTGTCGGGAAGTTGTAAAGAGTGATTTGTTCTAAAAACGGGGTTTTTACAAGACTAAACTATTTTATACATAGATCCACTAAATGTAACGAGATCTACACAATAGTTTTAGAAAAACTACAAGTTCATGTAATAATGTGATTTTACATACTAGTCTACGAGTTTAATGTGTTGAAACTAGTTTGAAGTATCGGAAATTGATTGGTTGATTTAAAGAAATTGTTGAATTGATTTGTAAAAGAAAATGATACGCTTGAAAGCGTGGCCACCTCCAGTTACAGGGGAAACTCTGGCGAAATTTTCTAAAAATCTAACACTTAGAATTATTTACAAGTGTTAGACTACTTTTGACATATTTTCAAATATATTTCGCCATGACTTTATTTATTAAATAATCGGAGGTGGGATTTTCACAAAAACTAAACGTGATAAATATTTATTCGATAAATATATTTTTCATCACACTGTTTATGATTATTTTGTGAAAATATATAAATATTATTTTTAGAGTAAACTTAAATATTTACAAACTTTGTCGAACCCAAAATAATACCAACGCCTTCACGACAAACATATAAGTTACAATGGTAATTACTATTACCACTTAATCGCCAAAAACGTAACTTACGCCTTATCCGGAAATATTCACGAATGCGGATATTGTCAACGTATTATTTTGGAAAGTATTGTGTAAAAAGAAAATATATTATTTTTGAGAAAAATAATTGTATTTTGGAATGAGAAATAAAATATATTAAGTGAGACTTAATATTATAAACGCACATGTATTAATTCCCCCATCCTTGGGAAGTAGATTTTCTACCAAGTATATACACGGAACGGTTGTCTAACTGTTTCCCGAAAATGTAAACTACTAAGCTAAAGCACGGCCATCCGCCTAATAGAATTAGCACATGTAGGTCGTTCCGCAGCAGTTGGATATTTGGATTACTTGGTATTGTGACGCACTCACTGTGAGTTCATGTCCCCCTTTTCTCTTAACTGTTTTCAGTTTTATAAACTGCGGGGGTGAAATACATGTTACTATGATTATGAATATGTTTATACATGGTATGGTTAGCGTAAGGAGGTTTGTTACTCAGATCATGTGAGTGGGTAGGCACAACTTGAGGCCATTAATCCTCGTAGTAGGACCGAGGGACAGGAGCGGTAGATCTATCTGGGTGTAGCGAGCCCAGCCCCAGGTCCAGCATAACGGACCTCGGGGTGACTTAGTGCCCGACGCATAAATCCGCTAGGTTTGAGTCATCCCTACTTGCACTTCACACATATCAATGGCCTTGCAAACCATTGGTGATCTCTTCTTTTTCCTTATTTGCTACATACCAGGTTTTTGATAAAGATAAAGGTTTGTTTACGCACTTTCGCATGAACTCTTCAACATTATTGTTGATTTTTCAACTTACATGTATTTCAGGAAACTAACGATCTGGCGCGGTATGGCTTGTTTTCCGCTGCATTAGGCCCGAGGTCATCCAGGGTTCGAGGCTTGTGACTCTTTCCTGGACAAGTCACAGTCCTTGAATCATGTTTACTTTAAGTTTGCATTTGTAATGTTGGACAAGTTATGGTTGTTGGGTGATAACCCGTTAAGACAATGTTTAACTATTTTATTATCAATGGATGATCTTGCATATTTTTAATTCATATAGCTTGTTATGATTAAGCTATGGTATTAAGAAGTCACACCAAATAAACCACGCTTCCGCAAAGCCAGGGTGTGACACTATAACCATCGTGATTACGCTCACGTTGTGAAGTTCAAACAAACTTCGCATTGACCATAAACTGGTTAATGCAGAAAGTCAAACAAAGTTTGACTTTAACGCTAAAACATAAAAGAACGAAAGAATACTTACAACGGGTCCAAGAACGGAAGCTTTGATCCGATTACTCTCAGGTATGAAGTAGATACTTCAACTTAGAGAGATGAAATCAGATTCAAAGGTGTGAGTTGCAACAAATGAATGGGGGTATTTATAGATTTCATGGAACCGTTAAGATCGTTCGTCGAATAACGTGCTTTAATCTCAACCGTACACATGTGCCCATGGTTTTGTAAAACCATGGGAGCCCCTAGAATGGCCCATAGATTGATAAATACCATTGAATACCAGCCCATGGTTTTGCAAAACCGTGGGCTAAAACCATTAACACTTCAAAATTGGACTAGGTTCATTGAATCTGGTCAGAGATTTCAAAAATAGTCCATGCACTTGTAAAACTTGATTTTTGGCACTTTTAAGCCCCGTTAACCCCATTTCAATGCTCTAAACTGATGTTAAAGTATAGGGAACTTAAAATATGCTCAAAAACATCTCGGATGTCGGTTCGTTTGGTCGTACGGTTGCGTTGTTCGGTTAATTACGACGAAAGTCGTAACGAACGCAAAAACGATCCAAATTAAGCGACAAATGGAATTTTATCATGCCGTATTTTAATGATTACAGAAATTTTTTGGATGTCCGGATGTATTCAGAACGTAAGATATGCGCGAAATTGCAAACTTATGCACTTTTTGACGCTTTTAGTCCCTAAATGAGCATAAAGTTTATTTTAGCACACCGAACCCCTCAAAGCCTATTTCTAAGCTATGTAAAGGATATTTAGGGTGTGTTTAACTTATGATCAAGTTCCGTAATATCCGTTACAGTACGAATCGACATACTTTCGCAGTTTGTCGAATTTAGTCTCTGTAAGCGAATAAACTTGATTTCGGCACACCAAACCTTCCAAAACTTGTTTTTAAGTTATGTATAGGTTATTTAAGGTATGTTAAGCCTATGTCACTATTCCGGAGTGTTTATTGCATTAAACTGGTTATATTTACGCATCAGTGCACGCATAACCTTTTAGAAAGCGATTTAAAGCCCGAAATCGAACAAGAATTGATATGTGCAAATGATACACATATTTATACAAATTCCAAGTATGAAGTGCAATATTTCATTGGTTTGGTATTTGTTTGATGGTTGAAGTGACACATGTGTCACAAGAGAAAATATGAACAAATATTTATTTCTTTTTGTTTATTTTGGTTATGTGTTAGGCATCTATGGACAAAGATTTATTTCATTTTTGGTATGTTTAAAATTTGTAACATGACGAGTGTTTGTTCCTTTTGTTATTTATGCTATGTTATTTATACTTAGTCGAAATATTAAAAAAACAGCATTTTTTTAAAAACTTAATATTTATAATAATATTAAAAAACAACATTTATAAGTAATATTCAATTACATATCTTGCATAAACTTAATATTAACAATGAAAAATACCAAGACAAACAAAAAAAATTGCAAGTGATTATTAAACAAGTTTCCCTCTTACGAACAACCCTTGAATGATTATCTTCCAATTCCGCGACTTGTAATTCATACATTCGAACATCCTCTTTCAAATACTTGACTTCGTCTTCAAGCACAGCCTACGAATCCATCAGCCCTTTGATGACCACACATGCCCGATGACACAAGGGAGGATCGTGCCATGCAAAGAAGTTGCACCTAGAACGCTGAAACGGAAGACGAATTAGTGTTTTAAAGTGTTAAAAACATGGCTTAAAAAACATACCATACTGTAGCAAGTGTAAAATTGACGTCCGGGATTAGTTTCAATCCAAGATGTTCTTAGTGCAGCTGTCCTATCACATTTGCAAACAACCATTGTGATTGTGAAGATGGTTATGGATTATTGCAACTTCTTATACGTATCACAAGTTTTTTTTAAAGGTCAATAAGACACTCATAGGGCAATACGCCGCGTATTACTGTACGGATTCTGACACATTTTTCAGTTTATACGCTGCATATAGCCTGATGAGTACCGTATACACTTACTTTTTCTGAAAAGTTGGCAGAAAGTGTACTTCTATACGTCTCTCATTGACCTAAGAGCGGCGTATTGAAGCTTTGTTTCCTTTTATAGGTAAAACGAAGATCCCAAACGGAAGTACATACGAAAAGGGAATTTTTGGACCACTCAATAGGAACTCTAGACCACAAAATGACGATCTGGAAGTGCACACACACGCACGGATTCTGTCTCTCGTATAGTTTTCGCTCTCGTATCTCTCTATACGGTCGGAATATTCAAGGTTAGTCTATTTTCATTTTTTTTGGTTTTATTTTGGCCTTTTGTGGTGGTGTTGGGGTTGTGGTTGTTGTTTTCTGTGGTGGGATTTGACGGTGGTGGGGATTGACGGTGGTTATGTCACACCCCAACCGATGGCGGAAACATCGGGGCAGGACGAATAAATCGCTCAAAGCATCATAAGATTCATAACGCTAATTGTGACGATATAATTTAAATCAAATTGCATATGATTACTAAATTGTCAAACAAGTTTCAAATTCAAACCACATTGTATCAAACAAAACGAAAGTTCAACATTGTTCAAAACATTTTCTTTCTAAGGTGTCTATCTAATGTCACCCTAGCTTGATTTCTTGCTACCTTTTCTGTCAACCTGCAACATGTATTAAAATAAAATCAACAAAAATGTTGGCGAGTATACAAGTTTAATACATAGCATAAATAGTTTAAAATGTGAATTTCTCATATCCAACATGAATAACATATTACAAGTTTCAACATGCTAAGCTAGCGTAATCAATATGTTAATCTAAGTTTCCAACGCGTTAATTGTGCCTATCCCAAAGAATAACGGGAGGTTAACATGTTCAACTTAACAATACCCTAAGACTCAAGGGCGGTGCGTTACCCCTATAGCACTATAATTGTTAAGGCAGGCTAAACACAAGATTCAAATGTTCACATAGCATAAAAGACTCACAAGTATCATGTTTTTATGTTAAGAGGGATAGAGTATGATTATAAACAAGTTTCAAATGTCGTGTGTTTAAACGTAGAATACATTTTGCATCCCAAAGTGTTTAAAGCAAAAAAGGGATCGAGTATACTCACAGTTTTGCAAAGCTTTCCTTTGTAATCCCGTGAAGAGTTGAAAAGTTGGAGAATGGAACACCGCGGTCACCTCACAAAGGTAAACGATGGTGTATGAGTATTGGGAATGATAACGGAAGATTTGGATGGTTGTAAACGAAGGAAATAAATGGCTAAATTATATAAGATTCGTGATTAGATCACCATATACAAACCTTGCCACATTATCTTATGGTAGACTTGGTAAAAACACTCGTCACCACAAGAACTACGGTAGATTTAGATGGTTTCCTCATGTTGTGGATTGCCGAAATAACTTTCCGTTTACATTGATTTTATAAGCTTTAATCGAATCTCGATACGTTTTTATTAGTGATTTGATAAAAATATATTTTATAATTTAACGAAAATTGGACAGAGTTTCCTTGGTTTTTGGACGGTCCCGACAACACAACTTGTTGATTTATATTGTCAAAACACAATAACAAACGCAACAATTCAATAATAATATATAAATAAGGGTGAGAGTTGGCTACAAAGTCTACTTTTTCTAAAAAGTGTAGGAAGTGTTCTAAGAGTGACATGTGGTATCTAGGGCTTTTGTACTAAATGGCATAAATGTAATTCAATAATTAATTTTATTTTGGAAGATATATCTATTAAACAATAAATGCTATTTTTATGGAAACTATATATCTATTAACTATTCAAAATCGGTAGTCATATCCTTCGTATCCACAATTGTTTCATCCAAAGTTCGAAACGTAAAACACATTAATTATTTCTTGACATTGTGTTTTATCAGTTTCTTGTTCTTCACACCGTGTTATATCAAATTAAACATTTCTTGACGTTGTGTTTTATCAGTTTATGGTTTCTTCATATTGTGTTATATATTTTTCACAATTAAACACATACTCTCACATATTTCGTAACATTAAACACATTCATTATTTCTTAACGTTGTGTTTTATTAGTTTCTGGTTTCTTCACATTGTGTTTTATCATTTTTCACAATTAAACACACCACTCACACATAAAACACACCAATGTCTGAAATACATAATATAAAACACACCAGGGCCTGATTTCACGACGAACAACTTGAACGAAGAAATGAATCATGAATCTTGTTTTTTAGTATAGAAGAGAGAAAGAGAGAGAGAGAGAAAGAGAGGAAGTTTCCAAAATTTAAAGAGTGGTTTTATGGAATAACACTTACTTGCCTTTTTTAAAATACGCCAAATGACTTTTTTGCCCACAATCAATTAAATCAATCATTATTTAAAACAATAATATTACTAAAATGTCACCAAGATGATCTCAACCATTAAAAACACCCATCCGATGGTCCAAAACACTTCCTACACTTTGTAGGAAAAACATACTTTGTAGAGTAACCCCACACTATAAATAAATATAGTTCTATGTATTTTTATAAATAAGTTATAGGGTTCGGTTTTGTTATAAAACATACAAAACTATTGTTAGTGCATTTATGTCTATCGCCTTCGTCAATCCGAGTCGTAGCGAGAAACAGAAGAAAACAAGTCTTTTTAGTGTTGTTTGACCAGTCCACATGAACTGGCAAGCCAGTTCATACGAAGTGACCACTTCATGTGAAGTAACAAAGCCAGTCCATGTGAACTGGCAACATCTATAAATAGGATTCTTAGTGTTAGACTTTAAAACTTTTGGCCATTTGTGACTTGGAGAGCTCTAGTGTTAGAGAGAGAAGCTAGAGAGACAAAGTGCTCCAAGGTGATTCATGGTTCTTGTATCTTTTCAGATCTATCAAAGATCACAGTTATAATTACGTCTCGTGTGTTCGGTCGCGTTCGTGTACAGATCCGCACGTCACACGTTCGTTTCGCAATCGTTTCGGAGTCAAAACCGGTCCTAACAAGTGGTATCAGAGCAGGAGCTCGATTGCACAGATCAAACACACAATTCCGCTTGAGATTTCATCAGATTCAGATATTAATTCGTTCAAATTTGATCTATTTCTTCATCTTTCTCATTCTTCACGTTTTTTGAAAAATTAAATTAGATTTTCTGGATAAAATGAACTGATTTTTGCTTAGAACAAGCGAAATTATGTTTTAATCAATCTGTGAAAGTTTCAGGCCTAAATTCTTAGTAAAACTTGATCAATTTTATAAAAAACTGACCGATCAGTTCGTTTCTGATCCAAATCGCATGAAGTGGAACTTTGATCTCAGATCTACGACGATTTAGTGGACAATATTGAACGAAAATCACCTCATTGTGATCGGAATTTGATTTAGATCAAGCCTAGGGTTTCATTTTCATCAAAAAATAGGAATTTGAACACATTCAGGCTCAGTTCGTTTGAGGTTTGGTGTTCAGTTCGCATCAAAGTTGATTCCAGGTCGCGTGGAGTGAGTTTTGTACCTCAGTTCGCACCAAAAACCCCCACTTCGCACGAAGTGGTCTCACTTCACATCAGTTTGTTGAGTTCGCACGAACTGAGTGTTCCCAGTTCGCATCTAGATCATCAGTTCGCATAAACCAAGAATCCGGGTCGCACCAAATCTTCCACTTCACACGAAGTGCCAGATCTTTTAAGTGTTTGTTTGATTCAGTCTGCACGAAGTGGACAAGTATCAGGTCGTTTGAAGATTTTATTCAGTCAATTCGTTTGAAAGTTTATAGCCAGTTCGTTTAAAAGGATCAATTCGGTTAAAATTATAATTCAGGTCAAAGCATCGGATACTCGCTCGAGCGGATCCCCACCCGATTCAAAATACACTGTCACCCAATTATTGTCACTGTTAACTTTTGTTGACTCACTCAATCGGCCCGTTCTATTCAACTGTTTGATAATTTTTAAATCTAATCACTGTTGTTCGTGATTCAAGAAATTCAAGAATAAAATCATGGCTGAAATAAAGGAGAAAACTCGAGAAGAAATTCTGAGTGAGAAAACCGATAGAGAAATATTCATTGTTGGGAGCAGAATGGAGAAAATGCAGGAAGAGTATAAAAATGTTGTAAGAAACAAAAGATGGGACAAGAAGCGAGAATGTTATGTCAACAGAGATGGTGAACATGTTGTTCCCAGGAGAGACATAGTTCATGATGATGTTCTTCTAGTAATTCCTCGCTCCGGAGAATACTATTCAAATGTTGAAAAAGATAAAACATATGTGAAAAGGCTAGATAAAATCATAAGATATGCCATGACATCAAGTTTGAGGAAGAGGGATGAAGAAAGATTGAAGAAGAATGTTGAGAATTTGGTTGATAATTTGAAGAAGGTCGCTGAGGAAGTAAAAGTTGAAGCTGTTAAAGAGGAAGACGTGAAGGTAGAAGAGGAAAAGAAAGAAGAAACAGTTGGTGAAGAAGCTGTTACTAAAGAACCGCAGGTGAGTGAAGAAAAGATGAAGAAGAAAGAAGCAGATCAGAAGCAGACTGAAAAGAATACTGAAGTGCCAATCACTGATGTAAATACTCCAACTGAATCTGAAATCTTAAAAACTGTTGAACAGTGCAAGAAATGCATGGAAACATGCAGTGGTTGTACTGAAAAAGATGAAAAATTCAGAACAAGAGATCTAGAATTTAATAAAATCGAAGAAGTTTTCAAAAATAAATGCAAAGAAATGTTAGAAAATGAAAAAGTTTTGGAAGATAATGATGAAAAGCTCACACAAAAATGCAAAAGTTTAGAAAAAGAAAATGAGATTTTGAAAGAAAAGGTTTTGAAAATGACAGAAGAATGTTCTAAAAAAGAAAATGTATGTCAAGAAATGAAAAAGGAGTATGATTCAATAAAATTGGCTTATCACATTACAAAAGAGTCATATGAAGATGTGAAAGGTCAAATGAAACTTGTTCAATCGAGATTGAAATACTGTTCTGAAACAACTGATACGCTTAAGCGATAGTATTCAATAAAGCAACAAGTTGTAAATTCTTATATTGAGGATGTTGCTAAGCTAAAGCGTCAAATAGCTTATTTAGAACATGATAACAACAAGTTACATAGTTATCATGCGTCATCATATGTGCTTGAAAGAATTTTCAACATAAAACTGGGTTGTTGGTGCATATGTCTGTCGACTTCGTCTTGTATCGAGTCTTGTATTAGAATAGATAGATCAGGGCACAATATACGAGAAAACAGGCTTTTGTAGGTTATTAAGTGATTTCGCACGAAATGACACCTAATCATTTCGTACGAAATACCTACACCTATAAATACCTGATGTGCCATCTCATTTGTAACTTTCCGGTTTCAGTGTCGAACTGCTGCCGAAGTGTCTACTCACTGTAAATCGTTGTTATATCAATCAAAAAGACAATTAGAGTGAATATCAAGCTGTCTCGAACTCGATACGTTATTTTCCGCCTCTTGTATTGAGAAGAACACCTCTGAATGACTCGTTTCGGTCGTGAAAACGATCCTTCAAGTGGTATCAGAGCTCAGGAGGAGGAGTTCTTACCGAATTCAGCTTGATTTCATCGATTTTCAGAATTCTACACCTTGTTTTCAAAAATAAATAAGATTTGAATATTAAAATGAACTGAATTTCTCACATTATAAGCGAAACACTGTTTCAACAAAGCCTTGAGAGATTTGGATCTAAAATCAACCAAAAAATTGATCAATTGGACAAAAATCAGATCGAAAAGATGACGTCAACAGTATTTCGCACGAAATAGATCCTTCATTTCGCACGAAATCACATTTGTGATTCATTTCGTTTGAAATCGTAGTTCATTTCGCACGAAATTAGTATTTCGTTTGAAATTTGGTTGATTCCGCACGAAATCATCATTTTGTGTGAGCTATTTCGTACGAAATCACCATTTTGTATCAAAGTGTTCTCATTTCGTGTGAAAATAAGTCTATTTCGCGCGAAACGATCATTTCCTTTGATCATTTCGCACGAAATCATTCATTTCGTGTGAAAATTCTTATTTCGTGTGGATCATTTCGTTTGAAGTTATTTTGCAGGTCATTTCGCACCAGTTGGTCATTTCGCTTGAAGAGGTCATATCGTGTGAAAGTTGATTTCGTTTGAAAGTATCTGATTTTGAGAAACTTGTCATCGAATCATGGAAGAGGAATTCTATAACGCATTTGCTACTGCCCCGACTACTCCAGCTACCATTGCTCAGAGCATGAACATGGAAAATGAAACTGGAACTTTGCAAAAACCCCCGAAGCTTATGGGCATTGAAGAGTATTATGGTTGGAAAGATCGATTCGAAAACTCGGTTCAAGAAAATCATTTGAGATCTTGGGAATGTATTGAGAAAAAGTATGTTAGACCTCGTACAAATTTGGGAGTTATTAAAGCTATTTCTGAACTGAATGATAAAGAACGAGACATGTACAAAGCAGAAAAAATGATGATCAGACTGCTACAGCAAGCTGTGAAAGAAGACATATTCATTTTACTTCAACATGACAATACTTCACGTTCGATTTGGGAAGCACTTCGAATTAAATTTGAGGGAAGTGAGAAGATGATCAGGAGTAAGAAATCTTTGCTAAAGAAAGAATTTGACTTGTTTTCAAGCTTGCCACGTGAATCTTCAAAGAAGTTGATTGAAAGATATTGCCATTTAGTGCGATCTATGTCGTTGTTAGAAATTGTCAAAGACCAAGAAGAATGGGTTGATAAATTAGCTGATGCTTTACCTCAGAAAGAATAGGGTACATATTTGATGATCTTGAAGAATACTGGAGAATATGACAAATTGATAATTTCCCAGTTTATTGAAAAGATTGAAGGACAAGATCTGGTGCAACAAAAGATTGCTAGAATGAACAGTCCAAGTGGTCAAAAAAAAAATGTATTACAAAGGAAGTGTTCAGGATGTTGAAGCAAGTCCAAAGGTCCAAACTTCTTTTAGTGCAGAAAATTCATCTGGATCAGTCAATCAAAGTCCAAACAGCAGTAGTGGTTTTTCTCCATATCCAAGTATTAATCCTAACTCAACCTCAAGTCATCAACTCCAAAGCTCAAACAACAGTAACGGTCATGTTTTACACTGCAACATTGCATTGCATCTTCAAAATGGTCAAAATTTCTCTGAAGAGGTTGCTAAAGGTCACATGTCATTACTTGCTACAGTGTTAGAATCATATGAAGGATTAGTTGCAGGAAGGATCGGAAATCCTATGTTGACGAAAGAGGATTACGATCAGATCGATGCAGAAGAAATGGAGCTTATGGATATTAAATGGTGTTTAGCTAGTTTTTTGAGAAGAGCTAAGAAATTTAAGATAATTACCGGAAGAGATGACTTTCGTGATGCAAATGTTTCTACTTTGGGTTTTGATAAATCTAAAGTTACTTGTTTTCGATGCAGGGAAAAAGGACATTTCAAGAGGGAATGCACAAATAGAGAAGCTGGTGGAGCACAGAATCCGTTCGGGAATAATGATTACTATCGAAAAGCAATATATCAACAAGTTGCTCAACAACCATCATCATCTAATGCTATTGAAGATGGAAAGAAAAAGGTGATCGAAGAGTCAAAAAAGAAAGCTTTTATGGCATAATAGATCAAGATGATGAGAAAGTGGCAGAAGGCTTTAGCTGGGACAAATACGTTCCACCTGATACAAAGCTTGGAGCATTCATTGCACAAATAGTTCAAGAACCAGATTTGATGAAAGAATGGATGAGTGTGTTTAATAATAGTTAGAAAAACCAAGATGGAGAGTCTGTTTCTTCAGATAATAGTTCAGGAAAGACAACAGTCTTTGATTAATCATCATCTGATAGCAGTAATGATGAAGAAGAGACACAAATAAACATTGGAAAATCTTCATTATCTCCTGAAAGTTTTCAATTTTATTTTGCAGATAGATTGAAGAAGTTGAAGGAGAGACGAGCAGCAAAAGAACAGAAAAAATTAAAATGTGAGAGTGTTGTTCAAAAAGAGAAGACTGAACAAAGTGAAGAAGTTAAAGTTGCTGAGAAGTTAGTTGAAGCTGAGAAAGTGATAGAAGTTGAAAAGATTATTGAAGTTGAAAAGATAGTTGAAGTCTCTAAACCTTGTCTAAAGTGTTTGGAACCTTGCGAGCAGTGTGAAGAAAAAGATGAGAAGTTGAGTGAGCTTAACAAGATGAAAGAAAAATTATTGTTTGATGTCAACTATGTGAGAGAATCATATGATGTGTTGAATAGAACTGTGAATGGACTACAAAAGACAAATTCTGAAAGAGAAGATGCGTTAACAATGATGAATGCAGTAATGATGTTGAAGCAAAAGGCCATCAATTATTACATTGAAGAATGTGCAAAGCTGAAGCAAGAGTTGGAAACTGAAAAAATCGAGAATGAAAGAATCAGACGATTACTACAAAGTTATTCTAGTTCTGATTATTTGATTGATCGAATTTATCCAACTGTTGCAGGTTTTGAAGCATTTCAGGATGAAAAGAAGACCGAAGAAAAGGATACTGGTAAGAAACAAAGTGAAAATTATAAAAAGTGTCCGCCTCCGATCTGGGAAGGTTATTCTCCCAGAAAACCAAATGAGGAGCAAGTTAAAAAGGCAGTCAATATAAAGTTAAAGTCCGGAACAACTGATGATTTACCAGAAAATATTGATGTCACGTTCACATCGTCTGACACTGATCATGAGTCTGAGTTAATAAAAAAGGTGGTCGATCAGGTGTTGGATAAAGATGAGGAGTCAGAGTCAAAGTCCGAATCAGAGAGTTCGAGTTCGTCGGTCAACAGTCCAAAATCATCGGTCAAACGGGTTTATAATAAAGAATTCTTGTTATCAAAATTTAATTTGAATAACGAACCAATTAAAGTGGCATATACTTTGAATGATTCGGACAAATTATATTCTGATGAGAAATTTCCAATAAGAAGTGTTCAAATTGAAAAGATCAAAAAGGTTTTCAAACTAACAGAAATTAATATTTCTGAAATAAAAGATGTAAATCTTACTGAAAAACCTAATAAATACATTTCAAGAGTTCAACAAAGATTGAATAAGAAAAAAAGTTACAGTTCTGGTGCTGGTTGTCAAAAGAAACCAACCCACAACAGTAATTTCAAAAAGAAAGGTTTGGGTTTTGATGCAGAAAATCATAAAAATATGAAAAATTTTAAACCAAAAACAAAATTTGTTTCAGGGACAAGTTCGGAAGAAGAAGCAAAGAGTTCATTCTGGAAATAGTCAAACAAAGAGTTCTTTGCAGAAAAGAAAATTTTGAAAAGAATGGAGCAAATCAGAGAAAAGAGACAAGAACCTGTTACAGATGCAATGAAGTTGGTCACATTGCATGGAATTGTCCAAAAGCTACACACACAAAACAGGAAGTTATTTCTAAACTCAAAGAGAAAGTGGTTGAGAAAACTGAACCACCAACTGAAAAATTCAAAATGTTTAAAAACTCAAAATATGAAGTTGGTGAATGTTTAAAAAGGTTTAACAGAAAAAGGGTAAATCTTAACCACTAAGCATGGGTTGTTAAGAAATCAGATGTAAAATCTGGCAGTGAATCTGATTCCACAAAGTTAGAGGAGCCACAAGTTGCTTTAAAAGATGAAAAATCAGTTCCGCCAATGGATGATGTCAACTTTCCACCATTGAGGGCTGAAAATTTTAAACAAAAAGTTGGAAAAATTGAAATCTCGAATCAATTCTATTCTGAAAAGAAAGAATTTGATGTCGAGAAAGCTTTCAATGGAAAAGTTAAAAAGATTTTTGGAAAAATGGTTGAGGGAAAGGTAAAAGGGGTAAAAGATTTTTATGAAAAAAAAGGAACATTCAAACCCCGGGAGAAGTTGAGGAGGTCACATCCAAGTTTGGTCAGGCTTGGATGTCAGTTTTTCATATGTACAATCCTGACTTGCCGGAGCTCCCAAGTTGGTAATCGTGGAGCAGGAATCGGCATCATTCTTGAATATGTTTGTTTGAGTAAATCTACAAGTGGTAGAAAAGTGGGTTTTCACCTACAAATGGTTAATCAAGGTTATTAAGTTGAACTTGATTTAACTTTTACTCAAAGAGTTATGAATGGGGATAAACTCATGATCTGAAAATAGAACAAAATGATGAACAGATCCCCAACCTACAAGTGGTAAAATCAACAAATCTTATTTTCCGGAAAAACCATTTTGATTAAAACAAACTTAAGTGTTTTGAAATCTTAATGGGAAAATAGTTTGTTGTAAGGGGGAGTTCTGATTGTTTATGCTAAGAGAATGACGAATTGAAGCAATTCACATCATGGTGTCATTTTACTTGTACAGTTTCTTTTCAATTTTCTTTTAATGGTTTTGAATTTTAGGGGGAGTAAGAATTTTCAGAAAATCCAAAAACATTAGAAAATTTGAAAAAGCCAAAAACATGATAAATTCAGAAATGAGTGTTGTTGTAAAAAAGAGGAAATGATAGTACATCAGTGGACTATCACAGCACACTAAAAAATTGAAAAGTAAAAAAAATGTGATAAACGATCTCACTGTTGATGTGCCAGTAGGTTTTTATACATTCAGTAGATTGTTTTCGGGATATAAACCTAAAATATCAAACTTACCTATCTCGTGGGGAACATCTCTCGGATATATGGGTAACCCCCGAAATCTTGCTTGAAAGATTTTCTATTTCTGACATACTAGGTCTTTGTGCGTGGTGATATCTGAGGTATTATACCAGGACTTCTGATTTTGCGGGAGCAATAGCCTAGTCCTCGTATAATACTTTGCAAAAGCTTTAATCTTAAAGCCAGCCCTTAGTACAAAAAATGATGAAACATTGAAAAATGCTAATCATGTGCTGTTGAAGAAAAGATCCCCAAACGGGACTCACCTAAAGTCGAGCCATCATCTCTTTGTCAGAACGGAAGTTCTAACCTGAGCTCTCATGGTCTCGCATTAACCGTTTACATATATCATTAGTGTACATTCACCTGTAAGACTGAATATAGAAGTCTGGATACGGGAGTATATTCTGAGGTGGGACACGCGAATAAGTTTAAGTGCTTAAAACATTATTCTCGTATCTCGAAACAATTGAACTTTGTGTGAAAATTTAAGTGGATCAGTATACTGACAATCTAAGTGAATCGTTTAGAACTTAAAATGTCTAAAGCTTAACAGTGTTAGTGATTTGTCTCAAAAACTGATATGATCCTCTTACACAAACTCACAAAAATATTGTCTGTAAATATTTTTGCATTTCTTTAAAAAAACAAAAATACAAAAAGATTTTAGTGTGTTTTAGCATAAAGTTTTTGAAAATACAAAAAGATTTTATTTTATCTTATTTTCGACAACTGATGTTGAAAAGTTGATTTTCAAAATTCCAAGTGCTAAACATGAGGAACAGAAGGTTTGGGAAAGTTTGTTAAACGATATTTCCTACAAGTGGTTCATCATAGATTAACATTGTCAAATCATTTCTTGATTAATTAATACCTGTAAGTGATATATAAATTTGTCAAATTTTAAATTTGTGAAATTTATTGTGAGGTAGAGATGTGTGCAGGATTGAAGGATGAAAATACCCAGGTTCTGATACTTGAGGATCCTGTGATTTCAAAAAGCCAGGTTATAATCCTTATTCTGTGAGAGCCAAGTTCTGATCCTAGAACTAAAGTCCATGCTAGTTGCTGATGCTGATAAACTTAAGGAATCAAGAGATCTGATCAAGAGAATTAGAAAGATCAAGAGCCAGATTGCGATTCTAAAATTGTGGAAAATAGAAGAAATTAAAATTGTTAGATCAACATTCAAGGGGGAGTTTGAATGAATGAAAGATAGGTTGAAATACTGGAGATGAAAGAAGAAAGAAGATTGAGGATGCTTTACATTGTCAGATACTTCGGGAGAGATCGAGAAGACTAATAAAGACTGAAGATTGAAGACTCGACAAGGAAGACTTCCTCAACATCCGAGGGGGAGTCCGTTGGTGCATACGTCTGTCGACTTCGTCTTGTATCGAGTCTTGTATTAGAATAGATAGATCAGGGCACAATATACGAGAAAACAGGTTTTTGTAGGTTATGAAGTGATTTCGCACGAAATGACATTTAGGGTATTTTGTACGAAATAGCATTTGTCTATTTCGCACGAAATGACACCTAATCATTTTGTACGAAATACCTACACCTATAAATACCTGATGTGCCATCTCATTTGTAACTTTCCGGTTTCAGTGCCGAACTGCTGCCGAAGTGTCTACTCGCTGTAAATCATTGTTATATCAATCAAAAAGACAATTAGAGTGAATATCAAGCTGTCTTGAACTCGATACGTTAGTTTCTGCCTCTCGTATTGAGAAGAACATGAACGACTCGTTTCGGTCATGAAAACGATCCTACACGGGTGATGATGATTCTGAGAAAAATAAAAAGGGCATTGGTTCTGAGTTTCATCAAGTTCCACCACCGGAAAAGTTTGCATTTTATGACATGAAAAGGTCAAAAAAGCTTTCAACATGGTAGATCAATTGCCAGATAACATTGACGTAACCTATTCCAAATCTGATGATTTTAGTGATTCAGAGATGGTAGGTAAGGTCGTTGAAAGTGTGTTGAAAGAAGAGTCGGTTGAAACAGGTAAATCTGAATCAAAGGATTCAATAAAGGTAGTTTTCATGAAGAATATCTGAAAAACTCAAAATTTGAGAAAAAATTGAATGAAGATTCAAAAGGATTGGTTTATACCATGATTGGATCGGACAAATTATTCTTAGATATTGTATTCCCGATTCAGAATGTGATTTCAGAAAAGATTGACAAAGTTTTCAAAATGGTTCAAATTGAAAAATCTGAAATTCCAAAGTTTGCTGGAAAAGGTCACAGAACTTTTTATAACAAACCTAGTTACAAAAAGAAAAACATGAAGGTTGGGTTGGGTTATAAGAAGAAACAAAGTTGGAAAAGAAATGAAATGCCAAATTATCAGGCAAAGATGAATTTTGTTCATGGAACAAGTTCTGAAGAAGAGAAAGAACTCCAATTTAGACGACAGTCTAATGAAGAGTTCTATACTCAAAAGAAAACGTAACAACAACAGGTCAAAGATGTCTCAAAGAGAACATGTTTTAAATGTGATCAAACTGGACATCTTGCATGCAAGTGTCCAAATCTGAAATCTGTTGATGTTGAGTCGAAAAAGAAGTCTGATGATGTTCAAAAACAAAAATCTGAGTATGTGAAACAAAGGTCAACCAGATTTGATTCGAAACAAACTTGGATGTACAATACAAACAAGTTTGCTTCAAATCAAACTTGGAAATCAAACCCAAATAGGTTCGATTCAAGACAAACCTGGAATTCTCACACACCCAGATTAAGAACAACACAAAGTTGGCAAACATCAGTTGATATGACAAAACCCCAACAGTTTTGGAAATCAAATATTGTTCAAAATCAAAATGTTCAAAAAGATTCACATTTTTATAAAAGAGGGACTCCAAAAGGTCAAACATGGTCTGTTAAGAAACAAATGACTCCGTCAAATGATGAAAAAGTTAAAGTTAAAATTGAAAAAGTCTTTGTTCAGAATGACAAAGATTTTCCGAAGTTAAATGATTCATATTGTGTAGAAATGCCTAAGGTCCAGCAGACCTGGGCTAATTTGTTCAAGTAATTGAGTAAGTGTAAATGTGCAGGTGCTTTGATGTGCTAAAAGTGGGTTAATTAAAACTAGCTAAATTACCCTAATTCTAGACTCTCTAAGTTTTAAATTTATAAAACTAAGACTCTCTAAACCCTAAACCACACAACCGGCAAGTGTACCGATCAGTGTAGTATAGCCTAAGGAAGTCCGAGTATCGAACCCAAGAGACTCTACTGATTACGCTAATGACTCTATCTAGACTTAGACTGACACGACTTAACAAATTGTTTATTTGGATGGGGGGGGGGGGTTCTAAATATCCTAAATTAAATATTAAAATAATGCTAAATAACTAGACACGAACTTGGACGAAGGTTTTGACCAGTGGTGATGAAGACTACCTAGGCTAGACGCAAGCTAAACTCAGAATGGATTTCTATGCGATGATTTTGTGGTGTGGAACCGGGATCTTTAAATGCTAAACCTATTAAGACACCACTAAGCCCCTCAAACACTCTCAAGGCGATTCTTGTGGCACTACCTAGGATGTTATGCTCACCGGTTTTCTAGATTTTCCTTTCAGTCCTCTAGTTTCTTGAAAGTGCCTATGTAAGACGCTCTACCTTGCCGCGCGAACGTCTAAAGCAACTATGGGTTTTAATCTTGGCTTAATAGACAATGGAATGTTAAGTCCTTATAACTAAACCGAGACCTATTAATATCCTCGAGCCTTTCAGCGACAAGTCTAGCAGCACACTTGATTTTATTAAATTACCGAATATTGTTTCTAAGGTTACTTACTCGATTTTCACCCTAAAGGATTAATGATCTATTACGTGATAAAGACCGTCACCTAAATCAAGAACCCTAATACAACCCTATTATGTGATAAAAACCGTCACCAAGGATTATATGAAGCAATAAACAGAGATAAAATAATCGTCAAGCACGCATATGCACCAAGTTAAATTCCCGAAGCTTTTACAATACAAGAAAAATCCCCAACCACGCCAAAAACCGAATAAAAATCCAAACTTTATTAAACTATTGTCGTAACCTAGGTAGTTTATGAAATTTAGCCGCTAAACATGATCAAAATCATAATAACAATCAAACAAAGTTGCAAACAAGAATTCATAGATATCAAACAAGAAAAATAGAAAACTAAGGAAATTAAGTAGCGAAACCCGTTAATCCCTTGTTCTCCAAGCTTGTTGAACTTCAATCCAATGATTCTTGAGCTTCGTTCCTTGCCAAACAATCTTTAAAAATTCGTCCAATGAAGCTCTGCTCGTCTGATGATCTCTGATGTCTTCGTGCGTCCCCAATCCGTGCGTCTGACTTCCAGACGTCCCCTCCTTCGTGCGTCTCTGTTCTTGTAGCCGTAATATGCGACTGATGTAATCCTTCTGATTGCCGCCTCCCTATCTTATACGTCTTTTTTTTTCCCGTAATATATATCTCCTCCAAATAAATGTGCTGCCCCTTTTAACCAATAAGGGCTGCCTCCCTATAAAACCAATCAAGGCTTGCGGCCCTTTTAAATAAAATTCGTTCTTGTTGCCTACTGTTTCCAAAAAAAACTAATGCCTCCAAGATTTTCATGCCTTCAATTAATTAATTGGGCCGCCCAACTAAACCAATCAGGATTGCCGCCCACATAAGCCAATAAGGACTGCCCCCTTTTATTCACAAATGGGCTTCGGCCCTTTAATGTGCCGCATGATGATATCTATTTTATTATGGCCACCTTTTCTTATTTTCGTTGAACTCCCCCACAATGTACAGCCTTTTGTTTTTTTCATGATCGATCAAGACTCATCCTTTTTTTATATCTATCCGATCTGGTGTTACCTTTTGAGTCCAACACAAATACCCACTCATTTTCCTCACATGTGTATTACGAAAAGTGGACCTGGCCATCCTAGAAATTTATATCTATGAATTATTTAATTCATAAGGTCATCTTATAACACATATATAGCGGGCTCGACCCAATCAAGAAAAATAGTGGCGATTTTAGTTCAGTCATTGGCGCCCTACTCAACTCAACTGGCAGGTTATTTAATTATTAATCATTTTCGCTCCATTTGCACCAGGACCTGTCAAAACACAAAATAATATAATACACTAAAACTAAATAAAAACAAATAAAACTTACGCAATAATTATACAATTTACACGGGACAAATATGTGTATTTTACCCCACATCATGCTTCCGAAGATAATAGAAAGTCAAAAAGAGGAGTGTCGGAGCAGCCTGGCACAAGAAGAGGAGGATGCTGGTCCCCGCTACTGTTGAACAGGGAGTTTGTTTGTTTTCTGTATATAAATAAACAATATTTCAAAAACCCTAAAAATTTAAAAATTTAAAAACCAAAAATATGTCTTTATTTTGTCAAAAATTTGAAAAATCAAAAATATGTTTGTTTTTAAATTTGTCAAAAAAAAATTCAAAAATACAAAAATATGTTAAGTGAATATGCCGAAACCCTCACGGCGGAACAAACATGATTAATTTCACAAGATTGAAAAACGGTTTTCAAACTGTAAAAAATCAATGTGTTGTAAATTATGGGGGTACATTTGCAGAAAATATAATGTGTTGCAAAATCAGTGCACGAAAAGCAGAAAATGGATAGCGAGACAAAGCTATCAGTGTCGGTTTGTGAAATTTTCTTTAAATGATTTTGCATTTTAGGGGGAGTAAGGAAATTTCAGAAAATACAAAAACATTAGAAAAATTGAAAAAGCCAAAAACATGATAAAATTCAAAAATTGAGTTTTTGTGTAAAAAGAGGAAATGATAGTACATCAGTAGTCAATCACAGTACGCTAAAGAAATGGAATGTTTTAATGTGATAAACGGTCTCACTAATGATATGCCAGTAGGTTTTTACACGCTTAGTAGATTGTTTTCGAGATATAAACCTAAATATCAAATATTTATTTATCTCGTGGGGAACATCTCTCGGATATATAGGTAACCCCTGAAATCTTGTTTGAAGGGCTTTCTATTTCTGACCTACTAGGTCTTTGTGCGTAATGATATCTGGGGTATTATACATGGACTTCTGATTTTACGGAAGCAATAGCCTAGTCCTCGTATAATGCTTTATACATGCTTTAATCATAAAGCTCACCCTCAGCATAAAAAATGATGAAACATTGAAAAATGCTAATTATGTGTTGTTGAAGAAAAGATCCCCAAACGCGACACACCTAAAGTCGAGCCATCATCTCTTTGACTGAACGGAAGTTCTAACCTGAGCTCTCATGGTCTCGCATTACCCGTTTACAGATATCATTAGTGTACCTTCACCTCTAAGACTGAATATAGGAGTCTGGATACGAAAGTATATTCTGAGGTGGGACACGCGAATAAGTTTAAGTTCTTAAAACACTAATTTTGTATCTCGAATAAATTGAAGTTTGTGTGAAAACTTAAGTGGATCAGTATACTGACAATCTAAGTGATTTGTTTAGAACTTAAAGTGTTTAAAGCTCAACGGTACTAGTGATTTGTCATAAACTGATATGATCCTCTGACGCAAACTCAAACAAAAATATTGTCTGTAAATATGTTTGTAAATATTTTTTTACTGCTTTATGTATCAGAAAAATACAAAAAGATTTTTTTTTATTTCGCTTTATTTTCGACAACCGATATCTGGAAAGCTGAGTTTCAAAATCTAGTTTGCTGATCGTGTTTCTGAAAATAAAACAAGTTCATTAATTTGAAACTTGTAGTTTTAAAATCAAAAATCAAAAATCAAAAACAGTTTGTGATATCTCCAAGGTCATTAAGTTGGACTTGGATGATTAGCTATGAGGGATTTGGATGCTCATATTGTTAAAATCTGTAAAAGAGCCAGTTTCAGATCTTGTTTGCTAAAACTGTCAAATCTATAAAGATTGTTGATAGGGGAAGTGAATCAAGTATTTCTGGATATATTCATATTATTATATCTTAAAGCCAGGATCTTGATTTAGAAAGTTTAATAGAGCCAGGTTATGATTCCTGGACAATTGAAGTTCAAAATGTTTGTACTTATAAACGTTTGAGATTTGCAGATGTTGTACCAGACTACGATCCCGACAGCCGAGTCTAAGGGGGAGTCTGAAGATGAGCTCAACGCAAGAGGAAGCGTGGATTCAAGGAGCCATGTAACTATCCTGAAAGAGCTTGTAATTGGAAAGCAAGGTGTCGATCCCAAAGCACGGAAGCTTGACGAAAGGGGGAGCCTGATGAAGAAAAGAGTCTATAGAAAGGGGGAGCTGAAGCTGAAGACAGATCCACGGGGATCTTGTTCAAGAAAGAAGGAGTCTACGTTGATGAAAATGTGTTAAAGCTTCAAGAAGACTTAAAGAGAGAAAGAAAGACAAGATGCTACGAGATTGACTACGGCAATATCCAAGGGGGAGTCTGTTAGTGCATTTGTGTCTATCGCCTTCGTCAATCCGAGCCGTAGCGAGAAACAGAAGAAAACAAGTCCTTTTAGGTGTTGTTTGTTTTTTCAGATGTAAAATGTCTGTAGTCTGCGAACCACATCTGCAGGCATCTGCAAGAGAAGATGTGGCCCAAATGTCTGCAGTCTGCAAGGAGAAGAGGGGTTTTTTTTTTCTTCAAAAACAATTTCAACTACACAACACACAAGCTCTCTCTCTCTCTCTCTGCTCTCTCTCAATATAAACTCTCTCTCTCTCTCTACAACCACCACCAACACTGCACCACCTCACCACCTCTGCCACCACCACTGCACCACCTCCGCCATCACACCACCGCCATGAAGCACAAAAGAAGCACAGAGCTTCATCTCTTTGCAAAACCCTATATTCATCTTCAAACATAAAAAACAACCATCTACCGTATTGTATCTTCAAACATAAACCCCCCCACCCCCACCTAGTCGATCTCTTTCTCCCTCGCTCAAAGGTGACCAGCCGGCCACCAACAGTGGTGGCGGCGTTTGATGGTGATGACGCAGCAGAAGCGACACGCGGCGGCGGCAGCAGCGGTGCCTTGTTCCGACGGGTCTCTCTCTCTCTCTATGGTCTCTCTCTCTCTCTCTCTCACATGTCTCTCTCTCTACAGGTCTCTCTCTCTCTACGCTCTCTCTCTCTCTCTCACAGATGGGTTTGGTGGTGGTGGGTTTTGACGATGATGGGGGTGGATGTAACACCCCCAAAATACCACCTGCGGAAACCCCGCGAGGCGTGTTACACATCAGAGTCTGAGCCACCAACCACATTGAACCAATAGTAAATACTTAAATAAAACATGTCATTAATAGCCAAGATTAAATGTCAAACACAATATTAATTCACAAGAGTTATGTAGCGGAAGCATATGATAAGTCGTTTAGTAATTGTTTCAAAATAAACTTAAAACCAATGTATCAATTATAAATAATCCAGTAACTTCGATCCATGACCACTCCAGCACGCCCAGATAGCAAGTCCATGTTCCAAAGTTAACGACCTACAAGCATGCAAACAAGTGTGTCAGACTACGCTGGTGAGTTCAAGGTTTCGTTAACGAGTTGTGTTACCAGATATATGTTAATGCGATTCAATGTTGTGTTACGATGTTGCTCATGTTAGTTACCCTAGGGACTACGCCCTTACGTAACCGAGGAGTGTGCCTCTTAGCAACCCACTATGTTGTTCAGTTAGTTACCCTAGGGAAAACGCCCTTACGTAACCGATGAGTGTGCCTCTAAACAACCATAGTGAAACCCAGATAATTAGTTCACCCCCGTCCTTACGGCCCGGTGTGAGGTTTCCCACCTAATAGCGCTATCAACTAATTACCCCCATTGCCCTCCAGGCAATAACCAAAACCGATTAAGTTGTTTACCCAATGTTTCCCTTCCAAATGTTTACCAGTTGTCCCAAACCACCGGGACGCATGCTTGAGAAAATGCATTGAACTCACCTGGGATTGCTCGGCAGGTTATACCAAAGTTACTTGAATTAAGAATGGTCAATCACGTCCTAACAGAGTTACCATACAAGTCAGGTTTGGTTCACGTAACGCACGTATGTTTCACACAAGTCATCACGTATAGATCATGGCAACAGTTTACAGTTAAAGCAAATCCATCTAACTTGTGCAACTAAATAAATCAGCCCAATAATTTTCTCAGCCCAATCAGAAAGCACACCAGAGCCTTGTGCGATCCGGCCGGGCTTGTACGATCTGGATGGCCCTTGTGCGATCCGAACGGGTTGTGCGGTGATGATTTGGGCTGTCCGGCCCAACAGCGTATCCAAGTTCAATCATGTGTGTGGCCCAACATCTTGTGCGATCGGCTGCATCTTGTGCGATCCACAAGATGTTGTGCGATCGGCATAAATCAACACAATGTGCGACCAGTCTTGTGCGTGTGGAATCTTGGGCGATCCGGCCCAGTAGCAATAACGGCCCAACATGGTCTGTAATCACGGTCCAGTTAACAATCCTTGTGCGACCAGGAGCCTTGTATGAATGGACTCCTTGTGCGATTGGCTAACCTTGTGTGATAGGGCCTCTTGTGCGATCAGTTTAAACCATTCCAAATTTCAAGCAAAATCGGTTACATAATCACTAACAGTTTCCTTATTTTCTTGCCAATCAATTAACACAATATCCAAACATATGATCAATCTAATATCGATTAACCAAGCATAATCTAAGCAATTCACATGAACCCTAATATGAATAACAAGAACATTCAAACTATCCGATCCAAATCTTTGTGCAATAATCCGAAAACTTAACATAATAGTCAATCTAACAAGCATCATCAAACAATCCGAATCAATACATGGCAGCCGATTGACATCTTCATACACATAAACATCATGGTAGCCGATTAATATCATCACACAATTTCCGATTTCCTAATCATGTAACCGATTAACAAGGACATTATCATCAAACATCATATGAAACACATAGATCATAATCATCATTACCATACAATCAAAGAACAAGCAATCAATATACACTAACCGTGATGTTTGAATGGGTTGGATGAACCGATGTGAAAAGCTTCGAGTGGGGAGGGGCTGCCGTCGGGTTCCAAGCAAAACGAGAGAGAGAGAGAGGAAGTCTAGGGTTTGTGAGTGTAGAGTGTTTGATAAAAAGTGAGATAGTAAACACCTCTCAAGTGTATACGGGTAGTGAATGGGCCGACCCCAAACATGGGCTGCCTTAAGGTCCGGTTGCAAACATCACGGCCCAATGGCCTTGTGCGAGTGACATATGTTGTGCGGTTCGGGTTGTGTGTTTATCATACATACACGTAACACATATAGCACATAAAAGTTCACGCGTCATACATACACAATAGCATTCAATACATCAAAGTTCACATGACCACATACGTTACATTTATTACAAAAACGGGTTCGAAATACGAGTTGTCACATTATCCCCAACTAAAAAGAAATTTCGTCCCGAAATTTGGTATGCACTCACTGAGGGAGCTAGGTAAGTTATATCGTTCACTCACTGGTTTTCCCGGGGTGTCACATCATCCCCCACTTGAATGGGAATTTCGTCCCGAAATTCACTAGTTGCACTGACGTTAGGTTCACTAGGTTTTATTTGGTCTTGGGGGAACAAATATGGATACTTCTATTTCATCTGGTCCTCGCGTTCCCACGTGAACTCTGGACCACGTCTCGAGTTCCAACGAACTCTCACAATCGGTATGCGGCTGTGTTTACGAACTTTAACTTCCCGATCCATAATTTCAATTGGTTCTTCGACAAAATGCAATTTGTCGTCTATCTTCAGCTCTTGAAATGGTACTACTAGTGTTTCATCAACCAGACACTTCTTTAGCTGCGATACGTGGAACACATCATGGACATTACCCAACTCAGCAGGTAATTCCAACCTGTAGGCCACCTTTCCAATCCGTTCTAAAATTTTGAATGGTCCTACATAACGAGGGTTTAGTTTGCCGCGTTTCCCAAAACGCACCACACCTTTCCAGGGTGAAACCTTTAACATAACGCGGTCATTAACTTCAAATTCAAGCGGTTTACTACGCTTGTCAGCGTAGCTTTTCTGACGGTCGCGAGCTGCGGCCATACGGTTTCGAATCTGCACAATGCTTTCTGATGCCTCAAGAACAAACTCGGGTCCTGTGATCTGACTATCCCCCACCTCATGCCCACAGAGAGGTGAACGACATTTCCGTCCGTACAGTGCTTCGAACGGAGCTGCCTTAATACTTGAATGGTAGCTGTTGTTGTAGGAGAATTCTATCAACGGTAGGTGCTTCTCCCATCCTTTACCAAAGTCGAGTACGCATGCCCGAAGCATATCTTCAAGTGTCTGGATGGTGCGCTCGCTTTGACCATCTGTCTGCGGGTGATAAGCGGTACTCATGTCGAGTTGGGAACCAAACGATTTATGCATTGACTGCCATAACTCTGAAGTGAAACGCGGATCTCGGTCTGAAATGATAGAAGTTGGCACCCCATGCCTAGAAAGCACCTCCTTAAGATACACTGCTGCCAGCTGAGAAAATTTGTCTGTTTCCTTGATTGCTAGGAAGTGTGCTGATTTCGTGAGGCGATCAACAATCACCCAAATAGTGTCATTCCCAGCCTGAGTTCTTGGTAGTCCTGTCACGAAATCCATAGCGATCTGTTCCCACTTCCATGTGGGTATCTCTGGTTGCTGTAGTAGACCCGAGGGCTTTTGATGTTCTGCTTTGACTTTAGCACAAGTCAAACATTTGCTGACGTAGGTTGCTATATGAGCCTTCATGCTAGGCCACCAGTACGTAGTTTTTAAGTCATGGTACATATTATCTGATCCAGGATGTACAGAGTAGCGTGATTTATGTGCCTCTTCCATTACAAGTTCTCGTAAGTTGCCAAAGAGTGGGACCCAAATGCGTCCAGTTACATAGTAAGCGTCGTCTCCCTTTTGTTCTAGTCGTTGTCTCGAGCCACGTAAAGCTTCAGCTCGAACGTTCTCTGGTTTCAACGCTTCTAACTGAGCGTCCCGTATCTGAGAAGGAAGGTTGGACTGGATCGTGAGTTGCAATGCTCGTACACGCCTAGGTGCATTATCCTTTCTGCTGAGGGCGTCAGCTACAACGTTCGCCTTGCCCGGATGATACTTGATGGCACATTCATAATCGTTCAATAATTCCACCCATCGTCGCTGTCGCATATTCAATTCTTTCTGATCGAAGATGTGCTAGAGACTCCTATGGTCGGTGTAGATGGTGCATTTGGTACCGTACAGATAGTGCCTCCAATTCTTCAACGCAAATACCACCGCTCCTAACTCCAAGTCGTGTGTCGTGTAGTTCTTCTCGTGCACCTTCAGCTGACAAGAAGCATAAGCTATTACCTTCTTGCGTTGCATCAACACGCAACCGAGACCCTGAATTGACGCGTCACAATATACCACAAAATCCTCGGTGCCCTCTGGTAAAGACAAGATCGGTGCACTGCAAAGTTTCTGCTTCAGAACTTGGAAGGCCTCTTCCTGCTTCGTTCCCCAAGAGTACGTTGTGTTCTTCTGTGTCAGCGAGGTGAGAGGTTGCGCGATTTTCGAGAAATCTCTTATAAACCTTCGATAGTATCCAGCGAGACCAAGAAATTGACGCACCTCAGACGGAGTCTTTGGTGCCGCCCAATTCTTAACTGCATCCACCTTCGCAGGGTCCACATGTATCCCTTTCTCGTTAACAACGTGCCCAAGGAAATGCACTTCCCGAATCCAAAAGTCGCACTTAGAAAATTTCGCATACAGCTGTTCCCTTCTCAAAAGTTCCAAGATGAGACGTAGGTCGCGCTCGTGATCTTCCTTGTTCTTGGAATAGACTAAGATGTCGTCAATAAACACTATAACAAACTCGTCAAGATATGGCTTACATACGCGATTCATGAGATCCATGAAAACCGCTGGTGCATTGGTCAATCCAAACGGCATGACCAAAAACTCATAGTGTCCGTAGCGCGTTCGAAAAGCCGTCTTAGGAACATCTTCTTCCCTAACCCGTACCTGGTGATACCCCGATCTTAAGTCAATCTTGGAATAGAAGCTTGACCCTTGCAGCTGGTCAAACAAGTCGTCGATGCGTGGTAATGGATAGCGGTTCTTAATGGTCACCTTGTTGAGTTCTCGATAGTCGATACACATACGGAATGACCCGTCTTTCTTCTTTACAAACAAAACTGGGGCTCCCCAAGGCGAAGAACTGGGTCGAATGAAACCCCTATCCAACAACTCCGGTAGCTGATTAGACAACTCCTGTAGCTCTCCAGGTGCTAACCGGTAAGGAGCTCGAGCAATTGGAGCCGCCCCCGGTGCAAGATCAATCTGAAATTCTACTTGACGGTGAGGAGGTAACCCTGGTAGCTCCTCTGGGAATACATCAGCGAATTCTCGCACCACTGGTAGATCCTCGATCTTACTCTCTTCAGACTGAGCGTTGGTAACTAACGCTAACAGTGCAGGATACCCCTTTTGTAGATACTGTTGTGCACGCATGGCCGTGATAATCCCAACCATCGTCCCACTACGATGCCCTTGAACTAACAGTGACTCTCCATCAGGGAGAGGAATACGCACAATCTTCTCCTTACACAGAATTTCTGCTTGGTGCTTAGACAACCAATCCATGCCTACCACTATGTCAAAACTACCGAGCGTAACGGGAAGGAGGTCAATGTCAAACACCTGACCCACGAGATCTAGTTTGCATCCAAAAAGGACATTTGAGGCTTCTATCGTCTTACCATCTGCTAGTTCTACTACTTGTTTAACTTCTAAAGGTGTTGGGGTTATCCCTAACCGTTAACTAAATTCTAGGGACACATAACTCCAATCGGCACCCGAATCAAATAATACAGAAGCAATACGATTGTTAACAGGAAACGTACTAGTTACAACGTTGCCGTCATTCCTGGCATCCCCTGCTCCAAGCTGAAACACTCTGCCCCGAGCACCATTACCCCCGTTGTTGCCGTTGTTGTTGTTGTTGTTTCCAGCATTGTTGTTATTCGGGCGGTTGTTGTCGTTAGCGTTCTGGTTTAACTGAGGGCAATCTCGCTTAAAGTGACCCTCGTCACCACACTGATAGCACCCCTTCCTGAAACCTTGGTTCTGCTGGGGTGGTTGCCCCTGTTGTCTCTGGTTTTGCTGGTTCTGTTGCTGCTGGTGTTTGGGTTGTGAGGTTCTACAATCCCTGGCCTCATGGCCTGGCTTACCACACTTGTTACACGTCCGACCACACGGCCCCCAATGATGATAGCCACATCTATTACACCGTGGCTTTCTCCCTGCATATGAACCCTGGCTGTGGCCACTTCCCTGGCCTTGATTGACAGAAGATGACTGACTGATGTTGCGGTTGCTGTTGTCTGGCCTTTTCTGAGTCTGGCCAGCACTGGATGCCTTGTCATAATCACTCCACTTCCGCTTGTTATCATTAGCGGACGCAGTGGCAGTGGGTGTAGCAGTAGTAGTGGCCGAAATACGCGGGGGTAACGAATCGCTTTCTACTTCTTGGTCCACAATCTTATGAGTCAGACGAACGATCTGTGTTAGATCATTGAGATGGGCTGCAGTGACCAAGCTCTTCACACGCGGAGGCAACCCTTTGATGAATAACTCAATTCTCCGAGACATAGGCCGGGACAAGTTCGGGCACATGTCGGCCAGTTCATACGATCGCTTCACATACGCTTCGACTTCAGATCCAACCATCTTCAAGTCGTAGTACTTGTTTTCCAGCTTCTGGACTTCATCCCGAGGACAGTACTCCTCCCTGATCAGTTCTTTAAAGTCTTCCCAGGTTGTGGCATTCGCCGCCTCGATGCCCAACAACTGTACTTGGGCGTTCCACCATGTTAGAGCACCATCAGCCAAGGTACCCGCAGCATATTTCACCCTGTCCCCAGCGGGACAGTTACAGATAGCAAACACAGATTCTGCTTTTTCGAACCATCTTAGGAGTCCCACAGCCCCTTCAGTCCCGGTGAAGGTCTGTGGCTTGCAGTCCATAAACATTTTGAACGTACACGCAGGCTGGTTAGGTTGAGGTTGCGCTTGTTGACCTAAATAACGGGAGGAAACACATTATAGGAATGAAAAGACGTGTACGCAATATGAGAGTAAGAGTACTTGGTACATTCCGTACCAGCTTGATAGGCTGCTAAAGCCTCAGCTACACGGGTATTGATTAGGTCAGTCAACTCAGCCTGAGTCATGTTGATGTTGCCACGTCCGTGTCCTCGTCCACTCATGTTTCTATAGTTGGGAATAAACCGATTTAGAAATCGAAATGAGATAGGAGTCAAGGATCATACTGATATTTACGTACTACCAAGTTCACACATAGTAAGGCAGAACCCTTCTCACGCTCGATAAGCCTCACTGGGACTTGCATGCACCCCGCGTTATTATTAAGTGTGCACCCATAATAATAAGACAATTTGCATGCTTATCTCAGTGCCTCTTAGCTTGCGCTCGAAGTTTCCCCCGTTCAAACAACACAACAGATGGTATCACAGGTCTATGGTTCACATGAGTCGAAGAGTAGTGTCACACTATCAAGTCACTATGGTGTTAGATGTTTCAGCTGATATACGTTGTGAGTGTGTGACTGCTAAGCAAGTAATGTATAAAGTGAGAGAGACGAACCTTGCAATCTGGAGCTGAGTGTCATGATCGATTTTCGAAGTTGTTCGGTTATAGTCTGGTTTTACAAAACGTTTTAAAACCTAGTTCACTATAACCAGTGGCTCTGATACCAAACTGTAACACCCCCAAAATACCACCTGCGGAAACCCCGCGAGGCGTGTTACACATCAGAGTCTGAGCCACCAACCACATTGAACCAATAGTAAATACTTAAATAAAACATGTCATTAATAGCCAAGATTAAATGTCAAACACAATATTAATTCACAAGAGTTATGTAGCGGAAGCATATGATAAGTCGTTTAGTAATTGTTTCAAAATAAACTTAAAACCAATGTATCAATTATAAATAATCCAGTAACTTCGATCCATGACCACTCCAGCACACCCAGATAGCAAGTCCATGTTCCAAAGTTAACGACCTACAAGCATGCAAACAAGTGTGTCAGACTACGCTGGTGAGTTCAAGGTTTCGTTAACGAGTTGTGTTACCAGATATATGTTAATGCGATTCAATGTTGTGTTACGATGTTGCTCATGTTAGTTACCCTAGGGACTACGCCCTTACGTAACCGAGGAGTGTGCCTCTTAGCAACCCACTATGTTGTTCAGTTAGTTACCCTAGGGAAAACGCCCTTACGTAACCGAGGAGTGTGCCTCTAAACAACCATAGTGAAACCCAGATAATTAGTTCACCCCCGTCCTTACGGCCCGGTGTGAGGTTTCCCACCTAATAGCGCTATCAACTAATTACCCCCATTGCCCTCCAGGCAATAACCAAAACCGATTAAGTTGTTTACCAGTGTTTCCCTTCCAAATGTTTACCAGTTGTCCCAAACCACCGGGACGCATGCTTGAGAAAATGCATTGAACTCACCTGGGATTGCTCGGCAGGTTATACCAAAGTTACTTGAATTAAGAATGGTCAATCACGTCCTAACAGAGTTACCATACAAGTCAGGTTTGGTTCACATAATGCACGTATGTTTCACACAAGTCATCACGTATAGATCATGGCAACAGTTTACAGTTAAAGCAAATCCATCTAACTTGTGCAACTAAATAAATCAGCCCAATAATTTTCTCAGCCCAATCAGAAAGCACACAAGAGCCTTGTGCGATCCGGCCGGGCTTGTACGATCTGGATGGCCCTTGTGCGATCCGAACGGGTTGTGCGGTGATGATTTGGGCTGTCCGGCCCAACAGCATATCCAAGTTCAATCATGTGTGTGGCCCAACATCTTGTGCGATCGGCTGCATCTTGTGCGATCCACAATATGTTGTGCGATCGGCATAAATCAACACAATGTGCGACCAGTCTTGTGCGTGTGGAATCTTGGGCGATCCGGCCCAGTAGCAATAACGGCCCAACATGGTCTGTAATCACGGTCCAGTTAACAATCCTTGTGCGACCAGGAGTCTTGTACGAATGGACTCCTTGTGCGATTGGCTAACCTTGTGTGATAGGGCCTCTTGTGCGATCCGTTTAAACCATTCCAAATTTCAAGCAAAATCGGTTACATAATCACTAACAGTTTCCTTATTTTCTTGCCAATCAATTAACACAATATCCAAACATATGATCAATCTAATATCGATTAACCAAGCATAATCTAAGCAATTCACATGAACCCTAATATGAATAACAAGAACATTCAAACTATCCGATCCAAATCTTTGTGCAATAATCCGAAAACTTAACATAATAGTCAATCTAACAAGCATCATCAAACAATCCGAATCAATACATGGCAGCCGATTGACATCTTCATACACATAAACATCATGGTAGCCGATTAATATCATCACATAATTTCCGATTTCCTAATCATGTAACCGATTAACAAGGACATTATCATCAAACATCATATGAAACACATAGTTCATAATCATCATTACCATACAATCAAAGAACAAGCAATCAATATACACTAACCGTGATGTTTGAATGGGTTGGATGAACCGATGTGAAAAGCTTCGAGTGGGGAGGGGCTGCCGTCGGGTTCCAAGCAAAACGAGAGAGAGAGAGAGGAAGTCTAGGGTTTGTGAGTGTAGAGTGTTTGATAAAAAGTGAGATAGTAAACACCTCTCAAGTGTATACGGGTAGTGAATGGGCCGACCCCAAACATGGGCTGCCTTAAGGTCCGGTTGCAAACATCACGGCCCAATGGCCTTGTGCGAGTGACATATGTTGTGCGGTTCGGGTTGTGTGTTTATCATACATACACGTAACACATATAGAACATAAAAGTTCACGCGTCATACATACACAATAACATTCAATACATCAAAGTTCACATGACCACATACGTTACGTTTATTACAAAAACGGGTTCGAAATACGAGTTGTCACAGTGGAGGTGGTGGCGGAGGTGGTGCGGTGGTGGTGGCGGAGGTGGTGGTGGCAGGGGAGAAGTTTTTATGGTGTGAGGTGTTTGGATTAGGTTTTGTGAAGATGTTTGAAGCAAAGGTTCTGAGCTTTTTTTTTTAAGATGAAAGAAGCTATTTGTAGATCTGTTTAAAAAAAACAAACAGTCTTCAACATCTTATGTCTGCCCGCCTGCAGACATAAGCATTTTGCAGATGTTATAAGCAAAAACAAATAGCACCTTAGTGGTGTTTGACCGGTCCACGTGAACTGGCAAAGCCAGTTCATACGAAGTGACCACTTCATGTGAAGTGACAAAGCCAGTCCATGTGAACTGGCAACATCAATAAATAGGAGTCTTAGTGTTAGACTTTAAGACTTTTGGCCATTTGTGAGTTGGAGAGCTCTAGTGTTAGAGAGAGAAGCTAGAGAGAGAAAGTGCTCCAAGGTGATTCACGGTTCTTGTATCTTTTCAGATCTATCAAAGAATCACAGTTATAATTACGTCTCGTGTGTTCGATCACGTTGGTGTACGGATTCCGCACGTCACACGTTCGTTTCGCAATCGTTTCGGAGTCAAAACCGGTAACAACTATAAAATTTATATTCGTGCCGTTAATGTTTTTACGAGTCTCATGTTTATACCATTGTCGCGACAGTTGACCGAATTTGACCGTTTGACCAGTTTTGACCCGAACACCGAGCTGAAACTGAACCGAGCTATCCCGTGTCGTGAACTCGGAACCAACTGAAATAACAAAACAACCAGTGTTGAATCAGAATTTAAACAAAATGCAACCCGAATCAAAACTGGCCTGAAGCAAAACCGAACTTAAACGAACCCGAACCGGAATGAACCAAACAACCCAAACTCGCGACTAACCTGGGCCGACTGACTCGTGCGTGAGACCCGACCCAAAACGAGACCTGAACCAAACCGATTTGAATCGGACTAAGACCCACCACCGCCGCCACAGTCGACGGCACCACGGTTGTCGTTGTTCCCTGCCTTCCTCATCTTCTGTCACACCCTGACTTTTGCGGAAGCGTGTACGTGTGACTTGATCAGTTCTCATTGCATTCGACCATAATAAACAACTATATGACTAAAATGATGTTCATCCATTCAAAAGTTTTAAAAATATTACAAACATATGTTGTTTAAGTTAAGTTACAAACCATCCAAATAGTAATAAGTTCCATACATGGACTTTTAACAAAAGACTAGTAAACCAAGGCTTTGCTTCATATCTTATCCAGAATAAGATATACAAATCAAACCCTTCAAAAGTGGATGACATCTATTCTTGTATTTCACATCTTGAAAACATTTCCAACGCCGCAAGATCCATTTAGTTTCCTGAAATACATGTAATTTGAAAAACATCAACAAAAGTTGAGCGAGTTCATGTGTTTTTATGTGAGCTCCAGTAAACTTGTAAACATTTGAGAGTATTCTTTTGATAACCGGTATGTAAAGCGTCTATGAACATATCAATTAATGTTTTGCAAGGACATTAATATGTGTGCAATGGCGTAGAAAGGCTCAAACCTAGCGAATTTTCTCCGGTCCACCCAACTGGAACGACATAGTCACTACATGCGGTCACACAAGGACCGATGAGTGGGGCTCGCTACACCCGATAGATCTACCACTCCTGCCCCTCGGTCTTTAAACAAGATTAATGGTCTTAAGTTTGCGCCCACCCATCCACATGATCTAACAGTTCATTCCTTAGCTAAACCATACCATTGAAACATGTATTTCACCCCCCGAAGGTTATAAATCCGAAAACAGTTAAGAGAAAAGGGGGACATAAACTCACTGATTTGCGTCTTAAGTCTCGTGTACTCAAAGTTGTTTCCCGCGAATTGTATCACTACCTACACACGTGCTAAGTTTTATTAGGCACTTAGGTCGTGTAACGACTCTTAGCCTTATTTATTTATTAAGACTTATTTTGGAATTCTGGTATACTTTGAGTTACACGCTTGGTGTATGTGTAAATTCATAATTCTAAATTTGTATATCTATTAGTTAAAATAAGGATATTTTAACTTAAGTTATTTCCATTCGATTTTTTGGAATATTGTTAAAAATAATATATTTTTAACTTGTTTTGTCATATGTTTCTCACACATATATTTTCAAGTATAGGTATACTTGTATTTGCGTATTTTACCAAGTGTTGGTAGTGTATGTCGGTATGTATTTATACGTATAGGAATACGTATTTTCTTGTATTTATTAAGTATTCCAAACTTAATTTACGTATAATTTTTCGGAATATTGTTTTTACATAATTTAAAACTCACCAATTTTATATTCTTAAAATATATATATTTTAAGAGAATTTTATAGAAAAATATCTATAAATTTTATTTAATAAAAAAATGTATACTTCCACATATATCTTAAAAATAATTATTTTTTAAGATTAAAGTTAGAAAAATATATATTTTTAGTTTTCACCAAAATAATATATTTTTGAGTTGTTTATGAAAATATATATTTTCCTCCACTTCAAAAATAATATATTTCCAATTTGACAAATTATGATATATTTTATAATAGTTGTAAAAATCCATACTTTGCCATTTCTTCAGTTTCAAAAATACCGTTTACCACATTTGTCAAGATACGAATTTATTTCCGGAATATATATATATATATATATATATATATATATATATATATATATATATATATATATATATATATATAGTACAAAGTGTCCGTTGTCCGAATCGTCCAATATTTGGGTATAGGTTATATATTCATTTTCTTGTGATTTTTGTAATATTTCAAATTATCATTTTTAGTATTTCGGTGTGGTATATTACTTTTCAAGTTCCTAATTTTTAGTATAACTAATACAAGCAATATATACATGTAGCACATAATTTTGTGACTTCTAAATGTATATTTTCCTAAATATATATTTAGTCATTTTTATTATTGAAAATCAACCTCCAATACTTATAATTTTTATAACAAAAATTATGGAAAATTTTATATTTAAAACCATGATAAAAAATAACTTGTAAACACTTATTTAAAAATATTTTTTTAAGTGTTGAATTTTTACAAAAAATTTACCATAGTTTCCCTTGAAAATGGAGGTTTCCATGCTTATTAGCATATCATTTTCTTTTCCAAACATGCCCTTCTACAAGATGGTATGAACTTAACTTTTGTAAAATCTTGTAGTAATTTAACATGATGTTATTTCATAAAAATCATTTTTACAAGATTTCAATCTTTACAACTTGTGACACACTTTTATAAAAATTTATCTTCTTGAATTTTACATGTCTCATACACTTTAAAGGTTCCATTTTAACACATAAAACATGTCTATTTTCTTTTAAAACCAAATCATGTTAAATCTTGAAGTAAACTTTATTTTCTTGAAACTTTTATCTTTGAAATCTTATACTTTTAAGACTTACAACTTGTAGGAATCATCATCCTACACAAAATCAAGTTTATCTTCAAGTTCACACTTAACATAATGGATGATCAACATAGATCTTTCAAGATTCATCCTCATACTTGCTAGATCATGTTTTAAATTATCATCTAGCAAGCTTTTATGTGGTGATCTACACCATACATTCAAGAAATAAACAAACAAGTTCATCACATACATTAAACAACTTAGATCTTCATGATTTCAAGCTTTATTCTTATGTTTATGTTCTTATTTTGGTGTGATTCTTTAGATCTTTAGTTACTACATACTTTAACCACTAAAATCAAGTGTAAAAACAAGATCAAGAGAGCTTACTACTAGCACAATGGCTAGGGATGCACAAGATGCAAGATGAAGAAGAAAATAAGTGGTTAATAGCTCCTCAAGATGGTCCTTCAAGTCTCCTTGCTTGCAACCTTCTTATGTAGCCTTGATACACCTTAGAGAATGCTTAGATTGCTTGGAAATGAGCTAGAAAATGAAGGTGAAGAAGAGGGGTGTTGGCCGTGAGCTTTATGAGGGAGAGAGGAGTTATGGAGTTTCAATTTTGTGTTAGGAGATAATGTGTGAATGTCTAAGTGTTTATGTGTTCTTATCCACCAACATCTTCTTATACATTGGATATTATGCTAAATATCTAAGCAACATTACAAATAAAATAATCAAGAAAATGGGGGAATGGTGGGGCCCTTGTTGACCGTCCACCAGGGGGGGTCTTGGTTTGGTTTTGATGTTTAGTTACATAATCTAGTTTCATCTCAAGTCTTTAGTTAAGGGTTAAATGTGTTTAGGGTTTTTGGTGTGCAATAAGGTGTTTAGTGTTAGCAACTAGCTTTAAGATGTTAAAACAAAGCTTCTAGTTCAATTTTGGTGTTTCGGGTAGTGTCCGGTTGTTCGTTTGGTTACCAGTTTGTTAAGGTGTTAAATTGTGCAGTTTAGTGTGTTATGAGATACCTTTTATGACAGTTTTCATTCCCGACACTTTACAAGTTATTATGGACACTTAAACCTTATTTCTCTGCATTATATTTTTGATGTTCAAATGCTGATTTTTGCTTAATTTTGCTGAATTCTGCATTTAGAGTGTGTTTCGAGTACTTTTTAGTGCTTAATCGTCACTCGGAAGGCAGTTTCATAACCCATACTTTACTACATAGAGTTCTAGCATAAACTTTGGTTCTGAGCCTCATTGTGTGTATTAACATAATGTTTGAGTACTGAACTCCCGTCAGTACTACTAGTTTATCTGATAATTATGCTAGTTTGTTCTATGCACTAATTTAACTGTTTCAAGTTGCATTTAACCATCATAAGTAACATGCAACATGTAATGTATTTGTGAGTTCTTTGAAAGTAAATCATAAAATCATTCATATCATAAATTCATCATGCACAACCATATATTACAAATTACTGTTCACATCGTACGGAATTATACGAAAAAGTGCCAGTTCTCACATCTTCGTCATCGATCCCCGTCTTCATCATCACAAAAAAGCTCGGTTCTCCACCATTGATTCCGGACCGGAGCCACTACCTGAAACGGCGACGAAATGACCGGAGAAAACATGGATGGAACTGAAACTAAAGTGAAAAAGGAAGAAAGAAAAGGACTAGATAGGTTACCGAAATGGTAGTCATCGAACCGCAGCTGCCGGAGTTTGGTTCTACCATTTCCGTTGCTCGAATAGTTAAACGGAGGTCAGAAACGTGCTCAGAAGGCTTGTTTTAGTGGAGGTACGCGCGACCACGCGCCGGAAACCGGTCGCCGGAGCTTCGCCGCCGCCGTGTCGCCGCCGCGGCTCCGCCGCTGGCCGGCGCCGGAAATCGGAGAGGGGAGAGAGACCGAGTGTGTGTGTGTGTGTGTGTGCGTGCGTATAACCTAAGCTATTTATAGCTAGCTTTTGGTGAGTTGGGCCCAAGGCCCATAAGTCCGGTTCTTGTGTTTTTGAGCGACCCGATCACGTTTTCAAGATCCGTTTTCATACCCGAACTTCCTAGAATGTCGTATAACATTAGTTTAGGGTTGAAAGTAGAAAAATTAGTGTCGGATATTATGTTCAATTGTCGATTATAATTCAATGTTGCCGTCAAGGTATGACCCAAAGAGTTACACTTTGGGCAACGAACATGTAACGGTGTTTTAATTGTTAATCACCGGATCACGAAATAATAAGCGTAATAAAAGAAACGTGTAATTATTTAGAATAATTACGTAGAGCTGGATAAATATTATAATTAATTTGTTAATTATAATAAAAAGAGATAATTGTTATAATTATGAGATAACTATGTGGAGTTGTGATTAGATTACAATTCTAATATTGGTTTTAAAATAAAAGATATACATATATATATATATATATCTAATTACTTCCAATTTTATCTCATATGTATCCATATAAAAAGGGATATGCAAAAGGAACAAAAGGTTTTGTAGTTGGCTGTGGTTTTTTGTCGATCAAGAAAAAGAAAATCACAAGGAAAAATTCAAGCTGTTACTTCTTGCATCAAAGGAAGTATAACCGGAGATCCCAGATTTCGGTAGCGAGTACAAGTGAACCTGTTTGTTTTTTTTCAATTACGCAAAAAGGTAAGTAAAGTTTATGAACTTTATTTTTCTTTAGTTTAAAGGTTTCGTTTGAAATAGTTTTAAACGAACAAATATGATTTCGTGGTCAACGATCATCTAGCGAGATCGTTCGTTGAACCAAGGTGTCTTTCTTGGATGTCACGATTCTTTAATTTTATATTATAACCTATTTTGATTGTAAAGAGATCACTGGTGGAAACGGTTTAGAACCGAACCTCGTGTACATGTTTTCCGCTGCGTTCAGTTTGTTTGACAAATTGACTAAAATTATTTTTTAAAAGTTACACAAAATTCCAACAGTGGTATCAGAGCCACCTTACAAATCAAAGTAGGCTAATTTTATTATAGTGTTTATAGATCTATAAAATAGTTATAGAATTGCATGCTTAAAATCGAGTAGATTTGGCATAGGAACCTGTCACGTATAATAGTTATAGGCAAGTTTTATTAAGGCCAAACATGAACACTTGTCAAAGTCCTCTTTGACAAAATATTTGGCCTTAACCTGTTTCGTTTAGCTTAATGATCATACTATGCAAATCCGGGTTTAGAATTTTTTTTTTATGACACGCGTACTAAATTAGTTTTTTAGCTACGCGGTTAAATAAATTAAAAAGTTGGAAATATTGAAATAATGATTTTAATTTAAAAGCAATATATGTATTTTTTTTATAAAAAAAAAATCAGAACTCATTAAATTTTTCCTTATCGGAAATTTAAACGAACAAAAAAAGGAAGTTTTTTTAGGATTGGATCCAAGATTAAGTGGGAGCACAAAAGGGTTTGTGCTACACTTAATGGGCTCGGTTCACGTTCTTGGGCTCGAACGAACCGAACATATTATGAACCCGGAATTGCATATTTATTTATTTATTTTGCGTTTTGCCATGAGATGTTTATTACGCCATAAAATTAATAACTAACACACGATCATTAAAACGACAATTTTAATAAAAGGTTTATTAAGTATTGGATAGGTAATTAAAATAAACAGATTATTTTAAAATACAAAAATCAAAATTGGTTTTTCAAAAATTAAAAGTTAATTTGAAAACCGTGATTAATAAACGTTATTAATTAAAATAAATTTGCGACACGACCAACTTAGATTAAATAGGGTATTTAAAATTAATCGGTCGAGTGATTGAAAGGTGTTTCAAATTGTCACAAATTAAAACGTAAAATTGAATTTTACAAAGGAATTGTATAGCCTATGTCCATGCCATAGGCCGTACAAGTATTTTAAAACGACCCGAACTGGTAATTTTAAAATATAACCCAAATTAAAATCGATATTCTACGCCACCCTAAATTAAGAACACCCGAACTGATCTATCCGAACCCCTGGTGCTAGTGTTTACCCTGCATCCAGGCCTACGGTTTTGGTTAGGGGTAGTTCCGCGATTTCCATGCTTACATGGGCCGGGCTACAGTTCTGATTTGAGGACAAATATCACTTTTGCGACACGAGAGTAAATGTTAGTGTTTACCCTGCATTCGTCTTCTACGGTTGTGAAAGTGGGTGTAGTTGGGGTTAACGTACCAATGCTTGACAACACTCGTCATGCGACCCCAAACCGAGAATTGTGTAGCTGACACAATTGGTGATCGTCACCTACCCTTCAATCTATGCCAGTGAAGAGTGCTAAGTCCATTCACTGAGTTATGGGGAGATGGGATCTCATCCTAATTCCTAAAATTTTGTATATCTTGGGTCAAAATTGAATTAGGTTAATGCATGAAAATTACTAATAAAATTTTCTTCTAAATTCTACAGATGTCTACAAAAAATTCTGATAACACCAAATTCTCGCTTAAGTCCATCCTTGAAAATGCTAAACTTGATAATTCTAACTTCATGGATTGGTACCGCAACCTGAAAATTGTTCTCAGGGCGGAGAAAAAGGCTTATGTCCTTGAAGGACCAATTCCCGAAGCACCTGCTGCTAATACGGGTGCAGCCCGTAGGACATGGGAAAAACATGTTGATGATTCCCAAGATGTGACATGTCTTATGCTTGCTATGATGATTCCAGAACTTCAGAAGAATCTGGAAAACTTAGGAGCATATGAGATGAGTGAGCAGCTGAAAAACATGTTTCAGCAGCAAGCTCGTCATGAGCGTTTTGAGGTGATGAGATCTCTCATTACATGTCGCATGCAGGAAGGTACTTCGGTCAGTTCTCATGTACTGAAAATGAAGTCTTTCGTTAATCAACTGGAGCGTCTGAACGCACCCCTTAGTAATGAGTTAGCCACGGATATGATCCTTAACTCGCTACCCAATTCATATCATCAGTTCTTTTTGAACTATAACATGAATGGGTGGGAAAGAACGATCCCAGAGTTGCATCGGATGCTAAAAACTGCTAAGACAAACATCCCAACTAAGGGCAATCCAGTGCTGGCGATCAGGGAAGGAAGAATTACCAAGAAGAAGCAATCCAAGGGAAAAGGCAAGGCGAGTAAGCAAGACAAGGGCAAAGGCAAAAAGGTTGCCACTCCAAAGGCAAAGCCTCATAAAGATGCCAAGTGTTTTCACTGTGATGAGATCGGGCATTGGAAGAGGAATTGTCCCAAGTACCTGGCTGAGTTGAAGCTTAAGAAGCTGCAAATAGGAGAATCCTCAGGTATACATGTTATTGATCTATTTTCCTTTTCGAGCAAGTCTTGGGTGTTTGACACTGGATGTGGTTTTCACATTTGTAATGATTTGCAGGGACTAAAAAGGATTAGAAAGCTGAAGCAGGGTGACTTTGAGCTGCACGTTAGGAACGGGCAGAATGTTGTTGTGAAGGCAGTTGGAGAATTTATTCTTGAATTACCTTCTGGATTGTTTATTACTTTAGACAATGTTTTTTATGTTCCTAGTTTGACTAAGAATATTATTTTTGTTTCTGCTTTAAGAGAACAAGTTTTAATTATGCTTTTGATATTGTTAATGGTAGCATTTCTGCATTTTTAAATGGTGTGTTCTATTTTGAGGCTAAGCCTCACAATGGTGTCTATGAAATAGATACTTCTAACAATAGATCAAATAATATGGTATGCTCTCTTTCCTCTAAACGTGTTAAAACTAGCTTTAATCAAACATATCATTGGCATTGTCGTCTTGGCCATATTAACATCAATCGCATGAGGAAGCTCCAAACCGCAGGGATTCTAGAATCCACGGGCCAGGAGACTTATGATTTATGCGAATGTTGTCTAAGTGGCAAGATGACTAAGGCCCCTTTTACCGGAACTAGTGAAAGGGCCAAAGACCTGTTAGGACTCATACATACTGATGTATGTGGTCCATTCAGGACTATGTCAAGGAACGGGGAAAGATACTTCGTTACATTTACTGGTGATTATAGTAGATATGGATATGTTAATCTTATGAAGTTTAAACATGAAACCTTTAAAAAGTTCAAAGAATTCCAAAATGAAGTACAAAATCAACTAGGGAAAACGATTAAGGCACTTCGATCCGATCGAGGTGGTGAATACATTAATCAAGAGTTTGATGAACATCTCAAGAAGTGTGGGATTATATCCCAACTAACTCCACCAGGAACACCACAACTTAACGGTGTGTTTGAGAGGAGAAATCGAACCTTATTAGATATGGTTCGATCAATGATGTGTCGTACAAACTTACCACACTCCTTTTGGAGTTATGCTCTTGAAACTGCTACACGTCTTGTAAATATTGCTCCTACTAAAAAGGTAGAAAAGACACCATATGAGATGTGGCATGGTAAACCATCTAAAGTCTCTTACCTTCGCATATGGGGATGTAACGCCTATGTTACCAGTGAGTCTTCGGACAAACTTGATCCTCGCGGTGAAAAAGTTGTTTTCATTGGATATGCATACCCGGTTGGTTATTATTTCTATAATCCTACTGAAAATAGAGTTTTCACTAAGCGTCGAGGAACATTCCTAGAGGATGAGCTTATGCCGCGAGGAATTGGAGATAATCTTGTGGATCTTGAGGAAATTCGAGAACCACAAATTGATCAACCAATAGTCGAATCTGCCTCTCAACAAAATATTGTTGAACCTGAACCTAAGAGGATTCAGGAATCTGATGTAACACTAGGCATCCGCAGAAGTACGAGGGATCGTCATGAACCTAATCGGTATTCACCTGATAGGTACGTCTTGATAATAGATCAAGAAGAGCCCTCAACCTACAAAGCTGCGATTTCAGGTAACGAATCTGAAAAATGGCTCGAAGCCATGGGCGTCGAGATGCAATCCATGTATGACAACCAAGTCTGGGATTTGGTTGAACTTCCTCCCGAATGTAGGACTGTAGGAAGTAAATGGGTTTTCAAGTTGAAAACAGACATGGATGGAAATGTGCAAACCTATAAGGCTCGATTGGTTGCTAAAGGTTTTACTCAGACTCAAGGAGTTGATTATGAGGAAACCTTCTCGCCAGTAGCCATGCTTAAGTCTATTAGGATTCTACTTGCCATAGCCGCGTATTATGACTATGAGATATGGCAAATGGATGTCAAGACCGCGTTCCTAAATGGACACCTTACAGAAGATGTCTATATGGAGCATCCTGAAGGTTTTTTAGATCCTAAGAATCCTCATAAAGTTTGCAAGTTGAATAAATCCATTTATGGATTGAAACAAGCATCTCGAAGCTGGAATCTTCGTTTTGATCAGAAAATCAAACAATTTGGTTTTATTAAAAACGAAGATGAGCCGTGTGTTTACAAGAATGCAAGTGGGAGTTCTATTACTTTTCTAATCCTGTATGTAGATGACATACTTCTCATTGGAAACAATATCCCGATGCTGCAAGATGTTAAATCCTGGCTTGGTAAATGTTTCTCAATGAAGGATCTTGGAGAAGCTGCTTATATTCTAGGAATAAAGATTTATAGAGATAGATCTAAGCGGCTACTTGGACTTAGTCAAAGTACATATATTGATAAGGTCATTCGACGTTTTTCAATGCAAGATTCCAAGAAGGGTCTCTTGCCAATGGCAAGTGGAACCGTACTGAATAGTCATCAGTGTCCCAAATTGGACAAAGATAAAGATGATATGAAAAAGGTTCCATATGCCTCTGCTATCGGTTCCATCATGTATACCATGTTATGTACTAGACCGGACGTATCGTTTGCTCTGAGCTTGACTAGCAGATATCAACAGAATCCTGGTAAAAGTCACTGGATTGCTGTGAAAAATATCCTAAAGTACTTAAAAAGAACTAAGGATATGTTTATGATATTTGGCGGTTTGGAAGAAGAGATGAGAGTAAAGTGTTACACTGATGCAAGCTTCCAAACGGATCGTGATGATTCACGATCTCAGACAGGCTATGTTTTTACTTTAAATGGTGGTGCTATAACTTGGAAGAGTTCTAAGCAAAGCGTGGTGGCCCAGTCAACCACTGAATCAGAATATATAGCGGCTTCAGAAGCTGCTAAGGAGGATGTTTGGATGCAAAAGTTCATTGCTGATCTCGGAGTTATACCAAGCATACAGAAGCCTATCGAGATATTTTGCGACAATACAGGTGCAATTGCTCAGGCAAAGGAACCAAGGTCGCATCACAGCACGAAGCATATTCTCAGAAAATTCCACTACATACGGGAAGTTTTGGAAAGAGGAGACATCGTAGTAGAGAAAATTGATACTGATCAGAATCTAGCGGACCCGTTTACTAAGCCTATACCTCAAGTGAGACACGAGAAGCATGCTGATTGTATAGGTCTTAGATATGCTAGACAGTGGGTCTGATTTTGTAATTTAGTAATTTGGTGCATTTTGAACTGTAAACAGTATTTTATGTTTATTTGAATTTAATGGTTGAATGTCTTTTAAACTAATATATTTGTGTTCAAATATTAGTACGTTAAGTATCTATGAATATTGTATTATAAAATGTCCGTAGTCTATCAGATTCGTGAGAACCAATCTGGTAAAAGACTATTGTGAATTAGATGGTTGATCCATATAATGGATACTCAAAGTATTGAGAACCATATTCACTGATATGATTAGTTGAATCATATTGGGCGTAACTCGTTTCAAAATGATCTTCATGGATCTTAGTCATAAGACATTTTGAACAGGTACGATCATTGTATCCTTAGACCTGCGGTACATACTAGAACTAACTTAAATGAATGGTTGCTCTTTGATTCTATCTAAGGCTGTACGTAACTGGCAGTAATAAGGATAGTTTTGGGAATGATCTGAAGTTTAGTGGGAGTTATTTGTAGCCAAAGGGATCTGTACTTCTATACTTAGAAGAAAAACACTCTGGCGCTTTTCGTTGATTTGAACTGGTGTTAAACGCGTGGCCACGCTCGAACTAGTAATAGTTTGATAAACCACTTCAAATCAGGAACGAAATTAGAAATGGTTGAATAATATATGAGAATGAATTGGATCCATGTCTCATGTTCAACAAGTGTTCAATACAGAGGGATAAATGAGTCGATAACCCGGGCTATAGTATTTGCATAACCAAAGGTTTGATTAGTGCAAATAATTAGTTGACATAAATTTCTCATACCTTGCCGGGGGCAATATGATGCAGCTAGGCACCCACTATTGTCTACATTGAAACTTAATCGACCAATCAGCCAAGTGGGAGATTGTTGGATATTATGTTCAATTGTCGATTATAATTCAATGTTGCCGTCAAGGTACGACCCAAAGAGTTACACTTTGGGCAACGAACATGTAACGGTGTTTTAATTGTTAATCACCGGATCACGAAATAATAAGCGTAATAAAAGAAACGTGTAATTATTTAGAATAATTACGTAGAGCTGGATAAATATTATAATTAATTTGTTAATTATAATAAAAAGAGATAATTGTTATAATTATGAGATAAGTATGTGGAGTTGTGATTAGATTACAATTCTAATATTGGTTTTAAAATAGATATACATATATATATATATATATATATATATATATCTTTAATTACTTCCAATTTAATCTCATATGTATCCATACAAAAAGGGATATGCATAGGGAATTAATTAGATCTCGAATACTGGTTACTATCGTTGAAAAAAAAGGAACAAAAGGTTTTGTAGTTGGCTGTGGTTTTTTGTCGATCAAGAAAAATAAAATCACAAGGAAAAATTCAAGCTGTTACTTCTTGCATCAAAGGAAGTATAACCGGAGATCCCAGATTTCGGTAGCGAGTACAAGTGAACCTGTTTGTTTTTTTTTTCAATTACGCAAAAAGGTAAGTAAAGTTTATGTACTGTATTTTTCTTTAGTTTAAAGGTTTCGTTTGAAATAGTTTTAAACGAACAAATATGATTTCGTGGTCAACGATCATCTAGCGAGATCGTTCGTTGAACCAAGGTGTCTTTCTTGGATGTCACGATTCTTTAATTTTATATTATAACCTATTTTGATTGTAAAGAGATCACTGGTGGAAACGGTTTAGAACCGAACCTCGTGTACATGTTTTCCGCTGCGTTCAGTTTGTTTGACAAATTGACTAAAATTATTTTTTAAAAGTTACACAAAATTCCAACAGGTGGTTGATATTGGCGCGTTCGTTCGTCGTTTCGTTAAAATTGCGTAACACGCCTCGTTTGACATTTTTAATCCGTTTTTCGATCCGATTTCAACTTCGGATAACAAAATTTGATTACGAAGCTAAATATATCGAAATATTTCAGCGTTGTCAATATTTCGTCCGGTGTCAGTTCGTTTACCGTTTAACGTTCAGCAGTTTTCCCGCAAATCACCATTTGCGTTTTGTAAAACCGTATAGACGTTCCTAGGCCTACCAAGGGCCAATTTAAATTAGTTTACATCTAGATACGCTACGTATTAAGGTCTTAATGTTTGTTATGCGCGTAATTGCAAAACGAAAATACCGGTTTGCGTATAAACATGTATTTGAACGATTGATTGACTGAATATCAATTAGGTATAAAATACGAATTTTGTTATGATTAACGCCTCTAAAATAGAATACGAATATGAAGTGTCTAAAATAGAAATACAAACATACGAGGTGTTACAAGTTAGGGTTTGACAGTGGTTAAGGTTTGACGGTGGGTGGTGGTGGTGATGGTGGGTCGGCTGGGGTGGTGGTGGTGGTGGGTCGGTTGTGGTGGTGATGGTGGTGGTGGGTCGGTTGTGGTGGTGGTGGTGGTGGTGGGTCGGTTGTGGTGGTGGTGGTGGTGGTGGTGAGTCGGCTGTGGTGGTGGTGGTAGTGGTGGGTCGGCTGTGGTGGTAGTGGTGGTGGGTCGGCTGTGGTGGTGGTGGTGGTGGGTCGGTTGTGGAGGTGGATGAGATGGTTAAGGGTGGTGGTGGGCTATGGTGCTGCCGTGGTGGGTGGTGCTTGTGGTGGTACTTGGATTTGTTTTTTTTTATATTTCACAATATATTTTCGAATGCCGAGTCTAATGCTATAATTGTATTTTTTTATTAACAAGATATCGAAAGTCGGTGTTTTGACGGTGGTTGTAGTGTAATCCTTATGTAGTAGTACAATGCGTTCATATTTCAGATTCAAACGCTTAACTGCATTCGTATTTCAGATTTATGCACTAGAATGCCGATCTAGGATTATGTGTGATTGGAGTAGCCTGTGGCGTCCTCAACTCCTAGTGACGCTAGCGAACGCGGTCTGCCCTGTTGCATGTCCTTCCAAGAGAGGCTTTCATTAGTGTTCTCATGAGCTTTCCACCAACGGGAATGCTACTGCACTCACCTTCCCGAGGGGGCGCGGAAGACTGGACGGTGGTTAATAAAGGAAATCCCGACTCCACTGCTCCAACCTCCTCCCTTGTGCCATTGAAATGTGGTAGATGGGAAGTAGAAATCCCGTTGGAATGTAGGGTTTAGTACATAATTTCAAGACAGTCGGTCTGTCTTGGTGTTTGGGTGTTACAGCCATCGTTTTCCTGTGCAAGAATTTAAGAATATGTAACAATTAACGAGTTAGAGTTTAGGGTTTAGTCATTACATTTTGTATGAATGTGACATGTTTTGTGTATTAATATAAACCGATGTTTAATTACATTTTGAATTACGTTTCTTGTTGCGTTAATAAATGACAAGTGAAAAATAATTAAAGACATAAAATACTTATTTAATAAAAATTTGACATTTAATAAAATGTTTTAATATACTCATTTAAGAAAATTTGCCATTTAAAAATTTGACATTTAAAAATTTGACAACTAAAGATATAATAATACTCATTTAATAAAATTTTATAATAACTAGCTTTTTTTGACGTCGCGCATTGCGGTGAAACCGATTAAATGATAATGTAAAACAAACGCGATTTGAAATAAAGCATGTTGTTTAGAAAGTCAAACCATTGGAACGGTTTAGTTTATCACTGTACCGTTTTATTTTTGGGTAAAGGGTTACCCCGGTGAATTTTATAAATCAACCAACAAAAAAAACAGGGTGTGCCAAGACATCAACACACACTACTAGTCAAGACAAACCAAAACTAGGAAACAATCCCATGAAACTACAAGAAATAACACAGCCACTACCAAATCTAGACAAAACACAGCCCCAAAACAAAAAGAAATAAACAAAAACAACTAAGCCGCCCTAGCCCGGGTCATTATCCATGCTATTCATCGAGATCTGCCATCTTTCAAGAATCTTCCTTTGCGCCGGGTCTCTTCCAACCTTAAAACCCATTAGCTTTATGTTGGTGCATATGTCTGTCGACTTCGTCTTGTATCGAGTCTTGTATTGTTTTAGATAGATTAAGGCACGTAGTACGAGAAAAATGTTAAATATATGTTGAAGGGGTATTTCGCACGAAATGACACACTGTCATTTCGTACAAAATCAACTGGGTATTTCGCACGAAATAGTCATTTCGTGTGAAACTGTTTTCGCTTGAACAGTTTCGTGCGAAATCAGCATGCCTATAAATACTTGATGTGCCAAGTCATTTGTAACTTTCCGGTTTCAGTACCGAACTGCTGCCGAAGTGTCAACTCGCTGTAAAACGTTGTTATATCAATCAAAAGACAGCTTAAAGTGAATTGCAAGCTGAATCACCTCAATACGTTTGTTTCCGCCTCTCGTATTGAGCATAAACTCTTCTGATCGACTCGTATTGGTCGTACAACGATCCTACACTTTAACCGCACCGTATTAAGAATAACCTGAGAAAGTATGTTTGGATCACGCTGGACTTGAGAGAATAACCGATTATTTCTTTCTTGCCATATAAAGTATGTAGATGCCGCGAGAAGGATATTACAAACAATCCTGTTTAAGTGCTTTGAATTAGCACTTTGCTCCATCCATTGCAAGATCGAGCTCCATGTATCATCAACCCTGTCCATATCAACCCTTTCCCTAACAATTTCCTAAACCTTTAACAATTTCCTAAACCTTAGAAGCATAGGAACATTGAAAGAAAAGGTGGTCTCTAGAATCTCGGTCATAACTACAAAGAGGACAGCACATGAGATTTAAATTAGTAGCACTACCCGCCTCCCAAGTCGACAATCGATCTTGTGTCTTCAGCTTGTTATTGATCACCAACCACAAATGGAATGAGTGCCTAGGGATGCACTGACTGAACCAAACCGAATCTACCCAAGGAACTTTATCATATCTAATACGGAAAGTATTCCAAGCCTTCCAAGAACCAAAGTAATGTAGATTACCTGCCATATCCTTCCATTGACACTGGTCCGCCATATCATTTAGAAGATTGGGAATAGGGACATTTATGAGAACCGGGTATAAATCGAACCACGCTTGCGGCCATTTCCATTGACCATTCGCATCAATAAGCTCAGCAACAGTCGTATTTAAATTGAAACCCGCATTTGCAATCCGTCTAGGCGAGATGAATAAACGGAGAGGGCTACACAGACACCAGTTATCACTCAAAGCATTCGTTTGGCAACCACTTAGGATAGACTTCCACACATAAGGCGGAACATGATTACGCAAAGCTAGGATTTTTCTCCATCCCCAACTCGCGTTACCACAACATTTCACCTCCCAAAAATTAGTGCCCTTTAATTTATAAGAATGAACCCATTGGACCCAAAGGGAGTGGCAGTAATAATACTCCAGATATGGGATGAAGTCAGCGCTTTGTTTACATCCATGACCCTTCTAATACCCAAACCACCCTCCTCTTTCGGTAAACAAACATCTTTCCAGGAGACTTTTGAACGAACAGATCCCTGGCTACCACCATTCCTTAAGAACCGACGCATACACTTTTCCAGCTCCTTTACTATCCGAATCGGGAACATAAAGACAGAGGCCCAGTATGTATACATAGCCGCAATAACCGAGTTTATCAACTGGAGCCTACCAGCAAATGACAAGGACTTAGACATCCAGTTGTCAATCCGTCGCTCCACCCTCTCAACAAGAATTTTACAATCTCTATAAGCAAGCCTTGTCGAGATCAATGGCACCCCAAGGTAACGAACGGGTAAAGCACCCTCCTGGAATGGCACTGTACCGTTTTATGATACCAAAAAAAACATTTTATTTTAAATACAACTTCGTTTTTAACAAAACTTATAACGGAATGTCGAGGGAAAAAATCAAGCACAACTACATACTTAAGTTTTTAGAAAAAAGGTTATAAACGTAAATTATTAAAAAAAAGTATATAATTATTTGATAAATTAATATATGTTCTAAAAACGAAAAAAAGAATTATTAAAAAACGGTAAAGGAAATATGTGGTTTTAAAAAAGGAAAAATGAAATAAAATATCTTATTTAAAGTAAATATAATAATAAAACAAATATAATATATTAAATAAAAATAATAAAAAGCTATATACTAATTTAAAAATAAAATTACTATTAATCGTCCCTCGTTAACTATATTAAAAAGAAAAAAACGAATTATTAAAAAATGGTAAACGAAATATATGGTTTTAAAAAAGGAAAAATAAAATAAAATATGTTATTAAAAGTAAATATAATAATAAAACAATTATAATATATTAAATAATAAAATAATAAAATAATAAAAAGCTATATATTATTATTTTAAAAATAAAGTTACTATTCATCAGCTCTCATTAACTATATATATATATATATATATATATATATATATATATATATAATACTCATTTAATAAAAATTTGACATTTAAAAAATTTCACAATTAAAGATATAATAATCTTTCTATACTAATAAACGAAAATCTTTTTTGGACACGTGTCACCTTCTGGTGCTTTCTCACCTTATTTTCTTATTTATCCCTTATATTAAATAATAATAATAATTTTAAACAAAAATATTAGATAATAATTAATATTTAGATAAGGATAAACATTTGTTTTTATTATGATCATATTAAATAATAATATAATAATAATAATGATTTTAAACCAAAAATTAGATAAGAATATAAACGTTTATTTTTATTATGATCATATTAAATAATAATAATTTTAAACAAAAATTTAGTTAAGAATACTTATTTAACAAAGTAAAATCTTGTAATAAGTAGATAGTACATTAAAGTTCATCTTTAAAAGATAAATCTTGACGACTGTATGTGTTAACATATGACATTATATTTTATTAAAACACGTGCAATATATGAATTTTTCTTAAAGATATATCTTTTTTATTATTTATTGTATATAATCACATTTATGCAAAATAAAAAAACAAATTAAAATGTTATAATAGGTAAATAGTACACCAATGTTATTTTTGAAAGATAAATCTTGATGACTGTTTGAATTAACATATGGCATTATATTTTATTCAACACGTGCAATATAAGAGTTTTTTTTTTTTAAAATATATCTTTTTATTATATTATATCAAATTATATTTATGTAACCCATATAATACACGGGGTTTTAACCTAGTAATTAATAAATAAATAAATTATTATAATATATACAATTCGTTTTATTAAAAAAATTGACATTTAATAATACTTATAAAAATTTGACATTTTATAATATACACAATTCATTCATAAAAATATGAAGTTTTTAATAATAATAATACATAAGAAAAAAACATATGCACATTTTTTTATTAAAAAACGATGATTTTTTCTTCTAAAAAAACATGGCGTTTTATAATATTAACACATTTTTATAACAACATTTTATAAAAAATCTATTAATTTTTTATATAAATATTTCACAAATTCCACATACTAAAACATCGATCAATTTAAATAAAGTTCCATATGTACATCCCAATCATTGGGCAATCATTGGCTGACACCCAATGATTGGCATTAATTAGATGGGTGGGTCCATTTTCAAACGTTTAGGGCTATGAGGGGCGTATGGGTGGGTCATTTTCTGGCGTATTGGGCAATGAGAGGTGTATAGGGTTTGGGGGATGTGTAGATACTTTTTTAGGGATGTGTGGATACCCCCACCGTTTGATAAACACTTTCGAGATGTTACACGGATTATATCTCCTCATAAGTCATAACATAGTCTTTGCAGATGTACAACAATGCATAAAATATTCAGATTACTGATTAAAGGTAATTATTGGAATTTTTGTATATAGAATCTTAGCTTTTTTTAGTAAAGCATGAGTTGGATCCTTAGGTATAACCAGTAGAGGACATAATCTTATAACGATCCGGACTAAAAATTTTGGTTTTGCCACTCCTAGTAGGTGTTACATCTATCGAAATGTAGACAAATTCACCCCAAAACGTTCATACAATCAAAGATCGGAACACTATTCTATACAAAAGGATTCTAGTAACAATCATATGTAATGCAATAGAAAATTTACCTTACGGGCTTACACATACATCCTAGGTAATAGGATTCCAATAACATTTTGTATGTAACTGTAAATTCACAATCACAATCACAATGATAATGTGAAATCGTTAATTTACCGTACACATATGTCCAAGATGTCCTCATTATTGAGTCGATGAAAACCATAACCTTACGAAATGACATAAACCTGATACATAACATGTTATGAACCATGCTCGCCCACCATGGCCCAACCTAACAGCCCGTTCAAGAAGCCCAACAAGGAAACCGGTCCATTGAATCATGAAGAAATCATCGCAGAATGTAATGCAAACGAAGATTAAGAAAATGGTGAAGAAGAATGAACTGAAGTGTGTAACGATCTGATTTCTCATCCCCTTTCTGTGTGTAATTCGTTTCTGTTTCCCATCCCATTCTTGTAACCAATTTCTTATGAATTAGTGACAATATGAACTGATTATTTCATAGATCTTGTGTGTGATTGTTTATAGTTCTCATTGAGTCACTTAATAACAAGCATAACTGTAACCATTTTTCTTCCCAATTCTCACAAGTCATACCTAAATGCTCCTATAAGAAGACTAACTCTGTTACCACAATCGCAACATGCCAAACCAGAATGGTCACCATTACAAAATTATAGACAAAAGGTAAGTTTGAAATGATCTCCAACAATATCAATAAACAGTTAAAATAAATATCTGTTTCTACAAAACTAATAAATAACCACACTAGAATCTAATAACAACCTTGATATTCAAACTCCTCCCTATTGTTCCTAAAGCTTTTTAAAATACATTAATCCACTAATATAAAGTGGATACTAACACATGTAGTTATAAGTTTTTTTTCGTTTGCATAAATGCATCATTTTGTTAACGATTTTATAAAATTATTTGTGACAGTTAGTCACTGCATCTACGATCTCGGCCTAGCACATCTTAGCTAGTTAGCTACTACACTATCGATAATGTTAACCAAAAAAGAATGACAGCTACTTTAAATAAACGATAATTTCAGAATAAAGTGTAAAAAAAAACAATGAAATAAACCCACAAGTTGATTTAGCAATTTATATGTCTGCGTACTGATGTAAGAATGTATTATCTGACCTGATGAGTCTTGAAATAACCCATAATATTTTCCAACACAAAAATGTGTGCAACTAAACAATAACTGGTGAGCTCTCACACACACATTAACAAGCATAGCATCACTACCCTATTCATCAGAATCTGAAGTGGAACTGGAATCAAACTCTTCATCAATAACTACATTTGGTTGGCCCTCTCGAAACTCATTCATCAATTCATCATCTGAATCTTCATGATTTCCTGCTAACTTCCTTTTTAATATAGATTCAAAAATGGTTGGTATTGCTTCAAAATCACCCTTGTAAAACTTGTCTATTTGTGTTTTAAGCTCTGTCATAAAACACTTCACAGATTAGACAGGCAATGATTTTACCAAAAACTTTGCATCTCTATCACAAAACCTGAACAACAAGTTAGAATCAAACATGATAGGAAGAACCGGACATACATCAATACTATGCTGTTAACAAATCTTCAGGATTTTAAAAATCAAAAATTGCACAAATGTTATGGTCCTTTGAAACTCAAAGAAAAAAAGGGTGGGTTCTCACTGTTTTCTGCATCTGCAGATGCATTTATTCTTAGTGAGCAAGAAAAGTAGATAAGTTAGAGAGAAGAGAATCAAATTACCTGCACTGCTGACATCGTCAACGTCGTGGATTTCGTTTTCAGAATGATGAGGATTAGGGTTTTCAGAAGAGGAGTCGGATTTAGATGTATAATAAAACTTATGAATGCAAAATGAAGGGGTTTTGTTCAAGGAGCAGAGGAAACTCAGACCCCGCATCAAGATTTTTTTCTGCATCATTTGAGCCTCTTACCACAAACAAGGGTTTTACAAAGGTTTTTATGGGCATGTTTGGCTAAGCTTTTCAAAACAACTTATTGTTGACTTATCAAAAAGCCAATAAGTTGTTTTTGTGTTTAGCTAAGCCAAAAGTCCTTTTAAAAATGGTTTTTTTGCAAAGAAGAAAAAGTAGGTTTCAAGAAGTCACAATATTGTGACTTTTTTGCCAGCTTTTAACTTTTCAAACTACAAATTACCAATATACCCCTTCTTTACCCCCTTATATCTAAAAGAATGCCCATTTTAGTCATTTTACATCAATAAGCTAATCCAAACACTTTTTTTAAAAACTCCTTTTCAAAAAGTCACTTTCCCAAAAGTCATTTTCCAAAAGTCCTTTTTAACTATAATAAGCTTAGCCAAACATGCCCTATTATTGCTTCCTAAATTGTAATTTTAGTCTCTAAAGTTTGACTAAAATTGCCACTTTAGTTAGGGTTAAGTAAGTTTAGGTCCGAATCGAAAATAATCGAGAACTGAACAGAAAATATACCCGACCCGAACCCAAGTACCTAGGTATTTAGATCGGTTCCAATTTTTCATATAAAATAGGGTTGGGTCGGGTCGGGTCGGTTCTCGGTTCTTTTCATGGTGAAACCCGACTTGGACCTATGGACCGGAACCGAACCTATATTTAGGGTAGTGAATCAATTCTGTATTTTATGTTTGATCGGTTCTCGGGTCGGGTAATGGTCGGGTAGGGTCGGGTTTTTCCTTTTGCTCACCCCTAACTTTAGTCCAAATAATTTTTTTCTGCCATTTTAATCCAACTAGTTTTTTTTCTGCCATTTTAGTCCCTGACTTTCGTCATTTTTTGTCATTTTCATCCAACCCACTAACTCCATTCAAAAAAAGTCAGTTAACTTAGGAGCATTTTGGTCAAACCACATTTTTTTTGAAGGTGTGATGGTATGGGGATGGTGTTGTGCCGATTTACAGTGAAGATGATGGCGGTGGTTGCTGGTAGGGGTGCAAACGAGCCGAGCTACTTGAGCTCGGCTCGAAAAAAAAGGTCGAATGAGCCGAGCTTAAACGAGCTCGAGCCCGAGCCTAAAAAACAAGCTCGTTTAGTAAACGAGCCAGAGCCCGAGCTTCCCTTATCAAGCTCAAGCCGGTTCGCGAGCCTAAACGAGCTTTCTGTTTATATATTTTTTATTAATATATTACATATATATTTATATAAAAATAATTACCATTTATATAAATATAAAAAATAACTTAATTATATGTATAATAATAATTATAATTAATATAAATTAATTAATAAATACTAAACGAGTCGAGCCCAAGCCGAGCTCGAGCTTGAAAATTACCTTCGAGCCGAGCTCAAGCTCGAGCTTTAACGAGCTCGAGCCTGGTCGAGCTCGAGCTCGGCTCGGCTCGTTTGCACCCCTAGTTGCTGGTTTACGATGATGGCCGTGGTGTTGGTTGATGATGTGGGTGGCGAAAAAGTGGCCGATGGTGGTGGAAATGGTGGGTGCTGATGGGGTTGGGGTTGGGGCGGGTGGGTGGTGACATTGCATGCAAGTGGTGGTGATGATAGAAGGTTGTGATGGGATGGGTGGTGGGAGGTGGTGGTGGTGGATGAAAATGGCAAAAAAATAACAAAAGTCAAGGACTAAAGTGGAAGAAAAAAAACTATTTGGACTAAAATGGCAAAAAACTATTTGGATTAAAGTGGTAATTTTGGTTAAACCCCATGGACTAAAATTGAAATTTACTCTTCCATTAACGTTGTTTTGCAAATAGGGCAACCCAACGAAAGGTCTTGCTCGTGTTCGTTCATTAAGGAATAAACTGTTCACGAACGCTTACCGAACGAGATTTATTCTTCGTGTTTGTTCATTAAGGAAATGAACGTATTCACTGACTTTTATGAATAATTACCAAACGCAAATGGACTCAAACAAATGTTCATGATCATAAATGAACAAAAACAACGTTTATGAACACAAAGAAATACACGCGGACATATATTCATTTTATAATAAATCTGCATTTTTTATCACAAAGATTACGAAAAAGTCCACCAAAAAATAAATACGCACTTAACATAATTATCCGAACACAAGACATAATTATCAGAAACATGATTAAAACAAAAATAAGAAGTTTGTTAAGCTTTAACACAAACTAAAATAGAAATGGCTAAATGAGGGATGTTGGGGAGGCATATAGTAAGGGTTTCAAATTTTTAAAAACTAAAAACAATCAAACAAAAATACAACATATAAAATCCTTTATATGAACGAACACAAATGAATGTAAATGAACATATTACCAAACTTTCACGAACATAATAGAAAGAACACAACATCTGTTCATGTCCGTTCATTTAACTTAACTAATGAAATTTCTTGTTCGTCTTCATTCATTTATTAAACGAACGAACATAAATGAACTTCCCACTTAACTATTTACGAATTATTCGTTGAACGTTCGATTCGTTTACAACCCTATTTGAAAATCATAAAGGTGACTTGTAAACATGATCCCGAAACACCTTTTTCAGATAAAAGTGTTGGTGCATATGTCTGTCGACTTCGTCTTGTATCGAGTCTTGTATCTAGAATGGATAGAATGGAGCTTGGTAGGCTAGTTTATAGAGTTTTAGAGGTGTTGGATCAGTTCATACGAACTGGCAAGAGCCAGTTCGTACGAAGTGGCTATTGACCATTTCGCACAAAATGGATCGTGTCCATTCCATGCGAACTGGCCTCTCCTATATATAGCTAAGCTTTGTCATTCATTTGGAACAGTTGTGATTCTAGAGCCGAGGTGCTGCTGAAGTGTCGTGTGATCTGTAACGCTTTCAAATCAACAATCAAGACAATTATAAGTGAATCTGTGTGTGAATCAAGCTGTAATCAAGTCCGAATAACTGAATTCCGCATTTGATTTGGATGAGAACTCTTCTGATCGACTTGTATAGGTCGTTCAACGATCCTACAAGTGGTATCAGAGCTCAGGAGGAAGAGTTCATACCGATTCAGCTTGTTTTCATCAAAATTTCTGACTTCTACTCATTCTTCTTCACATTTTTTCAAAATTAACGGAGTTCTTACGGTTAAAATGGACTGATTTTCATATATATATCGTGCGAAACACAGTTTTAAACAATCCTTGAAAGAATTAGACCTAAAATCGACCTAAAACTTGTTCAATTTTGTCAAAAACATACCCGATCGTGTGACATCAGCATCATTTCGTACGAAATGGCCCAATTCGTGTGAAACAGATCTCCACTTCGCACTAATTGGACTTCTAGATCGCATCAAAGTAACCAGTTCATTTGTATAGTGTCAATTCGTTTGAAGAAACCTCCATTTCGCACCGATTGTGGTATAACTCATCCAGTTCGTACGTATTGCTTCCATTTCGCGTGAAAACAACATCATTTCGCACGAAGTGATCATTTAGAGGATCAAATCATTTGAAGTTTGATATCCAAGTCGCATCAAGGTCAATTCGCATCAAAATCCAATTCATACTAGGGTTAATTCGCACCAAAGTCAATTTGCATCAAAGTAGTCCAGTTCGTTTGAGATCCCAGTTGGTTTGAACCTCCAATTCGCTTGAACATTGTGATTTTGTGAACTTTCAACATCGAAACATGGAAGAAGAGTTTTACAATGCTTTTGCTACTGAACAGGTCATTCCAGCTACCGTTGCTGAAACTGTTAATAGTGAGAATGAAACAGGAAATTTCCAAAAACCGCCGAAGCTTATGTACATTGAGGATTTTAAAGGATGGCAAAACCGTTTTGAAAATTAGGTGCAAGCTTATAAGTTTGATGCATGGGTTTCGTTAGACAAAGATTACGTTAAACCGACAGATGACCGTGGAAATGAAAAACCTTTAAGTGAATATTCAGCGAATGAGAAGTTAAAATACACTAGTGAAAAAATGAGGATTAGTGTAACAACTCTCACTAAAAACATTATTTATTATGTTAATTGTCTAATAAGGAAACCCTAATTGAGAAACCCAAGTAATTTTGCATAAACCCTAAAATTTTCAAAATAATCAGAATCAGGATTAGGGCCCCTAAAACTCAGGGGGGATAAACCCTAATTGATATTTATCCTCCGAATTCGTTGTCTAAGTAGAATTTTCATTGTACGACGACTCAGCAGGGCCACCCAGGTGACAAGCCTACCCTAGGCTAGGGGGACTTGCCCCGCGATACGCGACAGGAGTCGCGTATTCTTCCGCGACACGCGGGAGGTACAAAATTCAGGTATATATAGGGGGTCTTGGGACTTGAAATCTGACACTTGTTCGACGTAAAACTTCGAAGTATACGTTGAATTATACACTGTTTATTATAAAACACACACTGCACGGAACGCTGCTGCAACAAACAGGGTAATAACTCGATCGCTATTACGATTCAACGTCCGATCGATTGAAACTATCCAACGATTGTTTGAGTGCTGCTCAAATTGGGTTTATACTTTGTTATCCATCGTGATTTCGACTGGATGTTTGAATGCTGCCCGAATCAGGGCTGTACTCTGTCATTCGTTGTGAATCCGCTGGATATTTAAGTATTGCACTTTGCCAATCGTTGTGAGGGTTTAATCTCGTGAATTGTCGTAACTGCTGTATTAGTTACTAACCCCGTTTGTGTGCATTGTTATCTAAATTAGGTTAAACAAGGCTAATCAGTAGGCTTATACTCTGCTCATTAAATCTGCAATGTGAGTCATTCTCTTTTTATCAACTGTTTTACAATACTCCAAATTATTTTTCGAAAGTTATAATTACAGTGATTAAGTTTATGTAGTCTTCAATTACAGCCGGTATGTGGGGTATTGTGCACATTACTACTGTTTTTTATCATTTTAGGTGAGCGAGCCTAAATCATGATATACGCTATTAGGTAGTCGGACCTAGATAGTGATTTACGTCACTTGTGGGTGAACGGACCCAACAGTGATATGACCACAGTCACAGATCCGGTCGAGTGACAAATACTGTGGGTAATTGGTTGACATAGAAACATTGTAATCTCTCTTAATACTATAAATTATAACAAATGTGTCGTTTTCAGTAAACTGAATGATTCACTCGGTATTTCCCCGCTGACAAAACCTTTTCAAACATGTTTTAGGTGATCTGTTGTGATCCAAGGAAAGTGCCGTGAAGCACTACTAGCTTAGAGAAGTGGCTCAATGTAAAGAAATGAATGAAAGAAACATGTTTTATAAAATAAAGATTTCCCAGTGAAATCACCTTATTGTAAATTACAAGGTTTTATCCCTAAATTATATAAACGGGCAGTTTTAATATTACAAGATCCTGTATTAAAAGACTTCCGCTGTCACTTAAATTTAATACCACGGGATTTCCTGTCTCGCGGCTCTGGACCGGGTCAAACCGGGGCCGAGGGCCGTGACAGGAAAAGGTGGTATCAGAGCCACTGATATAAGCTTGCCACTAATTTAAGTCTATTAAAATTTGAGGAATATTTAAATTGCCATTCTGTGATTATGTGTTTTATTAACTAGTTATTTGTTAGTTACAATATGGGTAAACAAAGACTTTCTGCTATCTACCACAAATTAGATACTGCACCCAAAGAAAAAGGAACCTCTTCCTCAAAATACCCAGCGGATCTAGAAGAAGGGATTTTTGTCCGCAAAGCACAATATGAGAATCCTCTTACCCCAGAGAAAAGAAATTCGATTATTAGGAAAAGTCAGAAACCCCAATTCAAGAAAGTGAGGTTTAATCCAGAAATCCAGGAAATAGGCAATAATCCACCTTGGGAAGACAAATTAGATGAAAAATGGGCAGATCTTTATATGTTAGTTACCGTAGCAGAGAATGCAAACCTCTAAACTATTAATAAGCCTGATCTAGTATTAGCATCAAAACCACTACTCCGTAAATAAATAAAATTTTCCGTTATCCTTTGTAAACTTAGTCTTTCACTAATGCAATAAACGGAATGTTTATTTAATTTCCTTATAAGATTTTAACTTAGCATTTTTGTGCATTTTGCATATATGCTAAATAGCATGAGTGAGCTATCTGAAGCATTTCAGAATCTCAATCTCTACCCAGTACCAATCGAAGTCTCCAATGACTTTACTGGTTATTTTGCTGATGTGGAGGAACCCCTGGAATTTCAAGCTCCACCTCCGGAAAAAGCAAAGTCTAAGAAAAGGATAAGATATGTAGGATGGAGGAAAGTGCGCATGAGGAAACCAGTAACTAGGAGACTCCCTAGGATAGAAAATCCTATGAACAAAGGAAAAGAAATCGAGACCGGAGAGAGTTCTAAGCAAGCAGAAATCAGGGAAAATTCTAAGCAAAAAGGAATAGAAATTGGAGAGAGTTCTAACCAAACTGAAGAAATCACGTTTCAAGAAGAAATAGACCGTCTACTAGCAAACTATGATGTTGTTCGCCCTATCAACAACAATCTTTACCCTTATCCGGCCGAAATTCAACTTCTAGTAAATCTGGAACCAGCTATTCCAGACCCTCTAATCCACACTCAACCTTTAGGTGAAATGGAAGAGTGGTGGACAAACGACTGGCAATTTCAAAACATAATCAATAGTCCTTATACCTTTCTCCCTCAGTTTGATCCAGAACCTATCCCCAACCCGCCGATGAGTAACGAAAATTTAGCCGAACTTCGTCAGTTTGGTGAAGAACTGATAGGTACTGGAAATAGGATCCGGGAAATGGGAGAACAAATCTCCTAGAAATACGATGAAAGGGAGCGTCGTTATTAAAATGCCAAAGAAATAGTAGGTTAAGAAGCTATGGTTGTATAATAACAAGTAGTAACAAACATATAACACGGTAAAATAGGGAATAAAACATTGTAAGATAAACAGTGTGTATGGATGCCTATATAATCTATAAAACAAAATAGAAGTCGAGAAATCGACAATTTTGGCTATATATGTGTGTTGTAAGATTTTATGTGCTTATGTGTAATTGTTTTGTTATATCTAACTATCAATTATTGGATACTAATAATTCACACCAATACTAATTATCAGATGGAAAACGCTAATGAACCAGTTAATGAAGTAAACCAATCTGAGCAAAATCAGGAAAATCAATATATGACTAGGCAAGATATCGAGAATATCGTTGCTCAAGGGATAGCCAATGCTATTCCAGCAATTATGGCTGCTGCTCAGAAACCTGCTGAACCTCAACAAATCATTCCTAGTAAATGTACTTCGGAAGATAACGGCAGTAATAGCATAAATGGAGGTGGCAATCATGACAATAATAATCTACGACATGCCCCACTTCCTAAGAAAATGAAAGCTACAACACCTGGTTGCACTTACAAAGAATTTCTTGCCTGTAAACCAGCAGAATTTGCAGGTAATGAAGGGGCCACTGCAACACTGTGATGGTTAGAGAAAACCGAAGCAGTAATTGCAATAAGTAAATGTGACATGGACGATCAGGTCATGTATGTGTCAAATTTGTTCAAAGAAGGGGCACTAGAATGGTGGAACACGGTATTGCAAGCAAAAGGACGAAGGATGGCCTATGCCATGAACTGGGAAGAATTTAACAGTCTTGTAGAAAGAAAATTATGTCCCGTGTATGAAAAAGATCAAATGACAAATAAGTTCTTAAATCATCGTATGACGGGTGTAGATTGTCGCAGTTATACCTCGACATTCTTTGAATATGCTAGAGTGGTACCAACACTGGCTTCGCCAGAACCGGTGCTCATTTCTCGCTATATTTGGGGACTAATTAGTGAGATCCGTAACATCGTTAAAGCTGCAGGACCACGCACTATTGACGATGCTATGGAATTAGCAAATACCCTAACTGATGAACTGGTGCGCACACGAGAAGAAGATCGAAGGAAGGATTTGGCTCAAAAGATTACCCAAGGATTTCGTATGGGTAATACTAAGAAAAGAGGAACATGGCAATCCTCAAATCCTCCTTTTTGTAGAAATTGTAGGAAGAAACACTTCGGAAGGTGCAATGTGACCTGCAACTTTTGCAAAGCTATAGGACATCGGGAAGAAGAATGTAGAAGGAAAGCAATAATCTGTTACAACTGTGGAGAACCTGGACATTTTCAAACAAGATGTCCTAAGCTAACTAAACCAGCAGACAATAAAGCTAAGACGGCCGAAGGAGCTACTAAGAAGAATGTCAGAGCATTCCAGTTAACTACTCAGGAAGCTGAACTAATTCCTGACGTCATAGCCGGTACATTCTTAGTTCACGACGTTTATACGAAAGTATTATTTGACTCTGGTGCAAACCAAAGTTTTATAAATACTTCATTCTGCCAAGCTCTTAATTTACCATTAACCACCCTTAAGCAAATTTTTACAGTCGAAACAACATATGGGAATTCTGTTAACATAGATAAAATTTTGCAAGAAGGAAAAATAGAACTTTTAGGCCATAAGTTTTGTGCAAATCTGTTATCTATGAAATTAACCGGATTCGATGTAGTGCTGGGAATGGATTGGTTAGTAGCTAACCATGCTCGAATCCTTTGTGATAAGAATTCCGTAGAAATTCGTACCCCCACAGGAGAGGTAATTTTAATTACAGGAGATAAACCTCGAAAGCCACTAAAATTCATTTCAGTAATGAAGTTGGCTAGTTATTCAAGAAAACAAGAAGTAGTGTATATGATTTCCGTAATCATTAACACTAAAAGTAAGGAACTTCAGGACATCCCAGATGTCTTTCCAGAAGAATTACCCGGGTTACCACCCGATAGAGAAGTAGAATTTAGAATTCATCTAATTCCTGGTACTAAACCAATAGCCAAGGCACCTTATCGATTAGCACCCACTGAAATGCTAGAACTGAAAAAGCAATTAGATGAATTATTGAGCAAAGGATTTATACAACCTAGTTCATCCCCTTGGGGAGCACCAATGTTGTTTGTGAAAAAGAAAGACGGATCGATGCGGATGTGTATTGATTATAGGGAACTGAATAAGGTTACAATTAAGAATCGATACCCATTACCTAGGATTGATGATCTTTTTGATCAACTCCAAGGCGCTAGGTATTTTTCTAAGATAGATTTATGATCCGGATATCATCAATTGAAAGTACAAAAGGAAGACATACCTAAAACTGCTTTTAGAACTAGGTATGGACATTATGAGTTTACAGTCATGCCCTTCGGACTAACAAATGCTCCAGCAGCATTTATGGACATGATGAATAGAATCTGTAAACCATATTTGGATAAATTTGTAATCGGTTTCATCGACGATATACTTATTTACTCCAACAGTCAGGAGGAACATTGCGAGCACCTGCATGCACTCTTCACTTTGTTAAGAAAGGAAAAGCTTTACGCCAAATTCTCGAAGTGTGAATTTTGGCTGCAAGAAGTGCAATTCTTAGGACATATGGTGAATCATGAAGGTATTCACGTAGATCCTGCTAAAATAGAAGCAATCACCAAATGGAAGGTCCCACAAACGGCTATGGAAATTAGAAGTTTTCTAGGCTTAGCTGGATACTATAGATGATTTATTAAGGATTTTTCTAAGATAGCAGTACCATTAACTAAGCTAACCTGTAAAACAGTTAAGTTTGAATGGGGACCCAAACAATAAGAGGCTTTTAAAATTTTAAAGCAAAGGTTGATCAATGCTCCAATTTTAGCTTTGCCCGAAGGAACTGAAGATTTTGAAGTATATTGTGATGCTTCAAAATTAGGATTCGGATGTGCGTTGATGCAACGCAAGAGGGTAATTGCATATGCCTCCAGGCAATTGAAGAAGCACGAAGAAAATTATACGACTCATGACTTAGAATTAGGAGCCATAATTTTTGCTCTCAAGATCTGGAGACATTATCTGTATGGAAGTAAGTTTACTATATATACGGATCATAAAAGTCTAAAGTACATATTTGGGCAAAAAGAATTAAACATGAGGCAAAGAAGGTCGATGGAAATTCTAAGTGATTACGACTGTGATATTCAATATCACGAAGGAAAGGCAAACATAGTTGCAGATGCCTTAAGTCGTAAGTATCATGAGAAGCAACGACGAGTTCGTATGCTTAGATTAAATCTACAATTAGATTTAATGGAACAATTAAAGAAAGTTCAGGAAACAGCAATCAAAAATGATGCCGAAAGAATGAAAGGTTATATAAAAGAACTAGAGCAAGGAAATGATGGAATTTGGAGATTCCACAAGAAACGAATTTGGGTACCTAAGCAGGGAGAATTAAGAAATAAGTTTTTAGAAGAAGCTCATAAATCTCGGTATACCGTACATCCAGGAAACAATAAGATGTACCAAGATTTAAGAAATAATTTCTGGTGGATAGGAATGAAAAATGTGACAACCCTCAAAATTCCATGTATTCCGTACAGTTTATTAATGAAAATTAAAGTGTTCGATGACTGTGCTGAATCATTTAACTGCTTCTGATATCTGTGTTATACTTACATGTACTTGTTAATATACTAATAGTGTACAGAAAGGTCACTAAATAGTCCGTTATATTTTCCGGAGTGTTGAAAATTAAAAACGTTAAATATATATATATATATATATATATATATATATATATATATATATATATATATATATATATATATATATATATATATATATATATATATATATATATATATATATAGGACGCTTTACGAATTAATTAAGCACTTTAACGGAACAGTGTCAAACCGAACAACCGGACTTTACCCGAAACATAAAAATATTGCCAAAAACATTGTTTCTACTTTTCAGAGCTAGTTAGGGTCCCCGAACACCCTAACACCCTTTATATTGCTTGACACACTTAATACACCAACTAAATACTTCTAATCCAACTAAGTAGTAACCAAGTTCCATTACAACCCAACTAGATACCCCCCTCACCATAACCGTCCTATAGGGGACCCACCACAAGATTTCTCTAATCTTGTAAATCTTCCATAAAATCCCTTTAGAGATTATGATGAGATGTTGTTTGTACTTTTGAAGGCACATAATCCATTGGACATAAGGACTTAGAGACTTTATAAACCATGTTCATCTTCACAAAACTCACACCAACACTCTCATCCTCCCTCTCTTGTTCTTGATCTCGGCCAAGAGTCCCACCCACACACCACCCATTTTCTTGCAACTTCAATCCAATCCAAAGTTATAGCAAGGTGCTAGGAGGTGAAGTAGGAAGCCCGGTGTGCTTGGAACTCGAAGGACCTCTCTTGTGTGCTATTATCCTCCACAATTCCGACTTGTTTCTTCCCTAGCCTTGTGCTAGTAGTAAGACACTCTAACACTCTTGATCTACATATTTATGATGGTTAATAGATGATTAATGGTTAAAAACTTATGAAACTCTAAAAGAACTTACATTAGTCTTGGATAAAAGATGAATAAGATGAATAAAGGGAAGATAGGTGTGTAAATCATGTAGATCTTGTGTGATTATGATTATTGGTGGATTATCTGATGTTTTGCTGATTAATATTGATGTGTGATGTTGTTGTGATCACTAAACATGATTAACGGAATCAATCGAACACAAGTTAGTAAGTTGGAAAGTGAAAACAGAATCTATCCAAGTTTTACAGCCAAATTCAGTTGGCTGTAAACAGGTCATAACTCAAGGAAAAACTAATATTTCGAGTCTAAAATGTGATATTAGGAAATACGGTTCTAATGGCACCGTAATCATAATTTTTGGACTCCGTTTACTATTTTAAAAGCGTCTTTTCGTAACAGCAGCTAGAGCTGCAATTTTTCTGCTGAAAAAGTGCGTCTTGTTTTCTGTTATAACTTGTAATCTGTGTGGAGTCTGATCACGAAATTTATACCATAGTTGACCACCGATGTATTTGTAATTACCCCACTGGAATTTCGTAAATCGGACGCTCGATGAATTTTAAATAAATTATCTCGTGGACTGTGGCCAGAAAAATATAAATCTGAATTCAGTCCGGAAAATGAATTTTTATAAAATATTGGTAATGAACCGGACCCCGATATTCTTACACAATAAAATTTGGAACGTTTAAGACATTCTGTAAAAATTTGGGAATTTTTGGAATAATTTAACTATTTATTTAAATGTCCGAATACAGCCGGTTTTGAATATTAATGCTGAATTGATACAAGTTGTGACTTGCGTGTCTAAATGTCGAGTATGCTATCTGTGAATGATCTAACATGTTGTATGTGTTACGTGCACTATCGTATGTATACTTATGAGTGGGGAATGGATGGGAAGTATATATATACGGGCATAAACAGTTAAAGTAATGCATGCTATGTGATAGATATGTGTAGGAACTTTGTGCTCTATTTGTAAGACACTAAATGACTAACTGTAAATCATACTAGGACGTGATTGACCGACCTTGACTGTTAGCGATATTTGAGAATCTAACCGAGCAAACCGAGGTGAGTTCACACTTTTCTACAAAGCATGGTAAATTCCCGGTGGGAATGGGAATGGGTACAGGAATAGGGATTCCTCGTCCTTTGAGACGTGTTCAGGAATGTAAATTCCTCGTCCTGTTGGGACGTGTTAGACTTACTGGACTAGAACTCTATCAGCGAAGTCCCTCCCTTTTTGTATCGACTTAATCGCCGAGGCTATGGCGAGCGAGTCATTAGTTAATAGCGCTATTAGGTTTAACAAACCTCACACCGTGCCAGTCGGACGGGCGTGTACTAATGGACTATGGCACGTCGGTGGTGATAGAACACCGACGCTAGGGCACAATTGATTTTTGTTAGTAGTCAATATGATAAACGAGTCTGGTAGTTTAAAATACTGGGGTAGCTCCCCACGGCCAAAGTGCCGGGCTGGATAGCCATGAAGGGTGGACATGGGATGGTTAACAAATAAACGTTTTTGAACTATGGGGTAACCCCCACGGCTGGATAGCCAAATGAGATTAAACTATGTTTTATGGAAACAACTCTAAAATGGACAACCAACCGTGAACTCACTCAACTTTCTTGTTGACTCGTTATTACATGCTTTGCAGGTCATTAAATGCTATGGAGCTTGCATATGGAGGTGGTCGTTGTGGGATGCGAACTGATATGTCACGTACTCAATGAATAAACTTTATGAACTTACTAAACCTACGTTTTTGACTTTAAACTTATGAACTATGGACTTATGTTTTATGCTTTCGTTATTAACCTAAAATCGGTTTACTTCCTTTTGGTCACCAATCGTATTGTGTTTGGTTTTATTTACTTAATTATGTTGTTCAATATGATTGGTGGCTCGATCCTGGTCACGTCACGCCTCCAAGCGGCAATACTCCGCAAGGTGGATTTTGGGGGTGTGACAAAAAAGGATATAGCTGAATACGTATCTAAATGTCTTACTTGCTCACAAGTTAAGGCAGAACACCAGAAACCTTCAGGACTACTACAACAGTTAGAAATGCCTGTATGGAAATGGGAACTCATAATAATGGATTTTGTTACTAAGTTACCCAAAACCAGAAAAGGTAATGATGCGATTTGGGTAATTGTGGATCGATTAACCAAATCAGCTCATTTTCTACCAATGAAGGAAACCTTTAGCATGGAAAGATTAGCCAAATTGTATGTAGATGAAGTAGTATCCTTACATGGAGTCCCACTCTCCATTTTATCAGATAGGGACAGTCGTTTCACTTCCTATTTCTGGACTAGTTTCCAGGAAGCAATGGGAACCCGACTAAATTTAAGTACTGCATATCATCCACAAACAGACGGGCAAAGTGAAAGGACAATACAAACTCTAGAAGACATGCTCCGGGCATGTGTGATTGATTTCGGTGGAAATTGTGATAATCACTTACCCTTAATCGAATTCTCCTATAACAATAGTTGTCACTCAAGTATCGAAGCTGCCCCATTCGAAACACTGTATGGACGCAAGTGCAGAACTCCAGTCTGTTGGGCAGAAATAGGAGAAAGTCAACTATCAGGTCCGGAAATTGTGCAAGAAACCACAGACAAGACAACTCAAATCAAGGAAAGACTGAAGACTGCTAGAGATCGCCAGAAAAGCTATGCAGACAATCGCCGCAAGCCACTAGAGTTTCAAGTCAGAGACAAAGTACTTTTGAAAGTTTCTCCTTGGAAAGGAGTAGTACGATTCGGTAAGAAAGGAAAGCTAAGTCCGAGATATGTAGGACCATTTCAAGTAATGCAACGAATAGGACCAGATGGTTATCGTTTACAACTACCAGAAGAATTAGCTGGAGTACATGATGTATTTCATGTATCCAACCTCAAGAAATGTTTATCTGACGAATCCCTGGTAGTACCTCTTCAAGATGTAGAGGTAAATGAAAAGCTGAAATTCGTAGAGAAACCACTACAGATAGAAGACAGAAAAATCAAGTTTCTCAAACATAAACGACTAGTGCTAGTTAAAGTCAAATGGGATTCAAAGAGAGGGCCAGAATACACTTGGGAGCTAGAATCAGAAATGAAGTGAAAATATCCTCATCTATTCCAGTAAATCTCGAGGACGAGATTTTTCTTAAGGTGGGGAGGATGTAACAACTCTCACTAAAAACATTATTTATTATGTTAATTGTCTAATAAGGAAACCCTAATTGAGAAACCCAAGTAATTCTGCATAAACCCTAAAATTTTCAAAATAATCAGAATCAGGATCAGGGCCCCTAAAACTCAGGGGGGATAAACCCTAATTGATATTTATCCTCCGAATTCGTTGTCTAAGTAGAATTTTCATTGTACGACGACTCAGCAGGGCTACCCAGGTGACAAGCCTACCCTAGGCTAGGGGGACTTGCCCCGCGATACGCGACAGGAGTCGCGTATTCTTCCGCGACACGCGGGAGGTACAAAACTCGGGTATATATAGGGGGCCTTGGGACTTGAAATCTGACACTTGTTTGACGTAAAACTTCGAAGTATACATTGAATTATACACTGTTTATTATAAAACACACACTGCATGGAACGCTGCTGCAACAAACAGGGTAATAACTCGATCGCTATTACGATTCAACGTCCGATCGATTGAAACTATCCAACGATTGTTAGAGTGCTGCTCAAATTGGTTTATACTTTGTTGTCCATCGTGATTTCGACTGGATGTTTGAGTGCTGCCCGAATCAGGGCTATACTCTGTCATTCGTTGTGAATCCGCTGAATACTTAAGTATTGCACTTTGTCAATCGTTGTGAGGGTTTAATCTCGTGAATTGTCGTAACTGCTGTATTAGTTACTAACCCCGTTTGTGTGCATTGTTATCTAAATTAGGTTAAACAAGGCTAATCAGTAGGCTTATACTCTGCTCGTTAAATCTGCAATGTGAGTCATTCTCTTTTTATCAACTATTTTACAATACTCCAAATTATTTTTCCAAAGTTATAATTACAGTGATTAAGTTTATGTAGTCTTCAATTACAGCCGGTATGTGGGGTATTGTGCACATTACTACTGTTTTTATCATTTTAGGTGAGTGAGCCTAAATCATGATATACGCTATTAGGTAGTCGGACCTAGATAGTGGTTTACGCCACTTGTGGGTGAACGGACCCAACAGTGATATGACCACAGTCACAGATCCGGTCGAGTGACAAATACTGTGGGTAATTGGTTGACATAGAAACATTGTAATCTCTCTTAATACTGTAAATTATAACAAATGTGTCGTTTTCAGTAAACTGAATGATTCACTCAGTATTTCCCCGCTGACAAAACCTTTTCAAACATGTTTCAGGTGATCTGTTGTGACCCAAGGAAAGTGCCGTGAAGCACTACCAGCTTAGAGAAGTGGCTCAATATAAATGAATGAAAGAAACATGTTTTATAAAATAAAGATTTCCCAGTGAAATCACCTTATTGTAAATTACAAGGTTTTATCCCTAAATTATATAAACAGGCAGTTTTAATATTACAAGATCCTGTATTAAACGACTTCCGCTGTCACTTAAATTTAATACCACGGGATTTCCTGCCTCGCGGCTCTGGACCGGGTCAAACCGGGGCCGAGGGCCGTGACAATTAGCATTCTCCAACAAGCGGTAAAAGAAGATATTTTTGTTTTGCTTCAACATGAGGAAACTACTAGATCAATTTGGTTAGCGTTGATACAAAATTTTAAGGGAAGTGCTGATATGATAAAAAATAAATGTGCATTACTAAAGAAATCTTTTGATATGTTTACAGCTTGGAAAGGTGAAACGACTAAGAAGACTATCGATAGATATTGTCATGTTGTCCAGGAAATGAAAAGATAGGACAACAAAAAAGAAGATGATGAATGGGTTGATAAGCTATCTGATGCATTACCACAAGATAAATGGGGAACATATCTGTTGATTCTAAAACATATGAGAAAATCTGAAAGTATGAATTTGTGCAAGTTCATTCAAAAGCTTGAAGAACATGAATTAGATGTTCAGAAAACTGCTATCATGAATAATCCAAGTGCTCAACAAGATGATAGTTTATACTATAGAGGAAGCAAATTTGAGACTACTCCGAGTTCGAAGACTCAAACTGCTTTCAGTGCTGATGGTACTTCCGGAACAGATGTTAGCACTACAACTCAGAGTGGTGGATATTCTTTGTCTTATTCAAGTTTTGATCCAAATTTCTCAACACCAAGTTCTCAACGACAGAGTTCAACAAATCTGCAATGCAATGTTACATTAAATATTCAAAATAGTCAAAATCTCTCTCTAGATATGGCTAAGCAACACATGGCATCACTTGTTACTATGTTAGAGTCGTATGAAAGCTTAGTTTCTGGAAGAATTGGAAATCCGATGCTTACAAAAGAAGATTATGACCAGATTGATTCTGAGGAACTTGAGTTGATGGACATCAAGTGGTGTTTAGCTAGTGTTTTGAGAAGAGCAGAAAAATTCAAACAAATCACCGGAAGAGATGATCTTCGTGATGCTGCTACATCTCAGCTAGGTTTTGATAAATCAAAGGTTACTTGTTTTCGTTGCCGAGAAAAGGGGCATTTTAAATGTTGGTGCAGTTGTCTGTCGATTTCATCTTGGTTCGAGTCTTGCATTGCTCATGGCACGAAGTTCGAGAAAATGTCAAGAAAGCTAATTCCGCATGAAAGATCAACATGTAATTCCGCACGGAATTACATTGTATTTTCGTTTGAACATTGTAATTTCGTGTGTAGACTAATTTCGTGTGAAAAGGTAATTCCGCATGAGCTTGTTCAAGCGGAATTACCATGCCGATATATATGTGTGATTCCGTTTCAGTTGGTACAAAATTAGGGAAGAGTGTTACCGACGGCAGAGCACTGTCGAAGTGTCTACGTGCTGTAATTGTTATCAGAATCAATAAACAAGACATATTAAAGTGATATCTTGCTGAATCTAACTCATTATGTCTGTTTCCACCTTTCATTTTGAGTAGAACGCCTCTGATCGACTCGTTCGGGTCCGACAACGATCCTACATGCGGTATCAGCGCTCAGGAGGAGGAGTTCTGTAGATTTCAGCCTGATTTCATCTCATTTTCTTACTTCTTCACATTCTTTTCTGAATTGAACAACTTTTAATGGTTAAAATGATCTGAATTTCACATATCATAATCAAAACTGTGTTTTAACAAAGCCTTGAGAAAATTGGATCTTAATTCATTCTAAAACTGACAAAATTCTTAATTTCGCATGAAATTCTGATCGAAAATGATGACATCATCTTAATTCCGTTTGAAAGAGCTCTTTAATTTCGCACGGAATTAATTGATTTGGTTAATTTTGTTTGAAAGCACAACTAATTCCGCACGGAATTAGTATTTCCGTTTGAAGTCGTTCAAACGAAATTATAATTTCGTTCCAAACTCTTAATCTCGTGTGAAACTGAGTAATTCCACACGGAATTACTTAATTTCGTTTGAAAGGAACTAATCTCGTTTGAAAGTTTGTGCAGGTTAATCTCGTTTGAAACTTAATATCGTTTGAAAGTAATTTCGTTTGAAAATGTCTAACAAAGAATTTTACAACGCATTTGCCACATCTCCGACTACTCCTGCTGCCATTGCTCATAACATGAACTTGGAAAATGAAACTGGAACTTTGCAAAAACCCCCGAAACTTATGGGAATTGAAGAGTACCATGGCTGGAAAAATCGCTTTGAAAATTGGGTTCAGGCAAACCATCTGAGAGCTTGGGAAAGTATTGAAACCAAGTATGTTAGACCACATACTACTTTGAAAGTTGATAAAATCATCTCAGAATTTACAGACAACGAGAGAGACAGTTATAAAGGAGAAAAAATGATGATTAGTCTTTTACAACAAGCTGTCAAAGAAGACATCTTTATTTTGCTTCAGCATGATGGTAGTGCATTTTCAATTTGGGAGGCACTTGAAAAGAAGTTTGAAGGAAGTACAGGGATGCTCAAGAGTAAAGCATCTCTATTGAAAAAGGAGTTTGAGTTGTTTACAAGTATGCCAGGGTAGACTACAAAAAATCTTATTGAAAGATATTGTCATCTTATGCGTACTATGTCTCAGTTGAAAATTACTAAAACTCCAGCTGAATGGGTTGAGAAATTAGCTGATGCGTTACCGCAGAAAGAATGGGGTACTTATCTCATGATCTTAAAGAATTCTGGAGAGTTTAGCAGATTGTCAATTGGACAGTTTATTGAGAAGCTTGAGGCAAAAGATCTTGAACAACAAAAGATTGTCAGAATGAACAGCTCAAGCAATCAACAAGATATCAAATTGTACTACAAAGGAAATGTTCAAACTGTTAGAGCAAGTCCAAAGATCCAAACCGCGTTTAGTGCAGGAAATTCATCTGGATCAGTCAGTCAAAGTTCAATCAATACTAGTGGATTTTCAAATGTCAATCCTCCAAGTGTTTAAAGTGCAAATGTTGGTAATGGACATATGATTCAGTGCAATGTGGCATTGTATCTTCAAAATGGACAAAATTTTTCTGAAGAAGTTGTGAAAAGTCATATGGCATTACTGGTTACTGCTTTAGAATCTTACGAAGGATTGATTGTTGGAAAAATTGGTAATCCGATGCTAACAAAAGAAGATTATAACCAGATAGATGCAGAGGAATTAGAGCTTATGGACATTAAATGGTGCTTAGCTAGTGTCTTAAGGAGAGCAGAAAAGTTTAAAATGATTACAGGAAGAAACGGTTTGTTAGATGCAAATCTCTCTAATTTAGGTTTTGATAAATCTAAAGTTATTTGTTTTCGATGCAGGGAAAAAGGCCATTTCAAAAGAGAGTGCAAAAATCAAGAAACAAATGGAGCAAAGAATCCGTTTGGTGGCCATGATTACTATCGGAAGGCTATATATCAACAAATCATTCATCAACCGCATCAACAAAAGGAATCACAAACTGAACATGGGAAAATGATTGAAGATGCAAATAAGAAAGCTTATTTTGGTATCATTGATCAAGATGATGAGAAAATGGCTCCAGGCTTTAGCTGGGATAAGTATGTGGATGAGAATATGGAGTTTAAAGCTTTCATTGCTCAAATTGTTCAAAAGCCAGAGTTGATGAAAGAATGGATAGCAATGTTATCTGATGATGAGAAAAGTCAATATGAAGAATCAGTTTCTTCTGAAAACAGTTCAACTGAAAGTAGTGATAATGATGAAGAGATTGAACAGATAAATGTTGGAAAAACTCATTTATCTTTTGACAGTTTTGAATTTTATTTTGCAGATAAACTGAAGAAACTTAAAGAGAGAAAAGCTGCTAAAGAAATGAAAGAAATCAAGATTGTTGAGAAGATAGTTGAAGTAGAAAAGGTAGTTGAAGTCGAGAAGATTGTGGAGATTGAAAAGATCGTTGAAGTCACAAAACCGTGTCTTACATGTTTGGAATCCTGCAAACAATGTAAAGAAAAAGACGAGAGGTTTAGTGAATCAGAAAATTTGAAAGAAAAGTTGCTGTTTGATGTGAAGAATGTGAAAGAGTCGTACGATGTATTGAACAAAACTGTGAATAGTTTGCAGAAGACAAACTCAAAAAGAGAAGATGCTTTGAAAATGATGAATGCAACAATGATGTCTAAGCAGAAAGAGATAAATTTTTACATTGAAGAATGTGCAAAACGGAGGCAAGAGTTGGAAACTGAGAAAGCTGAAAATTAAAGAATCAGACGATTACTGAGAAGTTATTCGAGTTCTGATTATTTAATTGACAGAATTTATCCAACTGTTGCAGGTTTTGAAGCGTTTGACGACAAGAATCCGAAGAAAAAAGATACTGGTAAGAAACAGAGTGTTAGTTATAATAAGTGTCCACCTCCGATTTGGGAAGGGTATTCGCCTAGAAAACCAAATGAGGAACAAGTAAAAAAGGCAGTCAACATAAAGTTAGAGTCCGAGATAACCGATGTGTTACCAGACAATATTGACATCACGTTCACAACGTCCGACACAGATCATGAGTCCGAATTAATAAAAAGGGTGGTTGATCAGGTGTTGGATAAGGATGAGGAGTCAGAGTCAAAGTCTGAGTCCGAAAGTTCGTGTTTGTTAGTCGGGAGTTCGAGTTCATCTGTCAGGAGTTCAAAATTGTCAAGAAAACGGGTTTATGGCAAAGAATTTTTGTTATCAAAATCAAATTTGAATGATGAAACATTTGAAGTTGCATATACTTTGAATGATTCTGACAAATTATATTTTGATAAAGAATTTCCAATAAGAGGTGTTAAAACTGAAATGATCAAAAAGGTTTTCAAATTGACAGAAATTAATATTTCTGAAATAAAAGATGTAAATCTTTCTGGAATGTGACAACTCGAACTTTAGACCGACTTTGCGTAACGTTAAGCGTTTGTGTGAATACTATTTGAATAACATGTTATATGTTCCTTGTGTGATATTGTAAATGTTTGGTTATATGTTACATGACCCGATCTTACCAAGTCTACTTGACTACATAAACCATTCGGCCCACACCCAAATACATCCGACTCGAGACCCATGTGGGGTTTCGGCCCACATCCCCTCTACGTATTTATACACACACACACCTTAGGGTTCTAGTTTTACAACATTGCAACCAAAAACACACACACACACACCTCCTCGACTCGGAACCAAAGGCATCGAAAACTCTCTCTCATCTCGGTTAGTATCAAGCTCTTGATTACGTGTTTATATGTTTTGTTAGTAACCGGATTCGCATGATCTAGGGATTTTTATTATTACATGATTATTGTTTATGAATCGGATATATGAATGTATGATGATCGGCTATTTTGTATTGTTTAATCGGATACGTTTATATGATTCTTGAATGTATGATCTAGTCTAATCGGGTATGATGTTGTTAACCGGCTGTGTTTTATGTTAATTGGATTTGCCTGATTAAACCAAACGAATATATATATAAAATCGGCTGAATGCATATGTTGGTATTTAGGAAATCCGAATGAATATTAAGATGTGTTCTTGAATATGAGATGAACTGTTTGAATGTAGTTGATTTTGGAATTAAAACTGATTTGATCTGTTTACCGAAACTGACCAAAGTGTTAGCTAAAATCACGGGTAGTCAATGCATGATTTAAGGAAACTGTTACATACTTGATTGCGACCTAGATTGCGAGTCGGAAACCCATTGTCTCGACTCGAGACCACAGACAGCATTTGTCGAAACCGAGGTTGCGAGTCCCGTTGCGACTCGTAACCAGCACATGACAAGTCGAAACCAAAGGTTGCGAGTCCCGTTACGACTCGTAACCGGACCTTGCCAAGTCACAATCTCACACAACAGCACGAACCGAAACCGCGGTTGCGAGTCCCGTTGCGACTCGTAACCGGACCTTAACAACTCGAGACCAGCTCCGATTGCGACTCGAGAACATCACCGTTACGAGTCCCGTTGCGACTTGGGATCTCCTCGTTGCGACTCGAGACGGACCATACTGTTGTTGGACTTTTACTATTTCAGGCCCAACTGTTTTGGGCCGGGCACTTGGCCATTTGTTTAACTGTTGTTTTGGGCTGCTATTGGATACGTGTAAGTTGCCATGATCAATACGTGTTAGTAACCTACGTGCTTTATACGAACCTGACTTGTATAATAACCATGATAGGGCGTGGTTGGCCAATTACTAGCTTAACTATATTCTTTGTGTATCTGCCGAGCAAACCAAGGTGAGTTCACACAGCCAAGGCATGGGATTCCCGGGTTGGGAAGTGGGTTGGAAATGTTGATATTGAAAGAGTTACTCGTACTTACGCATTCACTAGACTATAGACCATCGTCCTCAGGATAGTCAGGACACGTTACGTAAAGCCTACGTAACCCCGTATTTGCCATTTGTCTCCCGGGTCGGGAGGACACGTTACGTAAAGCCTACGTAACCCAATACCTTCTACTGTCTTCCGGGTCGGAAGGACACGCTACGTAAAGCCTACGTAGCCCCCACGCGTACCACTGTCCTCGGGGAAGGGCACGTCACGTAAAGCCTACGTGACCCAGTACGTATTCCTGTTCTCGGTAAAGAAGAACACATGGTTGGAAGTTAGTCTAGTAAGTACCACTAATGAGAAGCCCTCATTAGTAAGGATAAACGTGGGAAGCCCCCACCGGTAATATAAACACAAGGTTTGGGAAGCCCCCACCTTTAGTACACACTAGTATGGGAAGCCCCCACTAGTTATACTTATGCACTATGTTATGAACTTACTTTCTGTGAACTCGCTCAACTAGTTTGTTGATTATTTTGCTGCATGCCTTGCAGGACCTTAGGTACTTTATGGAGCTTGCACAGGGAGGAGCAGGTCGTTGTGGGATTTGGATCATGAACGATGTCTGAACTTATAACTGTTTTGAGATTACATTACTATGCTTCCGCTACATAAATAATGTTTGGTTTTGAAACATCAATCGTGTCATGATGAACTACATTAATTACTTTTATTATTAAATGCTATGTTTGATATAATTGATGGCTTGATCCTGGTCAGTCACGCTCCCAAGCGGTGGTACTCCGCAGGTGGATTTTGGGGGTGTGACAGATTGGTATCAGAGCCATTGGTTATAGAGAACTTGGTTTTAATATGGGAAAACGTTTTTATTAAAACCAGACTATAACCAGAACAGTGCTCTCAACGATCCACAACGACGCTTCGCTCCACGTGCAAGACTCGACATCCTAGGTAATGAGGTTTATGCTTATTGCCTGTTTGCTAGAACTGCTTAGAACTTTGCTCGCATTACGTTTAGATACACATGATACTATAGCATGAGAATCCCTACGTGCTTACACTTTTCTGTCATCGCCCTACTCGCGAACCACTCTCACTCACGTTACTTTTTACTATGAAGATCATGTCTGGACGAATCAACATGACTCAAGCCCAGCTAGAGGCTCTCGTTCAAGCTCAAGTTGCTGCGGCAGTTGCAGCTGCTCAAGCAGGTCAGCCAGCGCAGCAAGTTTGCACCTTTAAGAACTTCATGGACTGTCGTCCAAATTCTTTCAGCGGCACCGAGGGGGCAGTGGGACTCCTCCATTGGTTTGAAAAGCTAGAGTCAGTATTCGAAATGTGCGAGTGCCCTGAGGCTCGCAAGGTCAAGTTTGCCACCGGCAACTTGGAAGGAATCGCGCTAACCTGGTGGAACGCGCAAGTGCAAATTCTGGGGTTGGCAGCTGCTAACGCCACACCCTGGAACGATTTTAAGGAACTTATCAAGAGGGAGTATTGTACGCGTGAAGATATTCACAAGTTGGAAGACGAGCTGTATAACCTGAAAATGGTTGGGTCAGAGATCGAAGCGTATACTAAACGGTCGAATGAGCTGGCCGTATTGTGCCCAACTATGGTGGACCCTCCCTACAAGCGCATTGAGATGTATCTCAAGGGATTGGCGCCAGAGATCCAGAGCCATGTTACTTCGGCTAACCTCGACAGCATCCAGGAAATTCAGCGTCTCGCTCATCGCATCACCGACCAGGCAGTGGATCAGAATAAACTGCCTAAGCGTGTCAACGCTACTGCTACAGTCACTCCTTCAGCTACTCCTGCTACTACTAGCGAAAGCAAAAGAAAATGGGATGGAGATTCTAGTAAAGGTTCAGCGACTGTTCAGCCACAAGCTCAGCAGCAGAAGATCGACCACTATTAGAGTCCCAGTCAGCAATCCTCTGGTGGTCACAGACAGAGGAGATATCAGGGAAATCAACCTAAGTGCCACAATTGCCACAGACATCACAATGGCCCGTGTAACAAGGGTCGTTGTCAAAGGTGTCTTAAGATGGGTCACGAGGCCAAAGACTGTAGGAGTTCACGGCCTGCGAATCAGAATCAGCAGCCTCAGCAACCAGCTCCACAGAACCACCAGCAGCAGCAGCAGCCACAGCGTGGAAACCGGGGATGTTTCCAGTGTGGGGCTGAAGGTCATTTCAAACGCGACTGCCCTCAGTTGAACCAGAACCGCAACAACAACAACAACCAGGGCAATGGGCATAACAACGGCGGGAACAATAATGGCAACGAGGCAAGAGGTCGAGCTTTCGTTTTGGGAAGAGGAGACGCAGTGAACGATCCCAACGTTGTCATGGGTAAGTTTCTCCTCGACAATATTTACGTTACTGTTTTGTTTGATTCGGGTGCGGATACAAGCTATATGTCTGTGAAAATGTGTCAATTGCTAAAACGTGCACCAACACTTCTACCCACCAAACATGTAGTAGAGTTAGCTAACGGTAAAAGTCTAGAAGCCACGCACGTAGTTCAGGGTTGTAATCTTATCTTAGCTGGCCAAGCCTTCTCTATTGATCTCATTCCCATAGTATTGGGTAGCTTCGACGTCGTGATCGGGATGGATTGGTTATCCCAACACCAGGCAGAAATCTTATGCAGCGAGAAGATTATTCGTATTCCTCGTTCTGGTCAAGAACCTCTCGAAGTTCAAGGTGACAAGAGTGGTGCAGTGGTCGGCATCATCTCTTTCTTGAAAGCTCAGAAATGCTTACGAAAGGGGCACACTGCCATTCTGGCACTCGTTTCAGACGCATCAGTAAAAGAAAAGGAATTGGAGGATATTCCAATTGTACGCGATTACCCTCAGGTGTTTCCCGAAGACTTACCTGGTTTACCGCCCCATCGTCAGGTCGAATTTCAAATCGAGCTCGCTCCAGGAGCAGCACCCATAGCTCGGGCACCATATCGTCTAGCTCCATCAGAATTGGAGGAACTGTCAAAGCAGCTACAAGAGCTCTTGGAAAAGGGTTTCATTCGTCCAAGCTCTTCGCCTTGGGGAGCTCCAGTACTTTTCGTGAAAAAGAAAGACGGTACGTTCAGAATGTGCATAGACTACCGTGAACTCAACAAGGTGACGGTGAAGAACCGTTATCCTCTTCCACGCATAGACGACTTATTCGACCAGTTGCAAGGGTCGTGCTACTATTCCAAGATAGACTTGAGGTCAGGGTATCATCAGCTGAGAGTCCGGGATGAGGACGTCTCCAAAACCGCATTCAGAACTCGTTATGGTCACTACGAGTTTCTTGTCATGCCGTTCGGCTTAACGAACGCGCCTGCTGTATTTATGGATCTTATGAACAGGGTGTGCAAACCCTATCTTGACAAGTTCGTCATTGTTTTCATCGACGACATTCTAATTTACTCCAAGTGTCAGGAGGAGCATGAGCAGCATCTTCGTCTTATTTTGGAACTCCTTCGGAAGGAACAGTTGTACGCCAAGCTTTCTAAATGCGACTTCTGGCTTCGTGAAGTCCACTTCTTAGGCCATGTGGTGAACAGGGATGGGATCCATGTCGATCCATCCAAGGTAGACTCGATCAGGAACTGGCCTGCACCACGTACACCAACAGAAATACGCCAATTCTTGGGTTTCGCAGGTTATTATTGGCGGTTCATCAAAGACTTTTCAAAGATTGCTCAGCCGCTTACGTTACTGACGCAGAAGGGTGTTACCTATCGCTGGGGAGAACCCCAGGAGACTGCTTTTCAGCACCTAAAGGATAGACTTTGCAGTGCACCTATCCTCTCATTGCCAGAGGGCACAGATGACTTCGTGGTATATTGTGATGCATCCATTCGGGGACTTGGATGTGTGTTAATGCAGCGCGACAAGGTTATCGCTTACGCCTCTCGTCAACTCAAGATTCACGAACGGAACTACACGACGCACGATTTAGAGCTGGGAGCTGTTGTTTTCACGCTTAAGATATGGCGACACTACCTGTACGGTACCAGGTGCACGATTTACACTGATCACAGGAGTCTCGAACATATCCTGAAGCAGAAGGATTTGAACATGCGTCAACGAAGATGGGTTGAACTACTAAACGATTACGAATGCGCCATCAAGTACCATCCAGGCAAAGCCAATGTTGTGGCTGACGCCCTTAGTCGAAAGGACACCTTACCGAAGCGCGTGCGAGCGCTACAGCTTACGATTCAGTCTAGCCTTCCTGCACAGATACGGGATGCTCAGGCAGAAGCATTGAAACCAGAAAACGTCAAGGCTGAAGCCCTACGCGGCTCACGACAACGATTAGAACAAAAGGCGGACGGCGCCTACTATGTAACAGGGCATATTTGGGTCCCACTTTTTGGCGGTCTACGCGAACTTGTAATGGATGAAGCTCACAAGTCTCGCTACTCGGTACATCCAGGGTCGGATAAAATGTACCACGACATCAGCACTACTTATTGGTGGCCTAGTATGAAGGCCCACATTGCTACGTACGTTGGAAAATGCTTGACATGTGCGAGAGTCAAGGTTGAATACCAGAAACCAGCTGGCCTACTTCAGCAGCCTAAAATACCTCAATGGAAATGGGAAGAAATTTCCATGGATTTCGTTACAGGCCTACCCAGATCCCAGCGGGGAAATGATACCATATGGGTGATCGTGGATCGACTCACCAAGTCTGCACACTTCCTACCTATAAAGGAAACGGACAAGTTCTCCACTCTCGCAGACGTATATCTTAAAGAAGTTGTTTCGAGGCACGGGGTGCCCACATCTATCATTTCGGATCGCGATGCACGATTCACGTCAGAGCTATGGCAAGCGATGCATAAATCTTTCGGCTCAAGGTTAGACATGAGCACAGCATATCATCCTCAGACGGATGGACAGTCTGAGCGAACGATCCAAACTCTTGAAGACATGCTTCGGGCATGCGTTATTGATTTCGGCAACGGCTGGGAAAAGCACCTTCCTTTGGTGGAGTTTTCGTATAATAATAGTTATCACACCAGCATTCAAGCCGCTCCATTCGAGGCATTGTACGGGCGTAAATGCCGGTCACCTCTCTGTTGGGCAGAGGTGGGGGATAGTCAAATCACGGGTCCAGAGATTGTAGTGGACGCCACAGAAAAGATAGCACAGATACGACAACGCATGGCGGCAGCACGCGACCGTCAGAAAGCCTACGCGGACAAGCGTAGAAAGCCTTTGGAATTTCAGGTCGGGGACCGGGTTTTATTGAAAGTCTCACCCTGGAAGGGTGTGGTTCGTTTTGGCAAACGGGGCAAACTGAATCCGTGATACGTCGGACCATTTGAAATCATAGAAAAGATTGGCAAGGTAGCCTACAGATTGAACCTACCAGCTGAACTCGAGGCAGTTCACAATGTCTTTCATGTATCGAACTTAAAGAAGTGCCTATCAGATGAAACCCTCATCATTCCTTTTAAGGAACTCACTATCGACGAGCGGTTACAGTTCGTCGAGGAACCAGTTGAAATCACGGACCGGGATGTGAAGGTCCTCAAACACAAGAGAATCCCTCTTGTTCGAGTTCGTTGGAACTCCAAACGTGGCCCAGAGTACACCTGGGAACGCGAAGACAGGATGACAGAAAAGTACCCCCAGTTATTCGAAACCAATGCTACCACTACTGAGGCTGAAGCTACTACTTCGGAATTTCAGGACGAAATTCCAGATCAACGGGGGGAGGATGTGACACCCCAGGAAAATCAGTGAACAATACAGTTTACCTAGCTTCCTCAGTGAGTGCATACCAAATTTCGGGACGAAATTTCCAATTAGTTGGGGATAATGTGACAACTCGAACTTTAGACCGACTTTGCGTAACGTTAAGCGTTTGTGTGAATACTATTTGAATAACATGTTATATGTTCCTTGTGTGATATTGTAAATGTTTGGTTATATGTTACATGACCCGATCTTACCAAGTCTACTTGACTACATAAACCATTCGGCCCACACCCAAATACATCCGACTCGAGACCCATGTGGGGTTTCGGCCCACATCCCCTCTACGTATTTATACACACACACACCTTAGGGTTCTAGTTTTACAACATTGCAACCAAAAACACACACACACACACCTCCTCGACTCGGAACCAAAGGCATCGAAAACTCTCTCTCATCTCGGTTAGTATCAAGCTCTTGATTACGTGTTTATATGTTTTGTTAGTAACCGGATTCGCATGATCTAGGGATTTTTATTATTACATGATTATTGTTTATGAATCGGATATATGAATGTATGATGATCGGCTATTTTGTATTGTTTAATCGGATACGTTTATATGATTCTTGAATGTATGATCTAGTCTAATCGGGTATGATGTTGTTAACCGGCTGTGTTTTATGTTAATTGGATTTGCCTGATTTAAACCAAACGAATATATATATAAAATCGGCTGAATGCATATGTTGGTATTTAGGAAATCCGAATGAATATTAAGATGTGTTCTTGAATATGACATGAACTGTTTGAATGTAGTTGATTTTGGAATTAAAACTGATTTGATCTGTTTACCGAAACTGACCAAAGTGTTAGCTAAAATCACGGGTAGTCAATGCATGATTTAAGGAAACTGTTACATACTTGATTGCGACCTAGATTGCGAGTCGGAAACCCATTGTCTCGACTCGAGACCACAGACAGCATTTGTCGAAACCGAGGTTGCGAGTCCCGTTGCGACTCGTAACCAGCACATGACAAGTCGAAACCAAAGGTTGCGAGTCCCGTTACGACTCGTAATCGGACCTTGCCAAGTCACAATCTCACACAACAGCACGAACCGAAACCGCGGTTGCGAGTCCCGTTGCGACTCGTAACCGGACCTTAACAACTCGAGACCAGCTCCGATTGCGACTCGAGAACATCACCGTTACGAGTCCCGTTGCGACTCGGGATCTCCTCGTTGCGACTCGAGACGGACCATACTGTTGTTGGACTTTTACTATTTCAGGCCCAACTGTTTTGGGCCGGGCACTTGGCCATTTGTTTAACTGTTGTTTTGGGCTGCTATTGGATACGTGTAAGTTGCCATGATCAATACGTGTTAGTAACCTACGTGCTTTATACGAACCTGACTTGTATAATAACCATGATAGGGCGTGGTTGACCAATTACTAGCTTAACTATATTCTTTGTGTATCTGCCGAGCAAACCAAGGTGAGTTCACACAACCAAGGCATGGGATTCCCGGGTTGGGAAGTGGGTTGGAAATGTTGATATTGAAAGAGTTACTCGTACTTACGCATTCACTAGACTATAGACCATCGTCCTCAGGATAGTCAGGACACGTTACGTAAAGCCTACGTAACCCCGTATTTGCCATTTGTCTCCCGGGTCGGGAGGACACGTTACGTAAAGCCTACGTAACCCAATACCTTCTACTGTCTTCCGGGTCGGAAGGACACGCTACGTAAAGCCTACGTAGCCCCCACGCGTACCACTGTCCTCGGGGAAGGGCACGTCACGTAAAGCCTATGTGACCCAGTACGTATTCCTGTTCTCGGTAAAGAAGAACACATGGTTGGAAGTTAGTCTAGTAAGTACCACTAATGAGAAGCCCTCATTAGTAAGGATAAACGTGGGAAGCCCCCACCGGTAATATAAACACAAGGTTTGGGAAGCCCCCACCTTTAGTACACACTAGTATGGGAAGCCCCCACTAGTTATACTTATGCACTATGTTATGAACTTACTTTCTGTGAACTCGCTCAACTAGTTTGTTGATTATTTTGCTGCATGCCTTGCAGGACCTTAGGTACTTTATGGAGCTTGCACAGGGAGGAGCAGGTCGTTGTGGGATTTGGATCATGAACGATGTCTGAACTTATAACTGTTTTGAGATTACATTACTATGCTTCCGCTACATAAATAATGTTTGGTTTTGAAACATCAATCGTGTCATGATGAACTACATTAATTACTTTTATTATTAAATGCTATGTTTGATATGATTGATGGCTTGATCCTGGTCAGTCACACTCCCAAGCGGTGGTACTCCGCAGGTGGATTTTGGGGGTGTGACATGGAAAATCTAAGCCTTACACCTCAAGAATTAAACAAAGAATAAACAAGAAAATGGGTTACAGTTATGGTTCGGATTTTCGAAAGAAACCAAATCATAATACTAATTTCAAAAAGAAAGGTCTTGGATTTATTTCACCTGAAAATTATAAAAATGAGAAAATTTCTAAAAATACAAAATTTATTTCAGGAACATCTGCTGAGAATGAAAAGAAGAGCTCATTCTGGAGACAATCAAATCAAGAATTTCTTGCTGAAAAGAAGAAAAATGAAGCTCATCAGAGAAAAGAGACAAGAACCTGTTACAGGTGTCAAGAAGTTGGTCATATCGCCTGGAACTGTCCTAAAGCAACCAACACAAAATAGAGAGCCTCAGAAAAACTGAAAGAAATAGTTGTTGATAAAACCGAACCACCAATTGAAAGGTTTAAAGTGTTTAAAAATTCAACATATGAAAATGGTGAATGTTCGAAAAGGTATTACAAGAAAAGGGGAAATCATGATAATCAAGCTTGGGTTGTTAAGAAATCAGATGTAAAACCTGGTGATGAATCTGATTCCACAAAATCAGAGGAGCCACAAGTTGTTAAAACTGGTAAACACTCAGTTCCGCCTTTGGATGATGTTCATTTTCCACCATTGCGGGCTGAGAATTTAAAATCAAAGATTGGAAAAGTTGAAATATCAAATCAATTTTATTCTGAAAAGAATGAATTTGATGTTGATAAAGCTTTTAATGGAAATGTAAAGAATATTTTTGGGAAGATGATTGAGGGGAAGGTTAAAGGGGTTAAGGATTTTTATGCTACAAAGAAAGCAACTTACACCCCAACTGCAGATGAGTTGGTTTCACCCAAGGCTGGTCAGGCTTGGGTGGACATTTTCTTTCATTGAAAAAACTTGACTTACCGGAGCTCCCAAATTTGTAATCGCGGAGCATGAATCGACATCTTTATTGAAAGTTTGTATGTTTAAGTGTGACTTGCCGGAGCTTCCAGGTTGGTAAGAGTGGAGCAGGAATCGACATTATTCTTTATAACATGTTTGAATGTGCATACCTACATGTGGTAAATCAGGGACATTAAGTTGTACCTGTTTTTCTTACAAGTGGTATTTTTCTTGAGAAATTCACGGAAAGTGATTTCGCCTTACAAGTGGTACAGAGGTTTGTTTCTTTCAAAGTGATTATTCAAGGTCATTAACTTGAACTTGATATAATCCTTATTCAAGTGGTTGAAAACAAGATGATGAACCCCAAACCTACAAGTGGTTATAACAAAACTTATTTTCCGAAAAAACCATTTTTGATTAAAACAAACTTAAGTGTTTTGAGATCAAAATGAGAAAATAGTTTATTGTAAGGGGGAGTTCTGATTGTTTATGCCAAGTGGATGGAGATTTGATGCTTGATACATCAGTTTGTCATATTCCTGTACAATTTGTTTTCAAATTTCTTTAAATGTGTTTGCATTTTAGGGGGAGTAAAAATTTTCAGAAAGTCCAAAAACATTAGAAAATTTGAAAAAGCCAAAAACATGATAAAATCAAAAATGAGTTTGGTTGTGAAAAGAGGAAATGATAGTACATCAATGGACTATCACAACATGCTAAAGAAATGTATAGTCAAAAATGTGATAAACAATCTCACTATGGATGTGCCAGTAGGTTTTTGCACATTTAGTAAATTGTTTTCGAGATATAAACCTAAATTCAAACTTGCTTATCTCACGGGGAACATTTCTTGGATATATGGGTAACCCCCGAAATCTTGTTTGAAAGGTCCCTCTTTCTGAGATACTAGGTCTTTATACTCAGTGATATCTGGGGTATTATCCCGGGACTTCTGATTTTGCGGAAGCAATGGCCTAGTCCCCGTATAATACTTTGCAAATTGCTTGAAATATAGCACAACCCTCAGTACAAAAAAATGATGAAACATTAAAAAATGCTATTCATGTACTGTTGAAGAAAAGATTCTCTAAAGGGAACACACCTAAAGTCGAACCGTCATCTCTTTGCTGAACGGAAGTTCTGACCTGAGCTCTCACGGTTTTGCATTTAACCCCTTTACAAATATCATCTAGGTATACTCACCTGTAAGACTGAATATTGGGATCTGGATACGGGAGTATATTCAAGTGGTGGGACACACGAATAAGTTTAAGTCTATTAAAACACTAATCTCGTATCTTAGAACAATTGAACTTTGTGTGAAAATTTAAGTGAATCAATATACTGACAATCTAGGTGAATTGTTTAGAACTTAAAATGAAATAAAGCTTAACGGTGTTGGTGATTCGTCTCATAAACTGATATGATCCTCTTACACAAACTCATAAAAAGATTGTCTGTAGATATTTCTTTACTGCATTTCTTTATACCCAAAAATTCCAAAAAGATTTTAAGTGTGTTTTAGCATAAACTTTTGAAAAATACAAAAAGATTTTCGACAACTGGTGTTGAAGAGCTGATTTTCAAAATTCCAAGTGCTAAACATGATGACATTTCATGAGCGAAAGTTTGTGTTTAAAAGTTTTTAAAATGATTAAATCATTCTTTCTAGTGGTTCATCAGAAAAGGACCTACAAGTGGTGTCTGTGATTGTCAAATCTTAAAATCATAAACTTATGTTTGTGGTAGAGACAATGCAGGTTTGAAATTTGAGAAGAGCCACGTTTCCGATACCTGAGGACTCTGTGATTCGAGAAAGCCAGGTTCCGATACCTGAAGATCAGAATGGATGCCAGGTGACGATCCTGATTACAAGCATAACTCGAGGGGGAGTCTGCTTGCAAAAAAAAGGAGCCTGTGGATGCAAAGCGCCAGATCAAGATTTTGGGATGCTAGAAGATAGAGCTGTCACACCCCGACCACGTAAAACAACAATCGTGGCGGAAACGTCAGGGAGTGTTGTAACAGAATCATTGTTTCACAACCATGGATCAAATAGTTTTGTTTTATTGAATTATTGAACTCAATGTTTTGGTACAACAAATAATTGTTTCTCAGTTTTAAAGTCGCTAAGGCACAAGTCCATCCTATGTGTAGCGTGCATCAACAATCATCACATAGCAGTACCTGAAACATATATGAAAATAGGTACGTTAGCATAAAAATGCCTGTGAGTAACATAGGATTTTATGTATTAGATTCATGGCTTTGGATAATGGAGGAAAAAGGTTTTATGTTTTCAAAATAGCCATGAATCCAATGTAAAAGTTTTGTTTCTGAAAACGTGTTGTTTTGGAAAAAGGGTTTATAGTATAGACAAAAATATACTTCGGTTTTGAAAAGTTTGTATAAATAGTATAACAAAGTATACTTTAGTTTTGAAATAGTTAAATGGATAGTATATCGAAATATACTTTAGTAATTAAAATAATAGTTTTGGTAGTATATCTCAAATATACCTTGGTTTAAGGATAAAGTATTGGTAGTATATCAAATTATACTTGGGTTTGAAAATAGCATATCAACTATGCTTTGGTTTAAAAATAGCATATCAACTATGCCTTTGGTAGTATATCAAGTTATACTTTAGTTTATGAAATAACAAAGTAGGTAGTATATCAAACTATACTTTGGAATACAGTAGCATATCAAACTATGCTTTGGTTCATGTCTGGTCCGCTTTTATGGTTCGCTTATTGGGCCTGTCCAATAAGCGAACCCAATCGCCTATAAATAGTCCTGGAGCGGTTTCAGTTGTGTGTGTGTGTCGAAACTCGTACCGAAGTGCTGCCGGATCGAGAACTGATTGTAATCATTGTCAAATCAATACAAAAGAGTTTAAAGTGAATTACAAGCTATTCCTACGTTGATTACTTGTTTTCCGCACCTGTAATTGACGAAAACGCCTCTGAACGACTCATTTAGGTCGCGAAACGATCCTACAAGTGGTATCAGAGCTTCAGGAGGAGGAGTTCTACAGAGAATAGCTGAGTTTCTTCAATATTTCTGTCTTCTACACCTTCTTTTTCTGTTTCAAACACTTCCAACGGTCAGAATTAGCTCAAAATCTCAGGGATTGTGCGCAACTACACAGAGACAAACCATTGAAAGTTTGGAGCCAAAATTCAAAGAAAAATGAGGTCCGATTGGAGGTCCGCTCTTTCGATCGAATCACAGTCCGGTCCACTCATTTGAACCACCCGGTCCGCTTATTTGGCCCATCCGGGGTCCGCTCGACTAACCATCCGGTCCGCTTATTTGGTCCGTCCGATCCGCTCATTTGACCATCCGGTCCGCTCATCTGACCATCCGGTCCGCTCGTCTGACCATCCGGTCCGCTCATTTGTCCATCCGGTCCGCTTTTGTGTCCATTTGGCATCTCGATTCGCTTTTAAGGCTGATTATTGAACTTTTCGAAAATTTTGAAAATGGACGAGGAATTTTTCAACGCGTTCGCTACGTCGGTGACTCCGATTACCTTCGCACAAAATACGATGCTCGAGAACGAAACGGGCACGATGCAAAAACCTCCCAAACTAATGAATATTGAGGACTTTAAAAATTGGGAAGGTCGGTTTGAGAATTGGGTGCAAGCTAATTATCTCGATGCTTGGGAATGCGTCGAGACAAAGTATATTCGACCTTTGAATGACGATGAAGAACCCGTTCCAATCAAAGATCTTACTGCTGATGCTAAGAAAAAGTACAAAGACGAGAAAATGATGCTTAGTCTTCTTCAACAGGCAGTGAAAGAAGATATCATGGTTCTTCTACAGCATAATGGAACTTCGTACTCAATTTGGAAAGCATTACGGTCGAAGTTTAGAGGAAGTGAGGAGATGGTCAAGAGTAAAAAGTCACTTCTGAAGAAAGAGTTTGATTTATTCCGAGGGTTAAAAAATGAGAGTACGAGAGAAATTATTGAACGTTATTGTAATCTGCTTGCTAACATGAAAAGGTTGAGTATTGAAAAGAGTACTGATGAACTGATAGAAAAACTTGCTGATGCTTTGCCGTATGAGACTTGGGGCACATATCTGATGATGCTCAGAAACAAGAAAGGTTTTAGTAACCTGACGCTCAGTAAGTTCATCGAAAAGATAGAGGCTCAAGAGATGGAACAGAGAAAAGTGATCAGGATGAAAGATTTTGATGGTGAACAGGACATCGGGCTGTATTATAAGGCAGGGGTAAATGAGAAGAAGTCTTCAAATTTATCTCCAAAGGTTGAAACTGCCTACAGTGCCAAGAATTCATCCAGAAGTCCATCATCGGGGTCCAACAGCAAAACCAATTTTACTTCATTTTCATCATATGATCCAAACATGTCTGCGACTAAAAATGGGAGAAAATTACAATGCAACATAGTGTTAAATCTTGAAAATGATCAAGATTATTCTGAGGAAGTTGCCAAAAATCAAATGTCTTTCTTAGGAATGGTTTTGGAATCTTACACTTGTTTTGTTGCAGGTCGTATTGGCAATCCAATGTTAACTAAAGAAGATTACGACCAGATAGATGCAGAAGAGATGGAGCTGATGGATATAAAGTGGTGTCTGGCTAGTGTTTTACGGAGAGCTGAGAAGTTCAAACAAATCACGGGGAGAGATGATCTTCGTGATGAAAATGTTTCTACTTTAGGTTTTGACAAATCTAAAGTTACTTGTTTTCGGTGCAGGGAAAAGGGACACTTCAAGAGAGAGTGCACTAACTGAGAATCAAGTGGAGCTCAAAATCCGTTCAACAACAACAACGATTACTATCGCAAAGCCATCTATCACCAAGTTGGTCAATCATCTCAACAACCTAAACATCAAGCTCAAACTGCACATGGAAGGGATGTGATTGAAGATTCATGAAAGAGAGCATGTGTGGTAAATCAAGACGGAAAGCAGTCGTTTAAATGGGATAAATATATCCCAGATAATGGAAAAGCTTGTTTGATTGATCAAGATGATGAAAAGCTAGCAGAAGGTTTTAGCTGGGCAAATTTCACTTAGGATGATCACATTCCTGATCAAACCACAACTTACACTGCATTTACAGCAAAGATTGAAGATGATAGTGATGATGATACAGAGTATTGGGCGAGAAAATACAAAGAAGATATGAAGCTGCTTGCTGAGAGTGATAGCGAAGACGAAAAAGTCAAGAAGGAGAAGAAAAAGAAAAAGATCAAGACACCGGTGAGTAGTGATGATGAAGAAATGCCAGTGGTAAGAAGACAAAAGGTGAGAGAAGTGCCTAAGTTCAAGGTTGAAGAAGGTGTTGATATGAAAAAGATTCCGGTGAAGTGTGAAAACTGTGAAGCTGTAAAGAAGCAGAACATCACTTTGATTTACAACTTGAACAGTTTGAAGGAGTCTTATGATGTGCTGAATAAGACGATGAATCAGTACAATCAAACGAGTGAAGAACAAGCTGTAGCAATGAAGACTCTTCAGGGAGCGTTTATGACAAAGCAGAAAGTTGTAAACAATTACATTGAAAAGTGTGTTGCTTTAGAACAAAAGCTTGAGCTGCAAAGAATTGAAACGGAGAGAGTTAATCGTTTATTAAAAAGTTACTCATGTACTTCCTATGTGATTGACATGATTTATCCGACAGTTGAAAGCATGAAGGTCTGGGAAGAAGATGAGAGAACTGAAGAGAAAGCAGCTGAAGTTAGTATTGATGAAGAACTTGTTGAAAAGAAGAAGAATGATACGAAGAAGAAGAATGACAAGAAGAAAAACACTGAAACGACGTCATCTGGTAAGAAGAAAAGTGTCAGTTATAATAAGTGTCCACCTCCGCTGGAAAATGGATATTTGCCTAGACATCCTAACGACGAAAGAGTCAAAAAGGCCACAAACTTACAGTGGGAGTCTGAGTCGTCAGTAAATCTACCAGAGAGTATCGATGTTGTGTTTACCTCGTCTGACACTGATCAACAGTCTCAATTGATGAAGAAAGTTGTGGATCATGTGTTAGATAGTGATGACAGTGAAGAGTCAAAGTTGGAGTCCGCGTCAGAGTCAAAATCTGAGTCAAAAACTCCGGGTCAAACAGAAAAACAGGAAAAATTAGTCTATGATAGAAAATTCATGTTATCAAAATCTAATTTGGATGATGGGTTGTTTAAAGTTGCTTATACTTTGAATAATTCGGACAAATTATATTCTGATGAGGAATTTCCAATAAGAGGTGTCAAAACTGAATTGATTAAAAAGGTTTTCATACTCACAGAAATCCATATTTCTGAAATAAAAGGCTTATGTCTTATTGATAAACCTAAACCTTACACTTCAAGAGTTCAACAAAGATTAAACAAGAAAAAGAATTACGGTTTTGGTTCTGGTTTTCAAAAGAAATCAAACCATAATGGTAATTTCAAAAAGAAAGGTCTTGGTTTTACTCCTACAGAAAAACAGAAAAATGAAAAATATGTTCGTGATTTTAAATCCAAAATGTCATTAGTTTCAGGCACATCAACTGATGAAGAAGAAAAGACAAATTTCTGGAGGGAATCAAATAGTGAGTTTCTTGCGAAGAAGCAAGACGAACAAAAGCGAGATACAAGAACCTGTTACCGATGTAACACTGTTGGACACATTGCAAAAGATTGTTCAAATGCGATACAATCAAAACAGGGAGTATTTCGTAAAATCAAAGAGAAAGTGTTTGCGTTTGAATCACCACTTGATAGAACAAAACTGTTTAAAGATTCTATTTTTGAAATTGGTGAAAGTTCGAACAAGTTTTACAAGAAGAAAGCCAAATCTGACAACCAGAAATGGGTTGTTAAGAAGGTTGGTGAAAGCTCTAGCGATGATTCTGATAGGTCGAAATCAGAGGAGCTATCTTCAGGCGATGAAACTGATTCCACAAAGTCAGTTGAGCCACAAATTGTTTCAAAATGTGAAGCTGATGTAAAAGTTGAAAAATCAGTTCCGATTGTTAATGATGAGGAGTTTCCATTACTTCGGGCTGAGAATTATAAAAAGAAAATTGGTAAAGTTGAAATTTCTAACCAATTTTATCATGATGAACAGGAATTTGATGCTGAGAAGGTCTTTAACCCCAAGGTAAAACACATCTTTGGCAAGATGATTGATCGAAAAGTCAAAGGGGTTAAAGAATTTTATGAGAAGAAAATAACGAAAGAAAAGGTTGAACCATCCCTGGTTTGTGACTGGGATGGTACATACTTCGAACAATAAGTCTCAGGACTTGCCGGAGCTCCCAGGTTGGTAAGCGTGGAGCATGAATCGGCATCTTTCTTGAATTTTATTCGGTAACATCAATCATACAAACGGTAAAGAGGTTTGTTTATGTTTGTTGGTTATAATTACAAGTGGTTAGATGATTTGATTGCATATGGTAAATCAAGGACATTAATTTGTACTTGTATTTTCCTACATCTGGTTGGAAGACAAGATGATGAACCACATCCCCGAACATTTGTTTGATAAATCTACAAGTGGTAAAATCAATCAAACTTATTTTCCGGAAAAACCATTTTGATTAAAACAAACTTAAGTGTTTTGAAATCTAAAGGGGAAAATAGTTTGTTAATAGGGGGAGTTCTGATTGTTTATGCCTAGTGAATGGCGATTTGAGGTGATTTGATATCGGTTGTCATGTTTATGTACAGTTTGTTTTCATATTTTCGTTAACGTGTTTGCATTTTAGGGGGAGTAAGAAATTTCAGAAAATCCAAAAACATTAGAAAATTTGAAAAAGCCAAAAACATGATAAAATCAAAAATGAGTTTTGTTGCGAAAAAGAGGAAATGATAGTACATCAGTGGACTATCACGACACGCTAAAGAAGTGAAAAGTCAAAATGTGATAAACGATCTTACTGCGGATGTGTCAGTAGATTTTCGCACATTTAGTAAATTGAAACGAGATATAAACCTAAATCAAACTTGCTTGATTTGTGGGTAACTATTCTTGGATATATGGGTAACCCCTGAAATCTTGTTCGAAAGGTCCCGTATTCTGAGATACTAGGTCTTTATACTCAGTGATATCTGGGGTATTATCCCGGGACTTCTGCTGTATGGAAATACTGACCTAGTCCCCGGATAATACTTTTCGCAAAATGCTTGAAATATAGCATCGCCCTCAGCAAGCTGATGAAACAATAAAATTGATAGTCGCTGCTGTTGTAATCAAAAGATCCTCTAAAGGGGACCCACCAAAAGTCGAAGCCGTCATCTCTCTGCGTATACGGAAGTATCGATCTGAGCTCTCACGGCCCTCGCACATAACCCCTTTACAGATATCATCTGTGGTATACTCACCTGTAAGACTGAATATTTGGGATCTGGATACAGGAGTATATTCAAGTGGAGTGATACACAATTAAGTTTAAGTCTCTAAAATATTAACATCGTATCTCGAATCAATTGAAGTCTGTGTGAAAATTTAAGTGGACAAACATACTGACAATCTAGGTAAATTGTTTAGAACTGAGAATGTTTAAAGCTTAACGGTGTTGGTGATTTGTCTCTATAACTGATATGATCCTCTTGCACAAACTCACAAAAATTATTGTCTGTAAATATTTCATTTCTGCATGTATTTCCTTTCAGAAAAATCCAAAAAGATTTTTGGTGTGTTTTAGCATAAATTTTTGAAAACACAAAAAGATTTTCGACAACTGGTGTTGAATGGCTGATTATCAAAATTCGAAGTGCTAAACATGATGAACAATTGGTTTGGGGTGTTTGTGTTTGTTTTGATAAAGAAAAACGTCAAAATTCCAAGTGGTTCATCAGTATCTGATTGATTGATTGGTTTGTAAAAAGTGATGATCGTATGCTTAAACGTTTATCATAAATCTTATGTTTGTGGTAGAGTTTTATGCAGGAAAAATCAATATTTGAGGGGGAGCACATGTTGGACTTGATAAACTTAAAAGCTGTCAAATTTCAAAGCGAGAGAGTCTGTTGGTGATAAAAACAGAGAGAAGAAATTAAAGAAAGAGAAGCCCAAAGACTGATCAATACTGAAGATGTGAAGACACAGCATTGTTGTGACTCGATAGTCGACTCCATCAACATCTGAGGGGGAGTCTGTTGGTGCACTACATCTGTTGACTTCGTCTTGTTTCGAGTCATAGTCTTAGAATGTTAGATCTGGGCACGAAATACGAGAAATTGTGAAATTGTATAGGTTTGGGCTGATAGGTTCGCTCATTTGGCCCATTTGGTCTTAGGTTCGCTCGAACGAACAAGATTGGATCGCTCGAACGACATATGTTCTGGATCGCTCGAATGTCAATATTCTGGATCGCTCGAGTGGTTCATGTCTGGTCCGCATTTATGGTTCGCTTATTGGGCCTGTCCAATAAGCGAACCCAATCGCCTATAAATAATCCTGGAGCGGTTTCAGTTGTGTGTGTGTGTCGAAACTCGTACCGAAGTGCTGCCGGATCGAGAACTGATTGTAATCATTGTCAAATCAATACAGAAAGAGTTTAAAGTGAATTACAAGCTATTCCTACGTTGATTACTTGTTTTCCGCACCTGTAATTGACGAAAACGCCTCTGAACGACTCATTTAGGTCGCGAAACGATCCTACACCAAGAAGTAAGAAATACTAGCCATACAAGTGTTAGAGGCCAGCTAATTTGCTTGGAGGGGTGTTAACTTGGCTGCCACACCAAAACTTGCAAGAACAGCCCCTAAAGTATCAAACAGATTGCAAAATATGATTTCTGGTCGCTGGGCATGCCTTACGGACCATAAGGACATGAGCATACGGTCCGTAAGCTACTTGCAGACCAGCAACTTTCAGAAATTGACAATTTAGTCCCTACACTTGAGAAAATTGATTTTTGATGCATTTTTGTCACGTTTAAGCCCCGTTAACCCCATTTCAAAGCTCAAAAATTAAGTTAAAGTATAGAGAACTTAAAATATGCTCAAAAAGATCTCGGATGTCGGTTCGTTTGGTCGTACGGTTGCGTTGTTCGGTTAATTACGCCGGAAGTCGTAACAAACGTAGAAACGATCCAAATTAAGCGACGAATGGAATTTTTGCATGCTGATCACTAAAATAAAAATATTTTAGTGTGTACAAAAATTTTGGATGTCCAGATGTGGTCAGAACGTAAGATATGCGCGAAAATGCAAACTTACGCCGTTTTTGACACTTTTAGTCCCTGTAAGATCATATAAGCATGTTTTCGTACACCGAACCACTCAAAGCTTATTTCTAAGCTATGTTTAGGTTATATATGGTATGTTTAACTTATGATCAAGTTCCGGACTGTTTGTTACTATACAAATCGGTATAGTTTCGCAATTTGACGCAAATAGTCCCTGCGATCGAATAAACTTGTTTTTGCCATACCAAACCTTCCAAAGCTTATTTCTAAGTTATGTAAAGGTCATTTAAGGTATGTTAAGCCAATTTCACTATTCCAGAGTGTTTGTCGCGTTAAACTGATTACGTTTACGCACCAGTGCACGTATAACTTTCTAGAAAGCGATTTAAAGCTTGGAATTGAACAAGAATTGATATGTGTAAAAGATACACATATTTATACAAATCTCAAGTATGAAACACAATATTTCATTGGTTTGGCATTTGTTTGATGTTCGTGGTGACACAGGTGTCACAAGAGCCAGTGTTAGATCGTGGAACATGCTGAAAAGGAAAGAAGACAAATCAAGACCGAAGAGTTGACTTGATGAAGACTCTCACTGAAGATTCCATCAACATTCAAGAGGGAGTCTGTTGGTGCAGTTGTCTGTCGACTTCATCTTGGTTCGAGTCATTGCTCATGGCACGAAGTTCGAGAAAATGTCAAGAAAGCTAATTCCGCACGAAGGCTAATTCCGCATGAAAGATCAACATGTAATTCCGCATGGAATTACATTGTATTTTCGTTTGAACATTGTAATTTCATGTGTAGACTAATTTCGTGTGAAAAGGTAATTCCGCATGAGCTTGTTCAAGCGGAATTACCATGCCTATATATATGTGTGATTCCGTTTCAGTTGGTACGGAATTAGGGAAGAGTGTTACCGACGGCGGAGCGCTGTCGAAGTGTCTACGTGCTGTAATTGTTATCAGAATCAATAAACAAGACAGATTAAAGTGATATCTTGCTGAATCTAACTCATTATGTCTGTTTCCACCTTTCATTTTGAGTCGAACGCCTCTGATCGACTCGTTCGGGTCCGAAAAAGATTCCACATTAAACGATAGTGTACAAACAAAGAAGCAACCAGAAGATAAGACCCGTTTGGAAACAACGATTATCATCGAAAAGCAATTTATCATCAGGTTGCTCAACAACCGTCATCATCCCGTGTTATTGAAGATGGAAAGAAGAAAGCTTATCTAGTTAATCAAGATGATGAAAGATTGCTAGGGGGATTTAGCTGGGACAAATATATTCTGGTTGATTCAGAAAAAAACAGCATTTGTTGCTCGAATCTTGGAAGAAGAATCAGTCAAATCTAAGCCAAAAAGAAAGAAGATTTTCAAGTCATCAGAAAGTGATGAAGACACGGATGATGAGGAAGAGTATATTAATACAACTAGAAAAAATTTGGACTCATTTAGTTTTAGTTTGTTTTTTTGCAGATAAAATCGAGATGTTGAAAGAGAAAAGGGCTGCTCGACTGAAGAGAGATTTAGAAGAATTGGAAGCAAGAGGATTGCTGAAGAAAAGGCAAAAATGGAAGCTGAGAAAGCAAAAACTGAAGAAAAATCGACAGAGAGGGTCGAGATTGATGATAATGAAATGATTACAGAAAATGAGAAAGAACAGAATGTGATTGAGAATGTGATGGAGAAAATAGTCGAAGTTGAAAAAATAATTGAGGTTGAGAAAGTAGTTGAAAAAATTGTCGAAGTTGAAGAAATTGTCGAAGTTGAGAAAATTGTCGAAGTTGAAAAGATTGTCGAAGTTGAAAAGATTGTTGAGGTCACAAAACCTTGTCTAAAATGTTTGGAACCGTGCAGACATTGTGAAGAAAAAGACAAGAAGTATAGTGAACTAGACGAGTTGAAAGAAAAACTGTTGTTTGATGTTAAGTACGTAAAAGAATCGTATGATGTGCTAAACAGAACGGTGAATAGTTTGAACAAGACAAACTTGGAAGTAGAAGCTGCTTCGACGATGATGAGTTCAACATTAATGACTAAGCAGAAGGCTATTAATCACTATATTAAAGAGTGTGCAAAACTGAAGCAAGATTTGGAGACTGAAAAGATTGAAAATGAAAGAATCAGACGATTGCTACTAAGTTATTCAACTTGTGATTATTTGATTAATAGAGTTTATCCTACTGTTGCAGGTCTTGAAGCTTTTCAAGATAAAAAGTCGGAAGTTACGGATACTAGTAAGAAACAAGGTGTCAAGTATAACAAGTGTCCGCCTTCGATCTGGGAAAGTTATTCTCCCAGAAAACCAAATGAGGAACAATTAAAAAAGACAGTCAATATAAAGTTAAAGGCTGAAACAACTGATGAGTTACCAGACAACATTGACATCACATTCACAGCGTCTAACACTGATCATGAGTCTGAGTTATTAAAGAAAGTGGTCGATCAGGTGTTGGATATGGATGAAGAGAAGTCGGAGTCTAAATCTGAAAGTTCGAGTTCGTCAGACAAAAGCTCGAGTTCACCGATCAAATGGGTTTACAATAAAGAATTTCTGATGTCAAAAAATAATTTGAAACATGAAACATTCAAAGTAGCATATACTTTGAATGATTCTGACAAATTATCTTCTGATGAAGAATTTCCAATAAGAAGTGTTAAAACTGAACATATCAAACAGGTTTTCAAATTAACAGAAATTAATATTTCTGAAATAAAAGATGTAAATCTTACTGAAAAAGCTAAAAAATACACTTCAAGGGTTCAACAAAGATTGCACAAGAAAAAAGGTTACAGTTCTGGTTCAGGTTTTCAACGGAAACCAAACCATAATAGTAATTTCAAAAAGAAAGGTTTAGGTTTTATTCTTCAAGAAAATTATAAAAATGAGAAAATTTATAAACCAAAAACTAAATTTGTTTTAGGTACAAGTTTAGAGAAAGAGAAGGAGAAACTGTTCAGGAAACAGTCAAATCAAGAGTTTCTCGCAGAAAAGAAAAAGAATGTTTTGAAAAAATCTGCACCAAGAGTTGACAGAAGAACTTGTTTCAAATGCCAAGAAATTGGACATATTGCTTGGAATTGCCTCAAGTCCACTTATACAAAACAGGGAGTTACTTCTAACTCAGATTTGAAAAAGAAATGTGTTGATAAAACAGAACAACCAGTAGAAAAGTTTAAAGAGTTCAAAAATTCAACTTTTGAAGTTGGTGAAGGTTCGAAACATTTTTATAAAAGAAGAGTCGATTTGAACAAACAAAAATGGGTTGTTAAATCTAAAACTAGTTTTGACAATGAATCTGACTCATCAAAGTTAGAGGAGTCATTTGTTGGGAAAAATGATGAGAATTCTGTTCCAGAAATGAACAATGAAAACTTTCCGCCATTGTCAAAAGAAAACTTGAAGTTAAAATTTGGAAAAATTGAAATCTCAGATCAATTTTTTCCTGGTAAAGAAGAATTTGATGCTGAAAAGGCTTTTAATGGAAAAGTGTTACATATTTTTGGGAAAATGGCCAATGGGAAGGTCAAAAGTGTGAAAGAGTTTTATAAATAAAAAAGATGGTGGATTGAAGATGATTCACAATCACCCAAGCCTGGTCAGGCTTGGGTGACAGCATTCTCTACTTAAAATCCTGACTTGCCTGAGCTCCCAAGTTGGTAATCGTGGAGCATAAATCGACATCTTTCTCAAAATTCAAAATTGTCATATTTCATCTTTCAAGTGGTTATTGTTGATAAGTGAACCTACAAGTGGTTAATCAAGGTCATTAAGTTGAACTTGATTTAACTTTCATACAGTGGTAATTGGAAAACAATGTGATGAATTAAACCCCGATCTTACAAGTGAAATGAACAAAACTGCTTTTCCGGAAAAATCATTTTGATTAAAACAAACTTAAGTGTTTTGAAATCATAATAGGAAAATGGTTTGTTGTCAGGGGGAGTTCTGATTGTTTATGCCAAGTGAATGGAGATTTGATGCAATTAACATCAGTTTGTCAATGTTTGTACAGTTTATTTACAAATTTTCTTTGAAAATAAAAAATTGAAACATATTTTTGATTTTAGGGGGAGTAAAAATTTAGAAATTTCGAAAATTTGAAAAAGCCAAAAACAAGATAAAATCTAAAAATCCAAAAACATCGAAAAGTTAAAAATGAGTTTTGTTGTGAAAAAGAGGAAATGATAGTACATTAGTGGACAATCTCAACATGCTAAAGATTTGGAAAGTTAAATGTGATAAACGATCTCACTGACGATATGCCAGTAGGTTTTTACTCATTCAGTAGATTTTTTTTAAGATATAAACATAAATATCAAATACTTACTTATTTCGTGGGGAACATCTCTCGGATATATGGGTAACCCCCGAAATCTTGTTTGAAAGATTTTCTATTTCTGACATACTAGGTCTTTGTGCGTGATGATATCTGGGGTATTATACCAGGACTTCTGATTTTGTGAGAGCAATAGCCTAGTCCTCGTATAATACACTGCACAACTTTATTCATAAAGCTCACCCTCAGCATAAAAAATGATGAAACATTGAAAAATGCTAACCATGTGCTGTTGAAGAAAAGATCTCCAAACGGGACACACTGAAAGACGAGCCATCATCTCTCTGATTGAATGGAAGTTCTAGCCTGAGCTCTCATGGTCTCGCATTACCCGTTTACAGATATCATTAGTGTACATTCACCTGTAAGACTGAATATAGAAGTCTGGATACGAGAGTATATTCTGAGGTGGGACACGCGAATAAGTTGAAGTCCATTAAAACACTAATCTCGTATCTAGAAACAATTGAACTTTGTGTGAAAATTTAAGTGGATCAGTATACTGACAATCTAAGTGAATCGTTTAGAACTTAAAATGTTTAAAGCTTAACGGTGTTGGTGATTTGTCTCATAAACTGATATGATCCCCTTACACAAACTCACAAAAATTTTGTCAGTAAATATTTGTTTACTGCTTTTCATTAAAAACAAAAATCCAAAAAGAATGTGTTTTAGCATAAATTTTTGAAAAACCAAAAAGATTTTATTTCATATTATTTTCGACAACTGATGTTGAAAAACTGATTTTCAAAATTCCGAATGCTAAACATGATGAACAACAGAGGGCTGGGAGAGTTTGTTTTGAAATGAAAATTGTTATAAATAAATCTACCCAAAAGTAAATTGTTGATAATTGATTTATATCTACAAGTGGTTGATAAATTTGTCAATTTAATTTTTTTTTAAATATGTGAAATTTATTTTGAGCTAGAGGATTGTGCAGGAAACAGCTTTGAAAAAGCCAGGGTTCGACTCATGAGAATTTTCCGCAGATTAAAGCCAGGTTTCTGATTCTATTGCTTCAGATAGCAAGGGAAGTTTTAGAACCTGTGAAAGCCAGACTTCGATCCCAGCACAACTTAAGGGGGAGTTTGTTAGAAAAGTAGGAGTATGAAGAATTTAAAGAATCAAGAGACCTGATCAAGAGAATTAGAAAGCTTAACAGCCAGGTTGCGATTCTGGAACTGTGTTCAAGAATAGAAGCTGCTTAGAGCCAAATTCGAATCCTGATGATCATGCCAGCAACAAATGCCGATGAGTGAGAGAAAGAGGAGATTGAAAATTATTAGTTCAACATCCAAGGGGAAGGATAGTTGCTGATGATGATAAGAGAGAAAGATAGAGATTGAAAGAAGCATACAATGCCAGATACTTTGGAAAGAGCATGAATGATCAAGACTGAAGACTGGTCATACTGAAGACTCGACACCAAAGACTTCGTCAACATCCAAGGGGGAGTCTGTTGGTGCATATGTTTGTCGACTTCGTCTTGTATCGAGTCTTGTATCTAGAATGGAAGAATGGAGCTTGGTAGGCTAGTTTATAAAGTTTTAGAGGTGTTGGATCAGTTCATACGAACTGGCAAGAGCCAGTTCATACGAAGTGGCTATTGACCATTTCACACGAAATGGATCGTGTCCATTCCATGCGAACTGGCCTCTCCTATATATAGCTGAGCTTTGTCATTCATTTGGAACAGTTGTGATTCCAGAGTCGAGGTGCTGCTGAAGTGTCGTATGATCTGTAACGCTTTCAAATCAATAATCAAGACAATTATAAGTGAATCTGTGTGTGAATCAAGCTGTAATCAAGTCCGAATCACTGAATTCCGCCTTTGATTTTGATGAGAACTCTTCTGATCGACTCGTATAGGTCGTTCAACGATCCTATAAAAAGAGTAAACTATATTTTTTGTCCCTGCTGTATGCGTTAACATGTTCTCTAGATCCCTAAAGTTTAAAATTTGCTTCTTAAGTGCCTCACCATCACCCGTTGTTGTCATCTGAGTCCCTTGCTCAAAGGTCAATCATTCTACCATTAGAATGATGCCAAAATCTCCAAATTACCCTTACTCGCTTCTTTTTCTTTTTTCTCCAACCTTTAAACGAACCTCCTTTAATAAAACCTACACCTGCTTCTTTCTTCCCCAAGTATTATCTTGAACCCCTAAATTTCAATATCGTTTTCATCCTCACTACTCTCGTTTAATGTCCTGATCATTATCTTCCAAATCTCCTTAAAAAAGGTACACATAATGGAATGTGTTATTTTCTTGTGGTGTATTTAGACCTCTTGGGCCAATACAACCAATGCAAATTCAGGCCGCAGGCTTTTTTGTTGTATAAGTGTTTGTCTTAAAGTAAAGTATCCATTTTGTGTTTGTTTAACTTTGTCAGATCATAGATCATATGACACTATCAATTTGATCAACAAAAGGCCAATTGTTGATGGATAAGTTGAGCTGATACACTCACGTGTCCTAAGTGTGAAAGGGAAATCCCTAGTTTGTTACGATCGATTACCTAGAAAGAGAAATTGGCAAGGCCCAAAGCCTTGGAAGTTTCAAAATTGAAGATTGTTATAGGAATTAGTTGTCGTTGTTTGCAATTTATGTTTTTACTTAGTTGGTTGTTATGAAGATTGATGATTGTGGAAGTATTTAATGTAATATTTTTTCTGGTTTTATTAAAATGCAATTTCATTTCATAATGGATCTATTTTTAATGGTACAATTTTATATTGTTAAACTAGAATCTTTCATAAGACAAAATGTGTCACACCCCCAAAATACCACATGCGGAAACCCTCGCGAGGTGTGTGATGTACCAGGATCTAGCCACCAATCACATTGAACTCATAACAAGATTTCAACTAAAAACTTTCATTCATTAACATCAAGTGCTACAAAACATTAAATGTAATTCATCGTGTACAGCGGAAGCATAAATCATTTGTTAAGTGTTTCAAAAACCATATGTAACAAAACCATTAGACTTGTCTCACGATTCCATGTATCTCGACCCATGACCACTCCAGCCTCCCAGACAACAAGTCCCAATGATACATACCTATAGACCTGCAAGCATGCAGAAAAGCGCATCAGACAACGCTGGTGAGTTCAAAGTTTGTTTACGCGTTTAGTTACCAGTTATAAGTTTAAAACATTTTAGAGATTTGATGTTGTTAATAACTCGATTACCGCAGATGGCTCCAGATTATTTGCCCTTCCCCAATGCTCTATCAAACATTGGTCAAGTGGTTAAAGTAATTAGTTCATGCCCGTCCTCCTCAGTACGGCGTGAGGGTGCCAAACCTAATAGCGTTATCAACTAATAACCCCGTTGCCTCCCCGGCAACTAATTCGGTATATGATGGGACTTAAATGATAGATATGAGTGTATTAACCAACATCCCAGGTTTAACATTCCAGTCAAACCCATTTCCCCGACATTCCTCTCCGGAATGTTTACCAGATGTCCCTCCCCGGGACGCCTGCTTGAAAAAGTCAGTGAACTCACCTTGGATTGCTCGGTTTGTTAAGTTACTTTACCCATTCCAAGTTGGTCAACCAAACCCTACCGTGGTTACCAAAGATGATCAGTTTTGTAACCACATATCCAAATCACGTATTCAACGAATCACAAGTAATACCATTGACACGTAACACATAGAAGACGTTTAGATTTCATACGCGTTCATAACACAAGTTCTTGTTCCCAACAGTAGTTACCAGTAACAACAGTTTTATAATAATTAACTCACGTATTTTAAACAGTTTGCATTTGCTACTAAGATCACATTTTATCACATAACAAGTATTCAGTTCTCCAACATGTCTGCATCCCATGTGCATGACACATAACAACATTCACAGATGTACTGTCTACACACACAATTGTTGCAGAATAGTAGACACGGCGGAGGAACTCATGTTTGATCTCGAGGCCATTGCAAACAATGTATCAAAAAGTTTGGAAAATAGAAAACCAAGTAGTGATCTTGCAAAGGTTTTTAGTAAAAATAGCACCACTTGCCCCATGGTGGGCGCCAAATTGTTTTGGTCAAAAATTACCTTAGCAATTTAGTGATCAAATTAGTTAAGTGAGTTAGAGTGCTAAGAAAGTTGTATCAAAAATATGATTGTTAATTTGTTTGCGAAAACAGTTCCAGGATTTAGCTCAGGATATCGAGCTATATCTATGATCAAACAATGAGCGGAAAGTAAAAAGGGTGACACAAGATATACGAGGAAAGCCTTTGATCAATCTAGATCGCCGGCACAAAACCTCGGGAGTTGACAATCACAGCTGCCTAGTTCTTCTTATTACTTCAACCGTCAGGATACAGTTCAGGATATTGATCAGATCGCTAAGTGTTACAATGCTTTCTGTGAAAGTGAGAGTTGCAAAAGAGTTGGTGTGACACCTGTGTCACCGCGACCATCAAACAAATACCAAGCCAATGAAATATTGTATTTCATACTTGGGATCTTGTATAAATATGTGTATCTTTTGCACATATCAATTCTTGTTCAATTTCAAACTCTACATCGCTTTCTGAAGAATTATACGCAAACTGGTGCGTAAACGTACTCAGTTTAATGCGACAAATACTCCGGAACATCAACATATACTTAACATACCTTAAATAACCTTTACATAACTTAGAAATAAGTTTTGAAGACTTTGGTATGGCAAAAACAAGTTAATTCGCTTACAGGGACTAAACTTGACAAACTGCGAAAGTATGCCAATTTAAACAGTAACGAAAATTCCGGAACATGTCCATAAGTTAAACATACCATACATATCCTTTACATAGCTTAGAAATAGGCTTTGAGGGGTTTGGTATGCTAAAACAAACTTTTGGATCACTCAGGGGCTAAAAGTGTCAAAAAGTGCACAAGTTTGCACTTTCGCGCATAACTTACGTTCTGAATACATCCGGACATCCAAAAATTTATGTAAGCACTAAATAATTTATTTTAGTGTTTGGCATAAGAAAAATCCATTCGTCGCGTCAGTTGGATCGTTTTTCGCACTTATGCGCATTCCGTCGTAATTAAGCGAACATCGCGTTCGTATGGCCAAACGAACCAACTTCCGGCATATTGTTGAGCATGTTTCATGTCCACAATGTTTAGGCATCATTTTAGGGCCTTAAAGTTGGCTTTACGGGCCTTAGAAGTTTGTGCATATCAGACATGCCCAGGCGGCCCGCCTGAGTTTTGTCTATATGCTGAAGCGGGCCGCGCGGCCCCTGCAGATGCAGAAACTTGTTTTTTTGGCTGAAGTTGGCCTTGCAAACACTCCAAAGGGCAATGCCCTTTCACAATCTCAGGAGTTAAGGGTCATTATGAGCCACCACAACATCTTGACAAGTGTACGCATAAGATCGTGGCACGATATTCAAGAAACGATCCTAACGGTTTTGCTTTTCCTATAAACCGGTCGGGGAATCGAACCCAATCGAGGAATCAAAGACCATGGATGAACAGACTGAATCCCCTAAGAAGTCAAAGAAGCGAAAGGCTTCTCAGAACTTCGCCGTGGTCGCTCACAATGGTCAAGCCGTCCCCAACCAACCGGCTCAACCCCCTGCTAGAAAACCATACAATGGAACTGCACCCTTGTGCAACCAATGTAGCCTCCATCATCACGCCAATGTACAGTGCCGCAAATGCCAAACTTGTAGACTTATTGGCCATACAGCAAGAGTCTGCCCAGCTACAGCTGCGCCAAACCAAGCTGGTAACAATCCTGCTCAAGGTCGTTTTCTACCAGGCTCTTGTTTCAACTGTGGCGAGATGGGTCATTTCCGAAGAAATTGCCCAAAGCTTGGTAATGCAAATCCAGCACAGGGATGAGCATCTGACTGACTAGAAGACAATATCGTTTAGAAATAATCACGTCTTATGTATTATTTTCTTTTGTTGTCAAGGTCCAAGAAACAGTTGTTATCGTTGTTTATAAATAAAAATTTTTTATTTACATTGCAATGTATTTATGTGGTTGCATGTATAAACGACATATCCCTTACAATACCGACAATCAAGGAACCGTATTCCTTAAAGAACAAACTACCCCCAAAATTCTCCCATTCTATGATCTCTTGCGTCTTCCACGAAATTCCTAAGTACCCGTTTCTTCTAAGAAAAACGAAGTACAAGGCGCAAGTTACAACACGTGACGAATACCCAAAGTACCACTATAAATCCTTAATAGGGTACCTAAGGATTTCCCGTAAGTCCTTAATTATTGTATGCCTTAATTCGAATGTGGTGATTCCTTGTAATCAAAAATCGAATTTTGGGAGATCTTCCTAACTTCTCAGATAGATCCCAGTGGACATTGAAGCCCGTCGATTGGTTTCCATATCCGTATTCAATCGATAACAAGTTAATAACAAATTATAATCAAGTTAAACAATTATGTGACTATGTGCTTATGTGTTCCCTTATGTGTTGTTGTGTGATCCAAATTATGTTACCCAAATCCTTGTAGAATCTTCCATATCATTCGTATAAAGGATTCATAGTAGGATACCCAAAGGTACTACATAAAAATCCTCAACGGACTTCTACGTTATAGTTAAGTCCCTTGGATTATAAAGTACTACTTCATAATTAGACCCCTTGAGTGGTCTAGTTAAACAGATTGATCCAAAAATCTGGTTAGGGATATCATGTGATGATATAGCTGAAAGGACTCCTTGGTGGCCTAACTAAGAAGATCCCCTGTCGATCTAATTAAAAGGACCCAATGGAAGTCTAGTCACCCTCATCACAAGTTTGATATCCTTCCCCAAAACATTACAAAACAAACTGTGCAGACTGTGCAAGGGATTACGTAATTATGGATGCATACATAATTATGGAATTTAGTGCACAGAAATCACAGCAAGTTCTGTCATGTGTCTAGAGTTAACCCTATTCATTTCCAACTCTGATGAAGCAACCGTTAAAAATGACTCTGTTAGTTCATTTTCGTTTCTGAAGATTTATCCGTTGAGGAAATGAATATCCGTTGTGTAATCCTTCATTTCCAACTCTGATGAAGCAACCATTGAAAATGACCCCGTTAGTTCATTTTCGTTTCTGAAGATTTATCCGTTGAGGAAATGAATATACGTTGTGCAATCCTTCATTTCCAACTCTGAGGAAGCAACCGTTGAAAATGACTCCGTTAGTTCATTTTCGTTTCTGAAGATTTATCTGTTGAGGAAATGAATATCCGTTGTGTAATCCTTCATTTCCATTTCTGGTGAAGCAACCATTGAAAATGACTCCGTCTGTTCATTTTTCGTTTCTGAAGATTTGTCCGTTGAGGAAATGAACATTCGTTTGCTTATTCCGTCATTTCCATTTCTGAAGAATACTCATTGAGGAAAATGACTCCTTCTGTTCATTTTCGTTTCTGAAGAATGACCGTTAAGGAAATGACAGGATATTGCCTTGCATATCGCTGGTGGTTATTTGGCAAAGTCACAAATAGACTCCTACGAATAAATTTCGGGACGAAATTTCCTAAAGTAGGGGAGACTGTGACACCTGTGTCACTGCGACCATCAAACAAATACCAAGCCAATGAAATATTGTATTTCATACTTGGGATCTTGTATAAATATGTGTATCTTTTGCACATATCAATTCTTGTTCAATTTCAAACTCTACATCGCTTTCTAGAGAATTATACGCAAACTGGTGCGTAAACGTACTCAGTTTAATGCGACAAATACTCCGGAACATCAATATATACTTAACATACCTTAAATAACCTTTACATAACTTAGAAATAAGTTTTGAAGACTTTGGTATGGCAAAAACAAGTTAATTCGCTTACAGGGACTAAACTTGACAAACTGTGAAAGTATGCCAATTTGAACTGTAACGAACATTCTGGAACATGTCCATAAGTTAAACATACCATAAATATCCTTTACATAGCTTAGAAATAGGCTTTGATGGGTTTGGTATGCCAAAACAAACTTTTGGATCATTCAGGGGCTAAAAGTGTCAAAAAGTGCACAAGTTTGCACTTTTGCGCATAACTTACGTTCTGAATACATCCGGACATCCAAAAATTTATGTAAGCACTAAAATAATTTATTTTAGTGTTTGGCATAAGAAAAATCCATTCGTCGCGTCATTTGGATCGTTTTTCACACTTATGCGCATTCCGTCGTAATTAAGCGAACATCACGTTCGTACGGCCAAACGAACCAACATCCGGCATTTTTTGAGCATGTTTCATGTCCACAATGTTTAGGCATCATTTTAGGGCCTTAAAGTTGGCTTTACGGGCCTTAGAAGTGTCAGAAATGGCTTAATTATGCAACAGGGACCAAAACTGCCATTTCTGAAAGTTTGTGCATATCAGACATGCCCAGGCGGCCCGCCTGAGTTTTGTCTATATGCTGACGCGGGCTGCGTGGCCCCTGCAGATGCAGAAACTTGTTTTTTGGCTGAAGTTGGCCTTTCAAACACTCCAAAGGGCAATGCCCTTTCACAATCTCAGGAGTTAAGGGTCATTATGAGCCACCACAACATCTTTACAAGTGTACGCATAAGATCGTGGCACGATATCAAGAAACGACCCTAACGGTTTTGCTTTTCCTATAAATACCCCCCCATTTGTGTTAAAACCCACAAAACTGATCAAGGAGCTCTAAGTTGATGCCATTGCTTCATACCTGAGCTCCTGGATCGAGTTTAGCTTTCAGGGACCCTTCGTAAGTGTTCTTTCGTTCTTTTAATCGCTTTCTAGTGCTAAAGTCAAACTTTGTTTGACTTTCTGCGTTGACCAGCCTATGGTCAACACGAAGTTCATTGGAACTTCATAACGTGAGCGTGATCACGATGGTTATAGTCCGTAGTGACTATACCTACTGATTACCACGTTATCTAGGCTCAGTGACGAGTCGTAGTTTCGGCCAAAATGCGCATTCTTGCGAATTTTGTAACCAAACTACTTGTGAGTATCAAAACCGTTTGTTTTGATACTAAACCTATTTTCTAAACTTAGTTAAGCGTGTTCTAACATGCTTAGCTCGTCACTTTTAGTTTAGTGCTTATATAGGTTTGTAAGGTAAGCGATCTAAACAATCGCTTATACTTTCGAACCCAACCCATTTGGTCGATCTTTAGGATCCGACCAAACACATTAGGTGACCATAGCTGTAACCTTCCGAGGTTATACCTTATGATCACGATGTTAGGCGTTCCAAACGCGTTCTACGCGAACGACGCGTTAAGGTAGCATAAGCTACCTAAACGGGTCGTAATGGGTCGTAAGCACTTAGGCTGGGTTTCATTTTAGTATAAAGGCTTTGTTAAACCATATTACACGAGTCTCCATACTCATTTGGTTTACGAACCCGCATACTATCCGATCCTCCGATTTAGGTCCGGTATATTAACATAGTTACCTATATTAGGTGTCGTTGATATCCGTGATCTCTAGCGTTATTTGGTTGTTATACAAGAACTTCAAAGAAATCTCAGGTGAGTACATAGAACCCCATCTTTTACATGTTTTCGAGGAGTCAATGTGAGTACATTGAACCCCTCTTTTACTGTTTTCCAAACTGTTTTGGGGTGAAACACATGTGCCTACTTGTTACTTTCATGCTTTCCTGTTTTCACATCATATACTTGCTATGTTCATTAGTACATTTATAGTACATGATTTCAATACGTTATATGCTATGTATGCCCGTTGTGTGCATACTTAGTACATCACTTTACAATACATCTCATGCTACGTATGCCCGTTGCGTGCATACTTAGTACATCACTTTACAATACATCTCATGTTACGTATGCCCGTTGTGTGCATACTTAGTACATCACTTTACAATACATCTCATGCTACGTACGCCCATTGTGTGCATACTTAGTACATCACTTTACAATACATTTCATGCTACGTACGCCCATTGTGTGCATACTTAGTACATTGTTTTACATTGCATTTCTGTTGCATATGCTCATCCAGCATATGAACATATTATACTACATTTCGAACCGTTGTAACCATTTGACTATGTGAACCGTCTTAACCCTGTGATTATATGAACCGTTTGTAACCATTGAACCGTGTGAACCAGTTGTATCTGTTGACATGATTTACATTTGACAATAGACATTTGACTATACATAAACATTTCTACCATGGTTAAACATTTCATCTTGATGGTTTGGTTTGAGCAAGTGATCTAAGTAACGAGGCGTGTGTAATATGATACAAGCATGGTGGATACGTCGCTGGTACTTCCTATATATAAGTGTTTGTATGGTATTGCATATCGTAGCGTTATTTGAATCATTTCAATTTGAGACATATAACATTTTATACAAATAACACACTTTTCACGAGACATTGATTTACAAACGACTTATCTTATACAAACTCATTTTACATGGTTATCCATTTAACCATACAGTGTTCTCTTATTTATACATATCATCTGATCTTATCGTTTTTCAAATAATTTACAAGACAAAGCAAATTACAAGGTTCATGACTAAGCATTTTCTCAAACATAAGTCATGAATTCCGTTTTCACAAAACCAATGTATCTCACAGGCATTTTTATGCTGACGTACCTATTTTCACATGTGTTTTCAGGAGATGATGCATAGGACTTATCAAGACATACTTAGGCCTGTGCCTTAGTGACTTAAAACGAGACAAGAACTAGTTAAATTATGTTATGTACTCTTTGGTTCTTGTTTAAAACAATGTAAACTTTCATGTTTGATAAATAAAACGAAACTTCTTTTGCCATGGATTTGAAACAATTATTTCTGTTACAACACTCCCCGACGTTTCCGCCACGATTTGTATGTTCTTCGTGGTCGGGGTGTGACAGTTGCAGTGTGAGAGAGCAGTGAGTGTTGTTGTGTCCTATTCGATCTGATTTATCCACCTATTTATAGCTAGTATATGAAAACAAAATCTCCTATAAGTATGGGATGCCTTCGAATATTCTTTAGTAGCCGTTGGAGACCAGGTAAAGCGGGTTCAACGTCCTTCTCTGAACAACTTAGAGCGAGTCTTCCGGAGAAAAGGTCCTCATGAACATTGCAAGCTTGGACTCATATTCCTGCACATAATCCATTAGTGATCCTCAGGATATCATCCAGGATGCTACCAATATCCTGAATGAGTATCCCGGGCATGAACATATATCATAAAACTAAGATATAAGTTAAGATATTACCCAGGATATGGGCTCAGAATTTCACCCATAACAAAGACATACCTTAAACTCTTTTGGTCGGTGAAAATAGTAAACTTACTACCATAAAGTTAATGTCTCCAAATCTTAAGAGCAAAAATTATAGCTCCTAATTCTAAATCATGGGTTGAATAATTTTCTTCATGGTTCTTAAGTTGTCTAGATGCGTAAGCTATAACCTTTTGACGTTGCATCAACACACATCCATAGCCTAACTTAGAAGCGTCACAATAGATTACAAAGTCTTCAGTTCCTTCTGGTAACGCTAGTATGGGTGCATGAGTTAATCTTTGCTTAAGAATTCTAAAGGCTTCTTCTTGTTTTGGTCCCCATTCAAACTTAACAGATTTACAGGTGAGCTTAGTTAAGGGAATGGCTATTCTAGAAAAATCTCGAATAAATATTCTATAATAACCGGCCAATCCTAAAAAACTTCTAACCTCGGTTGGTGACTCAGGGGTCTTCCATTTGGTAATTGCCTCGATCTTGGTGGGATCCACATGAATTCCTTCATGATTGACTAGATGTCCAAGAAATTGTACCTGTTCTAACCAAAACTCGCACTTTGAAAATTTAGCATAAAACTTTTCTTTCTTTAATAAACTTAAAAGTGCGTGTAAATGCTTTGCATGTTCTTCCTTATTCTTAGAGTAAATGAGAATATCATCTATAAAGACAATTATGAATTTATCCAAATATGGCTTACATATTCGGTTCATCATGTCCATAAATGCGGTTTAGGCATTGGTTAAACCAAATGGCATGACAGTAAATTCATAATGGCCATACCTTGTTCTGAATGCAGTCTTAGGAATGTCCTCTTCCTGTACCTTTAATTGATGATATCCTGACCTTAAATCGATTTTAGAGAAAAATCGTGCTCCTTGCAACTGGTCGAACAGATCATCGGTTCTTGGTAATGGATACCGATTCATAAATGTAACTTTGTTCAATTCACGGTAATCAATGCACATACGCATCGATCCGTCTTTCTTTTTGACGAATAAAATCGGTGCTCCCCATGGCGATGAACTTGGCTGTATGAATCCTTTCTCCAACAATTCGTCCAATTGTTTCTTCAGTTCCTGCATTTCTGCTGGTGCTAATCGGTAGGGTGCTTTGGCAATTGGTGCTGTCCCTGGTAGCAGATGGATCCGAAATTCGACTTCCCTGTCTGGCGGCAGTCCTGGTGATTCTTTTGGAAAGACATATGAAAACTGAGATACTACTGGAATATCTTTCAGTTCTTTTCCTTTAATGTTAGTGATTATGGAAATCAAATATACTAAACATCCTTTTCTTATATAACTTGCTGTTTTCATCACAGAGATGAATTTTATGGATCTAGATGGCTTATCTCCTTTAATTGTGATCTTTTCACCTTTTGGTGAATTTACTTGAATGGACTTTTGATCACATAAAATACTGGCTTTATTGGCTATTAACCAATCCATTCCTAATACAACATCAAATCCTGCCAGATTCATGGGGTAAAGGTTTGCAATAAACTTTTTATTTAAAATTTCTATTCTTGCTCCCTGCAAGATTTCAGAAATCTTAATGGTTTCCCCATTTGCTGTTTATACTAAACATTCTTGTGAGAGTTTAGTTAATGGTTGATTGAGAAGTTTGCAAAATGAAGTATTAATAAAACTTTGGTTTGCACCAGAGTCAAATAATACTTTAGCAAATACATCATTAACTAAAAACGTACCGGCTATCACGTCCGGAATCATCTTGGCTTCATCTGCTGTCAGAACAAATGCTCTAGCATTTTTAGTAGTCCTATTATCCATGGCTGAAACTAGTTTCGGACAATTTGGCTTGATGTGACCTTTTTCTCCACAGTTGAAGCATAGTCTATTCTTAGATTTCCTCCTGCAGTCTTCTTCCTTATGCCCCGGTATCTTGCAAAAATTGCAGTAAGTGGAGCATTTTCCTGAATGCTTCTTCTTACAAGCTTTGCAGTATGGTGCAGAGGTAGAACCTATGTTCCTACGGTTGGAATTTCCATAACGAAATTCTTGGGTAAGCTTTTGAGCTAGGTTTCTCCTCTGGTCTTCTTCTTGTGTACGCACTAATTCATCAGTCAAAGTATTTGCTAGTTCTACAGCTTCTTCTATGGTTTGAGGTCTAGTTGCGTTGACTACATGCCTAATCTCCCCGATTAATCCCCAGATGTAACGGGAGATTAATACTGGCTCTGGTGATGCAAGGGTTGGTACTATTCTAGCATATTCAAAGAATGTGGTAGTATAACCCTTACTATGTACTCCAGTCATCCTAAGGTCTAGGAACTTATTCGCTATGTGTTCCTTTTCATTGGGAGGGCAAAATTTCCTTTCTACCGTGTTCTTAAATTATTCCCATTCCATATGGTAAACCCTATCACTTCCTCTAGACTGGAGGATAGCGTTCCACCATTCTAAGGCTGAGTTCTTAAATAGATTGGAAGCAAACATTATCTTATCTTCTTCCGCACACTTGCTTATTTTTAAGACAGCCTCAGTCTTTTCTATCTAGCGTAGAGTTGCAATGGCCCCTTCATTGCCTGAGAATTCTATTGGTTTGCAGGACCAGAATTCTTTGTAAGAACAACCATTAGGCATGGTTCTTCTTCTTTTGGGAATGGCTGCTTGAAGTATGGGTCCATTGTTCACGCTGTATTCTGGTTCAGTTGGTCGCTTACTGCTATGTTTACTTATATTATCCGCTTCCCTAACTGTTGGGATAATAAATGGCATTGCATCTATGATTCCTTGTGCCACTATGTGTTGAATGGCACTATTATCCCACTTGGTTTCCATTGTTATTGTTGTTCGGATTCTCATTATTCGGGTTATTGTCGTTCTGGTTATTATCATTCTGGTTTTCCTGGTTTACTTCGTTGTCCATCTGAATTTTAAACATTTACCAATTATTAATATCACAAAATAATATTTAGTACAATCAATCACACAACATGCAGGTTGATAAAAAACGTCGAGCATTGCGACTTACTCTTTCTTATATATATATAATATGTATCTAATACAAACCAACACTGGAAATTAAAATTACAATACAACTGAAATTAAAGATTACACTATTAGTAGGCATCCATAGTTATGATATATTTTTTTTATACACATATATTATATTATTATTATTATTATTATTATTATTATTATTATTATTATTATTATTATTATTATTATTATTATTATTATTATTATTATTATTATTATTAGTATTATTATTATTATTATTATTATTATTATTATTATTATTATTATTACCATTACTATTACTATTATCACCTCCACTATCACTTTCAAGGATATGGATTCATTCAGAAATCCATATTGCGCTCGTCGTACTTCCAGACGAGTCGCTCTCCCACCTGTCTCATCCTCTCGCTACTTTCTAAAATTTCCTCACCGAATGTCCTGAGTTCTTGCACATTTTCTGCACTCATTGGGGGTGCAGGTTCTGGGACTGGGTTCAGAATTTGGGGCATGGGTTCCTGGTATGGGTATGGATTCTCTAAAATCTCCCTAATGTATTGATCGCTATCATAGTAGGGATCTAAAGGGTCCAAACCTGGGTATGCTCCTAGATTCGGCATGGGCATGTCTTCTGGTATCGGGTAACGTTGCACATAGTCCCTATTGTCGTCCCACCACGGGTCGTAGTTTGGGTCAAAGGGATTGGGTGCTAGAACCCTAGGTATCTCTTCTGGGTTAAAATCATGCATTTCAGCTTGATTCTCTGGGTTTTCTATTTCCATTGGCCGAGCTGGGAGTAAGAGTTGGGGTGCTATTAGTTGCTCCAGGTTAGGGTCGGCTGCAGTGGTTGCTAGGATATGAAAGTTGGCTAAACCCCTATTAATCATGTCCTGGGCATGGACATCTGTCTCTCTTTTAGCGGCTGCTAGGACTCTCTGCTCTTGTAACTTTTTCATTCGTTTCCTACGCTCATGTGCTCCCCTACTGAACCATCCTCTCTTTTTAGGAGGGAATGGCTCTTCAGACTGAGCCTTAAACACGAATATTCCTGCTTCATTATCAGTAGAATACCCTGGGAGGGCAGGCTGTGAAGAGACGCCTTCGCTTCTAGGCGAACCAGAAAACTGACGATACGCGTCGGATGGTCCTTGGTCGCTCATACTGTAAACTAACAAATAGTTAAATAACACACAATAATAAAATATAATTATGCACGTATTTCCGTAATTTATTTCCTAACACTTTAAGTAACTTTTGGTGTCAGCAGAACACTTATGTGGCTGAATCAGTGGCTTAGCTCTGATACCACCTTCTGTCGCAACCCCCGTCCCCTACTAACCCCGGGAACGGGTGGCCGCGGCCAGTTTTGGTGGTATGTTGTGATTATCCATTTTGGCAGCGGAAATGTCATCAGGACCGTAGTTAGGAAATGTTTTATCAGAGTAAAATACCACACTTTCATAATATTAAACACATGGGATAAAACCCAAGTTTTAAGTACACACATTTCCATAGGAATAAATCCTATTTTTATTTAATAAAAACATCTATTTATTTCAGGTAATTTTATTGCCATTTTTTCCAAGCCTTCAGTGCTGTCCAGCTGGCTTCTATTTGGCTTTCACATTTTGTTACCTGAAACGCGTTTAAAAACATTTTGTCAGTGGGAAATACTGGTGAGTGAATCCCAGTTTAATCAAGTTTAAGTAAAAACCATTGTACAGTATTGAGGGTGTTCACGCAATTACATTTGTTTCCAAGTCATACTAATTACCACCCACGGTACTGTCAACCCGACTTGTGGTCATGTTACTCCTCGCAAGGCACTAACAAATTTTGTATACAAAACCCCAACATACCGACGATAATTGTACCCTTACAAATACTCAATAATTGTTTAATATATAATTAATTAAGTGAGGTTTTGTAAAAATAGTTTGCAAAAAAAGAGATTACTCACATTGCTGTCTTAGATTTTCTATAAGGGTTTCCTGGTGACAATCTATATATTACACAAATGCACATGCGTTAGTATAATAACCCATTTTAACATTAGTAATACTCTCCCCGAGAGGCATTCCAACGACTACGTCGGGCAGAACCACGACAGCCGTTACGGAACCCTAGATCAATCGGGCAACATATCTAATACGTATCCAGGGGTTATGATACTTACAAAGGGGCAGAACTTTGTTATTTAGGGGGATATAATGCCCGGAAATTCTATTATCTATGCAGAAATTGAGAGAGAGATCGAAGAATTGAGCGACAGAAACTGAAGGCCCGAGCTCCCATTATATAGGAGCTGATTTCGGGTTTCACGCGGCCCGCATAAGGTGAGACCACGGGCTACGCGGCCCGCGTAGTAGACTAGGTAGGCCCTAGCCTGGCCCAGTCATCGCACTAGCTCCGCCACGATGATGACACGTGGCAGCACCGGGTGTCGCCTGATCTTGTAGCTGTCGCGGCCCGCGTAAGCAGTAGCCAAAGGCTACGCGGCCCGCGAGCGCCCATAAAATTTTGTTTTTAATTAATTTTTATAAAAATAAAGGTATTTGGGCTCGGTTTTCCCGTACGGGGTATATTTTAGGACATATTGGGGTATTTTAATATATTTTAGGGTGTCGGAAAAATTTCAGGAGGGTTGTTATAACTGTGCTTACGGACCTGGACATCCTGGTCCATGTTTTCAATGGATTCCTCGACAAACTGCAACTTGTTGGTAATCTTAGGCTCTAGCAAGGGTATCACATGTGTGCCATCAGACAAACACTTCTTTAGTTGCAACACGTGGAGGACATCATGAACATTACCTAACTCAGCAGGTAACTCGAGCTTATAGGCCAATTTACTGATCCGTTCCAAAATTTTGAATGTCCCAACGTAACGTAAATTAAGATTGCCACATTTCTCAAAGCGTACCACACCCTCCCAGGGTGAGACTTTCAACATGATACGATCGTCTATAGCGAACTCCCAGTGTTTCCTAAGCTCATCAGCTTTCCTGGCAGTCACGCATTGCTGCCAAACGATTTCCGATCTAAGCAATCTTCCCAAGAGTTTCGAGTACAAGTCCTGGACCTGTGATTAGGTTGCCACCCACCTTAGTCCAACAAGGAAATTGGCATTACCGTCCATGCAATGCCTTTATCAGTAGGACTCATCCAAAGGTAAGTGTCCTTCCAATCTTTACTAAAGTCAATCACACACATACTCGTAGCATGTCTTCGAGTGTCAGGATGGTTTGTTTACTCAGACCGTTTGTCCTATGGTTATAAGCAATGCTCATGTCTAGACGTGAGCCAAGGGTGTCGTGTATTTCTTGTCATAAATCAGGTATAGAACAAAATCAGAGGTAACAGGAGTTGGCACCCCGTGCCTAAAAACCGCCCTTCACAGGTAATTACTCACAGGATACGAGGCTTGTCAATTTTTCCTTGATTTCAAGAAAGTGTACTGGTTACATGCGACAATCAATGATCACCCAGGTGATATTGTTTCCGTTCTGAGTTTTAGGTAGACCAGTGACAAAATTCGTGGCAGTCTGTCCTCATTTCCCAATGGGTGTTTCTGGTTACTGACGCAAACCAGAAGGTTTCTGATATTCCACCTTGACTTCCACACAAGTCAAACATCGTTCACATACATTGCTATATGGACCTTCATGCCCGGTTGCCAGTACCAGATTTATAGATCCTAATATCTCCTATTAAAATCCAGATGACTAGAATAACGAGGCTGGTGTGCTTTGCTCAACACAAGTTCCCTACGGTTGCTGTATATGGGGATCCATATTCGTTCCATGAAGTAGTGAATATCGTCCGACTTGCCAAAAGTTGCTTCTCCATGCCCCGCATGGACCCAACATGAAAATTTTCTTCCTTTAGTGCTTCGGTTTGAACAGGGCGAATCTGATCGGGTAGGCTAGAGTCGATGGTGAGCTGCAAGCTCATACACGTTTAGGTTCCATAGTCTTAATCGCTTGAGAGTTCCATCCAGCGATGCCATCACATGTTTAGCTCTTTCGAAACAAGGGTACACGTGAGGCCCTTATGATCGGTCTAGGTAGTGCATTTGGTACCGTCTAAGTAATGCCTCCAACTTAAATCCAAAGACCATGGTTTCCACCACAGGTTGTGACTCCTGCAATTCTTCTTGTAACTCCGCCACGTAAGCCATCACCTTCTCGTGTTGCATCGGCGTGTAACTAGGACTCTGATTCAAACCATCACGGTATACCACTAGATCACCCGTACCCTCGGGTAAAGACGATGCTCAATGCATTGTAGAGTTGGGACTCAAGAGCTGAAAAGACGTCCTCCTGTTTTATCTCCCACGAATACATAGCACATTGCTGTGCTAAAGAGATTAAAGCTGCGCAATCTTTGAAAATCCCGCGATGAATCTGCGATAGTATCTAGCGAAACTAAGGAATTGTTGTATCCCCGAAGGAAGCTTTGGTGTCGATGAGTTTCTAACAAAATGGATCTTAGCGAGATCCACGCGTATTCCCACTTTGTTGATTACATGACCAAAAATGTACCTCTCGAATCCAGAAGTTACATTTAACAAGACTTCACGCAGAGTGGCTCCTCCCTCAGGAGCTCTAAAATAAGATACAAATACCGCCCATGATGTTCCTTTTGTGACACCTGTGCTTGTAATCATTGTAAACAGTTCAGTTATCAATGAAATAATGTTATTTGACCCCAATGTTTGTTTGCTTATGTTTGATATTTTTCATGTTTTGACTTTCATTCAATTTCAAACTCTATATCTCTTTCTAGAGAGTTATACGCAAACTGGTGCGTAAACGTAATCAGTTTAACACGACAAACACTCCGGAACGTCATCTTATGCTTAACATACCTTAAATAACCTTTACATAACTTAGAAATAAGTTTTGAAGGCTTTGGTATGGCAAAATCAAGTTTATTCGCTTATAGGGACTAAATTCGACAAGCTGCAAAAGTATGCTGATTCGTACTGTAACGGACATTCCGGAACTTGATTATAAGTTAAACATACCCTAAATATCCTTCACATAGCTTAGAAATAAGCTTTGAGGGGTTCGGTGTGCTAAAATAAACTTTTTGGTCATTCAGGGACTAAAAGCGTCAAAAAGTGCATAAGTTTGCATTTTCGCGCATAACTTACGTTCTGAATACATCCGGACATCCAAAAATTTATGTAATCATTAAAATATTTTATTTTAGTGATTGGCATGAGAAAAATCCATTCGTCGCGTAATTTGGATCGTTTTTCGCGTTCGTGCGTATTTCGTCGTAATTAAGCAAACAACGCGTCCGTACGACCAAACGAACCGACATCCGGCATATTTTTTAGCATGTTTCAAGTCACCATGTTTAGGCATCATTGTAGGGCCTTAAAGTTGGCTTAACAGGTCTTAGATGTGTCGGAATTGAGCTTAAAACACTGCAGGGACTAAAACTGTAATTATGAAAGTTGTTACTGAACTGTGCAGCCCAGGCGGGCCACGTAGGCCTACCTTGGATCTTACGCAGGGCGTGTAGGTGCAGCAGATCTACACAGAATCATTTTTCCAGCTGTTTACAGCTGTTCCAGCTGTTTTAGGCACTTGCACATGGTATTTTATCATTCTAGGGGCCATTTTTAGGTGCCCATGGTTTTGCAAAACCATTGGTTCATGTGTACGGATAAGATCGAAGCACGGTTTACGATGAACGATCTTAATGGCTCTTCAAACTCTATATAAATCCCACCCCCATTTGCTTGAAACTCACACTTTGATCTGATTTGGCTCTCTAAGTTGAAGTATACACTTCATACTTGAGAGTAATCGGATCAAAACTCCGTAGCTTGGACCCGTTGTAAGTATTCCTTCGTTCTTTTACGCGTTTTAGCGTGTTTGTTTGACTTTCTGCATTGACCAGTTTATGGTCAACATGAAGTTCGTTTGAACTTCATAACGTGAGCATAATCACGATGGTTTTAGTCTCTAAATGACTATACCTACTATTACCACGTTATCTAGGCATAGTGACGAGTCGTAGTTTCGGCCAAAATGCATATTCTTGCGTATTTTGTAACCAAACTACTTTTAGGTATCAAGTCCCTTTGTTTTGATACCAAACCTGTTTTCAAACTTCGATAAACATGTTTTAACATGTTTAGCTCGTCACTTTAGGTTTAGTGCTTATGTAGGGTCGTAAGGTAAGCGGTCTAAACAACCGCTTATACTTTCGAACCTGACCCGTTTGGTCGATCATTAGGATCTGACCAAACACATTAGGTGATCATAGTTGTATAGGGAATAACCTTCCAAGGTTATACCTTATGGTCACGTCGTTTAGTTAGTTGTATGATAGGTAGTTTATATGCCTTAGGAAAATTACCAAAATGCCCTTTTGCGCATAAATTCATTTTAAGCATATGTAACCTAAATTTTGACATCTAAACTGATTAGGAAACATTATTAGACATATTAAGGCATATATTACTTATCATAGGACTAGTTAAGCGGTCCGAACGCGTTTTACGCGAACGACACGTTAAAGTAGCGTAAGCTGCCTAAACGAGTCGTAATGGGTCGTAAGCACTTAGGATAGGTTTCGTTTTAGAATGTAGGTTTTGTTAAACCATAATGCATGAGTTCCTATACTCATTTGGTTTACGAAACCATATTTTACCCGATCCTCCGATTTAGGTCCGTTTATTAACATAGATACCTATATTAGGTGCCGTTTGACTCCGCGATCTTTCTTACTTTGCTTGGTGGTTATCTAAAGACTATTGAGCAATCTCAAGTGAGTACATAGTCCCCTGTTTTACTGTTTTCCAAATGTTTTGGGGTAAAACACATGTGCCTACTTGTTACTTTCGTGCTTTTCACGCTTTTACATCATATGCTTGTTATGTTCATTAGTACACATATAGTACATGATTTCTTGCATATTTTGCTATGTATGTTCACTTAGCATGCTAGCACATTTTTTTACATTACATTTTCTGTTGCATATGTTCACTTAGCATATGGACACTTTGTTTTACATTTTTGCCTTGTATGTTCACTTAGCATACTAGGTACATTGTTTTCATAAAACATGCTTACATTTGGTATGACATTTGGTCTGTTTAACGAAGTAAAATACGTTCATTAACATTAGCTACACCGCTCGGTAGTAAGTAATGGTACCATAGGACTTGACAAATCCCGTTCCTGATATCCTAGGTTTGTTTGCATGTAAGGAATGACTGAATCCGAAAACATTTTGATAACCTTTACTCTAAGGTTATCCTACAGTCTCAAGGCTTGAATGTATACGTTTAACTTACCACATAAGTGTTTGTATCAGTAAAGCATGCATTTATTTTGCAAAACATGACTTTTGATTTATTCAAAATACTTTGTTTTGTACATTTGTATAGTTGGTTGAAGTAGTCACATTTTACTTACCATACATAACATTTTTTACACATTTCATGACTTACATTTGACTAAAGGCTTTTGATTATACAATAAGCATTTCAACACTTGTTTAAACATTACACTTTGATGGTTTGTTTGTGTAAATGATTTACATACCGAAACGACATATAATATGATAAAAGCATGGTGGAAATCAATCATCTTTTTTTAAATAATTTATTATAAGGTTTTGAACCCTTCAATTTTTTTGAATGATTTTGAAAATTTATCTTCCGTTTTTTGAATGATTCTTTTGGCCTTGTGCCTTCCAAGTTTTCAAAATCTCGTCAAAGTTTTGGGTTCTAAATAGTGTGAACACGTGCAAACTGGAAGGGTGAATGCCTGTACCATGGGTTTTCTGTCTAAGGCTAGAGTGTTCGTATAAATCCACATAATCGGACCAGTCACTCTTACCTGGGAACTCTTGGGGTGAGTGTTCACTTATAGGAGAGCATGTCTTCGCGATACATTGTTTTTGGCCCATTTACTTTGATTAGTCACTGTGTGTCGTTTGTTTGCTTTGTGGTAACAAACGAATGACCACCATCTTTGCCTTGTTGATTTTTGTTTCATCTCATTCTTTTCATCTAATAATCTCACTTGTTTCCTCTCATGTTTCCTCTTTTAGAATGCCTTCTCGACGCGAAAATCCGCTATATAATGCCAAAATGGCAGATATCATGGCACAACATATGGCTGCTGTACTCCCAGACATTATGGCTCAAGTGAACCAAGCCAACAATAACCAGAATGCTCCATGCAATTTCAAGAGTTTCAATTCGGCTAAACCACTCAAGTTTAGTGGTTCTGAAGGAGCAACTAGGCTCCTACAGTGGTTCGAGAGCATTGAGAGTACATTTTGTCATGTTTAGTGTCCTGAAAATCGGAAAGTCGAGTTTGCTTCAAGCGTGTTTCAGAAGAGGGCTCTTACATGGTGGAATGGAGTTATGAGAGACCATGGTGCTGAGGTTGCCTTAGCACAAACATGGGCCGAGCTTAGGACTCTTATGATGAGGGAATTCTGTCCTCGTCATGAATTGAGGGCTTTAGAAAGGGAATTTAATGACTTGAAACAGGATAGTGGTGAGCACCGGGCTTACACTGATAGGTATGAAGAGCTGAGTTTGCTATGCCCTACAATGGTTACCCCACTCGAGAAGGCTATCAAAAGGTATATTGATGGCTTACCTGACTCCATGCAAGACATCGTCACTGGTAGCAACCCTACCACAGTTCGTCAGGCAATCGAGCTAGCTGCAACATTGACTGAGTCGCAAGTCCGAAAGGGTAAGCTTCACAGGAAAGGTGACAAGAGTAAGAAATAGGCGTCTGACAAGGGTGAAAGCAAGAAAGGGAAGAACAAGAAGGGTATGGAAGCTGAATCTACTAAGAAGTCTAGGAAGCGAAAGGCTTCACAAAACTTCGCTGTTACCACACAGGCAAATCAGGTTGCTCCAAATCAGCCTGCGCAACCACTTGCCAAGAAACCATACCTTGGCAATGCACCTCTGTGCAACAGGTGTAACGGTCATCATCAGCCGCACACCAAGTGTCGTTATTGTACCAACTGTGGAAGATCTGGTCATCTTGCTGCTACATGTCGTCTTCTTGCAAACCAAAATCAAGCAGCTCGCAACCCAGCTCAGCAAGCTTCTCAACCTCATGTTCAACAACAGACTCAAGTTGCACGACCTCACTACCTACATGGTTCTTGCTATAAATGTGGGGATCTAACCCACTACAGAAACCAGTGTCCAAGGCTGGTCAACGCAAATCAGAATCAGGCTCAGGCTCAGGCTCGAGGCCGAGTCTTCAACATGAATGCTAATGAGGCGCGAGCAGACAACGAGGTGGTGAACGGTACGTTCTTTGTTAACAATCAGTCTGCTTATGTTCTTTTTGATTCTGGTGCTGATAAGAGTTTTGTGTCGTTATCTTTTGAGCCATTGCTTCGCGTGTCTAGCACGAAACTAGGAAAGCCTTTGACAGTAGAAGTTGCTAGTGGTGAACCCATTGTTCTTGATTCTGTTCTTCGGAACTGCCAGCTAAACCTTCATAGCCATCTTTTTGCTATTGACATCACACCGATGCAACTTGGAAGCTTCGACATTATTGTGGGTATGGATTGGTTAGCCAAGCATCACGTAGAGGTGGTTTGTTTCGAGAAGATTGTTCGTGTTCCTCTCTCGTCAGGTGAGATTCTACAGGTTCGTGGTGAGAAACCTGCTAGTAGCTTCAAGCTCATGTCTTGCACTCAAGCTCAGAAGTATCTGCGAAAGAACTATGTGGCCTTTTTGGCACATATTGTGGCGGATAAAGGCAAAGGTAAGTCAATTCAAGATATCCCTGTTGTTCGGGATTATCCTGAAGTTTTTCCTGAAGGGTTGCCTGGTTTACCCCCAGCGCGTCAAGTCGAGTTCCGCATTGATCTTGTACCTGGTGCCAATCCTATTGCCAGATCTCCATATCGTCTTGCACCGTCTGAGATGCAAGAATTGTCTAAGCAGCTTCAGGAGCTTAGCTTTCTGACAAAGGTTTTATCCACCCTAGCTTTTCACCTTGGGGTGCTCCCGTTCTTTTTATCAAGAAGAAGGATGGATTTTTTAGGATGTGTATCGATTATCTGTGATAACTGTGTTCAGTAGTCGTGGTTCAATGTAAAACAATGTTGATTATTAATAAAACAATGTGCTTTGGTGTTATTATATATGTTCTACGTTATTATGTGTGTATGTATGTTTGCTAAGTTTTCAATTCGATTCGATTCCAATTTCAAGCTCTAAATCGCTTTCTGGAAGGTTACATGCGCACCGATGCGTAAATATAACCAGTTTAATGCAACAAACACTCCGGAATAGTGACATAGGCTTAACATACCTTAAATAACCTCCACATAACTTAGAAATAAGTTTTGGATGGTTTGGTGTGTTAAAAATCAACTTTGTTCGATCGCAGGGACTATTTGTGTCAAACTGTGAAACTATACCGATTTGTGTAGTAACGAACATTCCGGAACTTGATCATAAGTTAACATACCCTAAATAACCTTTACATAGCTTAGAAATAGGCTTTGAGGTGTTTAGTGCGCAAAAATAAACTTATTTGATCAATAGGACAAAAAGCGTCAAAAAGTGCATAAGTTTGCATTTTCGCGCATATCTTACGTTCTGAATATATCCGGACTTCCAAAAAATATTTATGAAATCATTAAAATATTTTATTTTAGTGACTGGCATGATAAAATTCCATTCGTCGCGTAATTTGGATCGTTTTTGCGTTTGTTACGACTTCCGTCGTAATTAACCGAATAACGCAACCGTACGGCCAAACGAACCGACATCCGTGATGTCTTTGAGCATATTTTAAGCTCCCTATACTTTAACATCATTTTAGAGCCTTGAAATGAGGTTAAAGGGGGTTTAAAAGTGCCAAAAAATCAAGTTTTACAAGTGCAGGGACCATTTTTGAAATTTCTGGCAGATTCAATGAACCTAATCCATTTTGAAGTGTGATGGTTTTCACCCATGGTTTTGCAAAACCATGGGCTGGTATTCAATGAACATAGTCCATATTAGGGGCTCCCATGGTTTTAGAAAACCATGGGCACACATGTAAGGTCCAGATCAAAGCTCAGTTTTCGAGGAACGATCTTAATGGTTCTATAAATCCTATATATACCCCATCCATTTCACTTCAAAACCCACAATTTGAAATCTGATTTATGCTCTCTAAGTGGAAGTATATGCTTCCTACCTGAGCGAAAAATCGGAATCAAATCTTGCGGGGACCTTCTGTAAGTGTTCTTTCGTTCTTTTCATTCGTTTTAGCGTTAAAGTCAAACTGCGTTTGACTTTCTGCTTTAACCAGTTTATGGTCAACGCAAAGTTCGTTTGAACTTCATAACGTGAGCGTAATCACGATGGTTATAGTCCCTAGTAACTATACCTACTGATTACCACGTTATCTAGGCTCAGTGACGAGTCGTAGCTTCGGCCAGAATGCGTTTTCTCGCGTATTTTTTTTAACCAAGCTACTTTTAGGTATCAAAACCGTTTGTTTTGATACCAAACCTGTTTTCTAACTTAACTAAACATTTTTCGACATGTTTAGCTCGTCACTTTTTAGTTTAGTGCTTGTGTAGAGTCGTAAGTCAAGCGGACTAAACACCCGCTTAGACTTCCGAACACGACCCATTTGGTCGATCATTAGGATCCGACCAAACATGTTTTGTGACCATAATAGCATAGGGAATAACCTTCCAAGGTTATACCTTATGGTCGCCTAGTTTAAATAGTTGTATGATAAGTAGTTTATATGCCTTAAGTAAATTACCAAAATACCCTTTTCATACGTAATTGGTAATTAAACATATGTAACCTAAACTTTTGTCACATAACTGATTTTGTAACATATTTAAAACATGTATTGGCATATAATACTTTTCATAGGACTAGTTAGACGTCTCGAACACGCATTTGCGCGCACGACGCGTTAAAGTAGCGTAAGCTACCTTAATGGGTCGCGATGGGTCGAAAGCACTTAGGTTAGGTTCCGATTTAGAATGTAGGCTTTGTTAAACCATATCACATGAGTTCCAACACTCATTTGGTTTACAAGACCTCATTCTGTCCGATCTTCCGATTTAGGCGTCTATTGTTTGACTAGTGATTCGATTACTAGGTGCTGTTTGATTTCTCTGGTTTGCTCGAGTTTGTTGAAGTTCTATTGATTGAGGATACGTTGCACTTCATGTGAGTACATAGTTCCCCCATTTTACTATTTTTAAATGTTTTGGGGTGATTCATATGTACGAAATGTTTTCAAGGTTTAAACGATGATTTCAAAAACGATTAAAACGATTTTTACTAAACTAATAACGATTTCAATAATGTGAACAAAACTTGATGGTTGTAGTTACATAACAAATGACATTCATTAGCATTGATCAAGCCGACCAGTATTAGGTTACGGTACCATAGGATCTGACAAATCCCGTTACTTTACTACACCCATGGTTATGTGTGGGGGTTGTGGGTAGCGACTGAATCTGATGTTTGTTAACTTACCCTTTGGTGGTTTGTTAATTCGAGAAGCGAGAAGCGAGGTGATCGAGTCACGAAGGTTTGAATGTTATTAGCGAGGCAACCACAAATAGTTTTTCACAATTAAAACGAGGACGATTTAAACGATTTGAACGAGTTAACGATTTGGAAACGAATTGGAAAACGATTTTAACAAGTTAAACTATTTGGGTAAACGATTGGTTTTTGGTTAGTGTTTAGATAACGGGACGGGTGTGATATGGTGAAAACATGGTGGATACGCCACTGGTACTTCCTATATATAAGTGTTTTCAACATATTACATACCGTGGCGTTATTTAGTTCACTTGGGTAAACGATTTTGGAACGATATCACATATACGAGGTTTTCGAAATAATATAAACCATACGAGTTTTTACAAGATGTTTTACAAGTTGGTTTTCTAAAACAAATGTTTTTGGGGTTAAGAAGCATGGCTACGAGATTTTATAAACTATAATCAACTTGATTTGAGTTGGTTAACTATGTTGCAATACATTTTTCAAAATAAGGTTTGTATTTTGACTCTTGTAGTCTAATAAAGTACTGCAATATATAAATGGGCCATGATTCCGATACTCTTATAAAACCTATGTACTCGCCAGCATTTCTTTGCTGACTAAGTTTTTACATATGTTTCAGGTGTTGATGCTTGATTTCTAGGATGCATGCGTCACGTAGGATCTGGACAAGGCCTTAGTGACATAATAACTATGATAGTCAATAAGAAACTTGTTTGTTATGTGATAAGACAATATTAATATTTAATGTTATCAATAAAACGTAACACTTTTTGTATCCATGGTTATGAAACAATGGCTTCTGTTACAACACACCCCGACGTTTCCGCCACGGTTTGTTGTCCTACGTGGTCGGGTGTGTGACAACTCACTCAAAACCAGGTATCCGTACGACCTAATTAACTATTAATTATTGCTTAATTACTGTGCTTTACTGAGCTTGCTGATAAACTGCTACTTGATTTCTGATAACTGTACATGTCTGCATCATACTTTGATTTCCGTCACTACATTACTTAATTACCGAACTTTAGTGACAAACATGATGCACAAAAGCACAGTAGCATTTGAACGGATAACCTATTGAACATGCTGATATAGCCAGCATCAGGCAAACACTGCCTCTAAAGGCCTGTATGAGCCAGAATTATTTTACTACACCCATAGTGTGTGTAGGTATACAAGGGTTGTATGATTACGTCTCTAGGGATAAGATATAGAGATTTGGATGTGCCTAAAACATACTTTAAGCACGGAACATAGCACTTTTATCAACATACTAGCTTCTAGCTAATTAATAAAGTGCCAAAACATGAGAAATTATTCCTGACACTTTGCAGAATAAATTGTGTCGCTAAAAATATTATTTATGACGCTTAAAGGATTACTTAAGCACTTTAACGGATTACTATCCAACCGAACAACCGGACAATACTGCCATAAATGTTATTGGTATTTTTTCTGAGCCAGTTAGGGTCCCTGATTACCCTAACACCCGCTTTATAACGCATTAAACAACTAACGGGGTTAATCCCTAAAACTAACCGACTTAACCAAACTAAACTGTAACTGTACAATCAAGATCCAACCGGGCGACCCCACCCCCCTTAGGGCCGGTTTAGTCCCTTTGGAACTAGACAAGTACAACTTTTATTATTTTATTGAGTTTTGTGGATATCTAGAGGCCTTGAGAACCGATGGACGATAACGCTTGAATTTTCTATAAATAGAACACACTCTCACACACATTACACACACACCAACACAACTCTCTCTCTCTTGTCCCTCCCTCTCGGCCGAACACACCCACACTCCATCCATCCGCTTCGGTCTTTGATCTAGCCATTCCAAGTGCACACTAGTGTCGGGGATCACCTACAACGAAGCTTGAAGCAAACGGAAGCTAAAGGACCACGTGCATTTGCTTTTATCCACGCCGTTTTCGCCAAAGATCTTCCCTAGCCCCGAGCTAGAGGTATAACATTTAAAACTCGTTTTTAATCGTATCTAAAGTGGTTAAAAGGATTTTTAGTGGTTGAAAGTCGGTAACCCATCATTTGAATCTAAAAAGTCTACTAAAACATGAAAATCGTTGGATAAAAGGTCATGTCTTGTGTAAATGTCGTAGTATTTGAATATGTTGGTTGTTAAGGCCCGATCTACGATGTGGTGGCTCTTATCATCGTTTAACCCGACTTTGTTAAGATCCCGAATCTTGACATACACTTGTTTCTAGCGGTACGAGGGTTAAAAGGTGAAACTCCACCACACGGGAAACATGAACTTGTGTAAAAGTGTTTTGACGCGTGAAATAGTATTTAAAACGAGCCGATCTACGTATGTACAAGTGGTATATTCGTAGAACCGGGTGTTGAGAAAATCATGTTTTATAAAAGTGGATAACATGTTAATAAAAGATGATTTCTATAAACTACAAGTGTAAAAACACTTGTGAAACGAAAGATCCGACAAAATAACCATTTTTATAAAAGTTGTCGGGAAGTTGTAAAGGAGGATTTGTGATAAAAACTGGGTTTTTACGAGACTAAATCATTTTACACATAGATCCATTGATTATAACGAGATCTACACCGTAGTTTTTAGAAAAACTACAAGTTCATGAAATGATGCGATTTTACATACTTATCGACAAGATTAATGTGTTGGAAATTGATTGATTGAAATAAAAGGAGTGTTGAAATGATTTTGTAAAAGAAAATGATACGCTTGAAAGCGTGGCCACCTCCAGTTACAGGGGAAACTCTGGCGAAATTTTTCTAAAATTTAGCACTTAGAATTATTCACAAGTGTTAGAGTTATTTTTGGAAATATTTACAAAACATATTTCGCCACGACTTTATTTATTAAATAATCGGAGGTGGGATTTTCACAAAACTAAACGTGATAAATATATATTCGGTAAATATATTTTGTCACCACACTGTTTATGATTATTTTGTGAAGATGTATAAATATTATTTTTAGAGTAAAAATAATATTTACAAACCTTGTCGAACCCGAAATAATACAAACGCTTATACGACAAGAATATAAGTTACAACGGTAATTATCATTACCACTTAATCGCCAAAACGTAACTTACGCTTTATTCGGAAATATTCATAAACGCATGTGTTGTCAATATATTATTTTGGGAAAGTATTATGTGGAAAAGGAAATATATTATTTTTGAGAAAAATAATTATATTTTTGGAATAAGAAATAAAATGTATTAAGTGGGACTTAATAAAATGATATAATTACACATGTATTAATTCCCCCATCCTTGGGAAGGAAAATACGTTATCAAGTATATACACGGAGCGGTTGTCTAACCGTTTCCCAAAAATATAAACTATGAAGCTAAAGCATGGCCATCCGTCTAATAGAATTAGCACATGTAGGTCGTTGCGCAGCACTTGGATTTTTGGATTACTTGATATTGTGACGCATTCACAGTGAGTTCATGTCCCCCTTTTCTCTTAACTGTTTTCAGTTTTCTAAACTGCGGGGGTGAAATACATGTTACAATGATTATGATTACTTTATACATGGTATGGTTAGCGTAAGGAGGGTTACTTTTAGATCATGTGAATGGGTAGGCGGAAACTTGAGGTCATTAATCCTCAGGGTGGGGACCGAGGGGCAGGAGCGGTAGATCTATTTGGGTGTAGCGAGCCCAGTCCCAGGTCCAGCATAACGGACCTTGGGATGACTTTGTTCCCGACGCATAAATTTGCTAGGTTTGAGCCTTCCTACTTGCATTTACACATATCAATGGCCTTGCAAACCGTTGGTGATCTCTTTTTCCTTATTTGCTACATACCAGGGTTTTTGATAAAGATAAAGGTTTATTTACTCATTTTTCGCATGAACTCGCTCAACATTATTGTTGATTTTTCAACTTACATGTATTTCAGGAAATTAACGATCTGGCGCGGTATGGCTTGTTTTCCGCTGCATTAGGCCCGAGGTCATCCAGGGTTCGAGGCTTGTGACTCTTTCCTGGACAAGTCACAGTCCTTGAATCATGTTTATGTTAAGTTTGCATTTGTAATGTTTAGACAAGTTATGGTTGTTGGGTGTTAACCCGTTAAGACAATGTTTTACTATTTTATTTTTAATGGATGATCTTGCATATTTTTAATTCATATAGCTTGTTATGATTAAGCTATGGTATTAAGAAGTCACACCAAATTAACCACGCTTCCGCAAAGCCAGGGTGTGACAGCTTGGTATCAGAGCTCTGATCATAGCGAACTAGGATTCCTTCTCGAGTCTAGACTATGATCACTAGGGCTCTCACGAAAACATTTTTCTGCATACCACTTAAGTCCAGATCCAAAACCTTTTTATAAACAAATGTTGAGCATATTTTATTTATTATTTTTAGGCTCAGTCTGGGAGGCTGAGGCTCGGTCTGGGAGACTGAGGCTCGGTCTGGGAGGCCGAGGCTCGATCTAATGGATCGAGGTAGTTGTCTAGTGGGACTAGGGAGTCAGTCTGGGAGGCTGGGAGAATTTGCTAGTGGGACTAGGGAGTCAGTCTGGGAGGCTGGGAAAGTTTGCTAGTGGGACTAGGGAGTCAGTCTGGGAGGCTGGGAAAGTTGGCTAGTGGGACTAGGAAGGACAGTCTGGGAGGCTGGGAGGCTAGTGGGACTAGGAGAATTATGTGACTATTATTTGGTAACTTATGTGATTACCTGATTTACTGATTATTTGTGCATACTTGTGATTGTGTTACAGACACATGGATACATCAGATACCGGAGACTCGGATACTACTGGACCTCTACCCATGGTATCGGATGACATTGTGTCATCAGAGCATGAGGTGCATACCTCAGATTATACGAGCACAGATGATGATGACTTCCAGCCGTTCGCTCTACCCGACGGCATTGACGAGCATACTGATGACTCCATGCCCTTCGCTTTACCTGAGGGTGCCTATGAGTCTATTGATGGCGATCCTGCTGAGTATCTTCCCCTTGTTGTGATTCCAGCTCCGATTCCCCTTGCTTCTTACCCAGCTTATGAGCTTATGCCAGACGCCGAGGCTGACGGCGACATTGATCTCTACGAGGACGAGCCTTTTGAGGACGAGGATCCTGATGCAGCCCCTTTACCCGCTGGCGGTCTCTTGATGATTGCTGATGCCCCAGCTGGAGACTCGCCCGTCCACTCACCAATCCTAGACTCTTTTGAGTCTGTGGCATCTGCTCCGTCTCACGAGGTGAGCATTCAGCATTTTGTTCATGACTCGGACCCTGATCAGGCATCTTCTGCCGCCCCCATTCCGAGCCTTGTATTTGAGCACGACGTTATTGAGGACTCCGATCCTGTTTTCCCTCCAGGATTTGATCCTGACCGTGATATTGAGTATGTTTATATGGACCAGCTTGTAGAGGACCCTGTTGATCCTGCTGACCCTATCGGTCCCATTGATCCAGACTTTGATTTTGATATGGCGTTTGACGACCCGGAGCCTGCCGTAGCCCCAGAGCAGGCAGCTGCTTTCGATCCTGTACATGAGCATGACTTGGTGCATGCTGATGTTCCTGTCGATCCTGTTTTGGCTGACCCGCCAGTTGGCGATCTTCCTATTGATGATGTTCCTTTGATAGATGCTGATCATGCTGTTGATCCTTTTGTTGACCCACTTTTGATTGCTGACGTCCCTGTTGACCATCATGTTGATCATGTTGATCCTGTTTTTGCTCCTGTTGATCCTGTACCCATTGAGCCCGAGCACGCTCTGTTTGCAGAGCATATGGATCCACCTGATGAGGAGGCTCAGCACGGTTGGATACCGGCTGACGAGGATGTTCCACCGCTTCCACCACATCACACTGAGGCACATCATACTGATTTTTCGTTTCAGATCCCACCGTTTGTACCTCCAGCAGAGCCTGGAGAGGGCTCTTCAGCCCACCCTTTTGGTCACATACCGATGCCTATGCCTTTCGTACCTCAGATGACACCTGATCCATCCACTGTTCATGTAGCCCCTATTTGATTTGTGATTGTATGATACAGTGACGTACTGATACCCTTACCACATTATGGTCTCGATATATATAACAATCGCCGTATTCTCACCATATCTGATTCACTTGATTGCTTATTTATGTTTTGGGACATGGGATGTTGTATGTATGATATTTGTGACATGGGATGTTGAGACATGGGATGTTGTGTGTGTGATATATAGATAACATGAGATGTTATATGCTACTATTATTACTATATACGTATGTTTATTATGACCTAATCGACGTACGCATCTTTAGAAGATGGCACCAAGACGTCAACCGCAGCCGATGCCCACTACTCCTGAAGAACTACAGCAAGTTATTGCTGCCGCCATTGCTCAATATGCTGCCTCGCAAGGAGGACCAAGCGGAAGTAGCTCGAACATCAACGGCAACCAAAATCCTCCTCATGGTAACCCTAAGTCATTAAGACATACCATGGCCTAAATGGATTCCCTTAGCAGATGCTAATGCCGTTCCTATGATGTAATGTATGTGCAGGGTGCACCTACAAACAATTTTTGGACTGTAAGCCCATAAACTTCGACGGCACAGGTGGTGCTGTTGCTTTCGTCCGCTGGGCAGAGAAGACAGAGTCCGTACTTCGCATGAGCAAGTGCGCTGTGGATCAGCAAGTCACTTACATCTCAGGGCTATTTGTGGATGGAGCCCTATCCTGGTGGAATCTACAGGTCCAGACCCTTGGCGAAGCCGCAGCTTACGCACTGACCTGGACAGAGTTGAAAGAGCTTATGCGCAAGAAGTACTGTTCTCGTGCTGAAATTCAGAGGTTAGAGACCGAATTCTGGCACCTAAAGATGGAAGGTTCGAAGATAGCTGAATATGTTCAGAGGTTCCACGATTTGTCGCACGTGGTACCCTATATGGTTACACCGGAGTTCAAAAGGATTGAACGCTTCATCTGGGGATTGGCTCCTCAGATAATCAGCATGGTGACTTCTTCCAAACCCGCAACCATCACAGAAGCCATTGATCTAAGTGTGGCTCTCACCGAAGAGGCGATTCGGTTGAACAAGTTCGATGAGATTGAACCCAAGAAAAAGGAGACTCATGTGGAGTCATCTGGTGGTAATAAGCGGAAGTTTTCGAGTTTCAAGCAAAGCACCGGGACGGTGGTTAAAAAGGGAGAGTCGAATGCGCCAGCTCATGATTCAGCTGGTGGTAGAAAGAAAGGGAAGGGATACATGGGTGCACAACCCAAGTGCCACTCATGCCAAAAGCATCACTCTGGTCGTTGTGGGTTGAAAGTTTGTGAAGCATGTGGAAAGGTTGGCCACCTGAAGGAGACTTGTTGGACCACTGCTGGCCGGGGAGGTCAAGGAGGATATGGGAATAGGAATAACCGTGGTGGTAATGGGAACCGCCCACAAGGAAATCAGGGAGGTGATGGAAACCGTGTTAATCATGCTAACCAAGCAGGCACAGTGAACCGAAACCAGGGAAACCACCAAGCTGGAAACAATGGTGGAAACGGGCAGAGGCCCGGATGTTTTAATTGTGGAGATCAAGGGCATTTCAAGAGGAATTGCCCAGAATTAAACCAGGCACGTGGAAGAGTTTTCAACATGGAGGTCAGGGAAGCGCGCCAGGATCCTAATGTTATCACTGGTACGTTCCCTGTAAATCATCACTATGCATCCGTTTTGTTTGATACTGGTGCCGATTATAGCTTCGTATCGCTAGAATTTAGAAACATGCTTGGCTTAGCCGCTAGTAAGTTAGATATTCCTTACTCGATCGAATTAGCGAATGGGAAGTTAGTAGAAGCTAACGAGGTAATTCGAGGTTGCGTAATCGAGCTGGGAGAGCGTGAGTTTGCTCTCGACCTACTACCAGTCCAGTTGGGAAGCTTCGACGTGGTAGTAGGGATGGATTGGTTATCGAGCAACAAGGCGGAGATAGTTTGTCACGAGAAGATTATTCGTATCCCGACCGATGATGGTGAGACCATTGTAGTTCATGGGGAGAAGCGTGAGACGCCATTGCGGATTATTAGCTGTCTGAAAGCTAGGAAGTGTTTGAAGACAGGATGTGTTGCTTTTCTGGCACACATTGTGGATAAGAAGGCTGCTGAGCCGAAGATCGAAGACATCCCTGTCGTGAGGGAGTACCCAGAAGTCTTTCCAGAAGACTTGCCTGGCTTGCCACCTCAAAGGCAAGTGGAGTTTCGCATCGACTTAGTTCCAGGCGCTGCGCCTGTGGCTAAGGCACCTTATAGACTTGCTCCGTCTGAGATGCAAGAACTGTCGACGCAACTTCAAGAGTTGTTAGATAAGGGTTTTATCCGACCAAGCTTCTCGCCTTGGGGAGCTCCAGTTTTGTTTGTCAAGAAGAAGGACGGTAGTTTTCGGATGTGCATTGACTACAGAGAGTTGAACAAGCTGACGATCAAGAATAGGTATCCCCTGCCAAGAATCGATGATCTGTTCGACCAGCTTCAAGGTTCAAGCTTCTATTCAAAGATCGATCTTCGATCTGGATACCATCAGCTACGGATACAGGAGGAGAGTATCCCAAAGACAGCCTTCAGAACTCGATATGGACACTACGAGTTTCTGGTTATGCCGTTTGGTTTGACAAACGCACCTGCAGTGTTCATGGATTTGATGAACCGAGTTTGTAAGCCATACTTGGATAAGTTTGTGATTGTATTCATCGATGACATTCTGATTTATTCAAAGATGAAGGCTGAGCACGAGCAACATCTTAGAGCTATTTTAGAGTTGCTGAGAAAGGAGCAGTTATATGCCAAGTTCTCTAAGTGTGAGTTTTGGCTGCGAGAAGTGCAGTTTCTTGGGCACGTGGTGAATGGAGATGGATTCCACGTGGATCCCACCAAGATCGAAGCGATCAAAAATTGGGAAACGCCAAAAACGCCAACCGAGATTCGGCAATTCTTGGGTTTGGCTGGCTATTATCGAAGGTTCATTGAGGATTTCTCAAAGATTGCTCAACCGTTAACGCTCCTCACGCAAAAGGATAAAAAGTTTGATTGGGGAATCAAACAGGATGAAGCATTTCAAGTGTTGAAGGATAAGCTTTGTAACGCGCCAATCTTAGCTCTACCAGAAGGCACTGATGATTTCGTGGTATACTGCGACGCATCGCGTCAAGGTTTGGGTTGTGTGTTGATGCAACGTCAAAAGGTTATCGCCTACGCATCACGCCAACTGAAGGTGCATGAAAAGAACTATACCACGCATGATTTGGAGCTAGGCGCAGTGGTTTTTGCCTTAAAGATTTGGAGACACTACCTTTACGGTACAAAGTGCACAATCTTCACAGATCACAAGAGCCTCCAGCATATATTCAATCAGAAGGAGTTGAATATGAGGCAAAGGCGATGGGTCGAGTTGTTGAACGATTACGACTGCGAGATCAAGTATCATCCAGGGAAGGCGAATGTGGTCGCTGATGCCCTAAGTCGTAAAGAGAGAATCAAGCCCATAAGGGTTAGGGCTATGGAAATGATAATTCAAACCGACCTTTCCTCGCGCGTTCGTGCAGCACAGAAGGAAGCTCTCAAGGAGGGAAACCTTGAGGCAGAATATCTCCGTGGGATGGAGAAGATGTTGGTGCCAAACAGGGAAGGAACATTGTGTTTTGGGAAAAGGATTTGGGTTCCTTTGTTTGGTGATTTAAGAGAGGTTATTTTTGGTGAAGCTCACAAGTCACGGTACTCTATCCACCCTGGAGCGGATAAGATGTACCAGGATCTTAAGGACTATTACTGGTGGCCTAGAATGAAAGGCGATGTTGCTATATACGTGAGCAAATGTTTAACTTGCGCTAAGGTCAAGGCAGAATACCAGAAGCCTTCGGGGCTTCTGCAACAACCAAAAATTCCCCAATGGAAGTGGGAAGAAATCTCCATGGATTTTATTACGAAGTTGCCAAGAACGCCAAAGGGCCATGACACTATCTGGGTGATAGTAGATCGATTGACGAAATCAGCACACTTCTTGCCTATCCGCGAGAAGGATAATACAAGCAAATTGGCTGAAATTTACATGAGAGAAATTGTTACTCGCCATGGAGTACCTCTCTCGATTATTTCTGATAGAGACGGGAGGTTCGTATCGAGGATATGGCAATCCTTCCAGGAAGCCTTTGGCTCAAAGCTAAATATGAGCACAGCTTTTCACCCGCAGACCGACGGCCAAAGTGAGCGGACGATTCAGACGTTGGAAGACATGCTGAGAGCATGTGTGATGGATTTAGGCGGTAGCTGGGATAAGCATTTACCCCTGGTTGAGTTTTCATACAACAACAGCTACCACACCAGTATTGGTGCCGCGCCATTCGAAGCTTTATATGGACGCAAGTGCAGATCACCGCTTTGTTGGGCAGACGCAGGTGATAGACAATTGGTAGGTCCCGATGTAGTTCAGGAAACTACAGATAAGATCGCGCAAATCCGAGATCGCATTAGTGCGGCTCGTGATCGTCAAAAGACCTACGCAGATCTGAAAAGGAAACCTCAAGAGTTCGAGGTTGGGGATATGGTTTTGTTGAAAGTATCACCCTGGAAGGGGGTGGCACGCTTTGGGAAGCGTGGGAAGTTGAATCCGCGCTACATTGGTCCTTTCAAGGTTTTGGAAAGAATTGGAACCGTAGCATACAAGTTGGAACTACCTGCCGAGCTGAATAACGTTCACGATACATTTCATGTATCCAATCTAAAGAGAAGTCCAACTCAAGTTAACATTGCCATTCCTACCGACGAAATTCATATTGATGACACGCTCCACTTTGTTGAGGAACCTGTCGAGGTCACAGATTGGAAAATAAACAAGACCCGCCGGAGCAGTGTCAAGCTCGTCAAAGTTCGCTGGAATGCTAGACACGGTCCTGAATTCACCTGGGAGCGTGAGGACCGAATGAAAGAGAAATACCCCCACCTGTTTCCTAAGAACCCTGCTTCTACAAGCAGAATTTAAAATTTCGGGACGAAATTTATTTAACGGGGGGAGAATGTGACAACTCACTCAAAACCAGGTATCCGTACGACCTAATTAACTATTAATTATTGCTTAATTACTGTGCTTTACTGAGCTTGCTGATAAACTGCTACTTGATTTCTGATAACTGTACATGTCTGCATCATACTTTGATTTCCGTCACTACATTACTTAATTACCGAACTTTAGTGACAAACATGATGCACAAAAGCACAGTAGCATTTGAACGGATAACCTATTGAACATGCTGATATAGCCAGCATCAGGCAAACACTGCCTCTAAAGGCCTGTATGAGCCAGAATTATTTTACTACACCCATAGTGTGTGTAGGTATACAAGGGTTGTATGATTACGTCTCTAGGGATAAGATATAGAGATTTGGATGTGCCTAAAACATACTTTAAGCACGGAACATAGCACTTTTATCAACATACTAGCTTCTAGCTAATTAATAAAGTGCCAAAACATGAGAAATTATTCCTGACACTTTGCAGAATAAATTGTGTCGCTAAAAATATTATTTATGACGCTTAAAGGATTACTTAAGCACTTTAACGGATTACTATCCAACCGAACAACCGGACAATACCCGGAGCATAAAAATATTGCCATAAATGTTATTGGTATTTTTTCTGAGCCAGTTAGGGTCCCTGATTACCCTAACACCCGCTTTATAACGCATTAAACAACTAACGGGGTTAATCCCTAAAACTAACCGACTTAACCAAACTAAACTGTAACTGTACGATCAAGATCCAACCGGGCGACCCCACCCCCCTTAGGGCCGGTTTGGTCCCTTTGGAACTAGACAAGTACAACTTTTATTATTTTATTGAGTTTTGTGGATATCTAGAGGCCTTGAGAACCGATGGACGATAACGCTTGAATTTTCTATAAATAGAACACACTCTCACACACATTACACACACACCAACACAACTCTCTCTCTCTCTTGTCCCTCCCTCTCGGCCGAACACACCCACACTCCATCCATCCGCTTCGGTCTTTGATCTAGCCATTCCAAGTGCACACTAGTGTCGGGGATCACCTACAACGAAGCTTGAAGCAAACGGAAGCTAAAGGACCACGTGCATTTGCTTTTATCCACGCCGTTTTCGCCAAAGATCTTCCCTAGCCCCGAGCTAGAGGTATAACATTTAAAACTCGTTTTTAATCGTATCTAAAGTGGTTAAAAGGATTTTTAGTGGTTGAAAGTCGGTAACCCATCATTTGAATCTAAAAAGTCTACTAAAACATGAAAATCGTTGGATAAAAGGTCATGTCTTGTGTAAATGTCGTAGTATTTGAATATGTTGGTTGTTAAGGCCCGATCTACGATGTGGTGGCTCTTATCATCGTTTAACCCGACTTTGTTAAGATCCCGAATCTTGACATACACTTGTTTCTAGCGGTACGAGGGTTAAAAGGTGAAACTCCACCACACGGGAAACATGAACTTGTGTAAAAGTGTTTTGACGCGTGAAATAGTATTTAAAACGAGCCGATCTACGTATGTACAAGTGGTATATTCGTAGAACCGGGTGTTGAGAAAATCATGTTTTATAAAAGTGGATAACATGTTAATAAAAGATGATTTCTATAAACTACAAGTGTAAAAACACTTGTGAAACGAAAGATCCGACAAAATAACCATTTTTATAAAAGTTGTCGGGAAGTTGTAAAGGAGGATTTGTGATAAAAACTGGGTTTTTACGAGACTAAATCATTTTACACATAGATCCATTGATTATAACGAGATCTACACCGTAGTTTTTAGAAAAACTACAAGTTCATGAAATGATGCGATTTTACATACTTATCGACAAGATTAATGTGTTGGAAATTGATTGATTGAAATAAAAGGAGTGTTGAAATGATTTTGTAAAAGAAAATGATACGCTTGAAAGCGTGGCCACCTCCAGTTACAGGGGAAACTCTGGCGAAATTTTTCTAAAATTTAACACTTAGAATTATTCACAAGTGTTAGAGTTATTTTTGGAAATATTTACAAAACATATTTCGCCACGACTTTATTTATTAAATAATCGGAGGTGGGATTTTCACAAAACTAAACGTGATAAATATATATTCGGCAAATATATTTTGTCACCACACTGTTTATGATTATTTTGTAAAGATGTATAATTATTATTTTTAGAGTAAAAATAATATTTACAAACCTTGTCGAACCCGAAATAATACAAACGCTTATACGACAAGAATATAAGTTACAACGGTAATTATCATTACCACTTTGTGACAACCGTCACTTTTCCGTACATTCCGTACACTAAATGAACAGTGATCTGTGCCTTAATGAACATACATGATCTAGTTTACAAGAGAAATAAGTTTCTGAATTCCATACAAGTGAATTCATGTACGTTTTATACTACAAAAATATTGCTTTATGCAAAAACGAGAGCGTTGCGTCAAAAATATTAGTAAACTCACCGGTAAGACACACTGTGTCAACGGAACTGCAGAAAGCAGTCAGACAATAAAATTGGAGCCTAGGTGTAGGTCCAATAACAAGAATACATTAAAACCCAAGAGTACATACAAGGGTTTAATATATATGCTATATGAAAGCAAAAATAAGCACTAAAAAGCACCCGAAACACACTTTAAGAGCAGAACTAATTGCGACAAAACTGCGAAACGAACGTTGATGGCCGCCCGGATAATATTTAATCCCACAAATATTCTGTTATGATTAAAATTTTATTTTAATCAGGTTCGTGTTGAAAAATAAATTAAAACGCTTAAAAACGTTATTTTTCAAGTTTAAGCACGTACTGTGTGTTCCTACGCGACATAGTGCTTACACTGCAAAACGCAGACAACGCAGAAAACCTAGGAATATTCCAGGAATATGCTAGGAATATGCTAAGAATATTCCAGGAATATGCTAGGAATATGCTAGGAATATTCCAAGAATATGCTAGGAATATGCCAGGAATATGCCAGAAATATGCTAGGAATATTCCAGGAATATACCAGGAATATGCTAGGAATATTCCAGGAATATGCCAGGAATATGCTAGGAATATGCCATATGGAATGTCTATAAATACCTTGAGATGGCACACTAGACAATTCACCACCCAACACCACAAAACTACTCTCTCCTCTCCCTCAAAAACTTTCGGCCGAACACCCCTTGATCATCCATCATATTTTTCGATTTTGTTCTTCACATTCCAACATCATACAAGTGTCAAGTGTCACGCATAAGAAGGCTTGGTGCACTCGGAGCTCGAAGGACCTCTTTCTCTAGCTTTTATCCACCACATTCGCGTCTAGATACTTCCCTAGCCCCGAGCTAGTGGTATGTTGCTTAAAACACATTCTTGAGCTATTTTGAAGTGGTTAATATGATGTGTAATGATTAAAACTCGAAATCTTACAAAAAGGTGCATTAAAGTCTACTAAAAACATGAAAAATGATGGTTAAAAGCTCACTAGTTGTGTAAATGTTGTAGTAATTGAAATTTGTGATTATTTAGGCCCGATCTACGTTGTGGTAGCTCGGATCATCATTTAACCCTGTTTGGTTAAGATCATGGATCTTGACATAAGCTTGTTTGAAATGGTGCAAGGGTTAAAAGGTGAAACTCTACCACACAAGAAACATGAACTTGTGTAAAAGTATTTTTACTTATGAAATAGTGTCTAAAACTAGCCGATCTATGTGTCCACAAGTGGTATTTTCAAAAGACCAAGCGTCAAAAGAAATCACATGTTCTAATCCGGATCTTACACAAACAAAAGTGATTTTTTGTGATCAAACAAGTGTGCGAACACTAGTGTAACAAAAGTTTTAACAAAGAAATAATTTTCGTAAAAACCGACTAGAAGTTGTGGAACTTCATATTCTTTAAAAATAAAGTTTTTTTTTAAGAAATTAAACTTATTTTTAAAGATAACAAGACTTACTAAATGTGCTAGTAAATTACTACACATTTTTGTAAATATGCAAGTTCATGAAATGGGGAAAATTAGTGATTGTTGTTGATGATTATTGTTGATAATTGTTGTTGATGATTATTGTTGATAATTGTTGTTGATGATTATTGTTGATAATTGTTGTTGATGATTGTTGACGATTTAAAAGAAAATAAACACATGTTTTAAAAACATGGGAAACCTCCATTTTTAGGGGAAACTCTGTCAAAATTTTTATAAATTTTGACACTTAGAAAAATATAAGTTTTTGAAGAACTTATTCCCTAAAAATGTATTTAAAGGTATTACCAAGGTTTCCCTAATTTTTGGTGATAAGAAATGAGGATTTCTTCAAAAATAAAAGTGGATATAAATATGTATATTTTTGAGAGAAAAATATATATTATTTTATCACCAACTTTTGTGCTAAGTGTATATAGTATGTGTTATACGTGCTAGCGTATTGAGACCTAAAGATACACTAAATACTCATGAGGAGTATAAACATGAAAATACACATACAACATGCTTAGACACATACAAGAGGATATATTTATGAAAATATATTACTTGGACAAAATACATAATTCGGGTGCAAAATACAAGATACGTATATTTATTTTTGAGAAAATGATATAAGACAAATAGTTAAAAATTAAATATTTTTAACACAAGAACACAAATACAAAAGATAGTGACTTGCACTTGTGCGATACAAGTCTAGTGACTAACGTTAATAAAACGCGTTTAGGTCACGACGCTAGATAAGCAACTCCGGTGAAGTTTACGACGCAGGAACGCAAAGTTGTGAGTTCATGCTCCCCCTTTTCTTTAACTGTTTTTGGTTTTATAACTCTCGGGGGTGAAATACATGTTACAAATATTATAATATTTTTACAAGTAGTAAAAATACAAGAAGCACTCTTGGTGAGAACAAGTACCGAGTGCAATACGAATCGAGAATACAAAAATACGAGAAGCACACTTGGTGAGAACGAGAACCAAGTATGATGTGCTTTAAGAAATGCCTAGAAATTACTAGATCATGGGAGCATAGACTTAATACTAAAAATGCCATAAAGTCTTGGTGAAAACTAGTACCAAGCCATTAAAAACATTCAGTAATTAGGGACGAGGGTTAGATCTAACGGGTACGGCCGAGCCCCACTCATGGTCCTTATGTGACCTCTTGAGTGCTTCGGTGTCCCAGTCGAGGTAAATCGACACAGTCGAGGTAAATCGACACAGTCGAGGGTAATCGACACAGTCAAGGGAAATTGACACATTCGAGGTTAATCGACACAGTCGAGGTTAATCGACACAGTCGAGGTTAATCGACATAGTTAAAGGAGCCAACACTAATGCTCCATAAGTCCTCACATGCCTTAAAGGAGCCAACACTAATGCTCCATATGTCCTCACATGCCGAAATGTCTTTGTACAAACATTCAATTAGTACGTGGTGTACACAAGAAAACTTGATTTTTGCAAGAATACTTTATTTATACAAGATACATACCATGTTTTCATACTTGGTATGCAAAACGCATGAACTCGCTCAACTTTATGTTGATGTTTTCCAAAATTACATGTATTTCAGGTGACAGGATGGATCTTGGGCGCAAGTGTTGTAACTAGAAGTAGACTACAAGTTTAGATGTCATCCACTTTTGTTGAATTGTAACCTAGATGAAGGTTGTGTTTTAAAACTTAAATGACAAGTGTTTGTGATCCTCAAAATTTTCCGAATGGATGAACATCGTTTTAAATCATGTAGTTGTTTATTATGATCGAATGCAATGATAACAAGCTAGTCACACATCATACGCTTCCGCAAAAGACAGGGTGTGACAGTTTGGTATCAGAGCTTCGATTGTAGTGAACTAGGATTCCTTCTCGAGTCTAGACTATAATCACTAAAGTGCTTTCACAAAAACATTTTACAAAATGGTTTTCATTGCATTCACGAAATCGCCAAGATCCACGAGTCAGACACTTTTCAAAGAAAAGACAAGGCAAGGACATTAGTGAGGAATACCCATAGAGTAAGGTGCCAACCAAGGCATAGTCTACAAAAGTTAGACTTGACAAAATGACCCCCCCCCCCAAAACGAGAGTTATACGTGGTATAATGCATTAAGTTACTTGATTATGCTAAGTAGCATATTTGTTATTTGTATTCATGCATACGAATAAGTGTACGGAATGATTATTGACGTGAATAAAATTCTTTCGACTCCGACTCCTATTACGGTACGTGACTCGCACGATGAAGCTATCGACCTCGCGTCCTTTGCAAAGCTCGTGGCTGGGAGTGATTACCAGACAAGACTCTGAGCTTACTTCCGTAGGAGATGGCTGCTCTTCCCTCTCGAACGTGAAGATGCCAAACTACGGTGGTGATGACGAGGCAGAGGCGGTGACCTTGAACGAACTCTTAATCAACGGGACGAGATCCCTCCGGATTATGTGAAGCAAAATTGACAACATACTTGACTAGAAAAGGAAGATGAAGTATTCATCACGAAGGTGCCCCTCCAACTACTAGGAATTCTCTCCATTCCTATTCCATCTAATCATCGTGCCTATACGCGCATAACAGTAACGAATGTTAGCGCATGGACCTCCGCAATGGTCCTTTCCATGGCAAGGAGTGTAAGGACAGTAGTGTCCCCTCCTAGATCAATCATCTGCTTGGACGAGAGAAAATTGGGGTAACTGTGCAAGACAATTTATTATTATGGGGGCCCACGTAATAACGACTTGTAGTGCACAGAAATCCTGGTGGACTCTACGGGTCGAGCTAATGAAAACCACACCAAATTCAATGTATAGGTGTCCTCACCTTCATCTGGTAGAACATCACATAGATCAGTGCTTTAGCACGTAAGAAAGTAGGAAGCCTGTCTCAGCCTACTTCGTGACTGACACTTCTACCTGCGTACGAGACGTTTGAGGAAAACGACATTTAAGCAAGTGAAGATGAGAAACATTCAAGAGATTCAGCGACTTTGCACTCTCTATCACCCATACACGAGCAACCCCCTCTAAGGGAAAATGTACGCCCCAGTAAAGCCAAAAACCTAAGAAAACCAATGTAGCGGGAAATAACTGAAACCTAAATGACCGAGGCAATGTAACCTCAAGTTCGTTTTAAGCCAAGTTGGCAAGCCTAAGTGAAGGCTCAGTAACTGTTTCCCGCTCATACATTGAGTATTTATGTATACATGTGAAATTGGGTGATTACATAATGGCTTATGGTGCTATGTACCTCATAGACACCTGGAATGTTGCCTAACCTACTTCATACCGTTTTGGCAGAAGGGAATGCCGCCCAGGCGAGACACAAACACCAGTACGCTACCAAGAACAGAAGCCGAGCTGCAAGAATGCATCTCGCAGGCAATTGCACGACATGAAGCCCTCCGCTCTAAGCACATCAATGGCACGACTGAGAATAACCCTCCAACTGGCTGCACCTATAAACAGTTCCTGGACTGCAAGCCTTTGAATTTTGATGGCACAGGAGGTGCCGTTGCATTTGTTCGTTGGACAGAAAAGACGGACTCAGTTCTAAGAATGAGTAACTGTTCACCCCAACAAAGCGTTACCTATATCTCAGGGTTATTTCTGGATGGCGCACTCTCATGGTGGAACCTTCAGGTTCAGACCCTTGGTGCAGATGCTGCTTATGCACTGAGCTGGGACGAGCTCAAGGAAATGATGGAAAAGAAATACTGTTCTAGGACTGAAATCCAGAAGCTTGAGGTGGAGTTCTGGAATTTGAAAATGGACGGACCGAAGATTCCTGAATACGTCCAGCGATTTCATGACTTGTCTAGGGTCGTCCCCTACCTAGTCAAACCGGAATTCAAGAGGATAGAACGATTCATTTGGGGACTTGCACCCCAGATTAGGGGCATGGTTACTACCTCAAAACCCTCAACCATCGCAGAGGCTATCGATATGAGTGTCACCCTTACTGAAGAGGCTCTACGTGCGGGAAAATTTTCGGAATCTGAGGATAACAAGAAAGAGACTCATGTGGAGTCGTTAAGCAACAAGAAGAGGAAGTCCTCAAACCTAAAGATGAGCACCCAACTCAACTATGGAAGCTCTAAAACAAACAAAAGAAAGAAAGTGAATTCGCCACATGGCAGGAGCACTGATGGAGCCATTAATAGGGCAGGTGGTAATGTTTACTCGGGGACTAAGCCGAGGTGCAGGGAATGCACTTTTCACCATAAAGGTCGATGTCTGAAGCCTAGGTGTGGAAAGTGTGGAAAAGAAGGGCACAACAGGGACGCCTGTTGGGCGAAGGACCCAGATGGAAGAAATAAGAGAATACCCGGTTGCTACAAATATGGTGAAGCAGGGCACTTTAGGAAAGATTGCCCAAAGAAGAAACAAGCAAGGAAGGGTTTTCACGATCGAAACTCGTGAACCACGCTAGGATCCAGATGCGGTTACGGGTACGTTCCCTATTAACCACCCTTATGCATCTATTTCTAATACTGGCATCAACCTTAACCTTGCATGCTTAGAACTTAAGAAACTTCTTGGCCTAGTCTCAAGTAAGATAGACGTCCCGTATTCTTTAGAAATGGGCATATAGAAGGATAGCTTAAACAGTCGAAGCGATTAAGGATCGTGATTAGGCACTCAGAGGGCCGTAACCTTCTGTTACCATTGACTCGTGAGGTCATAATAATCAGCATGGATCGGAAATCCAAGTATGCAGCTGAAGTCGTCAATACGAGAAAATCAGACGCATCCCTCGTGCGAATGATGAAACCCAACTTTACTGTAATAGGCGCAAGGATGCTAGACCCCATAAGGCGGCAGATCTACGACATCCTTCATTGGTCGAAGAGGCATAGAAACGCCTCTGAGTAGACTGCAGAACCTGGGAACATCCCCGCGATGGAAGAAGTTCCAGTAGCCTTTTCAAAAGACTTGCCAGAAATGCCCCTTCGCAGCGTCAAGAGAAGTTTAGGATAAACCACGTGCCAAGAGCAGCACCAGTGTCGAATAATGTCTTACCGACTAACTTCGTCCGTAAAGCATGAGCTCCGGACGTAACTGCAAGAGCTACCAGACAGAGGAAGTTAAGGACATGACGCCTTTAGTTAGGGATATGAGGAGAAAGTTGGCAGTTCCATTTTGCGTAAATTCCTGAGAATTGAGAATCAGAATCCTTTGCCAACGACTGGCAACATAAACAGACAAAATCATAAGATCCTAGTTGCCACCCAAGGATCAACTTGAGGACAGGATGTCCATGACTGTGTATACCAGAAGGAAGTGTCCCTGAAACGACCTTTAGGACTCGCTTTGGAAGTTACGAGTTCCTTGTCGTACCATTTGGCCTAACACATGCATCGACAATATTCATGGACCTCATGAAATCGAACGTGTAATCCATACCTAGATAAGCCATATACTTATTGACTACATTCTCATATGGCCAATGACCAAGGAAGGTCGTGAGCAACAACTGCAATTTACCTTGCAACTCTTAGAGAAAGAACAGTTAAGCGCTATGATGACGAAAAGCGGATTTCGAATTCGCGAAGTGAGAACTTTCAGATCCATGATGGATAAGAACGAGATTCATGCCAACCCTGCAACCAAGAGCTAAGGAGCTAGAGTTGCAATTATGTGACGCCTCTCGACAAAGTCTCGATTGTACGCCGATGCAACAAGACCACGACATTACATACGTGGCACATTGATTAAGGAATCATGAGAAGAACCCTTGAGATAGGTACAGTCATTGCGCGCATCAAACTGGGCGTTATTACCTGAAAGAAAACGTTGCACGATCTTTACTGATCGCAAGGGATTGCAGCACACCGATGATCGTAAGAACTCGAATATGAACTGAGCTGTTGAACGATGCAGACTGTATGAACAAGATGCGTGCTTGTGTGATAAACTTTGATAAAAAGTTGGAACACTCACTTACCCTTAGTAGAGTCTTCCTACAACAGTATTTATCACGCCGCCATCTAAACCGCTTTGTGTAAAGCTTTAGATGGAACGTAATGAGTCAATTCCCGTTGTGTTGAACGGAGACCGGGAATAATGGATCAACTGGCCGAGATGGTCCAGGAAAAATCTAGAGGCAAGGTCGTTCATATATGCGATTATATCAAGACAGCCCGCAGAACACAGAAAGATTACGCCGATGAGAGGCAGAAATCGTAAGAATTTGAGACAAGAAGCACGACTAAATTGAGAGTCGCGCCTAGAAAGGGCGTAGTGTGAATTGGAAAACGAAAAGATTGAATCCCCGGTGTAGGGATCAGAACCATTGTTCACAAGATGAAGCTTCCAGAAAAAGATCAGTAGTGATCACGACACATTCATGTGTCTAGTCTTTAGAGGAGTCTGACGCAAGGAACAGTCATAGTTCCCACAAATAAGATTCACGTCAATGATATACTATACAACCTGTTGAGGTTTCGGACCAAGAGTCCACAAAATGCAGAAAAGACATGATTGATTTACTTGAGCATGATAAAATACATGACATGAGAACACAAAGACGTGTTTCAAATATAAGTGACCATATTGGTTTCACAACTCCCCTGCGACCGATGGCATCGCTTGAATTTCGGGACGAAATTCTTTTAACGGGGGGAGACTGTGACAACCGTCACTTTTCCGTACATTCCGTACACTAAATGAACAGTGATCTGTGCCTTAATGAACATACATGATCTAGTTTACAAGAGAAATAAGTTTCTGAATTCCATACAAGTGAATTCATGTACGTTTTATACTACAAAAATATTGCTTTATGCAAAAACGAGAGCGTTGCGTCAAAAATATTAGTAAACTCACCGGTAAGACACACTGTGTCAACGGAACTGCAGAAAGCAGTCAGACAATAAAATTGGAGCCTAGGTGTAGGTCCAATAACAAGAATACATTAAAACCCAAGAGTACATACAAGGGTTTAATATATATGCTATATGAAAGCAAAAATAAGCACTAAAAAGCACCCGAAACACACTTTAAGAGCAGAACTAATTGCGACAAAACTGCGAAACGAACGTTGATGGCCGCCCGGATAATATTTAATCCCACAAATATTCTGTTATGATTAAAATTTTATTTTAATCAGGTTCGTGTTGAAAAATAAATTAAAACGCTTAAAAACGTTATTTTTCAAGTTTAAGCACGTACTGTGTGTTCCTACGCGACATAGTGCTTACACTGCAAAACGCAGACAACGCAGAAAACCTAGGAATATTCCAGGAATATGCTAGGAATATGCTAAGAATATTCCAGGAATATGCTAGGAATATGCTAGGAATATTCCAAGAATATGCTAGGAATATGCCAGGAATATGCCAGGAATATGCTAGGAATATTCCAGGAATATACCAGGAATATGCTAGGAATATTCCAGGAATATGCCAGGAATATGCTAGGAATATGCCATATGGAATGTCTATAAATACCTTGAGATGGCACACTAGACAATTCACCACCCAACACCACAAAACTACTCTCTCCTCTCCCTCAAAAACTTTCGGCCGAACACCCCTTGATCATCCATCATATTTTTCGATTTTGTTCTTCACATTCCAACATCATACAAGTGTCAAGTGTCACGCATAAGAAGGCTTGGTGCACTCGGAGCTCGAAGGACCTCTTTCTCTAGCTTTTATCCACCACATTCGCGTCTAGATACTTCCCTAGCCCCGAGCTAGTGGTATGTTGCTTAAAACACATTCTTGAGCTATTTTGAAGTGGTTAATATGATGTGTAATGATTAAAACTCGAAATCTTACAAAAAGGTGCATTAAAGTCTACTAAAAACATGAAAAATGATGGTTAAAAGCTCACTAGTTGTGTAAATGTTGTAGTAATTGAAATTTGTGATTATTTAGGCCCGATCTACGTTGTGGTAGCTCGGATCATCATTTAACCCTGTTTGGTTAAGATCATGGATCTTGACATAAGCTTGTTTGAAATGGTGCAAGGGTTAAAAGGTGAAACTCTACCACACAAGAAACATGAACTTGTGTAAAAGTATTTTTACTTATGAAATAGTGTCTAAAACTAGCCGATCTATGTGTCCACAAGTGGTATTTTCAAAAGACCAAGCGTCAAAAGAAATCACATGTTCTAATCCGGATCTTACACAAACAAAAGTGATTTTTTGTGATCAAACAAGTGTGCGAACACTAGTGTAACAAAAGTTTTAACAAAGAAATAATTTTCGTAAAAACCGACTAGAAGTTGTGGAACTTCATATTCTTTAAAAATAAAGTTTTTTTTTTAAGAAATTAAACTTATTTTTAAAGATAACAAGACTTACTAAATGTGCTAGTAAATTACTACACATTTTTGTAAATATGCAAGTTCATGAAATGGGGAAAATTAGTGATTGTTGTTGATGATTATTGTTGATAATTGTTGTTGATGATTATTGTTGATAATTGTTGTTGATGATTATTGTTGATAATTGTTGTTGATGATTGTTGACGATTTAAAAGAAAATAAACACATGTTTTAAAAACATGGGAAACCTCCATTTTTAGGGGAAACTCTGTCAAAATTTTTATAAATTTTGACACTTAGAAAAATATAAGTTTTTGAAGAACTTATTCCCTAAAAATGTATTTAAAGGTATTACCAAGGTTTCCCTAATTTTTGGTGATAAGAAATGAGGATTTCTTCAAAAATAAAAGTGGATATAAATATGTATATTTTTGAGAGAAAAATATATATTATTTTATCACCAACTTTTGTGCTAAGTGTATATAGTATGTGTTATACGTGCTAGCGTATTGAGACCTAAAGATACACTAAATACTCATGAGGAGTATAAACATGAAAATACACATACAACATGCTTAGACACATACAAGAGGATATATTTATGAAAATATATTACTTGGACAAAATACATAATTCGGGTGCAAAATACAAGATACGTATATTTATTTTTGAGAAAATGATATAAGACAAATAGTTAAAAATTAAATATTTTTAACACAAGAACACAAATACAAAAGATAGTGACTTGCACTTGTGCGATACAAGTCTAGTGACTAACGTTAATAAAACGCGTTTAGGTCACGACGCTAGATAAGCAACTCCGGTGAAGTTTACGACGCAGGAACGCAAAGTTGTGAGTTCATGCTCCCCCTTTTCTTTAACTGTTTTTGGTTTTATAACTCTCGGGGGTGAAATACATGTTACAAATATTATAATATTTTTACAAGTAGTAAAAATACAAGAAGCACTCTTGGTGAGAACAAGTACCGAGTGCAATACGAATCGAGAATACAAAAATACGAGAAGCACACTTGGTGAGAACGAGAACCAAGTATGATGTGCTTTAAGAAATGCCTAGAAATTACTAGATCATGGGAGCATAGACTTAATACTAAAAATGCCATAAAGTCTTGGTGAAAACTAGTACCAAGCCATTAAAAACATTCAGTAATTAGGGACGAGGGTTAGATCTAACGGGTACGGCCGAGCCCCACTCATGGTCCTTATGTGACCTCTTGAGTGCTTCGGTGTCCCAGTCGAGGTAAATCGACACAGTCGAGGTAAATCGACACAGTCGAGGGTAATCGACACAGTCAAGGGAAATTGACACATTCGAGGTTAATCGACACAGTCGAGGTTAATCGACACAGTCGAGGGTAATCGACATAGTTAAAGGAGCCAACACTAATGCTCCATAAGTCCTCACATGCCTTAAAGGAGCCAACACTAATGCTCCATATGTCCTCACATGCCGAAATGTCTTTGTACAAACATTCAATTAGTACGTGGTGTACACAAGAAAACTTGATTTTTGCAAGAATACTTTATTTATACAAGATACATACCATGTTTTCATACTTGGTATGCAAAACGCATGAACTCGCTCAACTTTATGTTGATGTTTTCCAAAATTACATGTATTTCAGGTGACAGGATGGATCTTGGGCGCAAGTGTTGTAACTAGAAGTAGACTACAAGTTTAGATGTCATCCACTTTTGTTGAATTGTAACCTAGATGAAGGTTGTGTTTTAAAACTTAAATGACAAGTGTTTGTGATCCTCAAAATTTTCCGAATGGATGAACATCGTTTTAAATCATGTAGTTGTTTATTATGATCGAATGCAATGATAACAAGCTAGTCACACATCATACGCTTCCGCAAAAGACAGGGTGTGACACACTTAATCGCCAAAACGTAACTTACGCTTTATTCGGAAATATTCATAAACGCATGTGTTGTCAATATATTATTTTGGGAAAGTATTATGTGGAAAAGGAAATATATTATTTTAGAGAAAAATAATTATATTTTTGGAATAAGAAATAAAATGTATTAAGTGGGACTTAATAAAATGATATAATTACACATGTATTAATTCCCCCATCCTTGGGAAGGAAAATACGTTATCAAGTATATACACGGAGCGGTTGTCTAACCGTTTCCCAAAAATATAAACTATGAAGCTAAAGCACGGCCATCCGTCTAATAGAATTAGCACATGTAGGTCGTTGCGCAGCACTTGGATTTTTGGATTACTTGATATTGTGACGCATTCACAGTGAGTTCATGTCCCCCTTTTCTCTTAACTGTTTTCAGTTTTCTAAACTGCGGGGGTGAAATACATGTTACAATGATTATGATTACTTTATACATGGTATGGTTAGCGTAAGGAGGGTTACTTTTAGATCATGTGAATGGGTAGGCGGAAACTTGAGGTCATTAATCCTCAGGGTGGGGACCGAGGGGCAGGAGCGGTAGATCTATTTGGGTGTAGCGAGCCCAGTCCCAGGTCCAGCATAACGGACCTTGGGATGACTTTGTTCCCGACGCATAAATTTGCTAGGTTTGAGCCTTCCTACTTGCATTTACACATATCAATGGCCTTGCAAACCGTTGGTGATCTCTTTTTCCTTATTTGCTACATACCAGGGTTTTTGATAAAGATAAAGGTTTATTTACTCCTTTTTCGCATGAACTCGCTCAACATTATTGTTGATTTTTCAACTTACATGTATTTCAGGAAATTAACGATCTGGCGCGGTATGGCTTGTTTTCCGCTGCATTAGGCCCGAGGTCATCCAGGGTTCGAGGCTTGTGACTCTTTCCTGGACAAGTCACAGTCCTTGAATCATGTTTATGTTAAGTTTGCATTTGTAATGTTTAGACAAGTTATGGTTGTTGGGTGTTAACCCGTTAACACAATGTTTTACTATTTTATTTTTAATGGATGATCTTGCATATTTTTAATTCATATAGCTTGTTATGATTAAGCTATGGTATTAAGAAGTCACACCAAATTAACCACGCTTCCGCAAAGCCAGGGTGTGACAGGGTGTGACATTATCGTAAGCTTAACAAGCTTACCATCTCATTCTTTTCATCTAACCATCTCACTTGTTTCCTCTCATGTTTCCTCTTTTAGAATGCCTTCTCGACGCGAAAATCCGCTATATAATGCCAAAATGGCAGATATCATGGCACAACATATGGCTGCTGTACTCCCAGACATTATGGCTCAAGTGAACCAAGCCAACAATAACCAGAATGCTCCATGCAATTTCAAGAGTTTCAATTCGGCTAAACCACTCAAGTTTAGTGGTTCTGAAGGAGCAACTAGGCTCCTACAGTGGTTCGAGAGCATTGAGAGTACATTTTGTCATGTTTAGTGTCCTGAAAATCGGAAAGTCGAGTTTGCTTCAAGCGTGTTTCAGAAGAGGGCTCTTACATGGTGGAATGGAGTTATGAGAGACCATTGTGGTGAGGTTGCCTTAGCACAAACATGGGCCGAGCTTAGGACTCTTATGATGAGGGAATTCTGTCCTCGTCATGAATTGAGGGCTTTAGAAAGGGAATTTAATGACTTGAAACAGGATAGTGGTGAGCACCGGGCTTACACTGATAGGTATGAAGAGCTGAGTTTGCTATGCCCTACAATGGTTACCCCACTCGAGAAGGCTATCGAAAGGTATATTGATGGCTTACCTGACTCCGTGCAAGACATCGTCACTGGTAACAACCCTACCACAGTTCGTCAGGCAATCGAGCTAGCTGCAACATTGACTGAGTCGCAAGTCCGAAAGGGTAAGCTTCACAGGAAAGGTGACAAGAGTAAGAAATAGGCGTCTGACAAGGGTGAAAGCAAGAAAGGGAAGAACAAGAAGGGTATGGAAGCTGAATCTACTAAGAAGTCTAGGAAGCGAAAGGCTTCACAAAACTTCGCTGTTACCACACAGGCAAATCAGGTTGCTCCAAATCAGCCTGCGCAACCACTTGCCAAGAAACCATACCTTGGCAATGCACCTCTGTGCAACAGGTGTAACGGTCATCATCAGCCGCACACCAAGTGTCGTTGTTGTACCAACTGTGGAAGATCTGGTCATCTTGCTGCTACATGTCGTCTTCTTGCAAACCAAAATCAAGCAGCTCGCAACCTAGCTCAGCAAGCTTCTCAACCTCATGTTCAACAACAGACTCAAGCTGCATGACCTCACTACCTACATGGTTCTTGCTATAAATGTGGGGATCTAACCCACTACAGAAACCAGTGTCCAAGGCTGGTCAACGCAAATCAGAATCAGGCTCAGGCTCAGGCTCGAGGCCGAGTCTTCAACATGAATGCTAATGAGGCGCGAGCAGACAACGAGGTGGTGAACGGTACGTTCTTTGTTAACAATCAGTCTGCTTATGTTCTTTTTGATTCTGGTGCTGATAAGAGTTTTGTGTCGTTATCTTTTGAGCCATTGCTTCGCGTGTCTAGCACGAAACTAGGAAAGCCTTTGACAGTAGAAGTTGCTAGTGGTGAACCCATTGTTCTTGATTCTGTTCTTCGGAACTGCCAGCTAAACCTTCATAGCCATCTTTTTGCTATTGACATCACACCGATGCAACTTGGAAGCTTCGACATTATTGTGGGTATGGATTGGTTAGCCAAGCATCACGTAGAGGTGGTTTGTTTCGAGAAGATTGTTCGTGTTCCTCTCTCGTCAGGTGAGATTCTACAGGTTCGTGGTGAGAAACCTGCTAGTAGCTTCAAGCTCATGTCTTGCACTCAAGCTCAGAAGTATCTGCGAAAGAACTATGTGGCCTTTTTGGCACATATTGTGGCGGATAAAGGCAAAGGTAAGTCAATTCAAGATATCCCTGTTGTTCGGGATTATCCTGAAGTTTTTCCTGAAGGGTTGCCTGGTTTACCCCCAGCGCGTCAAGTCGAGTTCCGCATTGATCTTGTACCTGGTGCCAATCCTAATGCCAGATCTCCATATCGTCTTGCACCGTCTGAGATGCAAGAATTGTCTAAGCAGCTTCAGGAGCCTAACTTTCTGACAAAGGTTTTATCCACCCTAGCTTTTCACCTTGGGGTGCTCCCGTTCTTTTTATCAAGAAGAAGGATGGATTTTTTAGGATGTGTATCGATTATCTGTGATAACTGTGTTCAGTAGTCGTGGTTCAATGTAAAACAATGTTGATTATTAATAAAACAATGTGCTTTGGTGTTATTATATATGTTCTATGTTATTATGTGTGTATTTATGTTTGCTAAGTTTTCAATTCGATTCGATTCCAATTTCAAGCTCTAAATCGCTTTCTTGAAGGTTACATGCGCACCGATGCGTAAATATAACCAGTTTAATGCAACAAACACTCCGGAATAGTGACATAGGCTTAACATACCTTAAATAACCTCCACATAACTTAGAAATAAGTTTTGGATGGTTTGGTGTGTTAAAATCAACTTTGTTCGATCGCAGGGACTATTTGTGTCAAACTGTGAAACTATACCGATTTGTGTAGTAACGAACATTCCGGAACTTGATCATAAGTTAAACATACCCTAAATAACCTTTACATAGCTTAGAAATAGGCTTTGAGGTGTTTAGTGCGCAAAAATAAACTTATTTGATCAATAGGACAAAAAGCGTCAAAAAGTGCATAAGTTTGCATTTTCGCGCATATCTTACGTTCTGAATATATCCGGACTTCCAAAAAATATTTATGAATTCATTAAAATATTTTATTTTAGTGACTGGCATGATAAAATTCCATTCGTCGCGTAATTTGGATCGTTTTTGCGTTTGTTACGACTTCCGTCGTAATTAACCGAATAACGCAATCGTACGGCCAAACGAACCGACATCCGTGATGTCTTTGAGCATATTTTAAGCTCCCTATACTTTAACATCATTTTAGAGCCTTGAAATGAGGTTAAAGGGGGTTTAAAAGTGCCAAAAATCAAGTTTTACAAGTGCAGGGACCATTTTTGAAATTTCTGGCAGATTCAATGAACCTAATCCATTTTGAAGTGTGATGGTTTTCACCCATGGTTTTGCAAAACCATGGGCTGGTATTCAATGAACATAGTCCATATTAGGGGCTCCCATGGTTTTAGAAAACCATGGGCACACATGTAAGGTCCAGATCAAAGCTCAGTTTTCGAGGAACGATCTTAATAGTTCTATAAATCCTATATATACCCCATCCATTTCACTTCAAAACCCACAATTTGAAATCTGATTTATGCTCTCTAAGTGGAAGTATATGCTTCCTACCTGAGCGAAAAATCGGAATCAAATCTTGCGGGGACCTTCTGTAAGTGTTCTTTCGTTCTTTTCATTCGTTTTAGCGTTAAAGTCAAACTGCGTTTGACTTTCTGCTTTAACCAGTTTATGGTCAACGCAAAGTTCGTTTGAACTTCATAACGTGAGCGTAATCACGATGGTTATAGTCCCTAGTAACTATACCTACTGATTACCACGTTATCTAGGCTCAGTGACGAGTCGTAGCTTCGGCCAGAATGCGTTTTCTCGCGTATTTTTTTTAACCAAGCTACTTTTAGGTATCAAAACCGTTTGTTTTGATACCAAACCTGTTTTCTAACTTAACTAAACATTTTTCGACATGTTTAGCTCGTCACTTTTTAGTTTAGTGCTTGTGTAGAGTCGTAAGTCAAGCGGACTAAACACCCGCTTAGACTACCGAACACGACCCATTTGGTCGATCATTAGGATCCGACCAAACATGTTTTGTGACCATAATAGCATAGGGAATAACCTTCCAAGGTTATACCTTATGGTTGCCTAGTTTAAATAGTTGTATGATAAGTAGTTTATATGCCTTAAGTAAATTACCAAAATACCCTTTTCATACGTAATTGGTAATTAAACATATGTAACCTAAACTTTTGTCACATAACTGATTTTGTAACATATTTAAAACATGTTTTGGCATATAATACTTTTCATAGGACTAGTTAGACGTCTCGAACACGCATTTGCGCGCACGACGCGTTAAAGTAGCGTAAGCTACCTTAATGGGTCGCGATGCGTCGAAAGCACTTAGGTTAGGTTCCGATTTAGAATGTAGGCTTTGTTAAACCATATCACATGAGTTCCAACACTCATTTGGTTTACAAGACCTCATTCTGTCCGATCTTCCGATTTAGGCGTCTATTGTTTGACTAGTGATTCGATTACTAGGTGCTGTTTGATTTCTCTGGTTTGCTCGAGTTTGTTGAAGTTCTATTTGTCACACCCCCAAAATCCACACGCGGAGTACCACCGCTTGGGAGCGTGACTGACCAGGATCAAGCCATCAATCATATTGAACATAGCATAATATAAATAAAATAGTTCGTAAAACCTCATTCAATACAATTGATGTTCCAAACCAAACATAGTATCAATAGCGGAAGCATAAGTAAATAACCCAAAGTAAATCATAAGTTCAATGTTCGAAATCTTAAACATAGTGTTCATGATCCATTGCCCACAACGACCCGCTTCTCCAGTGCAAGCTCCATAAGTACCTAAGGTCCTGCAAGGCATGCAGCAGAGAGTCAACAAACTAGTTGAGCGAGTTCACAGTTAACAGTTCAGTAATAGTATGGTATGAGTTATAGTAAGTTCGTTCGTTTATATCATGTGTCATATTTCCATCGCGGCCTCCCAGGCAGGTGTGCGAAGATATTAGGGGATGTTCCTCCCAAGTGTTCTAGACTAGGTTTATTTGTATCGCGGCCTCCCAGGCAGGTGTGCGAAGGTTAGTAAGTTCAATTCGCGGCCTTCCAAAGGCAGGTGTGCGAAGATGTCATAATATCGCGGCCAACCCTTGGCAGGTGTGCGAAGATCAGTTCAATAAGTGTTACTAGTCTAGTAGGTTCGTATTCATTAAGTTCTACCATCTGAGTATGCACAACAATTTAACAAATCCCATTCCCCACCCGGGAACCCATGCCTTGGCTGTGTGAACTCACCTTGGGTTTGCTCGGTATGCTAAGTATGTGCTCAAATAAATCAGTCACGTCCTAGAGTATGCACGTATACACAATCAGTTTATATCCAAGTTGAGCACGTATAGATAATCATACAAGTACCAGCATGTAGTCGTTATCACATAAGTTGTGTACAACACTTAACAGCAGTTAAATATTCCCGTTAACTTTTAACAGGGTTAAATCATGTTACTGTGTAAAAAAAATAACTAAGTTGGCGAAACAAGGATTTTTGGCGAGACACAGGTTAACGAAATAAACTACCCTTTGACTAATCAAATTTCTATTTCGTTAACATCCTTGGCGAATCACATTTTCTATTTCGCATCCTTGGCGAGACACTTTCTGTTTCGTCAAGATCCCCTTTGGCGAAACACACTGTTGTTTCGTCAAAGCCAAAACTGTTTTACTAATTAATCATGTTACAAGACTCAAGTGGCCGACATGAGTAACCACCGCCAAATGCTATAGGACCGAAAATTATATAAGTCAAAGGACTTAGAGATGCTCACGTGAGGGACTAGCCGACACCCACCCAATTCGGTTCTCTAGCCCTATTGGGCCAATAAAGTGGCCAATAACCCCTTTTTAGCCGCCCTATCCCACCAATAGGAGCCCTTGGCCGCCCAAAGCCACATGACCCCTTTTGCAACCTACTGACAAATGATCTTAAAGCCTAGGTACATTACTAGCCGCCATTTCATGTGCATTACCCCATACACTCACATGGCTCATGCTAGTGATTTATTTTTCATGGAATGTGTGCACCCCAAATACATATATACTAGCCGTCGTTTGACTTATACATATCATCTCAAGATTTTATTGGACCAAAATATCCACCCATTACATCATCAGTTTAATCATGGGTAGGCACACAACACAAACAATCGTATTATTTGATTATAATGATCTCTAACATACATAATAATTCAAATCGCATGATTACAATCGTTATGTGTTAACAATTAATTTCTTACAGCCAACAATAGTAAATCTTGTTTTCAACCATACAATCATCAAGTCAACCCACAAATTTGTGCCATCGAACTACCCTATATAATATAATACTATCTCATAATTCAACAAGTTATAATTTCAGTATGCATGGAAACACATATATCCATTTCAGCATTTTATATAATTTAAGAACACAAATAGCAATCACATGGTTTCTGACACACACATGCAAATTTAAGAATAATAGCCGACAATTATTAAGAATCCTTATCCGATCGATTGCATGTATTACATCACCACTCATCATTGCATCATAGTCCAGATCATGTTCCTAGTATAGCCATTAATTAAGAATGAAACAAACTTAAACAAACCAAACACTAACCGAACTAGGTATGGTAAAACACGAGGAATCTGGTTTCGAATGCAGAGAGAGTTGGATGGAAAGAGAGTTGCCGCCGTACACAGAGAGACTCTAGGGTTTCCATCAGTTATCGATTTTGTGCATGGTTTAATGCAAATCCTATATTTAAATCGCTACTGGGCCGAAGCCCCATAAGTTGATTTTGTAGGCCACACTAGTGGACGAAAACACATGAAGTGTTTTTTGTGAGGTGTGTGTTTTCATGGGGTGTGAGGGTGTTTTCGGCTATAGCACAACATTCATACTAAGTATGTTATTAACACAACAATCAATATACAACACACTTATGATGCACACCAAATATAGTTATAATCATAACACTTTGTAAACAAGTACTAGGTTAAGTCAAGTAGGAACCTTGAAAACTCGGGTTGTCACATTATCCCCAACTTGAAAGAAATTTCGTCCCGAAATTTGGTATGCACTCACTGAGGAAGCTAAGTAAGTTGAATCGTTCACTGGTTTTCCTGGGGTGTCACATCCTCCCCCCGTTGATCTGGAATTTCGTCCCGAAATTCCGCAGTAGTAGCTTTAGCCTCAGTAGTGGCTGCATTGGTTCCGAATAATTGGGGGTACTTTTCTGTCATCTGGTCTTCGCGTTCCCAGGTGTACTCTGGGCCACGTCGGGAGTTCCAACGAACTCGAACAAGAGGGATTCTCTTGTGTTTGAGGACCTTAACATCCCGGTCCGTGATTTCAACTGGTTCCTCAACGAACTGCAACCGCTCGTCGATAGTGAGTTCCTTAAAAGGAACTATGAGGGTCTCGTCTGATAGGCACTTCTTCAGATTCGACACGTGGAATACATTATGAACTGCACCGAGTTCAGCTGGTAGGTTCAGTCTGTAGGCTACTTGGCCTATTCCTTCAGTGATTTCGAACGGTCCAACATACCGTGGATTGAGTTTGCCTCTTTTACCAAAACTAACCACACCCTTCCAGGGTGAAACTTTGAGTAGAACCCGGTCCCCGACCTGAAATTCCAATGGCTTCCTACGCTTAACTGCGTAGCTTTTCTGGCGATCGCGAGCTGCCGCCATGCGTTGTCGTATCTGTGCAATTCGTTCAGTAGCGTCAACTACCATTTCTGGGCCTATTATCTATCTGTCCCCCACCTCTGCCCAACCGAGAGGTGACCGGCATTTACGTCCGTACAATTCCTCGAATGGAGCGGCTTGAATGCTGGTGTGATATCTGTTATTGTATGAGAACTCCACTAAATGGAGATGCTTTTTCTCAGCCGTTGCCGAAATCAATGACACATGCCCGAAGCATGTCTTCAAGAGTCTGGATCGTTCGCTCAGACTGCTCATCCGTCTGAGGATGATACGCTGTGCTCAGGTCTAACCGTGAGCCGAAAGATTTGCACATCGCTTGCCATAACTTTGACGTGAATCGTGCATCGCGATCCGAAATGATGGAGATGGGCACCCCGTGCCTTGAAACAACTTCTTTAAGGTAGATGTCTGCGAGAGTGGAGAACTTATCCGTTTCCTTTATAGCCAGGAAGTGTGCGGACTTGGTGAGTCGATCCACGATCACCCATATGGTATCATTCCCACGCTGGGATCTAGGTAAGCCCGTAACAAAATCCATGGAAATTTCTTCCCATTTCCACTGTGGTATCCTGGGTTGCTGAAGTAGGCCAGCTGGTTTCTGGTATTCAACCTTGACCCTCGCACAGGTCAGGCACTTGCCGACATAAGTCGCGATGAGAGCTTTCATACTTGGCCACCAGTATGTTGTTTTGATATCGTGGTACATTTTATCCGACCCTGGATGTACCGAGTAGCGAGACTTGTGAGCTTCGTCCATTACAAGTTCGCGTAGACCGCCATAAAGTGGGACCCAAATACGCCCCGTTACATAGTAGGCGCCGTCTTCCTTTTGTTCCATTTGTTGCCTCGAACCACGTAAAGCTTCAGCCTTTACATTTTCTGGTTTCAATGCTTCCACCTGAGCGTCTCGTATCTGTGCAGGAAGACTAGACTGAATAGTGAGCTGCAAAGCTCGTACGCGTCTAGGTAGAGTGTCTTTCCGACTGAGGGCATCAGCCACAACATTGGCTTTGCCAGGATGATACTTGATGGCGCATTCGTAATCATTCAGTAGTTCAACCTATCTTCGTTGTCGCATGTTCAAATCCTTCTGCTTAAGGATATGCTCGAGACTCCTGTGATCGGTGTAAATCGTGCACTTGGTACCGTACAGGTAGTGTCGCCATATCTTAAGCGCGAAAACAACAGCTCCCAGCTCTAAGTCGTGCGTCGTGTAGTTCCGTTCGTGAACCTTGAGTTGACGAGAGGCGTAGGCAATCACTTTATCCCGCTGCATCAATACGCAACCCAGACCCTGTATTGATGCGTCACAATATACTACGAAATCTTCCGTGCCCTCTGGCAATGAGAGAATAGGTGCACTGCACAGCCTATCCTTTAAGTACTGAAAAGCAGTCTCCTGGGGCTCTTCCCAGCGATAAACGACACCTTTTTGTGTCAGTAGCGTAAGCGGCTGAGCGATCCTTGAAAAGTCTTTGATGAACCGCCGATAGTAACCCGCCAAACCCAAGAATTGGCGTATTTCCGTTGGTGTACGCGGTGCGGGCCAGTTTCTGATCGAATCTACCTTGGATGGATCGACATGAATCCCATCCTTGTTCACCACGTGGCCTAAGAAGTGGACTTCACGAAGCCAGAAGTCACATTTTGAAAACTTGGCGTACAATTGCTCCTTTCGAAGGAGTTCCAAAATCAATCGCAGATGCTGCTCGTGTTCCTCCTGACTCTTGGAGTAAATCAGAATGTCGTCGATGAAGACAATGACGAACTTGTCGAGATAGGGTTTACACACCCTGTTCATGAGATCCATAAATACGGCAGGTGCGTTCGTTAACCCGAATGGCATGACGAGAAACTCGTAGTGACCGTAGCGAGTTCTGAATGCGGTTCTGGAGACGTCCTCATCCAGGACTCTCAGCTGATGATACCCTGACCTCAAGTCTATCTTGGAGTAGTAACTCGACCCTTGCAACTGGTCGAATAAGTCGTCGATACGCGGAAGAGGATAACGGTTCTTCACCGTTACCTTATTCAGTTCACGGTAGTCAATACACATTCTGAACGTACCGTCTTTCTTCTTCACAAATAACACTGAAGCTCCCCAAGGCGAAGAGCTTGGACGAATAAAACCCTTTTCCAAGAGCTCTTGTAGCTGCTTCGACAGTTCTTCCAGTTCGGTTGGAGCTAAACGATACGGCGCGCGGGCTATTGGTGCTGCTCCAGGAGCTAACTCAATCTGGAATTCGACTTGGCGATGAGGAAGTAAACCGGGTAAATCTTCAGGAAACACCTGAGGGAAGTCACGTACAACTGGAATATCCTCCAGCTTCTTTTCCTTTGCTGATGCGTCAGTGACAAGTGCCAGAATGGCAGTATGCCCCCTTCCGTAACCATTTCTGCGCCTTTAAGAAAGAGATGATGTCAGCCACGGCACCACTCTTGTCGCCCTGAACTTCGAGAGGTTCTTGACCAGAACGAGGAACGCAAACAATCTTTTCTTTGCATAGGATTTCTGCTTGCTGTTGCTGCTGGCGATTCCGATTTGCAGGCCGTGGGCTCCTGAATCCTTAGCTTCATGGCCCATTTTGAGACACCTCTGGCAACGTCCCTCGTTGCACTAACCACTGTGGTGTCTGTTGCATTCGATACACAGTGGGTGAATTCCCCGATATCCACCCTGCCCCTGACCACCAGAAGTTGACTGACCCGGGCTCTGGTGATCACTATTCTTTCGCTGCTGCTGTGCTTGAGACTGAACGGTAGCGGAATCCTTGCTGGAATGCCCATCCCATTCCCGCTTGTTGTCACTAGGAGTAGCGGGAGTAGCAAAAGTGGTAGCGGTAGTAATAACGCTGATACAACTAGGCAGCCCGTTCTGTTCCACTGCCTGATCCGTGAGGCGATGAGCAAGACGCTGAATGTCTTGGATATTGTCGAGGTTAGCCGATGTAGCATGGCTCTGAATCTCTGAGGCTAGACCCTTGAGGTACAATTCGATACGCTTGCTTGGAGGGTCCACCATGGTTGGACACAAGTTGGCCAGTTCGTTCGACCGTTTCGTATAAGCTTCAATTTCTGACCCCGTCATTTTCAAATGGCAAAGCTCCACGTCCAACTTGTGGATGTCATCACGCGTGCAGTATTCCCTTTTTAATGAGTTCCTTAAAATCGTTCCAAGGGGTGGCGTTAGCAGCTGCCAGCCCTAATATCTGAACTTGCGTGTTCCACCAGGTTAGCGCGATTCCTTCCAACGTAACAGTGGCGTACTTGACCCTGCGAGTCTCAGGGCATTCACACATCTCGAATACCGACTCGAGCTTCCCAAACCAATGGAGTAGTCCCACTGCTCCTTCTGTGCCACTGAATGTGCTTGGACGACAGTCCATGAAGTTCTTGAATGTGCAGACAGGTTGCTGTGCGTTCTGACCCGTTGCGCGAGAAAGATAGGTCAAGGTTAAGCGTGAGAGTTGGGTCACGAGAGTAGGATCTAACATCCTAGAATAGGTCTGGAATAGCAGGTTATACCTCCTGCTTGTGCGGCTGCAAGCGCCGTAGAAACTTGTTCGTTAATGAGAGCCGTCAACCGGGCTTGAGTCATGGTAACACGTCCAGACATGATCGAGCAGTAAAGGTAGCATAAGTATGAATGGTTCGTGAGTAGTGCGATGACAGAAAAGTGTAGGCACATAGGTGTTCTTAAGCAGTAACAAGCAGTGAGCAAAGTAATGTAAGCATACTACGAGCAAAGTTCTATGCAATCTAGCATGTAGGCAATAAACATAAACCTTATTACCTAGGATGTCGAGTCTTACACGTGGAGCGAAGCGTTGTTGTGGATCGTTGAGAGCACTGTTCTGGTTATAGTCCGGTTTTAATAAAACGTTTTCCCATATTAAAACCAAGTTCTCTATAACCAATGGCTCTGATACCAATCTGTCACACCCCCAAAATCCACACGCGGAGTACCACCGCTTGGGAGCGTGACTGACCAGGATCAAGCCATCAATCATATTGAACATAGCATAATATAAATAAAATAGTTCGTAAAACCTCATTCAATACAATTGATGTTCCAAACCAAACATAGTATCAATAGCGGACGCATAAGTAAATAACCCAAAGTAAATCATAAGTTCAATGTTCGAAATCTTAAACATAGTGTTCATGATCCATTGCCCACAACGACCCGCTTCTCCAGTGCAAGCTCCATAAGTACCTAAGGTCCTGCAAGGCATGCAGCAGAGAGTCAACAAACTAGTTGAGCGAGTTCACAGTTAACAGTTCAGTAATAGTATGGTATGAGTTATAGTAAGTTCGTTCGTTTATATCATGTGTCATATTTCCATCGCGGCCTCCCAGGCAGGTGTGCGAAGATATTAGGGGATGTTCCTCCCAAGTGTTCTAGACTAGGTTTATTTGTATCGCGGCCTCCCAGGCAGGTGTGCGAAGGTTAGTAAGTTCAGTTCGCGGCCTTCCAAAGGCAGGTGTGCGAAGATGTCATAATATCGCGGCCAACCCTTGGCAGGTGTGCGAAGATCAGTTCAATAAGTGTTACTAGTCTAGTAGGTTCGTATTCATTAAGTTCTACCATCTGAGTATGCACAACAATTTAACAAATCCCATTCCCCACCCGGGAACCCATGCCTTGGCTGTGTGAACTCACCCGTGGGTTTGCTCGGTATGCTAAGTATGTGCTCAAATAAATCAGCCACGTCCTAGAGTATGCACGTATACACAATCAGTTTATATCCAAGTTGAGCACGTATAGATAATCATACAAGTACCAGCATGTAGTCGTTATCACATAAGTTGTGTACAACACTTAACAGCAGTTAAATATTCCCGTTAACTTTTAACAGGGTTAAATCATGTTACTGTGTAAAAAAAATAACTAAGTTGGCGAAACAAGGATTTTTGGCGAGACACAGGTTAACGAAATAAACTACCCTTTGACTAATCAAATTTCTATTTCGTTAACATCCTTGGCGAATCACATTTTCTATTTCGCATCCTTGGCGAGACACTTTCTGTTTCGTCAAGATCCCCTTTGGCGAAACACACTGTTGTTTCGTCAAAGCCAAAACTGTTTTACTAATTAATCATGTTACAAGACTCAAGTGGCCGACATGAGTAACCACCGCCAAATGCTATAGGACCGAAAATTATATAAGTCAAAGGACTTAGAGATGCTCACGTGAGGGACTAGCCGACACCCACCCAATTCGGTTCTCTAGCCCTATTGGGCCAATAAAGTGGCCAATAACCCCTTTTTAGCCGCCCTATCCCACCAATAGGAGCCCTTGGCCGCCCAAAGCCACATGACCCCTTTTGCAACCTACTGACAAATGATCTTAAAGCCTAGGTACATTACTAGCCGCCATTTCATGTGCATTACCCCATACACTCACATGGCTCATGCTAGTGATTTATTTTTCATGGAATGTGTGCACCCCAAATACATATATACTAGCCGTCGTTTGACTTATACATATCATCTCAAGATTTTATTGGACCAAAATATCCACCCATTACATCATCAGTTTAATCATGGGTAGGCACACAACACAAACAATCGTATTATTTGATTATAATGATCTCTAACATACATAATAATTCAAATCGCATGATTACAATCGTTATGTGTTAACAATTAATTTCTTACAGCCAACAATAGTAAATCTTGTTTTCAACCATACAATCATCAAGTCAACCCACAAATTTGTGCCATCGAACTACCCTATATAATATATTACTATCTCATAATTCAACAAGTTATAATTTCAGTATGCATGGAAACACATATATCCATTTCAGCATTTTATATAATTTAAGAACACAAATAGCAATCACATGGTTTCTGACACACACATGCAAATTTAAGAATAATAGCCGACAATTATTAAGAATCCTTATCCGATCGATTGCATGTATTACATCACCACTCATCATTGCATCATAGTCCAGATCATGTTCCTAGTATAGCCATTAATTAAGAATGAAACAAACTTAAACAAACCAAACACTAACCGAACTAGGTATGGTAAAACACGAGGAATCTGGTTTCGAATGCAGAGAGAGTTGGATGGAAAGAGAGTTGCCGCCGTACACAGAGAGACTCTAGGGTTTCCATCAGTTATCGATTTTGTGCATGGTTTAATGCAAATCCTATATTTAAATCGCTACTGGGCCGAAGCCCCATAAGTTGATTTTGTAGGCCACACTAGTGGACGAAAACACATGAAGTGTTTTTTGTGAGGTGTGTGTTTTCATGGGGTGTGAGGGTGTTTTCGGCTATAGCACAACATTCATACTAAGTATGTTATTAACACAACAATCAATATACAACACACTTATGATGCACACCAAATATAGTTATAATCATAACACTTTGTAAACAAGTACTAGGTTAAGTCAAGTAGGAACCTTGAAAACTCGGGTTGTCACACTATTGATTGAGGATACGTTGCACTTCATGTGAGTACATAGTTCCCCCATTTTACTGTTTTTAAATGTTTTGGAGTGATTCATATGTACGAAATGTTTTCAAGGTTTAAACGATGATTTCAAAAACGATTAAAACGATTTTTACTAAACTAATAACGATTTCAATAATGTGAACAAAACTTGATGGTTGTAGTTACATAACAAATGACATTCATTAGCATTGATCAAGCCGACCAGTATTAGGTTACGGTACCATAGGATCTGACAAATCCCGTTACTTTACTACACCCATGGTTATGTGTGAGGGTTGTGGGTAGCGACTGAATCTGATGTTTGTTTACTTACCCTTTGGTGGTTTGTTAATTCGAGAAGCGAGAGGCGAGGTGATCGAGTCACGAAGGTTTGAATGTTATTAGCGAGGCAACCACAAATAGTTTTTCACAATTAAAACGAGGACGATTTAAACGATTTGAACGAGTTAACGATTTGGAAACGAATTGGAAAACGATTTTAACAAGTTAAACTATTTGGGTAAACGATTGGTTTTTGGTTAGTGTTTAGATAACGGGACGGGTGTGATATGGTGAAAACATGGTGGATACGCCACTGGTACTTCCTATATATAAGTGTTTTCAACATATTACATACCGTGGCGTTATTTAGTTCACTTGGGTAAACGATTTTGGAACGATATCACATAAACGAGGTTTTCGAAATAATATAAACCATACGAGTTTTTACAAGATGTTTTACAAGTTGGTTTTCTAAAACAAATGTTTTTGGGGTTAAGAAGCATGGCTACGAGATTTTATAAACTATAATCAACTTGATTTGAGTTGGTTAACTATGTTGCAATACATTTTTCAAAATAATGTTTGTATTTTGACTCTTGTAGTCTAATAAAGTACTGCAATATATAAATGAGCCATGATTCCGATACTCTTATAAAACCTATGTACTCGCCAGCATTTCTTTGCTGACTAAGTTTTTACATATGTTTCAGGTGTTGATGCTTGATTTCTAGGATGCATGCGTCACGTAGGATCTGGACAAGGCCTTAGTGACATAATAACTATGATAGTCAATAAGAAACTTGTTTGTTATGTGATAAGACAATATTAATATTTAATGTTATCAATAAAACGTAACACTTTTTGTATCCATGGTTATGAAACAATGGCTTCTGTTACAACACACCCCGACGTTTCCGCCACGGTTTGTTGTCCTACGTGGTCGGGTGTGACAATATCGTAAGCTTAACAAGCTTACCATCTCATTCTTTTCATCTAATCATCTCACTTGTTTCCTCTCATGTTTCCTCTTTTAGAATGCCTTCTCGACACGAAAATCCGCTATATAATGCCAAAATGGCAGATATCATGGCACAACATATGGCTGCTGTACTCCCAGACATTATGGCTCAAGTGAACCAAGCCAACAATAACCAGAATGCTCCATGCAATTTCAAGAGTTTCAATTCGGCTAAACCACTCAAGTTTAGTGGTTCTGAAGGAGCAACTAGGCTCCTACAGTGGTTCGAGAGCATTGAGAGTACATTTTGTCATGTTTAGTGTCCTGAAAATCAGAAAGTCGAGTTTGCTTCAAGCGTGTTTCAGAAGAGGGCTCTTACATGGTGGAATGGAGTTATGAGAGACCATGGTGCTGAGGTTGCCTTAGCACAAACATGGGCCGAGCTTAAGACTCTTATGATGAGGGAATTCTGTCCTCGTCATGAATTGAGGGCTTTAGAAAGGGAATTTAATGACTTGAAACAGGATAGTGGTGAGCACCGGGCTTACACTGATAGGTATGAAGAGCTGAGTTTGCTATGCCCTACAATGGTTACCCCACTCGAGAAGGCTATCGAGAGGTATATTGATGGCTTACCTGACTCCGTGCAAGACATCGTCACTGGTAGCAACCCTACCACAGTTCGTCAGGCAATCGAGCTAGCTGCAACATTGACTGAGTCGCAAGTCCGAAAGGGTAAGCTTCACAGGAAAGGTGACAAGAGTAAGAAATAGGCGTCTGACAAGGGTGAAAGCAAGAAAGGGAAGAACAAGAAGGGTATGGAAGCTGAATCTACTAAGAAGTCTAGGAAGCGAAAGGCTTCACAAAACTTCGCTGTTACCACACAGGCAAATCAAGTTGCTCCAAATCAGCCTGCGCAACCACTTGCCAAGAAACCATACCTTGGCAATGCACCTCTGTGCAACAGGTGTAACGGTCATCATCAGCCGCACACCAAGTGTCGTTATTGTACCAACTGTGGAAGATCTGGTCATCTTGCTGCTACATGTCGTCTTCTTGCAAACCAAAATCAAGCAGCTCGCAACCCAGCTCAGCAAGCTTCTCAACCTCATGTTCAACAACAGACTCAAGCTGCACGACCTCACTACCTACATGGTTCTTGCTATAAATGTGGGGATCTAACCCACTACAGAAACCAGTGTCCAAGGCTGGTCAACGCAAATCAGAATCAGGCTCAGGCTCAGGCTCGAGGCCGAGTCTTCAACATGAATGCTAATGAGGCGCGAGCAGACAACGAGGTGGTGAACGGTACGTTCTTTGTTAACAATCAGTCTGCTTATGTTCTTTTTGATTCTGGTGCTGATAAGAGTTTTGTGTCGTTATCTTTTGAGCCATTGCTTCGCGTGTCTAGCACGAAACTAGGAAAGCCTTTGACAGTAGAAGTTGCTAGTGGTGAACCCATTGTTCTTGATTCTGTTCTTCGGAACTGCCAGCTAAACCTTCATAGCCATCTTTTTGCTATTGACATCACACCGATGCAACTTGGAAGCTTCGAAATTATTGTGGGTATGGATTGGTTAGCCAAGCATCATGCAGAGGTGGTTTGTTTCGAGAAGATTGTTCGTGTTCCTCTCTCATCAGGTGAGATTCTACAGGTTCGTGGTGAGAAACCTGCTAGTAGCTTCAAGCTCATGTCTTGCACTCAAGCTCAGAAGTATCTGCGAAAGAACTATGTTGCCTTTTTGGCACATATTGTGGCGGATAAAGGCAAAGGTAAGTCAATTCAAGATATCCCTGTTGTTCGGGATTATCCTGAAGTTTTTCCTGAAGGGTTACCTGGTTTACCCCCAGCGCGTCAAGTCGAGTTCCGCACTGATCTTGTACCTGGTGCCAATCCTATTGCCAGATCTCCATATCGTCTTGCACCGTCTGAGATGCAAGAATTGTCTAAGCAGCTTCAGGAGCTTAGCTTTCTGACAAAGGTTTTATCCATCCTAGCTTTTCACCTTGGGGTGCTCCCGTTCTTTTTATCAAGAAGAAGGATGGATTTTTTAGGATGTGTATCGATTATCTGTGATAACTATGTTCAGTAGTCGTGGTTCAATGTCAAACAATGTTGATTATTAATAAAACAATGTGCTTTGGTGTTATTATATATGTTCTACGTTATTATGTGTGTATTTATGTTTGCTAAGTTTTCAATTCGATTCGATTCCAATTTCAAGCTCTAAATCGCTTTCTGGAAGGTTACATGCGCACCGATGCGTAAATATAACCAGTTTAATGCAACAAACACTCCGGAATAGTGACATAGGCTTAACATACCTTAAATAACCTCCACATAACTTAGAAATAAGTTTTGGATGGTTTGGTGTGTTAAAAATCAACTTTGTTCGATCGCAGGGACTATTTGTGTCAAACTGTGAAACTATACCGATTTGTGTAGTAACGAACATTCCGGAACTTGATCATAAGTTAAACATACCCTAAATAACCTTTACATAGCTTAGAAATAGGCTTTGAGGTGTTTAGTGCGCAAAAATAAACTTATTTGATCAATAGGACAAAAAGCGTCAAAAAGTGCATAAGTTTGCATTTTCGCGCATATCTTACGTTCTGAATATATCCGGACTTCCAAAAAATATTTATGAAATCATTAAAATATTTTATTTTAGTGACTGGCATGATAAAATTCCATTCGTCGCGTAATTTGGATCGTTTTTGCGTTTGTTACGACTTCCGTCGTAATTAACCGAATAACGCAACCGTACGGCCAAACGAACCGACATCCGTGATGTCTTTGAGCATATTTTAAGCTCCCTATACTTTAACATCATTTTAGAGCCTTGAAATGAGGTTAAAGGGGGTTTAAAAGTGCCAAAAAATCAAGTTTTACAAGTGCAGTGACCATTTTTGAAAATTCTGGCAGATTCAATGAACCTAGTCCATTTTGAAGTGTGATGGTTTTCACCCATGGTTTTGCAAAACCATGGGCTGGTATTCAATGAACATAGTCCATATTAGGGGCTCCCATGGTTTTAGAAAACCATGGGCACACATGTAAGGTCCAGATCAAAGCTCAGTTTTCGAGGAACGATCTTAATGGTTCTATAAATCCTATATATACCCCATCCATTTCACTTCAAAACCCACAATTTGAAATCTGATTTATGCTCTCTAAGTGGAAGTATATGCTTCCTACCTGAGAGAAAAATCGGAATCAAATCTTGCGGGGACCTTCTGTAAGTGTTCTTTCGTTCTTTTCATTCGTTTTAGCGTTAAAGTCAAACTGCGTTTGACTTTCTGCTTTAACCAGTTTATGGTCAACGCAAAGTTCGTTTGAACTTCATAACGTGAGCGTAATCACGATGGTTATAGTCCCTAGTAACTATACCTATTGATTACCACGTTATCTAGGCTCAGTGACGAGTCGTAGCTTCGGCCAGAATGCGTTTTCTCGCGTATTTTTTTTAACCAAGCTACTTTTAGGTATCAAAACCGTTTGTTTTGATACCAAACCTGTTTTCTAACTTAACTAAACATTTTTCGACATGTTTAGCTCGTCACTTTTTAGTTTAGTGTTTGTGTAGAGTCGTAAGTCAAGCGGACTAAACACCCGCTTAGACTTCCGAACACGACCCATTTGGTCGATCATTAGGATCCAACCAAACATGTTTTGTGACCATAATAGCATAGGGAATAACCTTCCAAGGTTGTACCTTATGGTCGCCTAGTTTAAATAGTTGTATGATAAGTAGTTTATATGCCTTAAGTAAATTACCAAAATACCCTTTTCATACGTAATTGGTAATTAAACATATGTAACCTAAACTTTTGTCACATAACTGATTTTGTAACATATTTAAAACATGTTTTGGCATATAATACTTTTCAAAGGACTAGTTAGACGTCTCGAACACGCATTTGCGCGCACGACGCGTTAAAGTAGCGTAAGCTACCTTAATGGGTCGCGATGGGTCGAAAGCACTTAGGTTAGGTTCCGATTTAGAATGTAGGCTTTGTTAAACCATATCACATGAGTTCCAACACTCATTTGGTTTACAAGACCTCATTCTGTCCGATCTTCCGATTTAGGCGTCTATTGTTTGACTAGTGATTCGATTACAAGGTGCTGTTTGATTTCTCTGGTTTGCTCGAGTTTGTTGAAGTTCTATTGATTGAGGATACGTTGCACTTCATGTGAGTACATAGTTCCCCCATTTTACTGTTTTTAAATGTTTTGGGGTGATTCTGTTGATGCATATTTTGTCTATCGCCTTCGTCAATCCGAGTCGTAGTGAAAAGCCGGAAGATATCAAGCGCATAATGTCGTATCTAGATAGAAATGGCAAGGTGGCAAAGTTGTAATTAATGATAACTATCATTAAAGTGCCTTGACCATATAAATAGGGGATTATGTCACTATTTTAGTTAGAGTTCTTAAAAGTTCTTGATAGAGATTTTGATAGAAGTTTAGGAGGAGACTTGGAGGAGAAGACTTTCTAGAGAGAGAAAGTAGAGAGAGAAAGTATTGTATTTGTGATTCTTGTACCATACACGTCAATTCTATCAATGGAATCACATTAGTAGTACGTTATCGTGTGTTCGGTCACGTTCGTTCACGGATTCCGCACGTGAAACGTTCATTACGCAATCGAACGGTTGAAAAACCGGTCCTACAATTGGTATCAGAGCTAGGAGCTCGATTGCAAGATCAAACACATCATTTTCGTACCAGATTTGAGCCGATTCAGATCCGATTTCTCCTATTTCTTCATCTTCTACCTACTTTTCACGTTTTTCATCGTTTTTCATCAAATTGAACAGGTAAATACGGTCCGTTTCGTCTGATTTTTGGATATGATGTGCGTTTAGACTCGATCTACAACCCTACCAAGTTTCAGCTCGAAACTCCAAGACGTTTTGGAGATATCGCAGTTTTTCAGTCCGAATTCGCGTCAAAATTTTAGCTGTGGATCGCTTATGTGGCACTATTGTGGATCGCTTATTTGGTTTTGAGGATCGCTTTTGTGAACATTATGAACCGCTCATAGGGAATCTATTGAACCACTTTTGTGGACTAATGTGGCTCGCTTTTAAGACAAAGTGTGGACCGCTCATAAATGTCACATGTTAGTCCGCTTATGTGTCACCTTCTTCACGTGATTATCTGAATCATTACAGGTTGTTGACACCGCCCAAGCTAGACCCAATCACGTTTTAAAGCTCATTAATCACTGTCCTACAATTGCCGACATTTAAACAAATTACATTGTGAGTTGTCAGTTCAATTAGATATAGGGCCAATCATTTTTAATTCACCGCCCCATGTGAAACCCATTATTGCCGCCCATATTGTCTGCCATGTGATTGTTGTTTACCTTGTTGACATCGCCCATTAACTATTTTGGCCCAATCCAAGTCCTGTGATCCATCGCCCAACCATTTAAAAAAAAACATTGTTGTTTTACACTGCCCACTGATTTTTGGCCCAATCTTTGTTCACCGCCATTACCATTTGTCAGCCCATGTGATACAATCAGGTTGTTGTTATAATATCGACCCAATCAACAGTTCATTAATACACCGCCCTATTATGTTTAGCAGCCCAATACAAGTTTAAGCCCACTGCCCCATTTAGATTTTTTTCCCGAAAAATGGCAATGGTGTTTGATGAACAGGAAAACTATTATTTCGAAAGATTTAATGATTGGCATCACGGATTTCTAGATGAAGGTTATAAAAAAGTGAGCAAAGATGGATGGGCAAAAAGGTTTAAATATTTCGTGTGTTTGAAAGACGAAACGTTGGATGATCCTTAAGACCGATATAGTGTTTTACTGAATTATATGAAAGATCATGAGATATACCCGTCAAATGTTGAAAAATTGGATAAATTTGCAGATGCATTACCGATTGAATGGGGTGAATGTTTGAAGAATTTAAGGGAGAACTCAAATTTTTCAAATCTACCTCTAAATCAATTCATCAGCAAACTTAAAGCTCATGAACTTGAAGTTAGAAAGAAAAAGAAAGATTTGATCAAGGTTTTGGAGTATAATGTGCTAGATCTAAGTTCAGATGTGATTGAAGAGATGCACAAAAGAGTTACTAAATGTATCAGGGCAAAACATGTGCTGAAATACGATTTCAAACGAGGTTGTTATATTGATAATAATGGAAATCCTCTTGATTTCGTTAAAATGTTCTGTGCAGGTACATTCACAGCAAAGGAAGAAGAAAGTCCAAAAGCTGAAGAATCGGTGAAGAATGAAACAGTGTGCTCTAAGTGTGACAACTTTAAGACTGATAATGATAAACTTGTGAAAGACATGACAAGTTTGGCATCTGAAGTCAAAAAGTTGAAAGACGAGAAGCACGTTGTTGAAAATCAGATTCTTATTTTGAAAGAAAATTGTGAGAAGTTGAAAGCTGAAAATGACAAACTGTTGGTTCATTTTAACAGTTTGACATTGAAAAATCAAGAATTTGAAGGGCAAATGAAAATTCTTGAAGATGGGAGAAATGTGTTCAGTAAAAACAACATTGAAAAACAGAAAATGATAAATTCCCATCTTCAGAAGATTGTCGAACTTGAAAAAGAAGGTGAAAGCGCTCAAAAGAAAATCAAAGAGTTGGTAAAAGAGCTTGAAAACAAACAGAAATCTTCAGAAGATTTAGATTTCTGGATTAAGCTTGAAAACAAGAATCTGAAAGCGAATGAATCAAAATTTCAGGAACAGATCAAAATTTTGATAAATGAAAAGTCTGTTCTTGAAAATTTGAAGAATGATAATGAGAAAACTATCAAGTCTCATTTTGGGAGAATATCTCAGCTTAAAAGTGAAGCTGAGAATTCGAGGAACAAAATTGATGAACTTGAGAAGAAATTGATAGGTTTTGTGACTAAATCTGACAGTTTGAATTTTCCCTGTCCAAAACCAATCAATTCAGTTCCGATAAGTGAAAATGCTACAAACTTTGACAAAGTCAAAGTCAAAGATTGTGATGATAAAACTGATGAGGAAAATGAGAAATTTTATTCAGCAGATGAGTCTGAGACAGAGTCTGATGATGAAAATGTTAAAAAAGAAAAACAAAAATTGTTTTTAAAGTTGAAAGAAAAATTTCAGAAAACTGTTCTGCAATCAACTGAAAAAGGTGAATGCTCTAAGCAAAAACCTGTGAAGAAGATTGTAGAACAGAAACAAAAATTTAAAAATGAAAGAAAAAACTCATCTGTGCGATCATCCAATCAAAAGAAAAAATTACAAAAAGTAGAAAATGAAAATTCAAAAATTATTGTGTGCAGGAGGAACTACAGTGCTAAAGCGTCAAAACCAGCAAACTTGAGGAAGGAATATCATCAAGCCAGACAATGCTATGATCTGAGCGTTTGGTGTGAAAATGGTGATAGGTACGATAACAGAGTGTGTTACAGCTGCGGATATCACGGACACATTGCTGTTAACTGCCAATACTGGAGTTATGAAACCAGGAGGTGCTATAATTGCAATATCAAAGGTCACATTGCCCGAGATTGCCCAAGGAGATCGCATGAAAGATTGAGGGCCAATTCTCAGAAAATGGCAAAGAAAATACCAGTCGTTGTCAAGCCCAAAGAATTGAAAGCTTCGGGTCAAAACGTCAAAGAACAGAAAGTCAAAGAATCTAAAGTTCAAGAAACAAAAGTGAAGCTTTCTCGGGGGCAGAAAGACCGACTGAGGAAAAAGAGAAAGAAAGCGAGAGAATATCTCGAAAAGATTTTGTCCTCGGGTTCACCGGACAAAAAGATTAAAAGTTCTGATGAATCAACTCCCTCAGCTGCAACAACAAGCAAAAAGAAATCATCAGATACAAATCTGGGGACAAAAGAGGAGAAGAAAAAGAAGAAAGTGAAGTTTTCACTTCCCGGCGATGAATCTGACTCATTAAAGTTAGACAAGCCACATTCAGGCAATGATTCTGGAATGGTAAAGCCAGAGGAGCCATGTGTTGAGGTAAAGGTCGAGAATTCTAGTTTAACAATGGATGAGAAAAATTTTCCACCATTGTTGAATAAGAATTCAAAATCACCCAAGGCTGGTCAGGCTTGGGTGAAACTTTTCAAATAGGAAAACCTGACTTGCCGGAGCTCCCAGGTTTGTAAGAGTGGAGCATGAATCGGCATCTTTTTAAATCTGTGTTTGAAGATTTTGCAGGAATTGCCGGAGATCCCAAGATGGTATCGTGGATCATGAATCGGCATCTTTCTTGAATTTTATTCGGTAACGTCAATCATGCAAACGGTAAAGAGGTTTGGTTGTGTTTGTGAATGTGAATGTTTTACAAGTGGTACAGAGGATTCTGGACTGCATATGGTAAATCAAGGACATTAACTTGTACTTGGATTTTCCTATTTTTGTGTAGAAAACAAGATGATGAAGTAACCCCGTACCTAAATTGTTTGGTAAACAAACTTATATTTTCCGGAAAAACCATTTTGATTAAAACAAACTTAAGTGTTTTGAAATCATAATGGGAAAATAGTTTGTTGTGAGGGGGAGTTCTGATTGTTTATGCCAAGTGGATGGAGAATTGAAGTGATTCTTATCAGGTTGTCAATTTTGTACAGTTTGTTTCAAATTTTCCCAGAAAATCAAAATTGAAACATATTTTGATTTTAGGGGGAGAAAAATTTTAAAAAAATTAGAAAATTTGAAAATGTCAAAAACATTGAAAAATTTAAAAATGAGTTTTGTTGTGAAAAAGAGGAAATGATAGTAAATCAGTGGACTATCACAGCATGCTAAAGAAATGTAATGTAAAATATGATAAACGGTCTCACTGATGATTTGACGATAGGTTTTTATACATTTAGTAGATTTGTTCGGGATATAAACCTAAAATTTCAAACTTGTGAAATTCGTGGGGAATACTACTTGGATATATAGGTAACCCCTGAAATCTCGTTTGAAAGGTCTCATATTCTGATATACTAGGTGTTTATACTCTATGATGTCTGGGGTATTATTCCGGGACTTCTGCTGAACGGTAGTTCTGACCTAGTCCTTGGCTAATACTTTCCACAAAATGCTTGAAATATAGCATAAAGCCCTCAGTTGATTAGACAATAAAATTGATAATCATCTGTTGTAGCTGAAAAGATCCTCTAAAGGGGACACACTGCTAAGTCGAAGCTGATATCTCTCTGCTGAACGGAAGTTCTGACCTGAGATCCCTCAGTTCTCGCATCTTTCCCCTAATTTATGTACAGACATCATTGTAGTGTTCATACCTGTAAGACTGAATATTGGGATTCTGGATACGGGAGTATATTCAAGAGGTGGGACACATGAATTGAACTAAGTTCATAAAATACCTAAATAGTATCCTGAATAGATTGAAAATTGTATGAAAATTTAAGAGGACAATTATATCGTCAATCTACGTGAATCGTTTAGAACTTAAAACGATTAAAAGCTTAACGGTGCTTGTGTTATGTCTCAAAAACTGATATGATCCTCTTGCACAAACTCACAAAAATATGTTTGTTTTGCATTTAAATTTCTGTCTTTGCATTTATGTTTCATATTTTCAAAAATCCAAAAAGATTTTCGACAACTGATGGTGAAGAGCTGATTTTCAAAATCTCAAAGGCTAAACTTGATGAACATACAGGTTGGTTAAGACATTTGAAATGTTTAAAATGATTCATTAATTTTTTTTAAATTTGAATTAGAAATTGAAATGTTTCAAATTTGTGATTAGTGTTTAATTTGTAAAAATTCTCAAATGATTTGTTGATTCGTTAAGTTGAATCACAACTTTATTTGTTTGTGATAGAGTGTTTGAGATATATGCAGATGATGCAGATGATGAGCTGAACAGAGAGAAGTCAGGAGATAATTTCTATGGTGGTAATAAATCCCAGATGTCTATCCTAGCAGGGTGATAGGGGAAGTCTGATGAAAGTTATAGCCAAAGAAAGAAAGATCCAGGCAGAATTTCTGAAGAAGACCAAGCTATATCCGAGAATGTCATGTTGAAGACTCTCACTGAAGATTCCGTCAACATTCAATCTGTTGATACGCAAAGCCAGGTGTCGATCCCAAAAGCACGGAAGCTTGACGCAAGGGGGAGCCTGAAGAGTCTGAAGAAAGAGCAACGGAAGCTGAAGACAGATCCACCGGAATTCTGTTCAAGCAAGAGGAACTCAAGAGAGAGAGAAAGACAAGTTGCTACGAGTTTCACTACGAGATTGACTACGGCAATATCCAAGGGGGAGATTGTTGATGCATATTTTGTCTATCGCCTTCGTCAATCCGAGTCGTAGTGAAAAGCCGGAAGATATCAAGCGCATAATGTCGTATCTAGATAGAAATGGCAAGGTGGCAAACTTGTAATTAATGATAACTATCATTAAAGTGCCTTGACCATATAAATAGGGGATTATGTCACTATTTTAGTTAGAGTTCTTAAAAGTTCTTGAAAGAGATTTTGATAGAAGTTTAGGAGGAGACTTGGAGGAGAAGACTTTCTAGAGAGAGAAAGTAGAGAGAGAAAGTATTGTATTTGTGATTCTTGTACCATACACGTCAATTCTATCAATGGAATCACATTAGTAGTACGTTATCGTGTGTTCGGTCACGTTCGTTCACGGATTCCGCACGTGAAACGTTCGTTACGCAATCGAACGATTGAAAAACCGGTCCTACAGATTCATATGTACGAAATGTTTTCAAGGTTTAAACGATGATTTCAAAAACGATTAAAACGATTTTTACTAAACTAATAACGATTTCAATAATGTGAACAAAACTTGATGGTTGTAGTTACATAACAAATGACATTCATTAGCATTGATCAAGCCGACCAGTATTAGGTTACGGTACCATAGGATCTGACAAATCCCGTTACTTTACTACACCCATGGTTATGTGTGGGGGTTGTGGGTAGCGACTGAATCTGATGTTTGTTAACTTACCCTTTGGTGGTTTGTTAATTCGAGAAGCGAGAAGCGAGGTGATCGAGTCACGAAGGTTTGAATGTTATTAGCGAGGCAACCACAAATAGTTTTTCACAATTAAAACGAGGACGATTTAAACGATTTGAACGAGTTAACGATTTGGAAACGAATTGGAAAACGATTTTAAAAAGTTAAACTATTTGGGTAAACGATTGGTTTTTGGTTAGTGTTTAGATAACGGGACGGGTGTGATATGGTGAAAACATGGTGGATACGCCACTGGTACTTCCTATATATAAGTGTTTTCAACATATTACATACCGTGGCGTTATTTAGTTCACTTGGGTAAACAATTTTGGAACGATATCACATAAACGAGGTTTTCGAAATATTATAAACCATACGAGTTTTTACAAGATGTTTTACAAGTTGGTTTTCTAAAACAAATGTTTTTGGGGTTAAGAAGCATGGCTACGAGATTTTATAAACTATAATCAACTTGATTTGAGTTGGTTAACTATGTTGCAATACATTTTTCAAAATAAGGTTTGTATTTTGACTCTTGTAGTCTAATAAAGTACTGCAATATATAAATGAGCCATGATTCCGATACTCTTATAAAACCTATGTACTCGCCAACATTTCTTTGCTGACTAAGTTTTTACATATGTTTCAGGTGTTGATGCTTGATTTCTAGGATGCATGCGTCACGTAGGATCTGGACAAGGCCTTAGTGACATAATAACTATGATAGTCAATAAGAAACTTGTTTGTTATGTGATAAGACAATATTAATATTTAATGTTATCAATAAAACGTAACACTTTTTGTATCCATGGTTATGAAACAATGGCTTCTGTTACAACACACCCCGACGTTTCCGCCACGGTTTGTTGTCCTACGTGGTCGGGTGTGACATTATCGTAAGCTTAACAAGCTTACCATCAAGAATCGATATCCCCTACCTCACATTGATGATCTCTTTGATCAGTTACATGGTGCTTCTTATTTTTCTAAGATTGATCTGCGTTCTTGGTATCATCAACTTCGTGTGCATGAAGAAGATATTCCCAAGACTGCTTTCCGCACTCGTTATGGCATTATGATTTCACAGTTATGCCATTTGGTTTAACTAATGCTCCTGCTATTTTCATGGACTTGATGAATAGGGTTTGTAAGCCTTATTTAGATAAGTTCATCATTGTTTTCATTGATGACATTTTGATATATTCTAAGACGCAAGCTGGTCATGAGCAACATCTTCGTCTTACCCTGGAACTCCTAAAGAAAGAGCAACTTTTCGCCAAATTCTCCAAGTGCGAATTATGGCTTAAAGAAGTTCAATTCTTGGGACATATCGTCAACGAACAAGATATTCATGTAGATCCCTCCAAGATCAGTGCGATTAAGGATTGGGATACGCCTACTACACCCACCGGGGTTCGTTCTTTTCTTGGTCTTGTGGGTTATTACCGCCGCTTCATCGAGAACTTCTCAAAGATTGCAGTTCCCCTAACTGCTTTAACTCAGAAGAACAAACCCTTTGAATGGGGAACCAAACAAGAAGAAGCGTTTCAGACCTTGAAGCAGAAGCTTTGTGATGCGCCTATTCTATCTTTGCCTGAGGGCAATGATGACTTTGTCGTGTATTGTGGTGCATCAAACTTGGGTCTTGGCTGTGTTCTCATGCAAAGGAACAAAGTCATAGCATATGCATCGAGGCAATTGAAGATACACGAGAAGAACTAAACCACTCATGATCTTGAGTTAGGTTCAGTTGTGTTCGCTCTCAAAATCTAGAGACACTATTTGTACGGTACAAAATGTGTGGTTTTCACTGACCACAAAAGTCTTCAGCACATCTTTAATCAGAAAGAACTCAACATGAGGCAACAATGTTGGGTTGAACTTTTAAACGATTATGATTGCGAAATTCGCTACCATCCTGGTAAGGCGAATGTCATGGCTGACGCTTTGAGTCGTAAAGAACGTGTCAAGCTTCACTGTGTTCGTGTTCAATCTGATATTCAAGCTCAATCTGATATCCAAACCCGCATTTCTCAGGCTCAACATACTTGTGTTTCACAAGGGTTGATGGGTAAGGAATTACCCTATCACATTAAGCCTGATCTTGAACTGAAGGGCAATGGATCATATTATTTCATGGACCGTTTGTGGATCCCAAGCCAAGATGATCTTCACACCTTGCTTATGGATGAAGCCCATAAGTCTCGTTATTCTATTCATCCTGGTGCTGACAAAATGTATAAGGATCTTGGTACTCAATATTGGTGGCCTGGTATGAAGAAAGACATTGCCTTATACGTTTCAAAATGCCTTACTTGTCTAAAGGTTAAGGCTGAACATCAACATCCTTCTGGTTTATTGGAGCAACCAGAGATTCCAGTTTGGAAATGGGAAAACATCGCTATAGATCTTGTTACCAAACTTCCGCGCACTAAGAAAGGTCATGATGCCATCTGGGTAGTTATTGATCGTCTTACAAAGTCAGCGCATTTCTTGCCGATCCGTGAGGATCTATCTGCTGATAAGCTTGCAAAGATCTATGTGGATGAAATTGTATCTAGACATGGTGTTCCCTTGAACATTATTTCTGACAGAGATGCTCGATTCTCATCTCGTTTTTGGAGAACCATGCAATCTGTTATGGGGACCCAACTTAATCAGAGCATAGCTTATCATCCACAATCAGATGGCCAAACTGAAAGAACAATCCAGAATTTGGAGGATATGCTTAGATCTTGTGTGATCGATTTTGGTGGTAGTTGGGATTCGTATCTTCCATTGATTGAATTCTCCTACAACAACAATTATCACTCCAGCATCAACATGGCTCATTTCGAGGCTCTCTATGGTCGAAAATGTCGTTCACCAGTCTGTTGGAATGAGATCGGTGAGGCTCAGCTTACTGGACTTGACCTCATCTTAGAGACAACAGATAAGGTTAAGAAAGTTCGCGATAACCTTCAGACAGCTCGAAGCCGTAAATAGTTACGCGAACCGACGACGCAAGCCCTTGGAATTTCAAGTCGGTGATCGTGTATTACTTAAGGTCTCACCTTGGAAAGGTGTGATCAGATTTGGAAAGACAGGAAAACTTGCACCTAGATATGTTGGACCATTCAAGATCGTCGAAAGAATCGGTAAGGTAGCCTACAGACTTGAGTTACCTCCTGAACTTGGAAATGTTCATCCAACCTTTCACGTGTCCAACCTCAAGAAGTGTTTAGCTGATGAGAACCTCCACATACCACTTGATGAAATTCGTGTTGATAACACGATGCATTTTGTTGAGAAACCTATGGAAATCTTGGAACGTGAAGTTAAGTGGCTTAAACGCAAGCGCATTCCTTTGGTCAAAGTTCGCTGGGAATCTAAACGTGGACCAGAATTTACTTGGGAACGTGAAGATCAAATGAAGGCGAAGTATCCGCACCTGTTCTCACGAGTTTCCTCTAAATAAATTTCGGGACGAAATTTCCACAAGTAGGGGAGACTATGACACCTGTGCTTGTAAGCATTGTAAACAGTTCAGTTATCAATGAAATAATGTTATTTGACCCCAATGTTTTTTTGTTTATGTTTGATATTTTTCATGTTTTGATTTTCATTCAACTTCAAACTCTATATCGCTTTCTGGAGAGATATACGCAAACTGGTGCGTAAATGTAATCAGTTTAACACGACAAACACTCCGGAACATCATCTTATGCTTAACATACCTTAAATAACCTTTACATAACTTAGAAATAAGTTTTGAAGGCTTTGGTATGGCAAAATCAAGTTTATTCGCTTACAGGGACTAAATTCGAGAAACTGCGAAAGTATGCCGATTCGTACTGTAACGGACATTCCGGAACTTGATCATAAGTTAAACATACCCTAAATATCCTTCACATAGCTTAGAAATAAGCTTTGGGGGGTCAATGTGCTAAAATAAACTTTTTGGTCATTCAGGGACTAAAAGCGTCAAAAAGTGCATAAGTTTGCATTTTCGCGCATAACTTACGTTCTGAATACATCCGGACATCCAAAAACTTATGTACTCATTAAAATATTTTATTTTAGTGATTGGCATGAGAAAAATCCATTCGTTGCATAATTTGGATCGTTTTTCGCGTTCGTGCGTATTTCGTCGTAACTAAACAACGCGTCCGTACCACCAAACGAACCGACATCCGGCATATTTTTTAGCATGTTTCAAGTCTACCATATTTAGGCATCATTGTAGGGCCTTAAAGTTGGGTTAACGGGCCTTAGATGTGTCGGAATTGAGCTTAAAACGCTGCTGGGACAGAAACTGTAATTATGAAAGTTGTTGCTGAACTGTGCAGCCCAGGCGGGCCGCGTAGGCCTACCTTGGATCTTACGCGGGGCTCGTAGGTGCAGCAGATCTGCACAGAATCATTTTTCCAGCTGTTTACAGTTGTTCCAGCTGTTTTAGGCACTTGCACATGGTATTTTATCATTCTAGGGGCCATTTTTAGGTGCCCATGGTTTTGCAAAACCATGGGTACATGTGTACGGTTGAGATCGAAGCACGGTTTTCGTTGAACGATCTTAACGGCTCTTCAAACTCTATATAAACCCCGCCCCCATTTGCTTGAAACTCACACTTTGATCTGATTTGGCTCTCTAAGTTGAAGTATACACTTCATTCCTGAGAGTAATTGGATCAAAACTCCATAGCTTGGACCCGTTGTAAGTATTCCTTCGTTCTTTTACGCGTTTTAGCGTGAAAGTCAAACTTTGTTTGACTTTCTGAATTGACCAATTTATGGTCAACATGAAGTTCGTTTGAACTTCATAACGTGAGCGTAATCACGATGGTTTTAGTCTCTCGTGACTATACCTACTGATTACCACGTTATCTAGGCATATTAACGAGTCGTAGTTTCGGCCAAAATGCATATTCTTGCGTATTTTGTAACCAAACTACTTTTAGGTATCAAGACCCTTTGTTTTCATACCAAACCTGTTTTCAAACTTAGTTAAACATGTTTTAACATGTTTAGCTCGTCACTTTAGGTTTAGTGCTTATGTAGGGTCGTAAGGTAAGCGGTCTAAACAACCGCTTATACTTTTGAACCCGACCCGTCTGGTCGATCATTAGGATCCGACCAAACACATTAGGTGACCATAGTTGTATAGGGAATAACCTTCCGAGGTTATACCTTATGGTCACGTCGTTTAGTTAGTTGTATGATAGGTAGTTTATATGCCTTAGGAAAATTACCAAAATGCCCTTTTTGCGCATAAATTCATTTTAAGCATATGTAACCTAAATTTTGACATCTAAACTGATTAGGCAACATTATTAGACATATTAAGGCATATATTACTTATCATAGGACTAGTTAGGCGGTCCGAACGCGTTTTACGCGAACGACACGTTAAAGTAGCGTAAGCTACCTAAACGAGTCGTAATGGGTCGTAAGCACTTAGGATAGGTTTCGTTTTAGAATGTAGGTTTTGTTAAACCATAATGCATGAGCTCCTATACTCATTTGGTTTACGAAACCACATTTTACCCGATCCTCTGATTTAGGTCTGTTTATTAACGTAGATACCTATATTAGGTGCCGTTTGATTCCGCGATCTTTCTTACTTTGCTTGGTGGTTATCTAAAGACTATTGAGCAATCTCAAGTGAGTACATAGTCCCCTCTTTTACTATTTTCCAAACGTTTTGGGGTGAAACACATGCGCCTACTTGTTACTTTCGTGCTTTTCACGCTTTTACATCATATGCTTGTTATGTTCATTTGTACACATATAGTACATGAGTTCTTGCATATTTTGCTATGTATGTTCACTTAGCATGCTAGCACATTGTTTTACATTACATTTTCTGTTGCATATGTTCACTTAGCATATGGACACTTTGTTTTACATTTTTGCCTTGTATGTTCACTTAGCAAACTAGGTACATTGTTTTCATAAAACATGCTTACATTTGGTATGACATTTGGTCTATTTAACGAACTAAAATAAGTTCATTAACATTAGCTACGCCGCTCGGTAGTAAGTAATGGTACCATAGGACTTGACAAATCCCATTCCTGATATCCTAGGTTTGTTTGGATGTTAGGAATGACTGAATCCGAAAACATTTTGATAACCTTTACTCTAAGGTTATCCTACAGTCTCAAGGCTTGAATGTATACGTTTACCTTACCGCATAAGTGTTTGTATCAGTAAAGCATGCATTTATTTTGCAAAACATGACTTTTGATTTATTCAAAATACTTTGTTTTGTACATTTTTACAGTTGGTTTAAGTAGTCACATTTTACTTACCATACATAACCTTTGTTTACACATTTCATGACTTACATTTGACTAAAGGCTTTTGATTATACAATAAGCATTTCAACACTTGTTTAAACATTACATTTTGATGGTTTGTTTGTGTAAATGATTTACATACCGAAACGACATATAATATGATAAAAGCATGGTGGATACGCCGCTGGTACTTCCTATATATAAGTGCTTTTATGGTATTACATGTCGTAGCGTTATTTAAACGATTTCAGTTTAGACATATTACATTTACAACATATTTTCACTTAAACATTGTTTTACAAATAACTTAATTTATACAAACTCATTTTACTTGGTTATTCATTTAACCATACATTATTCTTTAATATATATATATATATATATATATATATATATATATATATAACATCTGATTTTATTATCGTTTTTCAAACGTTTTATGAAAGAAAACACTTTAAACAAGATTCATGACCACCTTTTATTAAACATTTCTTTAAATTTAAGTCATGAATCCTATTTTAATAAAACCTATGTATCTCACGGGCATTTTTATGCTGACGTACCTATTTTCACATGTGTTTCAGGAGCTGATGCGTCGGTTTGTTCAAGACACACTTAGGCGGACATGTGCCTTAGTGACTTAAAACGAAGCTAGAACTAGTTTAATTATGTAATGTACTCTTGTTTCTCTCTGTTTAAGACAATGAAATCCTTTTTATTTATAAATAAAACATAACTTTAATTACCATGGTTGTGAAACAATAATTCTATTACAACACTCCCCGACGTTTCCGCCACGTTTTGTTGTTTTACGTGGTCGGGGTGTGACACCTTTCTCTTGAAAATGATTCAAAACTTCATCAATAAACACGGTCGATTCATGTGATCCATAAAGCTGCTGGTGTGTTGATTAACCCAAAGGTCATGGAATACAAAGTCGCAATGGCCGCCATTGCATTTGATACGTCGTTTTAGGAACATTCTCCCCTTGGACTTCCATCTGATGATAGTTTGTTCGTTAGTCAATCCTCGAGTGGGAGCTTGACCCTTGCAACTAGTCAACAGGTTGTCAATACATGGTCGAGGCGAACAGTTCTTGACTGTTACCTTGCTGAGTTCTCTATAGTCAGTACACATACGAAAAGGCTTATCTTCATGAATATAACTGGGGCTTCCCAAAGCGAAAAATTAGGTCCGACAAAACTTCTGTCCAACAGTTCCTGTAGTTGATTAGACAGTTCTTGCGACCCTCCTGGTGCAAGACGGTAAGGAGTACGAGAAATCAGGGCTGCCTCTGGCGTGAGATCAAACTGAATTCTACCTAATAGTTGTGGAAGTAAACCTGAAAGTTCTTCGAGTAGCACAATGGAAGAAATCACGAACCATTGGTGAATCCTCGATCCTCTTTTCCATAGCCTTATTATCAGTAACGGTTGCTAACATAGCAGGGTAATCCCTCCGTAGATGCTTCTGGGCTTTCATAGCTGAAATGGCGCTAACCTTTGCACCACTCTGACGCTTTAGAACAGAATACAATTCTCCACTAGGGAGAGGTATACGCAAAATTTTCTCCTCACAAGGTATATCTGCGCGATATCTAGATAACCAACTCACACTAACTACTGCATCGAAACTATCAAGAATAGAAACATGAAGGTCTATGTCGAACACTTGTCCCACAAGGTCGAGTTTGCATCCCAACAAACATATGAGGCCTCAATTGACTTGTCATCAGCCGCTTCCACAACAAGTTCGGTTTCAAGAAGTAACAGGGTTGAACAGAACAGGGACGATACAATTAGTTACCTAGAACGTGCAAGCCACCATGCTGCTATAATCCTGGCGTCGCCCACGCCAATCCTAAATGCCCTTTCCACGAGCATCATTCCCAGTGTTGTTGTTTTCGTTACGAGAATTTCCAGTACTACCGTCGTTCCCTTGGTTGTTGTCATCTTGATTTAACAACGGCCAATCCATGTCGTAGGCACCTACATTTCCATAGTGTAGACTACGATTACGACTACCTTGATGTTGCCGTGACTGTTGCCTCTAATGTCGTTGCTTGGAACGGAGCCCCGCGATCTTTCACCGACAGGGTCCATCTTCTCACATTCCGTGTCACGTCCTAAGGCGCTACTCATTGTGCTGGTAGTCACACATTCCACACTATAGTCAATTGTCATCGCTTATGTCCTGATTGATTCGTAAGAGTTGACTCCCATAAGTCGTCGACTAGGGTTACGAAGTCGATTGAAGTCTATTTGCTGATGTTCGTTGCCGATAATCAGGGTCGTCCTAATACTGAGGTTGGTAAGGTACTACGCTCATCCTCTTGTCCATCAATCTTGCAAGTTGATTGAGTAATACACGGTATGTTGCGAGAGTGTTGCATAAGTGATCGCACTTCGGGATCTAAGGCATCAATACGTTAAGTTCCAGAAAACGAAGAAAAGTGAGAAAGGTGTAGACCAATCATTCAACGCTGCAACCTCCAACTCAGAGACGTTCGTACTAGCACCTAACATTTTACACAGTTCGCTAGATGTCTAGATGTGTTCAGGTAATACTCGATAGCATCGAGATTTCGTAAGGATTCAGAGAGGAGTGAAAAGATCACGTTCGAGTAGGAGACAATCACTACTATGACTCCTATAGGCTTGTTATGTTTCTCATTGATCGAATAACGGAACAGAACCCCTTTTTCACTTGTTAAGCCTCACTGGGACTCACATGCACCCCGCATTATTATTATGTGTGCACCCACAATAATATTGTGATTTGCATGCTCATCTCAGTTCATCCTAACTCATGTCAAATGGTTCTTCAAACTCAGATGTCAAACGGAGGTTATCAAAATGATAAGATCACAGAAATCCAAGGATTATGACATACTATCAACGCATCATCATGCAAGCAAACAATTCATGTAATCATGCTATAGTGACGAGTGTGTGCCCGTACGCTTCATCATTAACAAATGTGTACTAGTCATGTAATGTATGCAGCAGGTGAAAAAGACGAACCTTGCAATCTGGAGCTGAGTGTCATTTTCGTATTCACGTATTCAAAACTATTCGGTTATAGTCTTGGTTTATAAAAACATTTTTAAAACCAAGTTCACTATAACCAGTGGCTCTGATACCAAACTATCACACCCCCAAAATACCACATGCGGAAACCCCCGCGAGGCATGTGACGTACCAGGATCAAGCCACCAATCACATTGAACTCATAACAAGATTTCAACTAATAACTTTCATTCATTAACATAAAGTGTTACAAAACATTAAATGTAATTCATCATGTTCAGCGGAAGCATAAATCATTTGTTAAGTGTTTCAAAAACCATATGTAAGAAAACCATTAGACTTGTCTCGCGATTCCATGTATCTCGACCCATGACCACTTTAGCCTCCCAGACAACAAGTCCCAATGATATATACCTATAGACCTGCAAGCATGCAGAAAAGTGCATCAGACAACGCTGGTGAGTTCAAAGTTTGTTAACGCATTTAGTTACCAGTTATAAGTTTAAAACATTTCAGAGATTTGATGTTGTTAATAACTCGATTACCGCAGATGGCTCCATATTATTTGCCCTTCCCCAATGCTCTATCAAACATTGGTCAAGTGGTTAAGGTAATTAGTTCACACCCGTCCTCCCCGGCAACTAATTTGGTATATGATGGGACTTAAATGATAGATATGAGTGTATTAACCAACATCCCAGGTTTAACATTCCAGTCAAACCCATTTACCCGACATTCCTCCCCGAATATTTACCAGATGTCCCTCCCCGGGACGCATGCTTGAAAAAGTCAGGGAACTCACCTTGAATTGCTCAGTTTGTTAAGTTAATTTACCCATTCCAAGTTGGTCAACCAAACCCTACCGTGGTTACCAAAGATGATCAGTTTCGTAACCACATATCTAAATCACGTATTCAGCGAATCACAAGTAATACCATTGACACGTAACACATAGAAGACGTTTAGATTTCATACGCGTTCATAACACAAGTTCTCGTTCCCAACAATAGTTACCAGTAACATCAGTTTCATAATAATTAACTCACGTATTTTACACAATTTGCATTTGCTGCTAAGATCACAGTTTATCACATAACAAGTATTCAGTTCTCCAACAAGTCTGCATCCCATGTGCATGACACATAACAACATTCACAGATGTACTGTCTACTCACACAAGTTAAGTCAAGGTCCTCATTACTGGTTAACATTAATATCATGCAACAAATAGAATCACGTCAACACAAATAACACTTATCACATTCAATTTGCTTCACTGTTCTGTCCATGTGCCTTCACGGCGAAGAATCTCGATGACGAAGAGCTATTCTTCGTCGCGAATGAATGCGGCGAAGAACTATAATGGTTCTTCAAGTACCACTCGACGAAGATTGATGTTCGACAAAAGCCTAGTCGACGAAGAATGATGTTCGTCGTCCCAGATTCCTCGTCGCTGCATTTCACAGATGATCACGATTTCCTAAACCCTAATTGTCACACCCCGGCCGCGTTAAAACAACAAACCGCGGCGGAAACGCCGGGGAGTGAGGCGACAGAATTATTGTTCCACAACCATGGTAGTTAAAAGTTTTGTTTTATTGAAATATTATGAAATGTTCATTGTCATTAAACCAAACAAACAAACTACTTATTGTTTATAATTGTTTTTAAGTCACTAAGGCCTCGTCCAGATCCTAAGTGAACTTGCTTCCTAGCAAGCAACATCAAGCAATACCACCTGAAACATATGTAAAAATAAAGTCAGCAAAGAAATGCTGGCGAATACATAGGTTTTATGGGAGTATCGGATTCATGGCTCGTTTATATGTTGCAGTATCTCGTTAGACTACAAGAGTCATAATACAAACCTTGTTTTGAAAAGTGTATTGCAACATAAATAACCAACACAAATCAAATTGGTTATAGTTTATAAAATCTCGTAGCCATGACTCTTAACTCAAAAATATTTGTTTTAGTATAACAACTTGTAAACATCTCGTAAAAACTCGTTAATAAAACTCGTATGGTTTATATCGTTTCGAAAACCTCGTGGTTTGACATCGTTTCAAAATCGTTTCCCCAGTGAACTAAATAATGACACGCAATGTAACATGATAGAAGCACTTATATATAAGATGTACCAACGGCGTATCTACCATGATTCTATCATACTACACCCGTCCCATTATCTAATCACTACCCAAAACCAATCGTTTAATTCGTTTAACTCGTTTCAAATCGTGTATCTCGTTTCAAATCGTTTAACTCGTCCCAAAATCGTATTCGTTTTAATAGTGAAACTACTTTTGGTCATCTCATTAACAACATTCAAACCTTCGTGACTCGTCTAACTCGTTTCTCGTTTCGTATTAACAAACCACCAAAGGGTAAGTTAACAATCATCAGGTTCGGTCGTTACCTACATAACCCCCACACATAACCATGGGTGTAGTCTGATAACGGGATTTGTCAGATCCTATGGTACCATAACCTAATACTGGTCGGCT